>NC_137161.1:4952500-5574750 GCF_951394435.1 Stenella coeruleoalba
ATTGACTTGTGCAGTGCAGGTTATATGTATTAGGCGTTGGTGTCTTATGTCCTGGTTTCTCAGATAAATGCGGTTTGTTCTGTGAAGTCTGTCTAATATGCCAGGTGACATTAGCGACTCCCTCCTTCACCCATCCCGGAGGCTTGGTTCATATGTCTTCTGTCATTTAGCAATCGAACTGCGAACTTCATTTGTTTGTTTATTTCTCCTTCAAAATAGTGTGCTTCTTAAACAACAGGTGTCTTTCTGCCCTCGGCACCCAGCACAGTGCCAGGCCCAGAGTCAGTACTAAATAAATGTTAGTTGTTGAATGAATCAATTGGTAAAACGTGGAAGCGCTGTATCCTGTAATTATATCTAGACAGCATAAACAGGCCACCGGAGACCAATTATAATTCCTCTCGCTCTCAGGAAGGCCATTAGCATTCTGAGATTATAACTAATTGTCAGAAGCCTATTTTTCTCTCACAACACGTTTTCACATTAAGGCTTCCTCATGTTTTGTTGTCTTCCTGGTTTTGAGCTCATTTTTATTTGTGCATTTATTTAAAAAGAATGTTGTGGTTGTGTGCCATAAAGAATAGTTGGCCCCCAGCAACCGAGTGAAGATCGTCATTGCATACAAGTGGTTACCAGGGCCACGGGAATGTCATTTCTTGTCGCTCGGAGTGCTGACTTTTTAACGATTCTGGATTTGTTGCACATGGGTAGTAATAAGGTCGTGTGGGCGTGGCAGATGGAGAGGGTGGATGGAGATGCCGGGCCCTGCTTGGTTGTCCGTCACCCTGGATATGAAGCCTCGTGGCCCATTGATGTGGCTGTCACTCTATGCAGTTCTGCCGAGCATCAGATCAGAAATATGTGTCTTCTAAATTCGGAAGACACAGCCTTTCCCTCCTTTGTGTTGTGGGGATAGCTTCCTCTTCCCCCACCCCAGTTGGTTCTCTTTTCCCTCTTGTCTGCTATGTGCAGATTCCAAGTAGAATAGTGGGTGAACTGCTAACCAGGAGCTTGCTCTGCTGTTTAAAAAAAAAAAAAAAAAAGGCAGTGCTGTGCAGTGGGCAGAGCAGACATGAGGGATGGGAAGTCCTTCCTTCTTTCCTTTTTCTTTTTTTTGGAGGGGGGATGGGAGAGTTCTTTAAACATTTTGGGGGGTAATTTTTCATTCTGTCTTAATTTCAAACTTGCGGAAAAGTTGCAGGAGTGAACTCCTGTACATACTTTATCTCACTTCTCCAGTGGTTTATACTTAGGTCTGTTTGTTTAATCACATCCTCTCTCTTTACACATCTGCACACACACAGATATATACATACACATATGTGTGTATATTTTCTGAGCCATTTGAGAGTAAATTGGAGACACTGTGCCCCTTTACTCCTAAATACTTCAGTGCATATTTCCTTTTTAAAAACAAGGAAATTCTCTCCTAAACATCCATAGTACACTGATCAAAATCAGGAATTTTAATCCTGATACAATACTAATATCCCATCCATGGTTCATGTTCAAATATTGTCGTTTGTCCAGGATCACACATTGGACTGAATTGTCGCATCTCCTCTGTCTCCTTGAACCTGGGGCAGATCTTGAGTCTTTCTCTGAATTTTGTTAACATTAACATGTTGGAAGAGGACAGGCCAGTGCTTTGGTGGAACGTCTCCCAATTTAGGTTTGTCCTGTGTTTCCTCATGACTAGATTCAGGCTCTGCATTTCTGGCGGGATGCCCTGGAAGGAATGTTGTATCCTTATGTGTCACGTTAGGAGGCCCAGGACTTCAGTTCGTCCTGAGATTGATGATGTTAACTCTGGTGACTTAGACAGAGGTGTCTGCCAAGTTTCTCTGCACCGCGTTTCCCCTCTGGACATAATAAGGGGAGTTACTTTGCAGCTACACAAGTTTGCTGTCCATCAAACGTTCACCCACTAGTGTTAGCATCCACTGATGATTCCAGCTGTTACTCTACTGTGAAGAGCATTCCCTTCTGCATTATTTGCTGACATTTTGTTGAGATTTTCACATCTATATTCAAGTGGACTATTGTAAGCAATTTTCTTTTCCTGTTATGTTTTTGTCAGCTTTTAGAATCGGGGTTATTCTGGCTTCAGAAAATGAGTTGGGAAGTATTCCCTGCTCTTCTATTTTCTGAAAGATTTTTTTTTAAGATTGGTGTTATTTTGCCCTTAAATATTTGTTAGAATTCACCAGTAAAACCTCTGGTTCTAGGGTTTTCTTTGTGAGATGGTTTTTGATAACAGATTCAACACAGATATGGGCTATTCAGGCTTGTTATTTCATCTGTGTTATTAGGTAAGCTGTATATTTTAGGGAATTTATTAATTTCATCTAAGTTGTTAATTTATCAAGTTTTTGGGATAAAGTTGCTTACAATATTCCCTTACGTCTTTTGTTGTTTTGTTTTGTTTTGTTTTGTTTTGTTTTGTTTGCGGTACGCGGGCCTTTCACTGTTGCGGCCTCTCCCGCCGCGGAGCACGGGCTCGGGATGCGCAGGCCCAGCGACCACAGCCCACGGGCCCAGCCGCTCCATGGCACGTGGGATCCTCCCGGACCGGGGCACGAACCTGTGACCCCTGCATCGGCAGGTGGACTCTCAACCACTGCGCCACCAGGGAAGCCCCTCCCTTACCTCTTAATGCCTGGAAGATCTGTAGTTTTATCCCTTTCATTTATGATACTGGTAATTTCTACTGTTTATTATTTCCTTCTTTCTACGTACTTGAGTTCAATTTGCTTGTAGTTTTCCAGTTTCTTAAGGAGGAAGCTTAATATTTTTCAGCCTACCTTCTTGTCTACTTTAAGGGTTTAAAGCTACACATTTAATGTTTATATATTTGTGAGGTATTGACTCTTTTACTAAGAAGTGACTTTTTTTATCACTGGTAGTAATCTGTATCTTGTAGTCCACTGTGATATTACTGTAACCACTCCAGCATTCTTACGTTTACTGCCCATCATGGTATATTTGTTTACGTCTCTTTACTCAAAACCTTGTATGTCTTTACATTTAAAATCCTCCTGCTTTCATCAGAATAGAGTTTGGTCTTCCTTTTATAGCCAATCTGATAGTTTCTGCCTTTTAATTGGAGTGTTTATTCCATTTATGTTTAATGTAATTATTGATATATTTGAATCTAATTCTGCCATTTTGTTATTTGTTTTCCATTTGTGTCATTTGTTCTTCTGTTATTTCCTGCCTTTTCTCGGGCTAATTGGATATTTTTGTATACTGCACTTTAATTTCTCTGTTGAGGATTTTCAAAAATGTGGGACCCTGCAACATCGTAGCTCCCTTCACCCTCTCCTCCTCTGTGCTGTGGTTGTCATATACATTATGACATGTACATCACATGATGATCCTGGTAATGTGGTATTATGATTTTAGATTTGAACAGTTCTATCTTTGGGAGAAAGTAAGAAAAGGGAAAAAATGCATAGCCCTTTATACCCGCATTTTTACCATTTTTGGTGCTCTTGCTTCCTTTCCTACGTCTGAGTTTCCATCTGGTATCATTTCCCTGCAGCCTGAAGAACTTCCTTTAATACTTTTTTTGAATTTGGTTGGCTGCTGATGAAATCTCCCAGTTTTCATCAGAAAATGTCTTTATTCTGCCTTCATTTTTGAATGATCGTTTTACTGGATATAGAATTGAGGTTTGTTTTCGTTTTTCCTTGCAGCACTTTAAAGATATCACCACCCTGTTGTTTCCTGGGGAAGTCAGCTGTCATTCACATCGTACTCCTGTGGAGAAAATATCCTATTTGGGCAGTGTTTGGCTATTGTTCCTTTAGGTGCTTTTTCTCTCTTTCTCCTTTCAGTCCGGGCCTTATAAAGTTGGGACCCTTGATATTGTCCCAACAATAGGTCTTTGAGGTTCTGTTTTTGTTTGTTTGTTTTGTTTATTTAAGTAATTTTTGTCTCCGATGTTCAGATTTAGTGATCTTCATTGATCTGTTTTTAAGTTTGGTGACTCTTTCTGTCATCTCCAATCTATTAGCCCTTTCCATTAAATTTTTTATTTCAGTTATTGTCGTTTTCAGCTCTAGAGTTTCCATTTTGACCTTTAAAAAAATATATTTATTTATTTATTTATGGCTACGTTGGGTCTTAGTTGCAGCACGCAGGATCTTTCATTGTGGCAGGTGGGATCTTTCGTTGTGGTGTGCGGATTCTCTAGTTGTGGCGCACGGGTTCCAGAGCGCATGGGTTCAGCAGTTGCGGCGTGTGGGCTTAGTTGCTCCACGGCACGTGGGACCGTAGTTCCCTGACCAGGGATCGAACCTGCATCCCCTGGATCGGAAGGTGGATTCTTAGCCACTAAACCACCAGGGGAGTCCCCATTTTGACCTTTTTTTTTTATAGTTTATATATCTCTATGATGTAGAGATTCCCTATATGTTCTTTATGCTTGTATTTTCTTCTCATCCTTGAATATATTTATAAAAGCTCCTTGAAAGTGATTGTCTGGTGGTTGCAACATTTGGATCATCTTGGTGTTGATTTCCGTTGATTGATTTTTTCTTTATTATGGGCCACTTTTTCCTCTTAATACATAGTTATTTTTAATTGAATACTGGACTTTAAAAGTGATACACTACAGAGATCTGGATTCTGTTTTATTTCTCTAAAGTGATTTTTTACATAGCAGGCAGTAGTCTTGTCTGATCTCCAGCTCCCAGCTGTCTCCTTTGTGGAGAGCAGCAGCTGACGCCTCTGCTCAGTTTGTTTAGTTTCTGGCTGCTGCTTTTCTGCCGGGTCCCTGGGGTCTCCCCATATATGTGTAGTTTAGCAGCAGCCAAAGATCTCAGCAAAATATAGACACAGACTTCGGACCTTATTTGCAAATTTCTCCTGTTGCAGTTCATCTTTTAAGGACAGCCTCTGCTCCAGTTTCTGCCTTTTGGTTGCTCTCCAGTACTCTTAAATGATTGTTTTTTTATGTTTTTTTCAAGATTCTGTAATTGTTACCTGTAAGAGCGTAAGTCTGACCAAGCTACAGTGTTATTACCAGAAGTCTTGATTCTTTCTTACAGTTTCCATTTCTTTGGTGAGATTTCCTATCTGTTCATTTGTTATGACTCTATTTGCCTTTTAGTTCTTGAACATATTTATAATAGCTCTTTAAAATCCACTGATTCTAACATCTGGATCTTCTGTGGATTTGTTTCTAGTGATTGAGATTTTTCTTGAATGTAAGTCACATTTTCCCATTTGTTCTCATGTCTGTGACTAATGTATCTTCTCAATGAAACATTGCAGAAACTCTGAATTCTGTGTTTTTCCTCTGAAGAGTGTTAACATTGTTCTAGCAAACAGTTCAGATTCTGTTTCCTTTGCAGTTCTCAGCAGCTGAAACCACACAGATCCTTCTGCCTTCAAGCTATTGCTTTGCTCTGTGAAACTCACCATCTCCCCTGTGCCCACGTGGTGCTGAGATCAGCCAAGGATAAGAGTAGGATGTAATCAGAGGTGGGGGGGGGGTCTCCCTTCTTTAGCTTCCTTCCTCTATCCTTCCCTCCCTCCCAGGATTTCTACCCTCGCTTTCCAGCCTCCCTGGCCACCCCCGTCTCTGTCCTCTGACTTCTGAAGCCAGTAAAACGGTAGCTTTGACTTGGAAGTCCAGCTGCCCCGCATGGCTGTACAGAATGAAGGACGCCCCAGGCAGAAAGGCAGCAGCAAGCAGTGCATGTTGTACCCGGTGTGGTTTCCCCTCTCAAGGGTCTGCTTCCATTTAGTCCCCACCAGTGTTTGGTTAGTCTTCAGTGATCGCCTGTGAGCCGTCTTTTATGCTTTGTCCAGCTGTTACTGTGTGTCCCACCTCACCACTCTTTGGTTTTGGTAACATGACTTAACCTCTCTGAGCGTTAGTTTCCTTATCTGGAAAAATGAAGATACATGATACTCACGTCATAGGGTTTGAGGAACATGAAAGAGGTAACGCACATCAATTGTGCATTCACGTGTCGGGCACATGGCAGGCACCTGGCACATGGTAACGCTTCAGCTTTAGACAAACCATATCTGAGTAAAACTTGAAAACTATTGGCCTTCTATTGATACAACTTGACAAAATGCAAAAGAAGGTGTTCTCTGTTTTGACCTCCTGGGTATTTTGGCAATATTTTTGATATTCGCTTTTGGAATCCAGTTAGTGATACGTGGGACATTTACGCTTTGGTATTCCAAGTGACCCAAGTTTTCTTGTTATTTGTAGGTAATCTGCAAGCTGGCGTCGGTGCTGAGCAAGAGCACGGTTGAGCGCCGGCTGCTCCCTCGATTCTGTGAGCTATGTGGTGATGGGAAGTCGTTCAAGTTCGGAAGGTGGGAATGTACAGTTTCAAAACTTGAAAAATTCAAAAAGTTAAACAAGATTCAAAATTGATTCCTTTAAAGTGCCTGGACTTCCTCAGTAGACACAGTCTGGATGAAAAACGTGGCCAGTGTGAACTGTGTAAGGAAAACAGTGAACACTGTTGCCAGTTTTCCCTGCCATCCGGGCATCTGTGGAGACGTAGGGTTAGACGCCGTGAGGGTAACCCTCTTGGGCACAGGAGGAAGAGACATTGCTGGCTTGTGCTTCAGTGCTGGCGCCCAGGCGTGCAAGGCCTTTCATCACTGGGGCTGACTGGCTCCAGGACCCTCGCATGTTTGCTGTACCTTCCAACTGCACCCCCTGCACTGCCCTCCCCGTTTATCGCTCGTCACTCGGTTGTCATATTCTTCCTTCTGAAGACCATTGCCAACCCCCTCCCCGAGCAGCCTCACCGTCCGCCTTGCTGTGCAGCTGCCCATCTTCCCTGTGGTCTCCCCTCGTGACGCAGAGGCAAGGAGCTGGGTCTCATTTACCATGCAGAGGACGTTAAGGGTGTCTTTTGCTCTCGTGCTAACCAGAAGCATTGTGTATCGAGAGGATGAGGAGCCACAGCGTCCTAGCGTGCGGTGCTCTATTGTAAGTCTTCTGTTTCCGGTGCGGTGGAGGCACCGGGCTCAGTGAGTGCTTGTTAGCTGCCCGACCAGAGGACTCGTTGCTCTCAAGGCTCCCGCTTGTCAGTTCACACAATTTGTTAAGACAGAAAGAAATCGGAGAATAATGAGTATGCCTTTTGCCTTTTTAAGGTTTGTGCCACAAATTTGGGTGATATTTGTCGTGCTGTCGGACAAGAAGCCACTGAGAAATTTTTGGCACGTGACGTTTTGCCAGCTGTACTTGCTGATGCCCTTCTTAGGGCGCTTGTGAAATCAGTGGTGACGTTTTGTATTTATGAGTCTGTTACTTTGGAATGGCAGCTCAGTTTTGCATCCATCAGTTTCAGGTTTCTTGGCTGCTGAAGCTTACATTTCTTATAAGCCTCAGGCAGCTGGTATGTGGGATGCTGCAGGGGCAGCCCCGCCCTCTTCCCCGGGGACTTCTGCTGTGGCTTCCTCACTGCTTGCTTTACCGCCCCCCGCCCCGCTCTTCTCACTGTCTAAGCCGCCCTCTGTCCCTTCTCGACTGCTCTTTCTAGAACACTGCTCCACCACCTCGCTCCTGGGTTTCAGAACCTGTGGGATTTTTTTCTTGGTTTACAGATTAAAATCCAGACCCGTGTTGACCCCTCAGTTCCCTTCACAAGTACCTTTCCTGCCTCACCTCCACTCGCCTCCCTCGGGTCCGAACACCGCCCTGACCTTCGGTCGTGCATCTGAACCGCAGGGAGGGTGAAAGGGGGCATGGCCGGGGTCTGTATTTTTGCTGAAGTCCCTGGTGATTCTCAGCACAACAGTCTGGAGAACCACGTCACCAGGCAGCCGGGGGGCTCTTCAGGGCCTTGCAGCTAGCTCTCTGCTCTCGTGCACCTCCCTGCCCCTGCTCATTACTGCCCGTCTCCTTCCAGAGGCTTCCCTGCCTGGCGGGGGGACCCTACTCCACTTCACACCCAGCTTGCGTGTGCATTTGCCTCTGTCAGGTTCCTTCCCTGTCTGGACTCATCTACCCGCTGGGTCTCCCTTTTCAGCATTCCATGACGTTCTGTTCAGAGTGCTTGCGTGTCCCCCACCACGCCTCATTGCAGCGTTGCTGACGGGGACTTCACTCCATCACGTTCACCTTTGCTTCTCCACTGCCCACCCAGGACCAGGCCCCCAGAGAACTGTGCTGAGTAGGCACTTGCTGCTTTTACATGAGAGGGCGTGCTACCTGTATGGCTGGAATGCAGCTAGCTTAACCGAAGCGCCGCACGTTTACGGTCACACCGAGGAGGACCGACGTGAACTTGTAAATGGACTCACAACTGTGTTTATCCAGCGTGATGACAATCCGTTGCATTCCACCGCACACAGTTTGTGTTTCGTGGACTGGAACTATTGGCGGTACTGTGAGGTTTTAACAGTATGCCTTCTTTCCCTAAAGTACCCCAGCCAAAGACCGTGGGACCTGGGTGGGGCCGCTAGTTGGGGAAACCACAATTTCAGAGTCATTCACAATTCTCTACAGTTCACAGGTGCATATCAGTCATTCAGCCTTTGGGGCGGTTTTCTGTATTATCTTGTTGAATTTAACGCAGTCATTTACTAGGATTAAGAGGTAAAGGAAGTTATTTCTGTTTGTTTCAGATGATTCCTTTTGGACTCGTAGCTAGTTCCCTTTTGTGTCATTAACTTAAGGCTCTGCCTTAACTACATCATTGAAACAGGTCTGCCCTTCCTTCGGGTGACATGGTTTTGTTTGCTTTGGTAGCTCCCGAAGTTTTTTGAGCTCTGCTCAGACACTGCGTGGGGGATGAGGAAAGCCTGTGCGGAGTGCGTCGTGGTGTGTCCCACAGCACGTCCCCCGAGGGCCGCGGGGCCAGGCTCTCGGCGCCCTTTATCACGCTGATCAGCGACCCCTGTCGGTGGGTGAGTGCGGCCACTCGCGGGCCTCGGTGTGGCTTTGCACTGGGCACTGTTACTGTGTCTTTTCGGTAACGGATTTGGCGTATTTAGACTTTGTGAGGATTATTAGGGCACCTAAAGTCTCAGAAGCCTGGTGTGTAGTAGGAAAGTGGCACACACCGCAGCGTTCATAGCAAACGAACATCACAGAAACGAGGAAGGAGAAGGAGGAAGCTGTAACTGGATCGTTGCCTTTTCTGTTGTGATCATAAACACGCCCGCAATGATGAATAAGGGCTGTTCAGATGCTGTACGAAGTCTGGGATTATTTGATGTGGAATTAATATTCGGGAAGCATACAGACTACATGATGGCACTCAATTTTTCCTGATTTTCTGTTGGAAGATAGTTTACTTGGAACCTAGGGACAGCCTTAGGAAGCAGTGCATCGGCTTACACGTAACGTGGCAGACAGTGGATTCGCTGGCGATCAGCCGTCTGTTCAGCCTGGGATCAGACCTGGCCGACACCGCGTGCACCGCACCCTTCTTCTCTGGTTTCGGGTGCGCCAGGCTGCCTTCCAGTCCCTGGGCCCCATCATCTTCACCTTTGCCAACCCCTCCAGGGCTGGCCTTTATATTCGAGAGGATGGCACCCTGAGCATCCGACCACCGGCTCCGGATTTGGACTCGGGTTTCACCTCCGGGTCACCGGGTGCAGGCAGCCATGGGAACATGTCCTCAGCCTGGTGAGTTTCAGCTGGAGTAATTATCAGGATCCCGGCGTCACCTCAAGCATCCACCTAAAATTCTAGCAATTACCTTGTCTGGAGCTTGAGTAACAGTGACCTTCTGGGCACGGTGGAATATTAGAGCTTTAATTATGTAAAGAAGCAAAAAGTAATTGCAATAATGATTTTGAAACATGACTAGTGGGTTATAAATAATGAAGCTACTGTGTCTCCTAAATTTAGATAAAATATTCACTCAGAGTCGTGATTAAATAACCAATAAAGAAAATTTTCTCTTACTTTTTGATTAATGAAGTTCTTTGGATAATTTACACAGGGAAAATGTGAAGTCTCCCCAATAGAATTTTGTGCCGTAGGATTTATCGTGCACATGAAGGTGACATTCCTGGCTCACCGTTAGTAGGCCCACACTGTTCTTCTAGTAAGTCCTAGTGCTCGATCTCGGGTTTTTTCCTGTTTCCTCGGAAGACGATGGGTACGTACTAAGCAGGCCACGCGAGGTAGTTTACAAGCATCTCTCCATTGCGAATATTCCTCCTCAGCCGTGTGAGAGGAGGTGATTCACATCTCGGATGGCACAGATGCTTCGTAAGATGGGTGCATCCTTCTCTCCATCTTTCTCCACCAAAATGCATTGAGTTCTTGCTGAAGGTCAGGCCTCTGTGCCACATCTTCCTCATCAAGACTTTCCAGGTGGTTCACCAATAGCCAGTTCTTAGCAGCTCTAGCGCCTTTTATTTTCTAATGCCTGCCCCCTGGAGGTACTGATGAGCAGTAAGTGCGTGAAGTCTCGCCACGGAAGGGTGCCCGCGGAAGCCAGGGCTGGTGCACCACTTGAATGTAATGGAGGGATTGGGTGAACCTTCCTGTGGCGTTTTCAGTGCTTTAATACTCCCCGTGGGGCAGAGGGTACCGATTGGACCTCTTATCCTCCGTGAGGTTATTAACTTCTGGCACGGGAAGTCACGGGAGGTTGGGTAGCCAGGTAGAGAGGAGGACCAGCTTCGCAAGGATGGGGGTCTGATGTTTCCCCATTTTACTTCCAGTCTATTGCACGGTGCTAAAAATTTGCTTCCCTCAATTTAAACTAGTTCAACAAAGCCGGGCCAGACAGAGCCAGCTCTACCCATGGAAGACACATCCACGGACACCAGCAATTTTCCGTGCGTCAGTAGCTCCTCCAATGGCCTGACGGAGAAGCCAACGGAAGACTCTGTCTTGGCTGGAGCCGAGGTGACCAGGCTTTCCCCCGAGGCCACGAAGCTCCCCAGTATTAACGACCTCCCCGTCAACAGCCATCCTGGACCAGACTCCTGGGCCCGCCCGGGGCATCCTGAGGACGTTTTCAATAATTTCCTTTATTGGCGAACTCCTCTCCCTGACATAAGCAAGGACTTAGAGCTGCTCCTGAGCGAGGCTGGCCCGCAGGAGGAAGGTGGCGGCACACCCGAGGCCGTGCATAGGAGCTGTGTGGCTAGGAGCGAGATTCAGAGAGTCCTGGATGGTTTGCAGGAGCATGTGATGAACGATCCAGGTGTGCAAGGTAGCTGTTGTCCACGGTAATGAAAGAGAAAACGGGATCTTTCTGGATTGTGTGTCAGCCGGGCCCGTGTGGCTGTCCACGTGTGCGTACTTCCCTCGATCGACCCTGCGCACCCACCACGGGGGCGCCTGGCCCAGTCTCCGCACAGCCCTCACGCCGGGGATCCTGCTGTTGCAGGTCTCTGCGAGGGTTTTGCCTCCTTGCTTTTCAGCCGTGTGACCCGGTTCTCAGATAGAAGCGGCTAGTTCTCGGGCGTGTCTGGAGCGGTGGAAGTTTTATTAGCTCCTTGGACACGGTTCTGTCTCTCGCCGTGTGACAAAGCCCTTTCTAGCTACGAACAGCCAAGGAGGGTGCTCCTTTTGGAGCCTGTTAACTCACCTGAAGCTTAAGGTCTTTCCCTTTGTACAGCCAGGAGGAGCACAACTTCTTCTTTGGGGTATTTTTCATTTTGTGACCAGTGTTCCCACAGAGCGTCTGATCTGGGAGCCAGGCCTTGCAGTCCAGATTCATCACCATGCCTCTTCTTTCTCTAAACGGGGCGGTATTTGTATTCTTCCTTGAGTTGGGGAAATTGGAAAAAAACAACACTTGCTGCCGTTGCCGGGCAAAGATTTGTGAAGCTTTCGGGAAAGGAAATGTGAAAATCCAGTCAGCCCTGTGATCATTCTTTGTCTTTAAATTTATAAAGGAAATTAAGTCAGTGTTTGCTGAAGGAATGAGCACACGTAACATATCGCTTCTAATTGTTATAGACAAAGGTCTGTTTTTGGAAAACACATTTCTAAAGCTGCCTTCTTCAGTGCTCGGACCCGGGCTGGGTGCTGGGGCAGTAACGCCCGACACGTGAAGCCCATAGGGCTGGTTGAGGGGATCATGGAAACAACCACCCGGCATAGGCAGTGGCACGGGCTGGGGCAGGGGTGGGCGCGCAGGGCAGGAAGCCGGTCCGGCCTGCGGGCGGAGGAAGCATCTGGGAGAAGACCTTGCAGAGCAGCTGACATTTGACGTGGGCTTTAGGCTTTAGGCGACGGCCAGGACTCCATCGTCTCGAGAAGTCGAGGGTTGAGTTTCAGAGGTTCCTTCCAGTTTCCTGAAATCGTGTGCATATGCAGACTTAACTTCTTTGTAAGGAAGGACCTGCGGCTTTCATCAGCACTCAGAGGGATCTGGGACCCCAGAAGACTGAGAAATAAACTACCCGTTGGGTAATTGTGAACTGGCCATGGCTGAAAATGTCACTCAGACCCCTGGAAAGGGCCTCGGGTGCGCTAAGGAGGTGGCACCTTGCCCTGGGCCCAGTGGGGAGCCCTTGTAGGCTCTAAACATTTTAAGGACTCTTGTTGAATTGAACTAGTAGGAAACAGGATGCAGGCAGTACTGTGTGTGTGTGTGTGTGTGTTTGGAGGCTGGAGACATGGAAACATCAGTTTGTTTTTTTACAGAAAGGCATGTGAACTATGTCATCTTCACTGTTAGGAGAGTCTCGAATAGCCGTGCTGTGGACAGAAAGAACGAGTAGCGCTCGGGGCTGGGTGAACGCGGTCTTTACTCGTCGGTGTGGACGGGGATGGATTGATCCCTGCACGCGCGTGCGTGTGGCAGAGCAATGGCCGCCCTGGTTTATAAATGGGGGATGGGACCCCCCCCCCCCCATGTTGCTGGGCCTCCCAGACAGCAGCGTTCAGGAGCATCGCGTTGTCTTTCTGTGGAAGGTGATGGGATTGGACTCTGATTTTCCTAACTGAGGCTTTTCGAGTTCAGGTCGGACACTCTGTGTGTGGCTGGCAGTTAGTTGGAATAAAGGTAATGGCCGTAAACATCAGCACCTCGGTGAGAGCTCGCGCCGGGCGCCCGACTTCCGGAAGGGGAGGGCTTGTGCGGTGCGTCCACGTTGTGAGTCAATCCCTGCAAACCAAATAAAGTTATTCAAATTCCTGGAACTTCTCTTCCTGCAGCTCCAGTTCAGGTGTTGTCAGCTGCACTGGTTGCCGCACAGCTAGACTCTGTGAATGAGCCCGAGCGCGCCCGCCGACGGAGGGCTCAAGGAGGCGTCCAGTTCAGATCCCAGCCCAGCCTCTGGCAGTCAGCCGGCCCCGGCGGCTTCACCCCCGCAGAGTGAGCTCGCCGCGGCCAGGACGTTACAAAGCACAGTGAGTCTTTGCCCTCTCCCTCAGCCAGCGAGGATGTGACAGAAATCACGCAGCTGCGTTTTCTTTTATTAATATATCCTGGCAGAATTGATAAATGGCACATTTAATTTTATTCTTAAGGTCATGTTTTGGATAACTAGACAACGAATCAATCAGGTGATTGATAACCCCGACTCTCCTCCACAAAACAAACGTGGGGGGGCTTCCCTGCTGGCGCAGTGGTTGAGGGTCCGCCTGCCAATGCAGGGGACACGGGTTCGTGCCCCGGTCCGGAAAGATCCCACATGCCGCGGAGCGGCTGGGCCCGTGAGCCATGGCCGCTGAGCCTGCGCGTCCTGAGCCTGTGCTCTGCAACGGGAGAGGCCACAACAGTGAGGGGCCCGGGTACCGCAAAAAAAAAAAAAGAAAAAAACAAACGTGGGGAGACCAAAAGCACCTTCCCTCTTCTCCAAAGACAACCTGGTTCTTTGGGGGGATTAACCGTCTAAATGCTCTATTTCACTGCTAAACCGACGCCTATATCTTTCAGTAGCAAGGGGAGGTGAATTCACGCAACTCCTAGAATGTAAAGTTGACAGTGACCTTTGAGATTGTGCGTTACCTCCAGCCCGTCCCGTGGGCCTCCTTTAACCCATGCTTGCTCAGGAGTGATGCTGGATGCCGTTTCTTGGAGGGGAGATTTTTTTTTTCCCCCCCGGTACGCGGGCCTCTCACTGTTGTGGCCTCTCCCGTTGCGGAGCACAGGCTCCGGACGCGCAGGCTCAGCGGCCATGGCTCACGGGCCCAGCTGCTCCGCGGCATGTGGGATCTTCCCAGACCGGGGCACGAACCTGTGTCCCCTACGTCCGCAGGCGGACTCTCAACCACTGCGCCACCAGGGAAGCCCTTGGAGGGGCGATTTTGAGAAGACAAGTAGCTCACTACTGTTTCTCCTCTAGTCTGGAACCAGCCCCCGTGAGGCTGGGACTCCGTGTTTGGGGCGAAAAGGAAGCCTGGCACTTATTTCTCACCTTGAGTTTCTCTAGCTTTCCAGCTCGCTCGTGGTAGGAGGCTCTGATGCCTTCCTAATTCCTACTAAACTCGCACATGGACCCCTTTGAGTTGGGGTCCTTCACAGGTAGTGGTGAGACTAGCAAATTAAAATTAGCAAGGGGTCTGTGATCATAAAGTCATGATGTGTGGGCACCCTCTCATTTTCATGTGCCACGATGGAGAATCTCTTTAAACTTGTGGTCTCCAGGGTCAGAATACCAATTGTTTCTCCATTCACACGGTTTATATTTTGACGTCCGTGATTAAACGAACTTATCACCTCCTTTTACCCCCTTGGTCTACTCCAGTGAAGCTAAACAAACGACGAATTAAAAAAGCCTGAATATAAAATGTTCAAGGGTTATTAAGGTTGCCTTTGATTAGTAGGGAATGAGATGATATCCTGTTTTGCTGATTTGCTTCAAAAAATAGGCAAGAAAGCTCACGTTGTTACCTTTGTTACCTGGAGTATAAAAACCACCTGTGTTGAGTGGAAAGGCGTGGTCACGTTTACCTTGGTGGGAGATGTGATGGGATTCGGGCTTCTCTGTCATATGCAGAAGTGAAAAAGGAAAAGAGAGAACAGATTCCTCCAGGTTGGCTGTCTTGAGCGAAGGATCTTAAAGGGGCCTGTATAATTGGGCTTTTGGTTTATGGCGATGGATGTCAGGGCTCTTGAATTTGACTCTTAGGTTCCTAAGGGATCGGGCAGGATGCCTCTAGTTGCAAAAGAAGGAAAAAGAACAAAAAAACTCAGAGCTTAAGCCATGAGGACAGAAGAGGAGGTGAGGCTGGGAGGCTGCTCGCCCTTGGCCCTTGCGTTGACCTTGGTCCAGCTCCCACTCCGCCATCTTCACGCACCAGCTTGGTCCCGAGATGCCCAGGGGAAGGAGGGGCCTGTTTCTTCCCACTTGTCTCTTTTGACTGCCAGGTAGTTTTCTGGGGAAATGACCTCCCAATTCCCTCTGGGGTTGCCTTGACTTGGGTGGTTTACTTAAACCTTAAGTAAACCTTGGCTCCTGGAATAAGTGCTGTATGTAACTATGGCACTGAAGACTTTGGAATAAAGTTAATTCCTAGAAGGAGAATAACGCTGTATTATTTATTAATCTATATGAATTTATTAACTTGGAAAAACTGGGGTCCTAGGTTATCATACCAAAATATTTCTGTTTTATCATGTCCTCTGTTAAAATAAGCAGTACATTTCAGTGCAAACCTTGGGAATTGAAGGTTCTGGTAGCGTGCCTCAGAGCAAGCGAAGCATCTATCGGTGTATTAATCGACTTCCTGGATCATATATCGAGCTGATTTGTCAGAATCCATTAAGCTGGTAGACAGTATGACATTTCAAGTGCAAGTAGGAAAATCCGTGTTATGGTTGAAGGAGAAGGTCAGGTCCATCTCAGTTAATGTTAATCAATGACCAGAGACCAATATGTCACCGCTGGATGGTCCAGCTCATTTTAATTGTTAACCTAATGTAAAGGTTCATCAGCAAACATTAGAGGTATTTGTACATGTGAAAATTGAGAACAGTTTTCTAAATACCCTTTCATCAGCCACATCTTTTCACTCAGATTAAATGGGTCCCCCCAGCCCCCCGCCTCTCCATCCTCTGTCTGGAGTCCAGAGCACTGTACTGTCTCATCCCTGAGAAATGCTGGAGGTGCTCTTCACCATTTCTTGCAGACCTCGCCCTGCCTTCTGGAGTGGCCTCTGCTTTAAACATGCGACCGTTACCTAAGGGCATCAGCTAACCACACTGGGGACCCTGGGACCTAAAGAAGGGTAAATACAGACTCGAGTTGTTGGTACTCACCAACAAGAGCCTGTCTTTTGTAAGGGCCTCCAGCAGTCTTGAAATTAAAATGCACTTGAAATGACTGACCTATATGGTATCATATACAACTGTGCAAATGTATTTTTTCACATCTGGAGGGACACCAGTGTCTTCAGGGGAGCTCTGGTCTTGGTCTGCAGAAGTCACTTTTGGCCTTGAAAGAGGATTCTTTGAAGGGGGAGTGGTAGGACAGCTTCCTCCTTTGGACCACGTTGGTAATGTGCCCGATCAACTCTGCAGGGTCCAGGTGAACCTGGCAGTGGAACCAGTGGCCATTTGGAGACTGACCAGAGGCACGGCTGCAGCCCACTTGAAGAGGATAAATCTAAATCGCAGGTTCGTTCCTTGAAAAGAAAAGCAACTCAGAACTGCATTTTCTGGAAGTTAAGTTTAAGAACGGCTGTTGGAACCAAACGTTTTTCTTGCATCAGGATTAATGACATATCTTAGTTCATAATCTGTGTTGCTGATATTTCCTCTCTAACTGAAAAAAAGTAAATTCTCAAGTGTTGTTTAAAGTCTTCTGAACAGTCTCGAAGGTATTTTAATAAAGCAGATCAAAGGTGAGAAGAGACTTTGGCATGTGTACGTTAATATGTAGTGTCTGTTTACACAAGCCATTTAGCTCCTTTCTTTGTCTGAAAAGTTTTCGACAGCTTCCTTTGTTGAACTGTGTTTGGTTTTGTTCTGTCTTGTGGATTAGCTTCTAGTGCTGTGGCAGTTCTCTTAAGGGTTTTTAATTATTGTACCCCCTCGTCCTTGCAGAGAAAAAGGTAAGTGGGTGATGTCTTATGAAGGCAGTATCCCATCAGTTGGAAAAAGGTAGTAGTGAGCAGAGTGCAGTGGCTCTGGCCATAAGTGCTGGGGGCAGTTAATAAGAAAAGAGGAGCTAGTTTGCATTCTCCAGAGCTGCGTGTACCAGACCAGCCAAACGTTGATATTCTAGACTGTGCTCTGTGATATCCAGTGTTGGACCAATTTAGAAAAGATGAGCGTGGCCACTGCTTTAACTTAAGACCAAGCTGACTCACTACATGCTGAGCAAGAAGCTCGTGCAATCCAGAGCCCCGAGCTTTGGGAAGGCCTCTTGTTCCTCTTATACCCCCGCTTTGCTGTTTTCACCTCCAGGTTCCAATGTCCTCGTCTTTCATGAGTGTTCTCCTTCTCTACTGCAAGCATGATGGTTCCCTTCCTCTCCTGTTTCTCAGGATATAATACCTCAGCCCCTGCTAGGTCAGTACGTGTCCATGATTGACCCAGCTCGAACCCAGACCGTCGATACCGACATCGCCAAACACCGTGCCTACAGCCTCCTGGGGGTGGCGCTGACACTGGGCAGGCAGAATTGACACTGCCTGAGAGATACGTACGAGACGCTGGCTTCCGACGCGCAGGTGAAAGGGGCCTTTTCAGGGGCAGGCACAGAATAGGGTGGGTCATCTAATTAGGGAGAGCGGGAAGCTGCGGCAGGGCTGCTCGCTGACCTGTATTTTATGTGGCCGCCATTGGCTTGTTTACTGGTCTCTGATCAAATGAAGCTTTAAGTGGCCAACCCCTGGCAGTATCAGTTTGGCCCCACAAATGCCACTTATGCTCTCGATGACACTGAATCATGCTTGCCTTTTGTGGTCCGTATGTCTCTGCGCACCCCCAGTGGAAGGTCCGTCAGACCTTAGCCTTCTCCATCCACGAGCTGGCTGTGATCCTTGGGGATCAGTGCACGGCTGCCTACCCGCTGCCCATCTTCAGTGGATTTTTAAAGGACCTGGATGAAGTACGCATAGGAGTTCTGAAACACCTGTATGACTTTCTAAAGGTAGGAAGAAGGATTAAAACAAAAAACAAATCTCCCCTCTTCAATACAATTTTTATATATTTATTTGGCTGTGTCGGGTCATAGTTGCAGCACACGGGATCTTTCTTTGCGGCGTGTGGGCTCTTTGTTGCAGTGCCCGGCTTCTCTAGTTGTGGCACGTGGGCTCCAGAGTGCGCGGGCTCAGTAGTTGCGGGTGAGGGCTTAGTTGCCCTGCGCGTGTGGGATCTTAGTTCCCCGACCAGGGATCGAATCCGCATCCCCTGCGCCTGAAGGTGGACTCTTAACCACTGGACCACCAGGGAAGTCCCAATACAATTTTTTAAAACCCTGAATATGTAAAGTATCAGTGGAATAAAAACCAGAGACAGCTGTCTGGGTCTCTTCAGTTGAAGCATGGCATCCAAAATCTTAAAGTGGGCATTCTTTCGGTGACGGGTAAATATTTTTATCTTTCCTCCTAATCTTCCCGTCCCTTAGAGTTCTAATTGTATGGAGGATGGTAGACAGATGGCCCAGCACACTCTTGAGAAAGAAGGAACCGGGCTCCCGGGTGGCGTGTGACTTGCCCGGGGTCACCTAAGGGAAGAGCCAGCTGAAATCCAATCTCAATTCTGCACGAAGGGCTCTTTCTTGCAAGATGTTGCTGCTTCCCTTCTTGCCTTCCCCCCGCCCGCCCCCGCCCCAGAGGAACGATGAGCGTAAAACTAAGAGTTTAAAAATGACCTAGAGAAACTAATTACTCGCGTCCACATGACCAGGAGCTGCCCTTGACGGAGTCTGGCGCGTGCCGCATCGCCGGAGATTTTCCTGTCTGGTGCAGGAGCACACGAGCAGTGCCACCTCCCTGGGAAGCAGCGGGGCATTATCTTCCAAGCACACACATGCTTGGTTTTTTTTCAGGCAGGAAATTGTGAAAGAAGGATGAGTAGGGGGCGTGTAGAAACACACAAGCACATACACGAACCAGGGGAGAAAGATTGGAAGCAGTCAGGGATGCGTTGGACGTCTGTTAACAGCAAAGCTAATTCACAGCCACACTGGGTAATGGAGTACAAGGCATCAGGGAAATGCACGGTTCTGGCCGGTGACAAATGTATAATCTGAAGTATAATAAAACAGTCTATTTGGGGACATTTTGAAGGATTATATATTTTTATTTATATATACATTCTTAAAAAATAGTTGCTTCATGAAGACAAGAGGAGAGAATATCTTTATCAGCTTCAAGAATTTGTAGTGACCGATAACAGCAGGAATTGGAGGTTTCGATATGGACTGACAGAGTAAGTAAAGCCTGTTTGGGGTTATGAGAAGGCAAGCTAGATGGAATAATTCTTAATTTCCCTACCTTATAATTGATTTCTAAAGTAGCAGTAGGAGTGTTCTTTTGGATAAAGAGATTATGTTTTTATTAAGGGATAAAATGAATTCCAAAGCTCTAAGTTACAAATACCACAGTCTCTGGGGAGACATTCATTTTCAGAGGCAGGCAGGGCGAGAGTCACTTTGGAATTAGAGTGTTGTGCTGTTCTGTAAGCCAATTTATTTGAACCAAATGAAAGATGAATCACCCGCTCTTCAATATTTTCCTATTTATCGGAGCAGTTTTTGCCAAAGCTTTCTTGAACATTCTGAGTGTAGCCCTCTGTGTAAGGGCACAGCGCAGTTTATACACTTCAGCCACTAAGGAAAATTATGTTACAGTGAGAGATATGAAAAGGTCTAACCCAGATGAAGCGATTATTTAATAAAAACGTCCCCCAAGGTGGCTCAGATCTGTACATCATTTTGTGTGTGAAGGAGTTATTTA
The DNA here is from genome assembly GCF_951394435.1 of Stenella coeruleoalba. Classification (NCBI taxonomy): domain Eukaryota; kingdom Metazoa; phylum Chordata; class Mammalia; order Artiodactyla; family Delphinidae; genus Stenella; species Stenella coeruleoalba. Next base: position 4,972,317 of record NC_137161.1, read on the forward strand.
ATTCCCCATTTTGTGCCAGCAGGAGGAATGTTCAAGGTTTTAGTGATTCTAAAAGAGTGAAAGTGTCACTTTAAATAATTCTCCGTCCCGAGGTGTATAATGTGCTTTCCGCAGTATTGAGTGGATTTGTTTGTGGTGTTGTTGTTTGGGTTTTAGTTTTCACCTTGTCGAGATTTATTTCAGTATCTCTAGTTTTCATTTTTCTTGCCCTCAACTGGAAATCTCTCAAATAATTGTCTTCCCTGTAGAAATCCATCAGGCTTTTGCGGCTCTTCAGGATATGATTTGGCCTATGCCAGGGGCAAACTGAAAGATTTTCTCTTTGCTGTGATCCTTAATCATTATGCTTAATTTGAGAGATTGAGGTTTCAGTCATTATGCCATGTTCCCGGCGTGTGTTCTCAGAGAACCAAGGAAAAACAGGCCCACGTTTTTTTCCATGAAGGCATCGCGCCCTCTAGCGGCTGAGTGCAGGAACTCGGCGAGGTCCGTCTCGGGCCGGGCGGATCTGCTTCCCGGGAATGGGGATGGGGATGGGGATGGAGATGGGGTCGGGGCCGGGGATGGGAATGGAACCGGGCACTGGGGACCCCGGGACGGGGTTGGGGCCGGAGGCCGGGGATGGATTCGGGCCTGGGGACCGGCTGACCAGCTTCCCGGGACCCGGGACCAGCGACGGGGACGGTGTGGAGCCGGAGCCGGTGCCGGCTGCGATGACCTGCTTGCCGGGGCCGGGCCGGGCCGGGCCGGGCCGGGCCGGGCCGGCTTGGCTCGGCTCGGCTCGCTTCGCCCGACGGCGTTGTCTCCGAGCGCGGGCTATCTAACTAACATCTCTGCCATGGTTATTGAAGCCAAAGCCACTGATACGAATTCTGTGCTTCCATGCCCACGATATTGGTATCACTTTTCTGAAAACAGTGCTTTTTGATATGAACGTATTCACCGGCACCCCTGGCTTTTGGTTCTAGCTTCCTTCCAATCTCTTTTTCATTTCCTTTCTTTTGCCAGTGTGGAAATAATGCCATTTATTTTCATACCCTTCTCCCCTTCGCCCTTTAGAAAACAGTGAAAGCTTTGGTAGTAGGTTTTTCCCACCAGCCATCTTATGAATTTTTCCCTGGGAGTAAAGAGCTCGTGCTCCCGTTCTCTCCTGGTGGAACTTGTTGGATTGAACAAGGCTCGTGAACAGTGCGTGAGCCGGCCAGCAAAAGCAGAAAATTTAATTTGCAGCGTCAGGAGCACAGTGGAGACAGTGAAATCTCATGTGTTTTCCCTTGATCTGGCGATCTTTGGGAACTTCGGCGTCCTGGCTATTTTTATGTTATCTGATTTTTAAAGTTTTATGTGCTTTCGAACTGATAACCTAAAGTTGAAATATTGAATCCCTATTCATAAATTTCTCAGCCTGTGTTTTACAAGTTTAATTTATTTCCTTTCTGTTTGATTTGTGTGTGAGAGAGAGATGAAGAGTTAAGATTTTTTCCCCCAATTTTCTTTGCGTGGCCATTTTCACTCAGCTTTCTGCTTCCGTTGATCTCCCAGCCTGGCTATTTTTATCTATAAAATGAAACGAGAATAAAGAGAGGTTGATAATGTGTTTTTCACCCCCCAAACAATTTCTTTCTTTCTTTTTTTTTTAAATTTCAGACAGCTGATAGTGATTTTGGAACTCTATAATCCCAATGCTGTTTATGATTATTTCGTGCATATTGCCTTAAAGTTGTGTGCAGATAAAGTTTCTGAAGTTCGGTGGATCTCCTTCAAGCTAGTAAGGAATCATGACCTTTTCTGTTTATGATTTTTAGAAAAAGGAATATTTATGTTTCTTCCATTTTAACTTTTTTATTTTTTCTGGGCTTAATTTGTCCATTTACCCATGAAAGCAGCTTTTAAGTTTTGAAATTAGGAACTGTATTATAGTTTTATCAGTATGTAAGATAGCTCTTTTGTTAAGCAGTATACTTGAGTGATGAAAATTGTGGATAAATCGCCTTATGTATGAAACTCTTTAAACAGTGGCTGAGTGTTTCTTTTCAACACAGATTGGGTTGACTCTCCAGCACGGTTTTGTAGAAAAGTAGTTAGTGAGCAAAAACTCCAGCAAAGAAAAGCCGCACCTGTTTTATGTGGGCTTGTACCAGCTGAATACTGAGGAAAAAAATTCTCATTTGAAAATATTTACTAAGGTACTCCGATGGTGCTAAAATTTTATAAAAATGACATGTTCTGAAAGGTAATGATTTAGTTGTTATGCAAGGGGACATTTTCTAAACTTTGGAATCTTAAGAATAATGTATTTTTCTAATGCCAGTCCCTTTTTACATTTCATTTTATGAAGGGTTTTATGGGTGTGAGTGTGTGTGTATCACCATATATTTAAACATCTTTTTTCCTCTGTATTCTAATGATCACTGTGACAAAAATGACTTTCTCGCGTGCTTATAAATTCGTCTTAAAGGTGGAAGGGTGCATCAAAATGTCTAGTTTCCGTGTAGAGTCGTAGTCATAATCCAAGTAGATGGCAGCATTCTAAATTCGCTCTTCTAATATTTTTCACAGGTTGTAGCAATTCTGCAGAAGTTCTATTCCAACAGTGAAAGTGCGTTGGGGTTAAATTTCATCAATGAACTCATCCTAAGGTTCCGGCACTGTTCTAAGTGGGTCGGAAGGCAAGCGTTTGCTTTCATTTGTCAGGTTAGCAGGGCCTGGGGGGAGCATCTACCCTGACATATGTTTGCCGTGTGATATCAACACACAGCACCAGGCAAAGAATCTCAGCCCTGGAGGACTAGCCAGGAACCTGGGGAGCAGCGGACCGAACCCCCTTATCTCCCAGGAGATTGTGACAAGCCAGTTTGGAAAAGGGACTTGCCCAGGGTTACCCAGCCCTTCTGTGCAGTCATCCTATGCATAGTGACTGAGCACCTACTGTGTGCCAGGCCTGCTCTAGATGCTGGGGACGGAAGAGGAACAACCCCCTGCTCGCCGGCACTTTCCATCCAGGGAGGTGGGGGCCAGGCCCAGACCGTGCTCCCGTCATGTCCAGCGCAGGGCTGCTCCTCACTGCGCCCGCCGCAGTAGGGAGGGAGGAAGGTGGGGTGAGGGGCACAGCAGTGGGGCAGCTCGGGGACCTTTCGTCTCTTTCAGGTGAAGGTCAACCCCTCAGATCGCCCTCTCTACTTAGCATCTTGGAAGTGAGGGCATGATTTATGTCTGGCTGGGGAGGACGGCTGTCATTTTGGATCGCCTCCGTGTGCCGGGCATCTCGTCCTACACCTGCTCCTAACAGTAAGGTCTGCCAGGTGTTGAGCTCAGTGCACCCATGTACTTTTAGACCAGTTGTTCTAGCTGAAGGAGTTGGAGCCCAGAGAGGTTAGGTAACTTGCTCAGGGTCACCCAGGAAGTGTAAAGCCATGATTTTCTTTCTGCTGAACTGTTATTTTAACAGTTTTAACTTCTCCTCATGCACACGGTCTATCATATACAAAGGTAGAGGGAACAGTAGAATGAACCTGCACGTACTTGTCACCCGGCTTTGTCAGTAATACAGTAAATCTGTGATGGGGCTCTACCTGAGCCCTGGCCCCGCAGCAGCCCCCTTTCCCTCCCCCGGAACCACCGGGCCTCCCTACTGAGGAACTCACCAGGGCCCCCTGTAGGCCCGCAGGGGTATCACAGGGGTACTTTGGCCATCTACTTGCAGAAGGGCAGTAGGGGGCAGGGTCAGTGCCAAAGTCACAAAGCGCAGGCCTGATACCACAGACTTTCATGAAGAAGTCAGTGCTGCCCACTATTTTGTAGAGAAAGGGTAAATGAGATATTTTTGCTTTTATTTTTAAATTCTTTTTCTGAGATTTAGACGATCCGCGATGAAACAGAAGGAAAAGGCACCAACTAATTTTGTTCGAGAAAAATCAGTTTTTTGGTGTGCCTTCATTAAAGCTTTAGAAAACCTACAATACCACAAACAAAAGGAGAGTGTCCTCAGCCAGGAGAACCTCCCGGTGGGCACATGGATCCCTGTTCAAATGCAGGGAGGCGTCGCAACCTGGAGATTGGGGGGCCGACTTTGTTACTTTGAAGCCTGGGTCTACTGCTTCCCTGCTGGGTGGCCTTGGGCGAAGCACCCTCTCTGCACGGCCTTTCCGTGTTCTGTAAGATGGAGTTCCCGGGGTACGGGCCTGCCTCCTGGCGTGGCCCTGAGGCTTCAGTGAGCTGACGCATCCGAGTAGCCAAGCACGGTGCCGGGAACCCGGAGAGCACTTACTACGTATCAGCTGCTGTTGTTACCCGGTAGTGGGAAGAGCTGCAGGATTTAGAATCCACATTCCTTCCTTGGAATCTCCACCTGCTGCTGCCTGTGGGTCTTGAGCCTTTGGGTGTCACCACAACATTGGACTCACCTGTAAAACTAGGCTCAGTCTGATTTCCATGGCCGGCTATGAGAATGAAATGGGAGAATCCACGTACGACTCTTTGTAAGTAGGGCAGCAGTAAATGCTAGCTGTTCACAGAGGGCCGGGCACTGAATTGGGGTCTGGGATTTGGCTGTCATGTGATAGGCGTGGTCCCTGTCCTCAAAGCCTGAGCTCTGGTGAGTAACAGGCGTCAAGGTTCCCAACCCTTGTTGGCGGGCGCTACGCTAGCCTTTGCAAAAATGGTTTGCCATCCCCATTGCTACTCCATGGTACAGGTGAGGAAACCGAGGCCCGGAAAGGTGAAGCCAGTTACTCATGGCCACGAAGCTAGAAGTGACCAGGTTAGGTTTTGAACCTGGACCTGTCTGACTCCAAAGCCTTTGACTTCCCCACCAAATATTACACCATTTGTACCCCAGTGCTTGGTAATGAATTATAAAAGTGTTAACTGTGTTTCTAACCAAATTCGGTGGTTGAGATTTTAAAATTCAGACACACACACACACACACACACACACACACACACACACACTCCTCAGACCAAAAGATCCTGAAATTACTTCTTTGGAATTACAGAAGTGGATGTTTCTAGAAAAACCGTGCTCATCACTATTGAAAAAGGTCTGTTTTCCGGCTCTGGCTTTCTCTTCATCACAGGCAGTGGTGAGCGAGGAGTGTATCCCTGTGGACCAGTTTGTTGAACACTTACTCCCCAGCCTTGTAAGCCTTGCATCAGATCCTGTGCCAAACGTAAGGGTTTTGCTAGCCAAAGCTCTAAAACAGACACTGTTGGGAAAGGGTACGCGGACCATTTTTCTGAGCTTACAGATTTTAAACTTCATCAGGCAGCAGCCAAATCTCCTCTTTAGGGAGTTGTGGCAAATTGTGTGGTAGCGTACTTCAGATCTACTATATAAATTTATAAGTTAATTTTTTTGCATACGTTATGTTATTTATAAAATGACTAAGAATTAAGATAGCTCAGTTTTCTATTTAATAAACATACTGAAATGCAAAATATTACATAGTCTTCTAGAAATGAGGGAAACTTTTATAAACTTTAAGTTATGACAGAGACAGATTATGAAAGGTAGTCAATTTAAGCATTATCTATGGTCAGTTTTTAATCGTATTAATTTTGTGGTCAGTCAGAAAAAGTTTATACCCCAACCTAGTCAGTTATTTTAAACCTGAACAGGACTTAATATAAGACTGTGTCCCTTGTATAGTTCACGTCTACACCACATATTCGGGAGAACATCTCATCTCCTGCCCTGCGTAGCCCTTTGTTGCCACTTCCCTCCCATCCTCCACCCCATCTGTCCAGCAACCTGCTCCCCACTGCCTGTGTTCTGTGTTGCTAATTCTTTTGTACTGGAGGGAGGAAAAGATAATATTAAAAGATTTTTAGTTATAGCTGAAAAAATATGCATGCCTATTCTTAGAAGTTTGTCTTTAAAATTTAGGAAATACTCTTTGATTCAAGCAATTTTATCATTTTAAAGGACTTACTCTATGAAAAATGGTTTATTGTCCTGAGATGTGGTTTAAAAAAAAAAACCAAACCAGAGTATGTTTTTGAACACAGTTCACGGCACATGTGATTCAATTTCATGTCTTTTTCTCTTTAGTGTATTTTAGAAATGCCGGTAACCCTCATCTTGAAGTCGTTGAAGAGACTGTCTTAGCTTTGCAGTCCGACCGGAACCAAGATGTTTCCTTTTCTGCCACCCTAGAACCAAAGCGGCGGAATAGTATAGACACTACCATGCTAGAAAACCAGAATTAACCAGTCTGTGGTCACTCACAATCTGGTCATTTCATGTGTGGCATGTGCTGCTCACCATACCTTGAAGGGGAACTGATTGTATCATACCTGCCCAGGGAGGACAGATTTCTGAAACTCTGATGTTGTTGTGTTCAAATGACCCCTTTCCCATCTGCACTCACGGGAACTACTGCTGGGATGGGCAGGAGTCCCAGGTGGCCCGGCCTGTGCTGCGCTCCTGTGCCCCTGCCTGCCTGATCAGGAAATCTGTTAAAAGGCTGCAGAACCAGGTGGCTCACTGAGGGTGGCGGGGGGGGGGGGGGGGGACCTCCATGGCATCAGACTGCCTGGGAGCGGTTTGTTTTCTCTATTACAGACTATATTATTTAACCCCCAGCCAACCCCTCCCCCCCAAAATAAAGTACGTTATCAGAAGCTTTTAAGTCTTTGATAGACTTGTATATTTGGCTTCCCTCATGCTTTCCTATAAAATATAGTTTATGGTATTATTTTTAACTGAAATACTGTACATATGTAAATAACTCTTGACAGGAAGAAAATATATTAATGTAAGATTAGCTTCCTATCAGTGAACAGAACAAATACATCATTTAAATTTATGCTCCACTTTGAGCTTTGCACTTTGGGCTGCAAATATAGCCCAATTTGTTTACTTTTGAAAAATGTGATAGTTAAAGAAATCTACTAAAGACTGATTTATGGCAGTCTTTCTAATATTGTACTTTTGTTGTAAACTGTACTCGGAACTTTTCCTCAAGCACTCACTCCCTCCTCTTCTTGCAGGAACTGTTTCCGTAAAGATAGGTACTGGCCTTTGATGGAGGCGTAAAGCAGAAAGACTTTCATTCTTACATGGCTATATTATCATTTGTTTAAGAACTTGGGGGTGGGGGGATTGATCACTGAGGTGCATGGATATTGGCTTTATATCTGATGCTTTAGAATCTTAACAAAAAATAGGAAATCATAGTTCTGATCACTCTATATAGTTGGCCACAAATACCAGTGATTTGGGAGGTTAAATTATGATACTCTTCAAATCTAGGTACACAGGACTTAGATTTCGTGCTTTTAAAATTTAGACTAAGGGAAAGATACTCTAGAATTTAAACAGGTTTTGCATTAGTTAATAACTCCAGGCTCTATAAACAGTTGATTAAATTCTGCATACATGTATGCTGAAGTTATTTTTCTTGTTTCTATTTGTATCTTCTCAAAGGCAAGCATAAGGGAAGGAAAGAGCAGCCCCTTTGGGGTCCCAGAGCTATAGCTGCAAAGGGCGCGCCAGCTGTCTCCATTCTTCCCTTGGATCTTTTTCTTATCTTTCTTTTCTTTTTTTTAAAAGATAAAATTTCTGGAGCTATATATTGAATTTCCTGGTATACAGGATGTTTTCCCCTCCCCCAAATTCCTCTGGGCTGACTCTTTAAAAAGAAAGGAAGGAATCTATACCGTGCCAAAGAAAATAAGGCACATGTATGAGAATTTCACATTGCAACCCAGGATAGCATTTTGACAACTTCAGCAAAGAGTGACGTTAATACATTGGAGACTACATAATGAGAAAAAAAAAAATCAATCTATCTTGTATTTAGTACTTGTCTAAAGTAAATAGACGGAGGTATTGTTTTGCTTCAGTAGCAAGCAATTTTTAATTTATTTTTATTGCCTAGAAATTGAGCTTATCATGTTAAAATCTGTTGATCTAGCAGCAAGTAGAATTACCCAACTGGAATCTTGTATTCTGTGCAGAGCTTCACTTTCCATTAAGGAAAAGACAAATCAGTTGGTGTTGTGATGTGTAGGATTTGCCTCCTGAATCAGATGTGCTGGTAGAGATTTGTTGAGACTCTTTGGTAAATAATCTAACCTTTAAATTTTCAGTTTATGTGTTAAAATTCCTCTATAATCTAATATGAACGGCTTTCCAGTGGAAAGCTATTTTTATGACTAACTTCTCTGCAGAAAGTATGTTGAAAGCTTGCATTTTATTCTTCGTTGGTAACAACTGAGATTTTCCCAAGCTTGTTCTGGTTGCCCTTGCTGTTCTCTCCTGTAGCTTCTCCACCAGTTTAGGTCTTCGCGTATTAACTGTTCTTAGGTGCAGTGTTGAGTGTCTGTGATTTGACCACTGAAGGTAAGCTTCCTGTTTTCTTGAGCACTCGGCCTCCTCCGGTGAATTAATGGAAAAGCACGAGATAGTTTCTCACAGGTACAGCTGCCTTGAAAGGCATCTCAACAATAGAACCATCTCAGCTTTTCCCCAAGTGGACATTTCCTCCTTGCTAAGTGTTTTCATTAGCGCCTTTCTCACTTCAAGAATTCGAGAACGTTTTCAACATGGACGGATTTTGATGCAGCTTTGCAAATTTTCAGGAAGGTCTGTCTCCCACTTCCGGAGTGGCCAAGTATCAGGTTTTTTCACTGTCAAGTTGGGCCCAGATCGGCTTGAAAGGGGTCATATTTCTGCAATGTTGGTTTTTTCCTTCGTGCTAAGAAATAACGATTTTTAAGCATGGCTAAAGTCTGCACTTTACCACCCTCTGTAGACGACGCATGCAAAGATGATTTAGAGCATTATTCACGCATAATTCCTACAGGTAGTTGGCCCCGAATTGTGCAATGATTGTATTTTAAACAGACATGGAGAGGAGGTCACAGTTGCCTAACAACGGCCACGAGCCGCCTCGTCTTCCGAGTTCAAGGAACTGACGGTGAGAGCAGTTCGGAAGCGGCGAGGAGGAGTCGGGGATGCGGCCGTGCTGGGTCTGCGGGGCGCGCGGCCTCCGCGAGGCCTCTGGTTGGGTCTCGATGCATCCTCCCAGTGTTCTGGAAGCGCCCGGGCCCTTTTCCCCTTATCGCAGACACGTCACCCGCGTCCACGTGGAGCCCCGCCTTGGTTAACGGCGGGCCCGTCGGCCCACTGCGGGCGCTGGTGGTTCGGCCGTCCCGGAGGGGCCGCCGCGGCGGGGGTGGCGATGACGCGCGGCGGGCCGGGCGGCCGGCACCCGGCGGCGGAGGCGGCCGGGCCGTCGAGGGGGCGCCCTTCGCCCAGACCCCGATGCGGGCGGGCCGGACGGGCGGGGGGCGGGCTCTGCCGTTCCGCGGCCCCTCCCCGCGCAGCCCCGCGCCCGAGGCTGGAGCCGCGTCGGGGACCCGCAGGCTGTGAGCCTGGAGCTCGACTTGGCCTCAGACGTCTTCGTCGTGCAGGTGCTGCTGGAGGATTCCGGGGAGGTGTTCCGAGTGACAGGCTGCCGCAGCGACATGACTGTGCGGGAGCTCAAGGAGGAGCTGGACCTAATAGCCGGCATCCCCTTCAGCCTCCAGCGGCTCCAGTATCTGGACAAAGGCAGCCCCTGCCCGACCCCTTTCCCGGCCCCACGTACTCCCTCGACCCGGGGCGCCCAGTCCCCTCTGAACCCGCAGTGGGGGAAGGGAAGCCCGCCCAGAGGAGGACCCCCAGATGTCAAAACAAACCCCACCCCCGTGAAACCCCGGGTGGAAAAGCTAACCCTGGACACATAGGGATTTCCCAGCTCCAGAAAAGCCGAGCTTCACGTTAGACCTCAAATCTCCAGGCAGACCCTGTCCACAGCAAGACCCTAATCCGCAAGCAGACCCTGCCTGCGCTGGGACTCCAGGCCCAAAGCCCGCCGTCTAGTGTGGCCTGCCAACCTGAGCCCAGCCCTGTGCACGTCAGGACCCCAAGTCCCGAAACAGACGCTGCCGCCGCAGGGCCCTCCAACACCAGAACCTCAGATTCCCACGTCTTCATCAGGGACCCAAGTCCCAAAGCCAGCAGTGCCACACGAGACCTCCAGTCTGAAACGCCTGTCCTCAGCGGGACCTCACAACCTCGGGCAAGGCTGCTCATGTCAGGACCCAGATGGAATTAAACGTCAAGTCCCTGTGCTGGGCTGTGGGACACCAGAACCCCCAGCCCTCCAGCCAGCCACGTCCGTGCAAGGACCCCAAGTCCAGAACAAACCTGCCCAAGACTGAACCCCCAATCCCCAGGCTAACCATGTGACCATCCGAACCCCAAGTCCTCCCAGCAACCGTGTAGACTCAAGGACACTAAAGCCTTAAGCAAACTCTGCCCTCCTCAGGACCCCATGTCTCTCCACGAACCATATGCACGTTTGAACCTCAGATACAATCCTCAGGTGACCCCGGCTCACGACAGAAACCTAAGTCCCAGAGCGTGAAGCCTACTACCCAGATCATGACCCTAGACCCCAGAGCAGGTACATCCAATTCTGAGCCCCACTCTCTGCTTAACCAGTTGTGCACCTGAACCCCAATCCATCAGCCATCTCTGTCTACGTAAGGATGCCGGGGCTCAAAGTGAACTCCTCCCACATCTGGACCCCCAAATTCAAAGTTAACTCTGCCCACACCTGAAAGCTAGTTCCCAAGCTCACAATGACGACAGAAGAACCCGAAGCCAGGTGTCATCCGAAGGGCTCCAAGACATGAGATAAACTGCCCACACTAGGACCCCAAACTCAAGTCCAGTCTACCCATATCTGAACCTCCAACCTCCACAGAAACCACGTCCACACCGGCACTCCAAGGTTTAAGCCAGCCGTGTCTGTGTAAGGAAGCCAAAGTTCCAAACGAGCCTGGCCTACACGAGGGCCCCCAAACTCAAAGCAAACTCTGCTTGTAGTTGAAAACCCAAATCCCTTATCAACCTGATCCACACCAGAACCCCCAGCGCTAGACCAAACCCACCTATATCAGGACTCCAGATCTCGGAGCCAAACCTGTCACTGTCAAGACCCCCGAATCCTGGGGCAGACCTGTCTGCTTCCTCACCCCCGGTTGCCACACTACCCAGGCCTACATCAGACCCCCAAATCCCCAAACAAGTCCTGCCCGCAGAAGGACTCTGCATCCCAGAACAGACCCTTCCCATACCAGGACTCCCAGACAGAAAGCAAACCTTACCTTCATCAGAACCCCAATCCAGAGCAAACTCTGCCCTCATTGGGACCCCAAATCTCAAAACAAACCCTGTCCACGTTTGAACCCCGAATACTGGCACTGACCCAGTCCGTATCAGAACCTCGAATCTCAAGCTGCGCCCTTGTGACGTCAGGAGCTCAAAGCTCGTCCAATCGGAATCGAAACCCAGCGCCCAAAGCTCACCGTGACTGAATCAGGACCCCAAGGCCCCCTGTCCAGACAGATCCCATGGGGGAGGCACCCCGTGGCGGGCAAGGGCCCTAGAGCCCCATCTCTCCCTCCATCGGTCTCCTTCCCTCGGCCTGAGGACCTGGCTGTCCCGATCCGATCCCTACAGTATTTAGCATATGAGAACAGGATCAAAGTCCCCAGGCTCCAACATCTCCCCACCCAGTTGAAATCAATGCAAAAACACTTCAAGAAAAATGAAGATATAAAAAACTCTCTGGTCTGCTGCACAGAGAAAGTGAACGGCCAATATTGCAGAGAGATTGCAGTTATACTGCAGGGACCAGGAAGCCATGGAGACAGAGGTCTGAAAGCAGCTGGTCTCCATGAGAATCGTGTTCCCAGGCCCTGCGCTTCCGGGGCTCAGTTTCCTAATCTGTAAAGCAGAGCCCCGTGAGCTCTAGGATTCTCAGTGCCGTGTCCCCCTTTAGGCAGAAGTGACTCGGGAGACTCAGAAGGTATATTGAAGGCCCAAATCCTTTCCTTTGCCCTCTTGGAAATCGGTTAAGCATTTTTCATGATATGTTTGCTTTGCTACAGGGGTATTTGGAAGAGCTTTGGAGCATTTTTGAGGCTTTATCTGGAAAGAGATGTACCTGTGCTTAATGTGTTAAAAGTGAAGTGAGCTGTGGAAGAACTTAGTAAGAGTTCCAAAACAAGTAATTCGAAAATTACGTGTCCTGAACTACGGGTGTCCGGCACCCCTAATTTATTTTTGCCGATGAGCTATGCTGAGCAATAAATTCAAGAAAGCTAAGAGGGAATGAAAGGGATGGAGTGGCTTAACACTGATGTCACAATCCTATCACTCAGCAAGCACTTAGCAACTGTGAGAAGCCTGACCTCTCTCAAGCTTGGTTGCCGTCCTTCCTGTTGACGGCAAACGAGAAGGAGAGAAGGTACAGCACGTCAGTAGAAGAAATTTGGGCTTCTGCTGATGCATAACCAGCCTGATGCCTCTTTACCCACCTCAGAGGTTGCCAGGGAGGATCAAATGAGATAATGAGTGTGGAAACCCTGAGAGACACAAGTCTAAAGGGGGTGAACATCTTCCTGGAGGCGGGTCACCTTTCCACATCTGTTGTCAACTCTAATAATTTATTTAGCCGGTGGTAATGAGTATTTGTCTAAGGTGAAGGCGGTTGCTGCCTGCCTGTAAAAGGAGAATGTGCTCTGATTTCTCTAAGAGCTGTTTAGCATGTGTGCACCGTGCTCTTGTGTTTCTCAGGGAAACACAGCCTTGCTCCATTTTTTTCAAAGTTGTTAGGAAGTCTTCGAGTTGTCTTACTTAGGCAAATGACTGATTATTCTCTGTGTCAGAACCACAAATAAGACCCTAATTAACAGATTTGCTAATCACTATTCCGCGTTTACATCCACCATCTGGAGTTGCTGGGGACTAAAAGGTACCAGCAAAATCTAGAGTGAGCATCACATGGCGGCCGAGGAAAGGCAGGTCTGGAGTCCCAGCGTTGCCGTTCGCTGGCCGTGCGAGCCTCCGTCCACTCCTGCAGCACATGGAGAGGACGAACTTGGCTCGTCGTGAGGTTTAGAGCATGTGGGTGCTGGGTAATGGCACTTCGAAATCACTCAATCATGAAACCAAAAAACTCATGAATTCTACTAGGAATAAATGATAATCCAACCTGGGCAGAGTTGAGAGGTTCCATTCTTGGCACTGCTTATTGGAGATAACAAATGACTCTGTTATCCTTCATCTAGGTTACAGGTGGCCATGAAGGAAGAAGTGTGTGTCTTTTAAAAAGTAAACTAAAAACAACTGCATTTTTCTTAAAATTTTCCACAGTCCTCTTCTACTAATTCTGACGGTCTGCCCCAAAGGGTCTGAATTTAGGAAGTGTGAGTGGATCCACCCCCCGACCCCCATTCTTTCATATGAGGAAGGGGCTGTTTGGGGAGAACCTCCCCAACAGAGAAAGGATCTCTTCCATCCCACGTCACTGCGACGCTTATGTTACCATAGGGTCTCCACTGGGGCAATTTTGTCCCCCAGGGGCCATTAGGCAACATCTAGAGACACATCTGGTCACAATTAGGTGAGTGGGCTACTGCCGTCTTGTGGGTAGAAGCCTGGGATGCTGCTAGACGCCCTGCAATGCCCAGGACAGACCCCACAGCAGAGGGGCATCTGGCCCCAAATGTCAGGAGTGCCAAGGTTGAGAAACGCTGCCACAGACTACAATTTGAAAGATCCGACAAATTTTTGTCATTATTACCTCTTTAAGCAAACTGATGATAACATTAACCAGAATTAGTTAGTATCTTAGTTTAACATCTATAACTTATATAACCGCATTGCACCACATCTGTAATACACAGTTACTTCAAGTTCAAGTAGCTCTATTTAGGGTTTGCCTCCTGAAATGACTTTTATTCACTCATGTATTTTTTTTGCCATAGGTCAAGTTACAATTACAGAATCTTATAAATCGTTGCCTTTTTTTTTTCGTTGCCTTTTTTTTTTCTTTTGGTTTGGCTTCTCTTTGAGCTAAGCCAAATTAATTTTCTAAAAAGCATCACTAACCACAAACAGACGGATGTGGGGTCATCAAATGAGAGTAGCGCTCGAGGCTCTCAAATTATCCTTGTGATACCCAAGGTCAGGTAATCTCTTAACTAAACCAATGTAACAGTTTATCTTTAATGCCCGATTTTTCTTTTTAAAGAAAAAAATCATTCCCTGGAGGAATTTTGATGGATGACGCTACGCTGAGGTGCCACGATGTTGTTCCTGGTGGGATTATTTCATTACCTATCTGGCATTATGATGGATGGACGGAACTGGTTTTGGCGGCTGTGGAAGGGGATTCCAGTAAGGTGTTTTCATGCTTCTTTAAACGGATATTATACTTCATGAACCAGCTGTAAATTGTGTGTGTGGGGGGGGGGGGGGATTCACTTAGTCTTTAATATGAATATTTGGGTAAAAGTTTCAGAGTAGAGGGAAAAGATAACAAGGACTCATGTCATCATGATCAAGTCGAGTGTTGCCATTTGCCGTTTGGCTTTTGCGATTTCACTGCGTCCACATAGCTGTGACTTGTAACCCACTCACCGTGCCCCAAAAGGAGCCAGGGCAGCACGTTTTCTATTCACGTGTCTACTCTGTAAAGTTGAAAACCTAAGTTAACAGTGGAGAATGCCAGATCACTTGGAAACGTGTGGCCCAGAGTGTTCAATGCTGCAAAAAATCCTCTGGGGGGGTCTGCTCTCACCCAAGGGGGAGAGACTTGGAAACACAGTGGGTGTCGTTAACTCTTGGCCAGGCCTTGAGCTGGGTGCTCAGCTGGGCTCTGGGGTGGGAGTTGGGAGGCAAGAGGAGGAAATCAGGGTGTCTACCCAGCAGTGAAGATGAATCATTCAGACACAAGGGGACAAGTGCGCGTTCTTTCTGGAAAATAAATTCGGATGAGAAGCTATGAGCTTGTGGAGGAGAGAGAGTTTACTTCTGGCTGGGATGGGGGTCAGGGAAGGCTGGGTGCGGGAGGGGCACTGGGATTAGGTCTGGGAAGGGGGAGTGGGCTCGGGGGAGGGGGGGCCAGGACCTGCTGCCCTGGAGCCTGAGCCTTAGAAGGAAGGGCGGGGCCCTTCCTTGCATAATCCTCTGGTTCCTGCCTGCTTTCCTCCTCTTCCCCTGCCTTCCCTTGCTTCCCCCTCTGGCTCTGTGTCCGTGCCTAGACTTTCTGGCTCTTGCTCTGGACATGGGTGATGGGTGAGTCCCTCCTCTCTTGAGCCAGAATTGCTGTCACCCCGCTGGGGGCCCCTCACATCCCGCTTCGCCCCACACCGGATGCTGCACATCTGCGACCGGGTTCCTATCTGTCAGAGGCCGTCTGTAGTCCGTAGTCGTCCTCCTGTGCTCAGAGCCTTAATTCTCCACGTGATGATTATATCCCGGGGCTGTTATTCACCTGGGAGCAGAGTTCAGAGTGTCCCAAAAGTTAATGGAGACAATGGGCCCAAAAATAGACCGGAAGGCCAGGATCCATCACATCTCCAGAGACGCCTGTGCCCCTCTGGGGAGGCCGTGCTGTGTCGGCTGGGGTCTTCCTTCAGAGCCGTAACCCCCTTCCTCTGGACACCCAGAAAAGCTATTTTCTCTCTTCAAAACATGGACAGGAAGAATTTCCTGCCTCCCGAGCCTGGCTGATGGTAAATTCGTATTTCCTGGACGTGTAGAGAGAGTTACATGTCTTCCCCTGGCTCGTTTCCAGCTCCTCCGCTCTCTGATCCCATCACCAGCCCGCGTGTGGCACCCCAGCAAACTTCTCCCCCAGTGTCCCATCACCCACCAGCCAGGGGTATCTGCACTTCTGAACTCACCCAGACGCACGTGCGTGACTCTGTTTACCTCGCCCGGCTGTCTTGCCTCGGTGTTGCCGAAGATGCTTTCCACCGAACAACAAATTCGCAGCATTTTGATGACAAGCAGTGGAAGAAGTGGATTTCTCAGAGAGCGTTCATGGCGCTGTATGTTGCCTCACACAGGGGTCGCTCGGAGGCTGTTCAGTACCTTCTAGAACATGGTAATTCTGATAGCAGCCGAGGACATTCAAGAGTGGGGTTCTTTTGAGGGCAAGGGGGACACAGCGGCTTGCCTCCTGGTCCCTTCAGTGATGGTTTCCTGGACCCAAGTTTGTCAGCCACCAATGGAGGTCCCCATCGGGCCACTCAGTCCCTGTCTGAGGGGGTCTTTGGACGTGCTTATCGGAGGCTGTGTCCTCTCTCTTGCCAGGGGCTCAGGAAGACGGACCTTTCAGGACACCAAGCCACGGGGCTTCCTGGTTTATTGCGTCCGACCAGACACTCCGCTGGGGATATTCCCATCCTGTTTGTTATTTCTTCCCACCCGAAGTCCCGTTTCTGCAGTGGTCCGAGGGGTCTAGCCCCAAACCAGCATCCCTGCCTTGGTGGTTGGCAGGCTAGCCAGTCTCCTTTCTCCAAGCTCTTTGAATTTGCCCCAAACCCTCTTTTCATCTCTCCTCCACCGAAGGGCAATTACTCTCACTCTCTCTCTGTCCATAGACATAGAAGCCTTAGCCTGCCTTGTCTCTGAGTTAAAGGGCTTTGCGTGAGGTTCTGTGGGAGTACATTTTATCTTCCCTGGATATAGGGTATTTTTGGGAAAGGAGGCCCACGGATTGAGGTGTAGGCCATTCACCAACAGTAGACGGTTGCAGACATCCCAGGCCACTGGCTTCCTCGGGAAAAAGGAAGAATGTGGTATTTGGTCAATGGTTTGGGGCTCAGGAGGGGGCCTCATCTGAGGGTTTCCCATATCAACTAGCCTCCAAGTTAGACCTCCTTCCCAGCCTTCGGCCTTGAGCCCAGGCTCTCTGTGTTGTTTCCCCCACTTCCACCAACCAAGCTGGGAAAGCGTCTCAGATGCTCAGACAGGATGCTGGGGCCCCACGTCTGTGATGGGTAGAGGTTTTTCTGACTCTTCTCCTCTCCTTCCTCCACTGTTTTCTGCACTTCTCCTGTTGTAAGATGAAATATAGGCTTTTCACAACCCAGCAGTCCGTTAAGCTCATAAAAAGTCATTTTCCCTCTGATGGAACTGTGATGTATTTGAAAGCACCAGTTAAAAAATTACAGCCAGCTTTGCAAAGTTTTCTGTCCTTTGCAGACAGTGGCTCTGAAGAGGCGCCAGGGCTGAGGCTAAGTGTTGTGAAAACCTATTTAAAACTACCTCACTGACCAGCCATAGCTCATAAACACTGGCTCCCGAAATGTCAACTGCATGTAATTGAATTGCCTTGTTTTCTGTGTCATGATATCTGTTACCCACTATTTGATTCAATTCAACAAGTCCGTATGGGACACCTGTCATTAGCCCATCCATCTGCAGGAGGCAGTGAGGAATTCAGCTGAAGTGAAGTCTGTCCATGAGTCAGGCTGCCCATCATCTGTCATTTCCCAGGCACCTGTCTTCTCCAGGCATCGTGCTACGTGCCGGGGATGAAAACAGCCGTGATCAAAACAAGTGTGTTTTCTGCCCTTGTGGAGTTTATGAAGGGAAGTCAGCAAATTATTACAAATAATTAATTCCATGGTCAGTCGTGCGTGGTGTGTTCTGGAGATGCAGAATGTCTGCTGAACAAATGCAGGGGGTTTTGTGGGGAGGAGGGCTTAGGAAGGTTTTCCCGAGGAAGTGAATGAAACCTCAAGAAACATAGAGTTAGCCCAGGAGAAAAAAAAAAAAAAGGATGAGAGTGTTGTTAGCAAAGGGAATGGCATATGCAAAGATCCTGGGGCAGGATAAGGGAGCAGGTATACTGACGGGATAAAGCCAGAAGGCTGGTGTAAGCGGAGCATGGGCGGGCGAGGAAGATCACGGAGGCGAGTAATGCTGGAGTGATAAGGGGGGTGGGTGGGTGAGACAGAGCAGTAAAGACCTAGAACATCGCCCCAAGGGTGGTAGATGCCAACAATGGGATTTGAGCGGGAGAGTGGTACAGGCATTGCAGGAAGGTCATTGGCTGCTGTAAGAGAAGCATGGGGTGGGGGGGGAAGGCAGTGCTGGATGCTGGGTGGGAGGGGGGAGATGCAGCAGTGCCCCCCTCCGTGCACTCGGTTATTCGTTCTTCCAAGCATTCCTCTCCCAGCCTCGGCCCTTCCCATGCTTCTCTTCTTGAACGGGTTTCCAGAGGGTTGGCTCCTGCCGGCAGGGGGCCCTCCCTCAGCCAACTTTCTTATTTCCCAGGTGCCAACTGTCAGGGCAGATCCCCCGTGGGCAGGACGCCCCTGCACGTGGCTGCAGCCATGAGTCGGCTGGACTGTATCAGCCTCCAGCTCAACTATGAGGCCTCCATCAACGACAGAGATACCAAGGGGGAGACGCCCATGTCCCTCGCCTGCCGCCTGAACCGCAGCTAGAGCAGGTGGTGGATGTTCCTCTTCTACTGGATGGTGAAGCTGGGGACAAAGGACCCGATGGACCCTGTTGTGAACAAGGCTTTTCAGAGAGTCAAGGCCGGGTTTGGATCCAAGAAGGAGAACAAAACGTAGCTCCACCTGGGAATGTTTGCATGTCAGCTCTGACTTGGGGTAACGTTCCTGAGTTTAGATCCACGGTGGCCAGTGGCTCTGGGTTAGCAGGAAGGCCGGGAAACGTGGCAGTTCCTCTGAATCAGATACGAAACCATCTGTCCTCTTTGCAAATGACTTGAGGAGGGTATTGATGGAAGTGGGTGAGTTTGTGTTCATTTCCTAAATCCATCACAGACCTAATGGGCTCCCATGCCAGCCTTTAATTTTGAGCTATTTGTTCATTGTATCCAGTAACGCTGCTTGGGGTGATGGGAACCAATTACCTTCTCTCCGGTCTGGACACCATCTAACACATTGGCATAATAGGGGTAATAGCCGTGATGAGAGTAGCTCTGTTGTTACGGTACAAAACCAGCGCAGGCAAACGTCACCAGGTCGTGGGCAGTGTGACCTGTGAATTTCAGTTTGTAAAATTCATGGCACTAGATGCTCCCTAAGCCAGCAATGTTCCGGAAGTTTTCCTGAACCTTCCTGGAGGGGTCTGCTGCCTGAGTCTGAGGTGGGGCTGGGGGGAGAAGCCAGGCTGACCTGGGGGGCATCTAAGAGCTTGGTTCTCCACAGGGGCGCCTGGTTACTCTTGGTGAAAGGTGACAAGCTGGCACTGGATTTGGAGGAGACGGTGTGAAAGGTGATGAGCTCGTAAGGGAGAGGATTCAAGCTGGGAGCTTCTTTTTTCCTTTTGTCCCATCCCCAGAGGTCCAAGCACCCCCCTCCCCGCTAGCTTTCTCCTTTCCTGCTAGAACTGGGGTAGCTCCAGCGTCCCTACTGGGGGGCAGTGTCTATGCTGAACTCTGGGCTCGACACCCACAAAAGCTGCCCTGTGGGTGTGGGAGCCGAGAGGGAGGGCTGAAGGCTGGGGCGGACTGACACGCACACCCTTGTCTGAGGGGGGCACCGTGACTCAGCTGCGGCAGAAAGGCGAGCCAAAGGCAGCTAGATCTTTGCAGAGCTTCCCAGAGCTGGAAACCTGGCTTGTAGATCTAAGCCCTGATTTTTTTTTTTTCGGTATGCGGGCCTCTCACTGCTGTGGCCTCCAGACAGGCTCCGGACGCGCAGGCTCAGCGGCCATGGCTCACGCGCCCAGCTGCTCCGCGGCATGTGGGATCTTCCCGGACCGGGGCACGAACTCGTGTCCCCTGCATCGGCAGGCGGACTCTCAACCACTGTGCCACCACGGAAGCCCTAAGTCCTGATTTTTAAGCGTTGGCTTGAATTATGTTAAGGTCGGCGTACGGAACAAAAGAAGTAGGAGATTTGAGGCACATGGCTGGGACTGCCGACCATCGTCAAACTAACTCATTTCACTGGGGAAACGGGTAGAAGCAACCTAAGACTCACTGGAACTTTCCCCGGCTCTGAAGCCACAGGGCGGGAATGGCCATGAGTGTTGCCGGGTGGGAAGTGTTGTCCACCCTTCCACCCGTGGCCACACATGTTTCTCTGAAGCCCTATATCCTGACACAGCTTCCGGAGTCAGTCTGTGTGGCAACAGTCTCTCGACCGTTGAAGTTCTGTTTTTTAAGGTGCTGGAAAATGGCCCTGTATCCCAGCCGCCCTTCTTTCTGACTTACATCCCAAGAACTGGATTCCACTTTTACATTAATTGGCCGCATTTCCCGCTGTCGTGGCAAGTAAGAGCCATGCTGGTGACGTGGCTTTACACTCAGTGGACGTGGCTGGACCCAGCTCAGCGATCTGTTTGACAAATAATAATCAGGAAAAAAACATACAGCTCAACATCAACAATATCAAAACTGAGATCTTGTTTGTGGCAGACGTTCTCCAAAGTCAATAGGCAGATATTAAATAACCTTATCCAGCAGGGTCAGTTCATTTAGCTAATGAGGTGTGTTGGCAGGGGGACCTGGGCACCCTTTTAACTTAACAAGTGGTGTGACTCAGAGTCATGTGTTTTCCAGGAGCTTTGCTCTGCTGTCTTTATTGTTAGCAGAGCCAGCTGCCTGACATTTGTCCCCCAAACTCTGGAGGGAAGCCCTCTGTCTTTGTCACCCCTAATTCAGCTAAACACTTGGCCGGCAATTGGGTGAGTTCCAAACTCTCCGTGGTGACATTTTGCTCGGTCTGTGGCAGGGTCATTGAAACAGTCCTGTAGGTCCTGGGGGCTCTTCCTTTTAGACGATCTTAACATTCTAGCTGTTATATTCAAACAAGCCTGTATCACCTATTCAATAAAATACGTCCATAGCCTCAGAAGAGTTGATTTGCAATTGGTTGCCATCATCTTACACTTTGCAGAAAATTTCATTCAACATTTGAAGTTTTTTGGGGTCATGCTTTGGAGCCAACAGACATGTTTTTTTTTTTTAATGGGGGTAGAGTTGTTTTACAATGTTGTTTTAGTTTCTGCTGTACAGCGAAGTGGAGTTCCCTGTGCTATACAACAGGTTCTCATGAATTGTCTATTTTATACAGATTAGTGTCCATTTTTTTTAAAGGGGTTGATCTCAAACGGTTTTGTAGGACCCTGAAATCCTTTTAGGCCCGAGGTATTGGGGATGGTCTTTTGTGGTGAAGCAGCGGTGGTCTGCCATCACCCAGGTGGGCCTCACCTCTGTGTGGAGAGGAACAGGCTTCCTCTCGGAAAGGAGCTACTGTCAGTTGTCTGATTATGATATCCATCGCCCTCCTCCTTATTGTGTATCTCCCATGAAGCTGGACTCCAGTTGCCAGAGTGGAATTGCTACTGGGGTAGTGTGGACACACAGGGCTTGGACCCCAGATTGCATCTTGGTGGCTCTGCCCTGTGGCCTTGGGCACGTTCCTTACTGCTCTGAGGTACAGGAGGTTGGAGGGTGGTCGTGGGGCCTGGTCCCTAAGGTTGTTGGGAGGGCCTGGGAGGTAGGAGGTACTCAGTACATGCTAGCTCTTCTCGTCTGAGAGCTGGACTGAAGACTCCTTCTGAAGTCATGGGCTCAATTGTTGATCGACGGGGGTTGGGGGCAAATAGGAGAACCATTTGGTGCCTTCCTTGGGTTCTCAAGTTCTGATCACCTTGAGACTGATGACCTCTGAGCTCAGTGCCCCCGGGAAAGTGCTGTGCAGCATCCTTGGATTTCTTGGCGGCCACGTGAAGAAGGATCCCTCAGCATCCCCTCCGTCAGGGACACTGCTCACCAGCGTGCCTTATGTCAGCCTGGAAAACAGCCCTTGGGAACCGGGGAGCCCCTCTGGAGAGGCCGACCGCTCGCTCAAGGAAGACGGTGACAGCTGCGCCTCCACCGTGCTTCCATCTGCCTTGGCTGTCCCTCCGGACCCCTGGCTGCCTGGGGTCTCTCAGCTCTGCCCAGGGCTTGGGTGCATGGCCGTCTCTCTCCAAAGACTCATCCGGGGGGGTTTCAGCTGCACTGAGTCCTTCCTCCATCTCGGGCCTGAACGCTCCCTTCTCTGAAGCATAGTCACCAACCAGACTTTCCCGGGGAGGCGAAGGGCACCCACTGGTGGCACCTCAGGGAACTTTAGTTGGCCCTGACGCTGCGGTAGGTGCCACTGAAACATAGGGTGAGAGTTATTCCCTTTTCACATCGCTCTCAATCCTTTTAATTCCGACAAGAGGAAAGTCTCTGCTTGGTGTTCGTAAGTCAGACTCCCCCCTGACCTTTGCGAAAAGGGAGCTTTTATAAGATACACAAATAGAGCAGCCTTCCGCAGGCAGCAGTGTTTTGCCAGGATTTAATAACATCGTCTTGTTTTCGGTATATTTGTGGGCTGGGATTCTTTTCCTTTTTCCACTCCTAACCAGTATGTGACCTCGGGGCAAACTGTCACCTCCACAGGGACCCCCATCATCTCCCTCGCAGCCCAGTTGCGATGAGCAATGGGAACTGTCCTCGGGAAGGGCCCGGGCTTGGCGTCCAGCAGATCCCACTTAGAATTTTCCTCCCCTGCTGGCTGGGTGGCATCGGGCCAAGCAATTGCATCTCTCAGAGCCTCAGTTTCTTCGTCTGTAACATTCGGGTAATAAAATCTGCCCCTGTCATCATGGGAGGGATGAAATGCCTGGCACAGAGCAGACTCTTGAAAGATAGTATCCATTATTATTATTATTACTACCACCAATTAATTTGCTTAAAATGTTTACTCACTGGGAATCAATACACTCCCGGCGTCCAGAGAGCCTTATGAATTTTCAGCAAACCTTATACAATGAGGGTCCCCGTCCAGCACTGATCATTCCTAGAGTGGGAGATAAATAATTTCCCTGAAACTTGCGGATTTTAGTATTAAGTACAGGGTCCAGAAAGTCGTTCTGAACTTAAAAATCCAGGGCCAGTTCTGCAGGAAAGAGAGAGAGAGAGAAAAGGAAAACAAAAGCTCTAAGGTGAGAGGAAAATTCCAGTCTCTCAGCTCTGCCTCTGCAGTGCGTACTGACTACACGAGCAACCAGCGGAGGGCACAGAAACCCATTAACATTTAGAAAAACACCCGCTGTTTGTGCTCGCCGGAAATGTCAGCGCTGCGGCAGTCTGCGCCCCACTGGAAACTCAAGAGTGGGGCTCAGCCACAGGGGCTCCCGGACAGCTTCTGTGCCTCAACCCCCGAAATTGTCCTCAAAACACACATTTTTCTGGGGAGAACGTTCATCGTGTCCTGTGAGGGTCCGTGGATCCCCCAAACCTGGGCACGTAACGGGGAGGCCAACCTCCCCAGCTGTCAAATCAAATCGATGCAATTCAATATCCCCTTCCTACCCCTTGGGCGGGTGTTCATTGTCAATATGCGATTGGAAAAAATGATACATACTGATAACACCTGGTGCTGATGTGCGTGTATGCGTGTGTACACGGGTGCCTGGGACACGGCTCTCTCTAGTGCTCTGGAGGGGAGCTTGTAGAGTCCTGTAGCCTTGCCGGACTTCGATCGGACAGGAGGTGTTCAGAAGGCCCTGCTACCCCACTTCGTAAGTCCGTCCCACGGAGATGAAGCCCCACTCCATGATGGTGCGCGTGTGCAAGTGCGTGGCAACTGCTTCTGGTGGCGAGTGCCTGGAAACCCTCCAGAGGCCCACCGCTGGGAAAGGTGGTGGCACGTTTTGCAGCTATTAAAGAAAACGACTTGATCTGTATGTCCAGGCCAAGGGACAGCCGCGAGGGGTGTCTGTGATGTGTCGTTAAGTGACACACAGCACGTTGCCTAGGAAATGCGCATGAGCTCATGGAGTCACAATTCTAAAAAGGAGGCAAATCTGATACATGTGCGCATAAGCCCATTCTTACTTGAGCAAAAGAAGAGTCATGTCAAAGATGCTTAAACGCTTAACATTGCTCACTTTGGGGCCGCGGGGTTGCTCCACACAGCTCTGAATTATCGCAGCCGGCCTGTCTTTTCTTTCTTTCTTTTTTTTATGGTGGTAAAACACACATAACAAAATTGGCCGTTAATGACACTTAGTGCATTCACGGTGTTGTGTAACCATCACTCCTATCTAGTTCCAGAACATTTTCATCACCCTAGAAAGAAACCCTGGACCCAGTAACAGTCCCCCTGACCTTCTCCCTCCCCCCCCAGCCCTAGACAACCACCAACCAATCCACTTTCTGTCTCTGTGGATTTGCCCCTTTCTGGATACTTCACATAAGTGGAACCGTACAATATGTGGCCTTAGGTATAGGCTTCTTAGTGTGATGTTTTCCGCGTTCAGCCACGTGGTGGCGTGTGTCAGCGCTTCGTTCGTTTTTATGGCTGAAGGCTATTCCATCGCTTGTCCATTTGTCAGTCGATGGACATTTGGATTGTTTCCACCTTTTGACCATTGTGAATAATGCTGCTATGAACATGGGTGTATAAGATCTGTCTGAATACTTGTTTCTTTTGAGTACATACCCAGGAGGGGAGTCCCTGGGTCATAAAGCAATTCTGTGTTTAGCAGCATGTCCTATATTTATAACTAAAAAAATAGGAAAAAGGAAAAGAAGCGAACCCACCTCCCACCTGAGCTCTCCAAAGTTTGAGAATCACAACAAGCATTTATTGAGCAATTATCCCGGGCCAGACATTCTGCATGAATTATCTCATTTAATCTTTTCAGTAATCCTGAGGGCCAGAGGTTTTCAACCTTGAGCGCCAATCAGTCCCAGGGAGTCCTTATGAAGACACAGATTGCTGGGCTTTGCCTCGCGAGATGCTGGATTAAGTAGTTTGGGGGCAGAGCCTGAGATTTCTAACACATTCCCAGGGATGCTGTTGCCGAGTGGCACTGAGCACGGTCTAGTCCAT
The DNA here is from genome assembly GCF_951394435.1 of Stenella coeruleoalba. Lineage (NCBI taxonomy): Eukaryota > Metazoa > Chordata > Mammalia > Artiodactyla > Delphinidae > Stenella > Stenella coeruleoalba. The sequence continues at coordinate 4,997,031 of NC_137161.1, forward strand.
CCATGCCCGTTTTTCATTTGAGGACACTGAGGCTCAGAGAAGTCAGCAACTTGCCCAGAGTCACACAGCATGTAAAAGGCAGAGTGAGAATCCCTGACCCTAGACCATGGTTCTAAGAAGCACCTGACAGTATTAAACTTGCCTGATCACAGACCACGATCCTTCTCCAGGGGTGAACCAGCCGGCCTGGGAGGACTTTCTGGTGGCTGTGACCTCGGTTACCTCTCTAAGGGCCCCTTTCCCTGCTTGTAAAACGCAGAAAATACTGGCATTCTCTCAAGGCACCACAGAGGTGCCCACCCAGAGCCTCACCAGGACGGACCACTGGGCTGGGCACCACCAGGCAGCACAGAACGCAGGATGCAGAGCAGGTAATCAGACCCCACCGACACCTCCTCGTCCGTTCGGCTTGTATCAGAGCCTCAGCAAGACAGGTCCCTGGGGGGCCTGAGCATTTTCTTCCAATCTCAGTGTTTGGTTTAGAAAAAGGACTCTCTCCAGGCATCCCAGGGTCAGCTCGAGGGCTCCCGCCAGGTGGCGCTGCTGAGCGCTGCCGCCTCAGGTGGGCGGACGCGGCGGCCACCAGGTGTCGTAGCGAGACCGCGGATGGACTTGGTGCGCCCGAGAGTTCCTCCCATCCAGACGGGAGTACGTCCAGAGCCCCCTGTGCAGGTTGTCGATCCTGCTGCATTTAATTTTCTCCTCTCCCTTTAGACATTATACCCCAAGGACTTTCCATTCGATTCTTTTATGCTGTTTTGATCTTTGCATAAGATATTTTTAAAAGTGACTATGTGGGTAGTATTTTCACATAAAATTAATGGTACAAGAATTTTAGAAAGAAATACGGCCCCCCAAAGACTCTTCCTCCAGGGGCTCACCAATGGTCTTAGGGTCAGGAATAAGAGCCAGCCAGCTTTAGAGATAAATTTTATTTTTTTTAACCCCCCAAAGGGAGGAAAAGTCTAGGACCTTCCTTGCAACTCTCATGAATGTTTAATGTCTTATCACCCAGGAGGTCTGCAACAAGAAAAACAAGAAAGAATTTTGCTAAATTAGGTATCTTTAAACTCAAGATCCTCCATATTCTCCCCAAAGTATAAGCCATGGCACCCAGAGAGGGGCTGAGGTTAAAAATGAGCTCTCATCAGAATTGCTATTTTTACCAAATTACACCTTCAAAGAACTTCATGATTTATCTCCACCTTTCAACAGACTGCAGTATATTTCATACCTGGTTCATCTCATGTTGGTTTAGGAATTCTATTTAAATGATAAAAAAAAATGCATCAGGTCCACTTAGGCCAGCCCATAAAGTATCTCATTTGCTTCTTGTAAAGACCCCGTGAGGTGTTATTATTCCTGCCCCACAGCGACAGAGGCTTGGGGAGCAAAGCCACTTCCTTTGAAAAGAAATGAATCGGTCCCCTGCAGCTTGGAGCCCTGGACTGTTAGACAGATGGATGTGCTGGTGACGAGGCGAGGTGACTGACCTGCTACCCACCCCTGCGTTCAGCAGATGCCGTGATTGAGCCCGCACGTGTGACGGGGCTCCGGCCCGCTCTGATCGCAGGCCTTCGGGAATGGTCTCATTGCTGCTCCGCTGTCGCCCTGCACACCCACCCTGTGGGCTTCCTCTCCCTGCCTCAGGGAGTTACTAGATCCTTTGGCCGTCTACTTCTATAAATCAACAGCCATCTTTTGCAAGTCTTAAAAAATCCAGCCTGGGCCCAGTAGAAACCACCGTCTCCTCCACTGTCCCTCCCCCAGCTCAGGGCTGTCCCCGGCTGGCTGGTGGCCCTGGGCCTTTGGCCTCTATGCTCTGTCCTCCACAGCTCTGCACTTGCGCAGCTGTTTCTGTGTCTCTGGGGGGTGGGCCCGGGATGCTAGGGGAAGTTAGAGGGGCTGTGTATGGCTCTCCCCTGGCCCCCAAAGTCCCTCCGTTAGGGGTACCAGGCACTTAGTGGGTTTTGGAGATCCGCCCTTGGGCCTCTGCCAGTGGTGATTTCCTGCGGACCCCCTAAGACCTGCCCTCCTCCTCCGTCCGACTGTTCCCTCGGCCTCTGTGTTGCAGGTCAGGTGGTGCTCTTGGGAAGGGGGAGACAGCACCGGCCCCCTGGCCTGCCCTCCGTGTGTCCGCTTGGCCTGCAGGAAAATGTTCTGTAGGGGGCAGCAGTGGGAGCCATCAGATCACTGGAGGTATTGCCTGTGTCCAGGTGCCAGAGGGCAGTGGCCGAACCACTGTGGTGATGGCAGGGAGGATGCAGCAGGGCCGGCAGGTGCTGGAGGTGCGGGAATGGGAGAGGGGGTAAAGCGACCCTTTTTCCAGGTAAGGTCACATTCACAGGCTCCAGTTGGACACATCTTTCCAGGGGCACCATCTCACCCCCTCCAGCGGGTATATTTGAGGCGTCAGCACCCGCGGGGATGCTGTGGGTGGGCTCACAGGAGAGAGACTCGCCGGACCCCTGTTTTGGGGTTGTCAGCAAGCAGGTGGATCTGCGAGGGAACCAGGAGGGCAAGGGCTGTGGATGGAACAGAGGAGGGAGGCCGGAGGTCTCCTCTGTTTTGGGCTCAGGCAAAGGGGAACCAGCAGACAAGCAGAGGAGGGGCTGGTGAGGGAGGAGGGAAGTGCTGGGGGCGGGCGGAGGGCATGGGCATCAGAGCTGAAAGCTGCTGAGGGCCCATCCAGCTTGGCGACACGACTGTGCTCGGCAAGGCCGGTTTCCGTGGTGTCCTTTAACGTGTCCCCTGTCCCCTGCCTTCCTGTGAACTGGATGTGGGACCTCCAGGGGAGATCAGCTTCAGGCTGGTCCCCATCAGGATGCCAAGTTCAAGCCTGCGGTTGTGGTCCCGACAGCTGCCCCCCTCACTGGGAAGTTCTGTTTCCACCTTTGGACTTAGAGAGTAATTTTGAGATGACCCCTTCTCACCCTGTGAGCACCTGTTCCTGCTACCTTTTTTTTTATTCTTATGGTAAAGCAAGCACAACCTGGAAGTTACCAGTTGGACTCTTTTTAAGTGTATAGTTCAGTGGCATTAAGTCCATTCACACCATCGTGTAACCATCACCCCCGTCCATCTCCAGAACTTTTTCATCTTCCCCAACTGAAACTCTGTCCCCATTAAACACTGACTCCCTTTCCCCCTCCCCCAGCTCCTAGCAACCACCATTCCACTTTCTGTTGCTATAAACTTAACTCCTCTAAGTACCTCACATAAGTGGAATCATCCCAGATTTGTCCTCCCATCTGCTTTTTGAAAAAGCAGCTTTATTGAGATTGAGTTTTAGTTCACATCCCGTACGCTTCACCCATTTAAAGGATGCAGTTCAATGGTTTTTATTATATTCACAGAGTTGTGCAACCAACGCCTCTCTGTAGTTCCAAAACATTGTCATCATTCCCAAAGGAGACCCCAGACCCATTAAATACTCACTGCTCATCGCTCCGTCGCCCCAGGCCCTGACAACCACTAACCTTTCTGTTGCTGTCCATTTACCTGACCTGGACATTTCCTATCAATGGGATCATACAATACGCGGCTCTTTGTGTCTGGCTTCTTTACTTAGCTTGATGTTTTCAAGGTGCATCCACGTATTACACTGTCACGTGTATCAGTTCTCGTTCCTTTTTATGGCTGAAGAATATTCCTCTCTATGGATGGACCACACGTCGTTTATCCATTCATCTTTTTTTTTTTTTTTTGGCGGTACGCGGGCCTCTCGCTGTTGTGGCCTCTCCCGTCGCGGAGCACAGGCTCCGGACGCGCAGGCTCAGCGGCCATGGCTCACGGGCCCAGCCGCTCCGTGGCATGTGGGATCCTCCCGGACCGGGGCACGAACCCGCGTCCCCTGCATCGGCAGGTGGATGCTCAACCACTGCGCCACCAGGGAAGCCCTCTCCATTCATCTTTTGATGGTCAACTTACAGACTTGTGCGGTCATGACCACACTCCACGGGACTCACATTTTATTTTTTCGTCTTTTTTTTAAAATTATTTTATTGAAGTATGATTTACAATGTTGTGTTAATTTCTGCTGTACAGCAAAGTGATTCAGTTATATATATCTTCACATTCTTTTTCATATTCTTTTCCATTACAGTTTGTCACAGGATACTGAATATAGTTCCCTGTGCTGTACAGTAGGACCTTGTTGTTTATCCATTCTATATATAATAGTTTGCATCTGCTCATCCCAAACTCCCAATCCATCCCTCCCCCACCGCCCTCCCCCTTGGCAACCACAGTCTGTTCTCTATGTCTGTGAGTCTGTTTCTCTTTCGTGAATAAGTTCATTTGTGTCATATTTTAGATTCCACATATAAGTGATATCATATGGTATTTGTCTTTCTCTTTCTGACTTACTTCACTTAGTATGATAATCTCTAGGTCCATCCATGTTGCTGCAAATGGCATTATTTCATTCTTTTTTTGTGGCTGGGGGCTCACATTTAAACATGGAGATTCTGTGCTTTTTCCGTTACCTTCAATTCCAGGGTGTGCATTTCTGGAGTATGCACCAGAAGCACCCAGTGGGGCGGCCTGGACCCCTTGGCCAGCACTCAGGCCTGTGGGCAAACGCCTGTGGTTCTGCAGTGGATTCTGGGTCTTCTTTTAGCACCTTCTAGGAAGTAGTTGTTGGTTTTTTTCGGCTATGCCATGCGGCATGTGGGATCTTAGTTCCCCGGACCAGGTATCGAACCCGTGCCCCTTACATTGGAAGCGCGGACTCCTAACCACTGGACCGCCAGGGAAGCCCCCTTTAGCACCTTCTAGAGCCTCCTTATTGCAGCCCAGTCCCTGGACGAGCATCATCGGCTTCCCCTGAGAGTTTGTTAGAAAAGCAGAACTCAGGCTCCCCGCCAGACCTACCTGATCAGCACGTGCATTTTAATGAGATCCCGGGGTGGGGGTGGGGGTTTGCAGGGCATTGAAGTTTGAACTCTGCGCTTCTTCTTGAGGTTTCCATCACGTTCACACCAAGGCAACATCACCCTAAGAAAGCCTCAGCACCGCTGGGTGCGTGTCTGGTCCAAGTCCTCCAGCTGCATGAGATGGAGGAAAACTTTACTTTTCATTTCTGTCCCAGGGCATTTGCGGCATGCCTGGGCATCAGGGCTGGGCAGGTGGCCTCTGCTGGGACACGTGGTCCTGTCTGACCCTCAGACTCTGGTCCGTGCAATGACTGCTCAGCCTTTCCTCGTGATGTCTGCAGGGTCCTGTCTACTCCTCTGTGTCGGCCATTTTCCTTCTATTCTCAGGGGCAGTGGGCACGTGGAGCTGGTCTCACACCAGCTGGGGCAACTTGGGGGCTCAGGAAGCTGTAAGACCCCACCCTGCTACTCCCGTGACCCCCTGGGGTTCCAGTACCCCTCTACTGTCCCTTCCTCTGCCATAGAAGCCCCAGGAGGCTGACTCGCATCCTTTCCGCCTAGATACTCCGAGCAACCATATACTCATGGGGGGCTTGTCCCCTTCCAAGGGAGCTCCTGGTAAAAGGGACCCTCTCCCTGTACAGCCCCTTGTGGGTAAACTTTGCCCATGTCAGGGATGGATGAGGTGGGAGGGCAAGTTTTCTAGGAAGCGTTTCTCTCCTTCAGACCTGCTGCCAGCTCCATTCTCCCCGAGTTCTCGCCCTGCTCTGTGGGTGAGACTTTTGAAGCAAAAGCAGAGAAGAACCGACTCCAGTTTTCCTCTGCTTCCTGGGGCATCCTTTTTGCTCAGAGGCAATGGCACCAAACGCTGGGTTCCCACACTAGGAAAAGGGTCACGAGGGAGAAAGATGAGGGAAAACGATTCTTTTTATGCAAATTTAATTAGGACCCAGAGCTTTATCCCTTTGGGGTGGTGGGAAATTGAGCTTTGGTCCGTCTTATGGATTCTGCCCCTCTGGGGGGGGTGGGATTATAGTCACTGATCAGATACCAGTGGTCCCAGGACACTTGGTCCTTACATAGCCTAATGGCACAGGACGTATGTGCCTGTTTTGGGGGCCACTAGACTCTTTGGCAAGGCCAAGAGCCCTGGTGTCTGGAGGTCCCCTCCCAGGCAACGACTGGCATAGGGTAGCAGCTGCCGCCTTCCTGATTTTGCCTCGGCCTCTACCACTCCCTATTGCCGCTTCCACCCGGCCCTGCCACCCATTTACACGGCTTGCCAGGCCTCAGGCCCCTTTATCTAGTACTAGATGAACAGTTCTCCCTGCCTAAAGGCCTTTCTAAGTCTGTGTAAAGAGAGGGGAAGTGAAAAACATGGGCATGCCAACTAATTTCATGTTTTAATAAGTACTGCTGGGGCTTCCCTGGTGGCGCAGTGGGTGAGAGTCCGCCTGCCGATGCAGGGGACACGGGTTCGTGCCCCGGTCCGGGAGGATCCCACATGCCACGGAGCGGCTGGGCCCGTGAGTCATGGCCGCTGAGCCTGCGCATCCGGAGCTTGTGCTCCGCAACGGGAGAGGCCACAACAGTGAGAGGCCCGCGTACCGGAAAAAAAACAAAACAAAACAAAACAAAAAAACCCCACAGTACTGCTGCCGTGACCTGCTGGTGATTTATTTTGAGAAAGGCTATAGATTGAGCTGCCCGCCTGCTGTCCCTCCTCCAGGAAGTTTAGAATTAGAACCAGAGGATGTGATTGTACTGAACTTTTGCCAGAGCAAGTTCAAGAGGGAAGACCTTCACCTCTTATATTTGGTTTCAGACCCCGTGACCCTCCTTTTGGAAGGGAAAAAGCTTTCTGGCATTTTTTTTTCAATTTTTTTTTAAGCAAAAGTTTTGCTAAATCCTTGGGAACAAGAAACCCCACATCCTGTTTTTATATGTCCAGAGCGAAAGATAAGGATCTAATTTAAACCCTGACCCTAGTGCAATAAGACCCGATTCATACAGGGCACGTATGCCTTCCCCCTTCCCAGAGTCTGTTTCTGTCCAGATTAACGCAGAGCCTTCGTAGTTTGCGAAACTTTTCCTCCCCCAGGGAGTCCTGAGGTCAGGGCCGGCCCAGGGCAGTTCAGGCGCAGGACTGCAGGCCCCTTTGGGCAGGGAGAGGGTGTCTACGGCATTTGGAGGGTCTGACAGATCTCAGGTTGGTCATTTGGACGCTGGTTAGCCCTGCGGGGTGGCAGGCCCATCAGTTTGGTGGATGGGGGGCACCGTGGTGCAGGGGCAGAAGCTCCAGTGGTCCCCGGAGCCACTGGACACCTCTGCGGGCTGAATCCCTGCCAGTATTGATTGAATCGAGTCCTGGCAATAAATTGGGTAAAAAAATCACTTGGGAATTAAAGAAGACCCAGGGTGCTCTGGTTATAGAAAACACTTAAGTTTAATGCATTGGCCGAGAGCGAAACATCATTTCACAGTGGTGCCCATTTGCTGAGGACATGAAAGGGCTGGGCGGCCGCCGCCCGAGGAGCGGGCCAGTTGCATTCTGAATTAGCCGGCAGCACGGAGGAGCTGGAGAGCAGCCTGGGAAAGTTCATTACCGAGCTGCGTTAGATAAAGAGGTTGGGGCCTGAGAGCCACCCTCTGCTCTGGCCAAGAATCGTGCGGAATACTGATCCGATGGTGCCCAGCCCTGGACGTCCCACTGGCTGCTGCAGCTCCCCCTGCCCCGACTTGGGATGGAGCCCCACTCACCCCTTCCTCTGTCTCACCCCTACGTCCAGGCTGCCTCCGAGGCCTGTGGCCAATCATCCCTCCCGCTCCACCGCCGAGCCTCTCACCCAGCCCTGCCTTCAGAACCATCTTGCAAATCCAATGTGTGATATCCCTCCTCCCCATTGCTCTTCAGATGGAGCCGAAGCTCCTGATGGGAGGTTTCACGTCTCCCCCCACCCCCACCCCATGACTTCTTTCATTTTTTAATTTTTTTGCCTGCGTTGGGTCTTCGTTGCTGCGCTCAGGCTTTCTCTAGTTGTGGAGAGCGGGGGCTACTCTTCGTTGTGGTGCGCGGGCTACTCATTGCAGTGGCTTCTCTTGTTGCAGAGCACGGGCTCTAGGCGCGTGAGCTTCAGTAGTTGCGGCACGCGGGCTCAGTCGTTGTGGCTTATGGGCTCTAGAGCGCAGGCTCAGTAGTTGTGGCACACGGGCTTTGTTTCTCTGCGGCATGTGGGATCTTCCCGGACCAGGGCTCGAACCCGTGTCCCCTGCATTGGCAGGCGGATTCTTAACCACTGCGCCACCAGGGAAGTACCCCCATCCCCACCCCGTGACTTCTTGTGGATCTCATTCTGGGCCACGTTCCTTTCCGCACGCGTATCCCAGGCACACAGCCTTCTTTTATTTCCTTCCTGGAGCAGGGCCTTTGCACATGCTGCTCCCTCTGCCTGGGGTGCTCTTCTGGCCAGCGAATCCCACCCACCCTCCCGTTCCGCAGTCTCCTGGCAGTGAGCCCTGCCTGCTGTTCCTCACGGGCCCGGCCCATTCCTTGGAGTACCCCTTGGCTCTCCTATCAACACGGTAGGGAATTATTTGGGGTGTCCTTACTGTTCCGTCTCTGTCTCCTTCATAGAGGGGAGCTGCATGAGGGGAGGGCCTCATTTCGTCTAGTTTAACACTGCAGCCTTGTGGGCAGCATCGAAAAGGCAGAACCTCAAAAACATGTTGCTGAGTGAAACACGGTCATAAAAGGTCCCATCCTGTAGGCTTCCATGGGCACGAAATGTCCAGTCTAGACAAATCCACAGACAGAAGACAGATCACTGGTTGCTTAGGGCCGGGAGGAATGCAGAGTGACCGCTAATGGAGTTTCTTTTTGGGGTGATGAAGATGTTCTAAAGTGAGATTATGGTCATGATGGGTAATTCCGTAAAAAGACTCAAAACGATTGACTTGTGTGCTTTCTGTGGGTGATGTTTATGGTGCGTGAACTGTATCTCAGTGAAGCTGTATATTTTAAGGCGCCCAGCAGATATTTAACAAATGAAAAGTTGTGAAGTTCAAGAGAAGGGGAACTTCTCTTCTGCAGAAAAGCAGTCGACTTAATCTGTGAATATACAGGGCAACGTGCTGATGGGATGGGGGAAGCGGTGCAGAGGAGGTCCGGGGCCTGGCCGTGTCCTCGGAGACCCGCTGACCCAGCGGGGGAGAGGAAGAGGCAGGAGGGGGAGGGTGGGGATCGGGGAGCAGGTGCTGCTGACGCGCTGGGCATGGTGGGTGGGCGGCGGTGAGCGGCGTGGGAGGGTGAGGGCGCTAGGCGCCGTGTGGACGCTCTGAGTTTCAGGCCGGTGGGACTTGGAGGAGGTGGCACCCACGTTGGGTCTCCGAGGCACAGGGGTCTCGGCACCACGTGAGATCCTTCAGGGAGCCTGGGGGTGCGGAGGAGGCCGAGGAGAGGACCCGAGGAAGCAGGCTGGGCGGAAGGTGGAGATAGGAGCCGTGTCTTGGGGGAGCAGACGCTGTGCTCTGCTGTTCTCTCTGCTCCTCTGTTTCTCCGCCCGCTGCTCCTGGACCCTCGGGGTCAGCGCCTGGGGGGTGAGAAGAAGCCGACGAGGCTTACTCTGCAGCTGGGGCCTTTGCCCACCATGTGGCAGGGATCACTCTTTCTGGCTGTGGGGTGCTCTCCCCTGGTGGACGCTGAATTCTTCTCTTCACCGTCCAGGCATCCCCGAGACCTGCCCTTGTCCCCCGGGGCCCCGGGAAAGCCACTGTGCCCTCCAGCCCTGCATTTCTGCGTGGACACACATGTGCTCCTGAACTGGTGTGTCTGCTGGCTGTCACTGCCCTCTGCTGGTGTCCCTGGGCACTGCCATGGAGCCACCAGCTCTGGACTGTGGGCGGCGGGGGAGGGGCAAGACCCCGACCCCTGCGACGCTGTCAGGGGGAGACGGGGGTCCCCAGCGGTGCTGACGGGGCCCTACGTCTCCCCATTTCTGCTGTGACTGTGCAGCTCCCCGTCCCCTTTCTCTGTCTGACTCAGAAATGATGTTTCTTTCTCGTTATTAACCTCTGGGGCTGCTTCTACCTGCTCCGGACCCCTCCTCGCTCCCTGCCAGGTGCTGTGCTCACACTTTCACGTCCAACACTTCACGCACGGCTCATCACGCCACCCCCAATGAGCGCGACGCTGCCATCTCCACTCGGTACAGAAAGGATCGGGGGGCGGGGGGGCTCCAGGAGGAGCTGGGGTTTGAATCCTGTTTGTCCAGTGCATCCAGAGACGGCTGAAGCCTGGTCTAGTCCGCACTGGGGGGCCCCAGTCTCCTCACCCCACCTGCTGAGCCGAGGTAACACCCGGAGCCGGTGGCCATCATGTCCCTTTTCACCTCAGATCCGCTTTCTTCTCACACCTCCCCACCCTCCATGCCCCCTCTGCTGTGTGTCTGTGTGTCTGCGTGTGCATGGGTGTGCACACATGCATCTGCGGGTGTGTGTCTGTGCACGTGTGTCTGTGTATTTGTGTGTCTGTGTCCACACATGCATATCTATAATTGCACGCACGTCTGTGCGTGCATGTGCATGCGTCTGTGTGTGTCTGTATGAGTGTACTGTGTCTGTGTGTGCACCTGTGTGTATATGTCTATGTGTACGTGTATGCATGTTTGTGTCTTTTTAAATATATATTTGATATACAAAAAAGAAAAACTTTATTACTACATTTAGGGATTTTTTTTGAAAAGCAAAAATCAAATCTTCATTTTTTAAAAACATTTTTAAATTTGATGTATTTATTATACAGCAGGTTCTTATTAGTTATCCATCTTATACGTATTCGTGTGTACATGTCAATCCCAATCTCACGGTTCATTTTTAATCGGGGTACTTCTATGGCAGCTTCTCCAACTTCTTTCGCTAGATCTACTCCAAAAGGCCATTTCGGCTCCTAGCGGATGCCTTCTGTGTGTGCGTGTGTGTTTACCTGTGTGCATGTGTGTTTCTGCTCGTGGCTACACAGTCTGTGTTTGTGGCCTCTGGTGAGATTGCTGTGTGACAGGCAGCAGACCTTCACCGGGAGGTTTTCTGTGTGGGACTGTGGATGGCGAGGGCAGCTGGTCATGGGCACAGGCCTCGAGCCCCCGGTGCCTCCTCCTGGGAGACACACAGCAGTCGGGTCTGGAGGGTGGGCTGTGGAGAGCGCAGCTCCCTCCACACGTTGTTTCAGCGGCTTCTTCGTACCATCCCCCCAGCACCCCGTGCCTCTGTGGCACTGAGGAAAGTGTTTATCTCTGTACGGGAGGAAGCAGAGGTTTCCCTCAAGAGAGAAGAAGGACAATGTTTATTTTCCCCTAGCGGAGTTAGTATCCATGATGACTTTAGAACTCAAAAAAGAAATCCTCTGAAACAAAAGCAGAGAGTTTAGGAGCTGTGGTCGAATCTGCTGGGTCGTTCCTGGGGGAGGGCGCCCAAGTTCCCCGGTCAGGGGTGGGCCCTCCTTGGCACGTGCCCTGAAGACCCCAGTTTCTCCTGGGTGGCCCTCATCACCCCCGTCAGGGACCAACTCTTGGCCACTCTGTCTGACGGCTGCTGCCTCTGCTCAACCTTCTCCCCAAGTTTGGGATGATGTCTTCCTCACCTGAGTGAGTGAATGAATGATGACAGAAATTCTCTGTATTACTCAGGACATGTTTGGGTGTAACTGACAGAAAATCAACTCAAACTGACTGTAGCCCAAATTGGACATTGCTGGGCTCATGAAACAGAAAAATTCAAGGTACCACGGGGTCGAGGGGCTCCAGGGATCAAATGATGTCACCAGGTTCTCTCTTCTGCTTCTTTTTTCTCACGTGTGTGTCCCTCTCTTTTCCTGCAGTCAGGTCCCTCCACCAGGAAGCCTCCACCTTATGTGGTCTTCATGGCTTGAGAAAGAGGATCCACCTCCCCTAGCATGAAGTCCCAGGGAAGCCCCTGATTAGTCTGTTTGGGTCACATGCCCAGTAGAATGGAGTCTTCTCATTGGCCAGCCTGGTTCATGGCCCGCCCCTGTACATGTGTTGGGGCAGGGTACCATGACTGACACATGACTGTGGATTCATGGGACTGCTGGAGTGTGGGATGTGGTTTCCTGAAACAAAGAGTGTTGAGCAGAAAGAATACATTTTTCTATTCAATATGTTCTTTGATAATTAAACAAAGGCAACATCTCTTTCTTTCCCTAGATTGACCTAGTTTGGAAATCAAACTTGAGGTATGGCTTTTTATCTAACCTTGAGAACTTTCACAGCTCTTGTGATACATGGAACTTAAAACAAAACAAAATTAAAGTAAAAAAGTAGAATTTGACGGTAATCTTCTAGCTGCTGCATTTTAGCTTTTAGCTGTCCATCCACTAAGTGAGTATATATCAACTCAAGACGTGGCCCCCAAATGGGTTCTCCCTGCCATTACAGTCTGAGAATTAGGTTCCAGGACACATTACCCCAAGTCTCACTGGGGACAGTAAATGAGAAAGATCCAATTCCCTATGGGCTGGCGAACGAGAAATGTACAGCTGGTCATTAAAAGCTTTAGTTCAGGGTATTTTTTTCCCCATTAACATGAATGAAATTGTACTGAAAACCAAGCAGTTATCTCTGGGAGGCGAGGGAGTTTCAGGTAGGAGTTGGGGAAGAGGTGAGTTTTGGCACATAAAGTGGGAAGTTTGTGGGAGCCTGAGGGGGGCCTCGGCCTTGCTGCCCATGACCACCGATGATTCCAGTGAAGGGTCTTGGCCAGCCCCTTTGGCCTCCACAATGCCCGCGGTCATCTTGGCCACTCTGTCATCATCTGCGGATTCCTGGGGTCCTGGAAACTTCCTTCTCTCCGTGTTTGTCTGGGATAGACTGGAAAGGATGGTCTTGGGGTCAGATGTGGCTGCTTGTGTCCTGGTTCCCCTACTTCCAAGCCCTGCGACTACCCTTCCCCCCCACCGCCCAGATGGGAAACGGACGCCCGTAAATTTATTTACAACAAACACCATATATGCCTGCGTATATGGGGACCCAAAACAGAAGGAGATGCTTCCCACGTTCCTATTAAGAATTAAAAACAAAAAGACCATAGTGGCCAAGATGTAGATGAAATCATCAAAAATCTAGTTACAATGTTTCTTTAACTCGCTACACACGTGTATTTAAAAATCACATAGTGCAGAGGTATTACTCTGGAAGTATGGTTAATCCCCTCTTTCACATTTCATAGATCGGTTTTTTGTTTTTTTTTTGAATTGTATTTTATTTTTTTATACAGCAGGTTCGTATTAGTTATCCATTTTATCCACATCAGTGTATACATGTCCATCCCAATCTCCCAATTCATCACACCACCATGCCCCACCCCCACCACTTTCCCCCCTTGGTGTCCATACCTTTTTTTCTCTACATCTGTGTCTCTGTTTCTGCTCTGCAAACCGGTTCATCTGTACCATTTTTCTAGGTTCCACATATATGCATTCATATACGATATTTGTTTTTCTCCTTCTGACTTACTTCACTCTGTGTGACAGTCTCTAGATCCATTCACGTCTCTACAAATGACCCAGTTTCATTCCTTTTTATGGCTGAGTAATATTCCCTTGTATATATGTACCACATCTTCTTTATCCATTCGTCTGTCGATGGGCATTTAGGTTGCTTCCATGAACTGGCTATTGTAAATAATGCTGTGATGAACATTGGGGTGCATGTGTCTTTTTGAATTATGGTTTTCTCTGGGTATATGCCCAGTAGTGGGTTTGCTGGGTCATATGCTAATTCTATGTTTAGTTTCTTAAGGAACCTCCATCCTGTTCTCCATAGTGGCTGTATCAATTTAAATTCCCACCAATAGTGCAAGAGGATTCCCTTTTCTCCACACCCTCTCCAGCAGTTGTTTTTTGTAGATTTTCTGATGTTGCCCATTCTAACAGGTGTGAGGTGATGCCTCATTGTAGTTTTGATTTGCATTTCTCTAATAATTAGTGATGTTGAGCAGCTTTTCATGTGCTTCCTGGCCATCTGTATGTCTTCTTTGGAGAAATGTCTATTTAGGTCTTCTGCCCATTCGTTGATTGGGTTGTTTGTTTGTTTTTTTAATATTGAGCTGCATGAGCTGTTTATACATTTTAGAGATTAATCCTTTGTCCATTGATTCATTTGCAAATATTTTCTCCCATTTTGAGGGTTGTCTTTTTGTCTTGTTTTGTAGTTTCCTTTGCTTTGCAAAAGCTTTTAAGATTCATTAGGTCCCATTTGTTTATTTTTGTTTTTATTTCCATTACTCTAGGAGGTGGATCAAAAAAGATCTTGCTGTGATTTATGTCAGAGTGTTCTTCCTATGTTTTCCTCTAAGAGTTTTATAGGGTCTGGCCTTACATTTAGGTGTCGAATCCATTTTGAGTTTATTTCTGTGTATGGTGTTAGGGAGTGTTCTAATTTCATTCTTTTCCATGTAGCTGTCCAGTTTTCCCAGCCCCACTTATTGAAGAGACTGTCTTTTCTCCATTGTATATCCTTGCCTCCTTTGTCATAGATTAGCTGACCATAGGTGCGTGGGTTTATCTCTGGGCTTTCTATCCTGTTCCTTTGATCTATATTTCTGTTTTTGTGCCAGTACCATATTGTCTTGATTACTGTAGCTTTGTAGTATAGTCTGAAGTCAGGGAGTCTGATTCCTCCAGCTCCATTTTTTTTTCCCTCTAGACTGCTTTGGCTATTCGGGGTCTTTTGTGTCTCCATACAAATGTTAAGATTTTTTGTTCTAGTTCTGTAAAAAATGCCACTGGTAATTTGATAGGGATTGCACTGAATCTGTAGATTCCTTTGGGTAGTATAGTCATTTTCACAATATTGATTCTTCCCATCCAAGAACATGGTATATCTCTCCATCTGTTTGTGTCATTTTTGATTTCTTTCATCAGTGTCTTATAGTTTTCTGAGTACAGGTCTTTTACCTCCTTAGGTAGGTTTATTCCTGGGTATTTTATTTTTTTCGTTGCAATGGTGAATGGCATTTTTCAGATTTTTCATCATTAGTGTATAGGAATGCAAGCGATTTCTGTGCATTAATTTTCTATCCTGCTACTTTACCAGATTCATTGATTAGCTCTAGTAGTTTTCTGGTGGCATCTTTACAATTCTCTAGTATCATGCCATCTGCAAACAGTGACAGTTTTACTTCTTCTTTTCCAATTTGTATTCCTTTTATTTCTTTTTCTTCTCTGGTTGCCGTGGCTAGGACTTCCAAAGCTATGTTGAATAATAGTGGTGAGAGTGGACATGCTTGTCTTTTTCCTGATCTTAGAGGAAATGCTTTCAGTTTTTCACCATTGAGAATGATGTTTGCTGTGGGTTTGTCGTATATGGCCTTTACTTTGTTGAGGTAGGTCCCCTCTGTGCCCACTTTCTGGAGAGTTTTTATCATAAATGGGTGTTGAATTTTGTCAAAAGCTTTTTCTGAATCTATTGAGATGATCATATGGTTTTTCTTCTTCAATTTGTTAACATGGTGTATCACATTGATTGATTTGCATGTATTGAAGAATCCTTGCATCCCTGGGATAAATCCCACTTGATCATGGTGTATGATCCTTTTAATGTGTTGTTGGATTCTGTTTGCTAGTACTTTGTTGAGGATTTTTGCATCTATATTCATGAATGATATTGGTCTGTAATTTTCTTTTTTTGAAGTATCTTTGTCTGGTTTTGGTATCAGGGTGATGGTGGCCTCATAGAATGAGTTTGGGAGTGTTCTTTCCTCTGCAATTTTTTGGGAGAGTTTGAGAAGGATGGGTGTTAGCTCTTCTCTAAATATTTGATAGAATTTACCTGTGAAGCCATCTGGTCCTGGACTTTTGTTTGTTGGAAGATTTTAAATCACAGTTTCAAGTTCATTACTTGTGATTGGTCTGTTCATATTTTCTATTTCTTCCTGGTTCAGTCTGGGAAGGTTATACTTTTCTAAGAATTTGTCCATTTCTTCCAGGTTGTCCATTTTATTGGCATAGAGTTGCTTGTAGTAGTCTCTTATGATGCTTTCTATTTCTGTGGTGTCCGTTGTAACTTCTCCTTTTTCATTTCTAATTTTATTGATTTGAACATGGATCAGTCTTATGTCAACGTTCCACTGGGGTCTCTTCCACCCAGGCCTTTGAGGGTCCAACATTCTCCAGGGCTCAGCATCTTCCCTCCCATCTAGTTGTATGAGACACAGCACTTTTCAAATTCCCTCCGTAAGGCTCTTACTCTATATTCTATTGTAAGGTACACTTGTGTGATGTTAGGACAGTTTTCCCCATCTGGCCGGTAGGTGTAAACAGGTGATCTTCATAGGGCAATCATTTGCTTTATTGCATTTTAAAATGATCTAAAGAGACTCATTCTGTTAGTTTTCTATTGTTGTGTAACAAAGTAGCACAAAGTTAGTGCCTTAAAACAGCACACATCTATGATCTCACAGTTCTTTGGTCAGAAGTCTGGGTACAGCTTAACTGGCTTCTCTTCTTGTGTCTCACAAGGCTGAGACGAAATGTCTCATCTGGAGACCTGGCTAGGGTGGGATCTTCTTCCCAGCTCTGTCAGGTTCTTGCATTTTCTTGAAATCCCTTCACCTTTGCCATACTCTGTCAGTTAGAAGAGGGTCACAGTTCTGCCCACATTCCAGGGAAGGAACCACACAAAGGTGTGGACCCCAGGGGCAGGGTTGTGAGTCATTTTAGGATTCTGCCTGTGACCCTTGTTTACAATGAGAACTGTTATCTCCTCTGTGAAGACACTTTCCTGATAATGACCAAATCAGCGGGGTTTCTCTCTCCTCTCGTTGATAACATCAAGGGAAGCCTCCCAAAGTCGCATTTGTTGGCACCCTTCCCCCCTTTTAAGATACGTCTTTCTCCGACACAACTTTGCTGTTAGAAGTAAAATACTTGTGAGGACATCTGATGACATAGAAACTCAGGGCAGCTCCTTCTTTTCTGAGGGACTCGGTCTTGGCAGGTCTTCTTCTCCAGATCAAAAGAGAGAGAGGAGGCGAAGTACATGGGCAGGGGAGGAGGCCCTGTCTGCACAATGGGAGACCGACTTCTCTTCCCAGCTGGGTATTTACGCAGCCCTGGTCCTGTGTTGAGGCGAAAGTGTTGGAGAGAAACTGCCGGTGTGATCAGCACGCCCGTCCCCCCTCCAAGCTCCATGCCCTGACAGCAGTGGGGGACGGAGCCCACCCGTCCTGTACCCCCCAGGACCAGGTCATGGAAAAGCAACGAAGTTGGGGGTTTCACCTACAAGGATCCCTGCAGCATGGGGCACAGGGACAGGTGTTGGAGGGATGTGGCAAGATGCCACCAGCTGGCATCAGACCAGAGATATGGAGCGGACCCCCTCCTGCCCCAACAGAAGACAGAGGGGGATGAACCCCAGAATTCTATTCCCCCCACACTGCAGCCAAGGTGGGAGGAGGGCTGGGAATGGAACATTTGTTCATTTATTCCACAAATTATTGAGTGCTGGGCACTGTTTAAACAAGATAGCTGTTTAGAACCAAATGGGACTAAGTCTTATTTCCTAATTTTTATATATATATATATATATATATATATATATTTTTTTTTTTTTTTTTTTTTTTTTTTTTTTTCTGTATGCAGGCCTCTCACTGTTGTGGCCTCTCCCGTTGCGGAGCACAGGCTCCAGACGCGCAGGCTCAGCGGCCATGGCTCACGGGCCCAGCCGCTCCGCGGTATGTGGGATCCTCCCAGACCGGGGCACGAACCCGCATCCCCTGCATTGGCAGGCGGACTCTCAACCACTGCGCCACCATGGAAGCCCTCTTAATTTATATTTTAATCGAAGTAATTGCTACACTTAGAGCCAAATAGTGCCATAAAGTTCGTTAGGATGAAAAAGGCGGTATCCATAGTGCTCACCTGATTGGGGAAATTCCATCCAGCACTTTTACCTGCTTATTTCAGGGAATTTCCTCGTTGCGTCTAAATCATAAGCTTGGACGGCTTCTCTTGATCTTGCAGTTTTAGGTGTTATCCACAGACTTCCTACCATGGAAACACGATTTCGCTCTCTTTCTATTCAAGGCTCTCAAGTGCATCAACCCAGGCAGCGCCATCTGTGTCTCGGGGAGCAGTTTCCAGGAAGGGGAGCAGCAGATGCAAAGACCCTGAGGTGGGAACTGGCCGTTTCTGAGGAACAGGAAGGGGGTGAGTGAGGCTGGAACAGAGAGTGCGAGGGGGAGAGCGGCTGGGGGGGAAGCAGTCAGGAAGGGGGCAGGGGCCGGGTTGTGGAGGATCCTGTGTGTGTGGAAAGATGTTATTCACAGAGCGAAGGAAGCCATTGGGTGCTTTGGGCAGGGGAGAGACATGGTAGGATTTGCTCCTGTAAAGTCCCCCTCGGACCACCTTACACCCACCAGGATGACTGTCATCCCCTAAATGGAGAATAACAAGTGCCGGTGAGGATGTGAAGAAATTGGAACCCTCGTGTGTTGCTGGTGGGGATGGAAAATGGTGTGGCTGGTGGACAGCAGCCCGGTGGCTCCTCAAAGAGTTAAGCATGGAATTATTATATGATTCAGAATTTTTACTTCTGGGTAAGTAAATAAAAATATATCCCAAAGAATTGAAATCAGGAACTCGAACAGATATTTGTACACCCATGTTCACAGTAGCATTTTCACAACGGCCAAAAGGTGAAGCAACCCAAGTGTCTGTCGATGGATGGACGGGTAAACCACATGTGGTCCATCCACACAACGGAATACTATTCAGCCATAAAAAAGAAAGTCATTCTGACACCCACTACAATGTGGATGAACCTTGAGAACATTACGCTAAGTAAAATAAGCCAGCCACAAAAAGACAAATACTGTATGATTCTGCTTATAGGGGTCAAGTTCAAAGAGGCAGAAAAGGTTGTTGCCAGGGGCTGGGTGGAGGGGGGAATGGGGGGTTACTGTTTGAAGATGGTTGCTGGTGACGGTTGTGCAACAACATGGATGTACTTAATGCCACTGAACTGTGCACTTAAAACTGGGTAAGATGGCACATTTTATATTCTGTGTATTTGTGGCACACACGTGCACACACGGCTCACTCTGGCTGCAAGGTGGAGGGACGGTGGGGGGCTGATTAGGGGCTGCAGGCATTCAGGTGAACAATGACGGTGACCCTGGCCAGGGCCCCGGGAGGCGGTGGGAAGTGGCTGGATTCTGGAGAGACTTGAGACAGAATCGATCAGGATTTGTGGCCCGATTGGTTTTGGAGTGTGAGATGAGTCCTAGCTTGAAGGCCTGAGCAAACTTCCCAGTCCTGAGAGTGGGGTCACGGGGAAGAGCTACCTTTAGAGAAGGTTCTGGACACGTCCCACATGGGACGTCCACTGCTCATCGCCTGCCAGGTGCATACCACGCGTCACCTTGTGTGACACTCTCCACCCCAACACACACGTGCACTCACACACGGCACGTGGCAAAGGGGGCGATGGCCTTGGAGAAGGCAAACCAAGGCTCAGATGCACCACTTCCTGCTCGTGGCCACACGACGAGTGTGTCCTGGGATCCCACTCTAGGCCGCCCCCAGAGCGGGTGCTCTCTCAGGCTCCCCTGTGCTCATCAGAATAAAGAAAATCAGAAAGGAGGCGAGAGGCATTCATTCTCTCTCTCCAGAGGGGAAGGGGGACTTGCCCCAGGGGTAAATAGAGAGACCGGGTTTTCAGCGTTCAGGGAGGTGGGGAGGAGAGGGTGGGGGAGGAAGGGCTCTGGGAACTGGGTGAGCCAGGCCCTGGGGGAGGGACATGAGCTTCCCCATTCCATGGAGAAGAGGGTCTGGGGAGCAGAGAGCTCTAAGCTGAAATGAGGAGGGGGAACTGGGCAAGGGGGGTGTGAGGCCTGTTCCTCCCTCCCTTGCCCCCTCATTCCTTCCCCACTCCCCTCACCCTCCCCAGTTAGGGCCCAGCTGGATAATCCGGGATAGTCTCCCCATTTTAAGATTCTTCACTTAATCACACCCGCAAGGTCCCTTTTGCCTTCTAAGGGCCGTAGTCCCAGGTTCTGGGATTAGGAGCTGCTCATCTTTGGGGGCCATCATGCAGCCCCAAGTGCTGCCCACAATGGCCCCCGTCCCCGTATGTGCCCGCCACTCCTCCCATACGGATGGGGTCTCTTTTCCCTCCCTTGAATCCAGGCTGGCCGTGATCTGCTCTGACCTGTAGGATGCAGCGGCAATGACACTGCCCCAGTTTGGGGCTAGGCCGTGAGAGGTTATACTTTCTTGGGTTCTTTGAGATGGCGTGAAAAGAAACAGTTCCATTTGACAGGTTTGTACCAGATCTTAGCTCAGGAGCACTTGGCCTGCTTTGTGGGCTGTCACTCTCCAGGGTCCTTGTCTCAGTCAGGGTTCAACCAGAAAATAAATCAGCTTCAGGTAAATGCCAGGAAAAGGAGTTGGTTTAGGTGACTGTGGGGCTGGCTGGGCAGGCCTGGAATCTGTGGGATGGGCCTTCAGGAAGGGCTGGAACTACCGGGCACGGACTCAGGCTGCCGTCCACGGGCAGAATTTCCTCTTTGCCAGGGACCCCCAGCCGTGCTCTTAAGGCCCTTCCACTGATTGGACCAGGCCCACCAGACCATCTAGGGCAGCCTCCCTAACTTCAAGTCAACCGATTATGGACAGTAATCACATCTACAAAGTACCTTACCAGCAACACCTAACTTACTGTTTGATTGAATAACTGTAGCCTAGCCAAGTTGACACATCAAACTGCCCTTCACAATCTTCCTTTGAAAATATACTCTCAAATCCTGCGGGACTGGAGGTGGTGGGAAAAAATATATGTATCTATAGATGTGTATGTATTTGTATATGCACATATATGTATTTATGTGGGTATATCTATACATATATATAAATAAACGTGCGTCTGTTTGTATAATATAGATATATAAAATCTCTCCTGGGCCAGATGGGCCCATTGACTCTCTTTTGTTTGGAAATCAGCTCTGCACAAATGATTGAGATATTGTTTATATGCTCCCTTAAGTGACAAGGGTTTGCCCATATAATTAGCAATAATGATGAATAAAAATAAAATGTGGGCTTATATACGGCCAATTATACATGATGAAGCCATCATCCCATCTGTAGGGGTCATAAACCACCGAGGGTATGTGGGGAGTCCCAGGAGGTTGGCTCCTGTTGCCAGAAATCGCATGAAATGACAGCTGACCATGTAAAACACGGGGTGAACCTCATGTTTGAACGGTGAGGTGGTGGCTGGGGTACCGGGGGTTGGGGGTGGGGGAACTGAGCCACTGAGGAGGAGAGAGGCCTGGACCTCAGTTCTCCCACCAGTTCCCCTGGGGATGTTCTCCTCCTGTGGACGGCGAGGTGGCAGGGAAGCCCCTGCAAAGGCCAGGCCGGGGGCACAGCTTTCCACGTGCCTCATCTCACTTAATCCCCCCGATGAACGTGTCACGTGGTCATAGTCATCACCCCATTTCACAGGCCGGGCAATCGAAGCTGGGAGATGTGAGGTCACATGGCCAAGGCCATAGGCCTGCCCTGACCCCATGCTCTCATCCATCACTGTCAGTTATGATTCTACTACTAAAGATGATATTAGCTAGTATGTACTGAGAGCTGTCCTGGTGCCAGGGACTCTTCAAGCACTTGTTCCTGGGACCTTATGGGACACGACCAGCATTCCCATTGGACAGAGGAGGAAACCGAGGGTACAAGAGTGAAAGTCACCCAGGGGTCCCAGTGAGGGAGGGTGGAGCTGGGGGTGGCATTCAGGTCTTCGGGACTCCCGCTCCCCAGGGCCAGGTATCAGGGATTCAGAAGGGACAGGTGTTCAGAAGGGATAGATGTTCAGTGACCTGTCAGGAGAAACAGGGATGTTCTGCCCCAGGCTTTGCCTTCTCCGTAAGCATCCTTGGCAAGTGGAACGTTGTTCCTTCTGCTAATGGGCTACACGCACACATCCCTCTAAACCATTGCTAGGTTCTGAATCGTGTACTGTAAAAACAAAGGCTGTCACGGGCTTTTGCAAAGATGCTGGCTCGAGGCTCATTGCTTCACATGCATGGGTAGCTCATTTAATCCTCCCAGCCACCTGTGTGGCGGAAAAAACTGTGATCCTGTGTAGCAGATGAGGAAGCTGAGGGTCAGAGAGATTAAGTAACTTACCCCAAATGGCACAGATTGTAAGAAGCCACAATGGGACTCCACCAGCTCTGCTGGCCTGCAGAGTCCAAGGAGAGGGGCCCCAGGGCCCAGGAGTCGGGCGAGGGCCAAGCAGGGCCAGGACTACGGTGAGGCAAGTGCAACATTCCCCTGTGGTGCAAAATTTAAGGGGACGCCAGAAACAGTAAACAAGATAAATGATGTTTTCATGCGATTTGCAAAAAATCAGAATTAATGCGAAAATCCATGATCAACAAAATATCAAAGCTTCAAAGAAGGATAAGTAACAGGGCTGTGCTGAGCCGTATTGGAGCCTGAGGCAAAGGGAAAACTCAGTAATACTGATCCTGTCTTCACTTAAAAATTTCCACGTTTTGTTCATCATGGAAATTTTGAATTTTTAAAATAGCATTTATCTTGAACACTGCTTTTTGGGAGCGTCCCATTAAAATTTGCACCCCATTCGCCCCACTCTCGGCCGGGGGAGCAGCCCCCTGAGGCCAGTTAACATGAAAGGTTGGATGTTGGCATTTCCCATGGCCACCAGCGGGGCCGTTTTGACCCGGGTGCCACCCTACTCGCCTCTCTGGTTTGGGGCGGTCCTTTGCCTGGATCCCCTCCATCACAGCTCCCCAGCCTGTCAGCTCCCAACCTCTCTTCTTTAAGGCGTTAGGTGGCCTTAAAGAGACCCCAGTGCTCCGCAGGGGAGACGTGTCACGCCACGCTCATGCGGGGGGAGGGGAGGACCCCAGCTCAGCGCCTCTCTCCGCAGGGACCCCGGCAGCGGCGAGCCTGGGCGCCTAAGTCCCCGCGGCCCGCACCTCCGCTCCTGTAACTCCACATCTGCCCAGAAGGGGGCGGCGTGGGCACGTGCATTTCCCGCCTGCGACCTGGGGGCGTTCCTTCTTCCCACCTTTGCTGCTTTTCCTTCTTCTTGCCAGCTGTCCTGAGTGACAGCCGACAAGGCTGCTCTTTAACCCCTGGCTGACAGTCCCTCTCCTGGGGAGGGATGACGAGAGGGAGGAACCTCTGAGCGCTGCTTTGATGAGCAGCGTTATTTCCCTTGGATTTGAACTGAAAAAAATTCACACGTTCACACAGACGAAATGTGTATGAATGCTTACTATGTGCCAGGCTCTTCTCCCACTGACTCTGCACAGCAGTCCTGAGAGGTGGTCGCTACCGTAAGCCCCACTTTCGCAGATGCGCATGCTGCCCGGGCTCAGTGGGGCAGGGTCTCCCGGGAGACCACCAAGCACAGATCTGATCCCGCACTCGGTGGCGTCAGTGTCCTGCCCACTTCCTCTCGGCGCTTACCATTCCAGTCCAGGCTCGAGTGCCAGGGAGTTAATGTCCCCCCAGAGCAGGCCCCAGCCGAGGCAGTGGGAGCGGAGGATGCACGCCCAGCTCCCTGCCTGCGGGTGCCCTCTGGTACCCTTCCCCCAGTTTTCAGGTGGGCTCGAGCCTCTGGGGCCCAGGGTGGTGGTTTGCCTTGATAACACCTCCCCTGTCCCATCATCACCCCCACCAGCAGTAACATTTATTTTTGCTGTTTATTGAGCACTTACTGTATGCCAGGAGCTGTGTCTAGGGCTTTGCAGGGTTTACCTTATGGGATCCTTTCAGCGGGTCCCATTTTACGGTTGAGGAAGGGGGCCAGATCACAGGGTCACAGGATTCAGACCCAGGTCTGATGGCCTTAGCTAGTTGAACGAACCAGAGACTGAAGAAATGGCAGGTCGAGGTTTTCCAGGTGTGAAGGAGTGAATGAGTGCCGGGGCCTGGGTTCCTCCCAGGACGGTCACTTTGGACGGCTCTAGGAAGCCCGACGTCGTAGATGATGGTGTGTAGCTGGGAAGTTGGGGCACGTCCCAGTCTCTGAGAGGGAAGACGCCACCCCGGCTCTGTGCCAACTGGGGTGGAGGGATCGTTGTTCATCTCTCTGCATTTTATATTTTACTCATTTTTCTCGCGAAGGCGAGTGTGCATCGCTTTTCATAATTTGAAAAGGAAACCATAAAAAAATTAAGACTTTCAGGTAAAAGCACAGTTAGACATACATTAACTAAGGAAATGGAGCTAAAGTGAGCTCTTAGCAGGGTGCTTGACCAAAAGTAGTTTCTGGAATGCAGGCAAGTGGATGGCTGAATGGTCAGGTCTTGTTGATAAGTGTTTGCCCACTGTCTGCTCCAGAAAGTCAGGGTGCATTGCCCCTCTCTGAAGAGCCCCACCCGCAGGAACCCAACAGTTACTGACATGTTGTGATGACCATGTGTCGTTAACCCTTTCAATCTCCACAGTAACCCCATGAAGTAGGTATTACTATTATTATTATTCTTCCCATTTCTCAGGAAAATGGAGGCCCAGAGAGGTTAAGTAATTTGCTGAAGGCCACACAGCACAGAAGGGGTGAATCAGGAGTCTAGTCTCAGAATTTGTCCCCAGAGGCAGCTCCTGACCCCTAGGGGATGCTGACCCCCCTGGCTCCCTGACCCTCCCACCTTGACTGGGACTCCAGCATGGTTTGCATAAAAAGCAGATATTTCCAGAGCTAGTGAGTTCCCTCTGGGCAAATCAGAGATTTGAGTTCCACAGAGAGAGTGGTGTCCTACAAAGAAGGAATTCAGGGTCAGCAGACCTGGGTGTGTGAGGCCCTGCAGCTCCACTGAGGGGGAAACTGAGGCACAGAGATGCCCCCTTGCCTAAAGCCAGCCGCCAGGGAAGCAGGCCTCCTGCACCCGCTGGGTGTGGACTCTGTGCCTGCCCGCAGGTGGGTGCTCCGTGGTCTGTCTCTGGGCGGTGGGGACGGGAGCCAGCGGGGGTGGAGGCCATGATGCCATGCCAGCCCCCCACCTCTCTGGAGCGCCCGCCCCGGCCCCAGCTCCTTTCTGCGTGCCCAACCTCTACCCCCTCCCTCTGCCCCAGTCCCTCACTCCTGGCCAAATTCTCAGCTTCACCGCGACCTTCTCGGGTGCCTCAGAACGCTGGTCCCAGCTTCTCTCTGGGTCTGGGGCTGTTGAAGTGACGTATTGATGAGACCATCAGCCCCAAGGGGCCGGGACACCTGGCGGCCTGGCTCAGTGCATCACTGGCACAGAGCAGGTGCTCAGACAAGTGCGTGCCGATGAGCCAAAGAATGAACAAGTGAATGAGTGGACGCCGGTGTGCACTCAGCCTGGAGGTGTCACAGGGTGTCTGGGGGAGGGGGGGGCACAGCTGTCAGCTGTGGCCAGGCTCCAGTCCGTTTTCTCATCCAAGAAAAACAAAAAGCGGTGATGATCATGGAAGGAGCCCTTGGCTTTCCCTCCCCAGGGAAAGAGGCTGATCTTTATATTTGGACTGTCCTCTCCCGTGTCTGGGAGAAGAACTTTCCTCCCTCTGGCAGGTGGGGGCTGGCCGTGACACTTTGTCTTAGATGCCCGCCCTCCCTCCCTGTCTCCCTCCCTCCTTCCCTCCCTCCCTCCCTCCCTCCCTCCTTCCTTCCCTCCTTCCTTCCCTCCTTCCTTCCCAAGCACAGGGTGGCGGCGGCAGTGGCAGTCCCGCCTCCCAGCCCCGGGCCCTGCAATTGCACCGGGTGGCCGGGCAGTGGGGCTCACAGACTGCCGGGGGATGGAGCCGGGCTTGTGACAGCCCCTCTTCCATCTCTGTGTCAAAGGGAGGAGGTAACGGGGTGTGAGCAGGGCCCAGCTAGGGAGGGGTCTGCACTTGCCGTGCTTTCACAGCGTTTCCTCCCCAGGGTGGGGACTGTCACCTGGCCCAGGGTCCTCGGCCTCTCCAGGGGCAGGGAAAGTGCCTCTCAGGGAAGCCCATCCTGTGGACCCCAGGCAGCAGGGGAGGGTGCTGAGCCCAGGGGCCTCCTGGTCCCCAGGTGAGGCACAGGCCCCTCCTGCTGCTGCCTCCCGAGGTGGGTGTAGGGGGTGCCAGGAGCCGGAAGCGTCACAGGTGACGGTCCTGACAGCTAGGGGCCCTGGCTGGTGCCCTCTTGCCTGCGCCGGGCTCTGCAAGCCAGGCAGATGGGGGAGGAGATGCGGGGTGGGGGGGGACAACGGATGGCAGGGGCCGCTGGGTGGGTGGTGGCAACGGCTGTGTTTTCCGCGGGTGTCTGGCTGGTGACCTTTTAGAGGAATGGATTCAGAAGTGACTGCTATTTGTCGAGGCCCAGTTCAGAGACATCCTCGGCCTTAAATGTCAGGCCCCCACTGTCACGGGGAAGCAGGAAGTGCATCCCAGCAGGAGGCAGGCTGGCTGACACCTGACAGGGTGGATGGACGCCCCGCGGCCCAGGGCTGGGGGTTTGGGGCGCCTCTGGGGGATGTGAGGAGAGTGTGGGAGGTGAGTGTCTGGGGGACCCAGGAAGAGTCGGGCTCATTGCTCTGTTTTGCAGGAAGCTGGCCTGCCCGGTGTCGGGGGGTGTCTCCAAGGGTGACCTGGTGACAGCTGCTCGCCCCTCGAAAGAGCCCCTCCTGCATGTCACCCCAGCGGGTCTCCTTGCGTTCTCTGAGCGGAGCTACGTGCCCCCGTTTTGTAGTCAGGAAGCTGGGACTCGGGGCCCCCAGGGGGGCTGCCCCGCTCGTGGCTGATACGCCGAGGATCGGGGGCCCTTGACATTGGGCTCAGCTGCCCTTTTGGGGCTCCGACTTCTCAGGGGAAGGCTCTGGTCTCTAGTGATGAAAACAGCTCAGCCCGGGCCCAGCGGTTCCCCCCCGGCCCCCCGCAGCTTCTGGACTCTGAGCTCAGGGCTGAGCCCGTCGTGGGGATGGGCCCCCTGCCTCTTCTCTCCCTGTGAGCCACCTGTGTGCTCAGGAGACAGACGACAGCTCTGTCACTTTCTGGCTGCCTGACGGGGGCCCCAGAGGGCGCTCCTCTCACCCCAAGTCTCAGTTCCCCGTCTGTAAAGTGGGGGGATCTGCAGATCTGCCTCGCTGGTGTCTGCCTGGAAGGAGAAGCAGGGCCTGGCGCTCCCACTGCACTCAGATGCTCCCCCGTCTCCTCCAGGAGCTTTTGCTCTTTTCTCCTGGGCAGGGACTGGGGGTAACCTGCAGATTCCAAGCCTGACTCTCGTTCTGAACACCCTCCTGTGCAGGGGCAGGACCCCCCCAGGAGAGCCGCTTTTGCCGGGGAAAGCTGGCTGGTTCCAGGGTCATTTCTAGGAACGGGGACCTGGTCTCCATCCCAGTGGTGTGTCCTAGCTGGCCCTGTGCTGAGCCTGTTCCTGGCCTTGCTTGTGCATTCAGCCACAAGGCCACGGGCATGAGCCGCCCTGGGGTGCTGGTGCCGCAGCCAGTAGGGGGACGTGGCTTTACGCGATGGTGAGAGGCCGTGGGCTTTGAACCAGAGCCCTGGGCGGCGGCTGACTATTGAGCTTTGCTGGACGTCAGGTGCCACACCTGGAGCGCCAGGTAACTGCAGGTGACACGTGGGGCTTCCTCTCAGCAGGTTAGAGCCGAGCACCCCCAGAGTCCTCTCTATACCCAGGGGGGTGCAGAGGTGCTGCCCCCCCCTCATAGCCGCCTGCTCACCTGAGTTCCCACGCTTCCAGCTGGAGTTTCCATCTCAGCTGGGCTTCTTTGGTCTTCGGCCTGAAGACTTGGAGGCCCCTGGGGGAGCCCATTTAGCATCAAGCTGCCCCAGCCGGCAGTGCGGGGAGTTGGGCCTCCCTCAGAGGGGTTGGGGGGGGACTGCTGGTTAGGCGCCCAGAGTCCTGGACCTCGCAGCTCCTTAGCGGGTCCCCAGGGGGATCAAGCCCAGGGTTCTCCCATCAACACGCCCCCCCCACCTCTTGCTGTTCTCGCTTCCTGAGCCCCTTCCTTGCTTGCACGTCCTGAGACCCCTGCTCCGAAGTGCTCCTCAAGGGCTCTGCTTTTGGGGGACCCCGGTCAAGACAGGTTCCTGAGGTGACCCATCAGGTACGAGGCCTGTGACGCTCGGGGCAGGTAAGTGCACCCGCGGCCGCAGCGCGAGACGGCTGGGCTTTTCCTGCCTCGTCAGCGTTGACCCTCAGCGCAGCCTCTGGCCGGAATCCCTGATCCCTGATCTCACATGTCGGGGTGTCCATGTCACACGGAGTAAGGGGTGGAGGTGGGGCTTGGACCCAGGCTGGCCCCAGCTGGTGACCAAGGGCGACAGAGTAAGTGACCAGACCGGGATGCTTCCGTCTGGGACAAATGCTGAACTGGACAATGGGTGTCACCAGGGACTGTCCCTGGGATGGGAGGCTGGTGTTGGAAGAACGGGCTTGGGTGGCGCTCAGCACAGACGCAGCCGGCCACCCTCGCCCAGCTCCCCGGGAGCTCACAGGTGGACGGTCACCCAGAAGGCAGCTCGTCCCCAGGGACTGTGCCACCAGGGGGCCGAGCTGGGATTCGAACCCGTGCCATCTCGTTCCTGGGCTGGTTGCCCAGTGCATGCTGGCGGCTTCTGGGGAGCGGTCCCTTTCCTGGGAATGCAGACTTCCCTCCCGCTGGAATTTCAGAGAAAGAAAAATAAAGAAAAGGAAAGAAAAGAAAACAGACGTGCTCTCTCTGCAAGCCCTCCCCTCCCCTCCCTCCCTTTTCCCTCCTCTGCTTCTCCATTTCTCTCTCTCCTCCTGTTCTTTGTACATCTCCCTACCCCCCGCCCCCCTCCCCGCTGCATCTTTTATCTGCTTCTGTCTCTTGCTCTCTCCCTCTCCCTGTCTCTTTTAGTCCCTGTCTCTTTGTCTCTCTCTCCTCCTCTCCTCCCCAGCCCCCCACCCTGGGGCAGGCGCTGGACCTGTGGGCTCTGCTGGGCTCTGTGCCCACTGTGGGGACTTGACCTCGTCTGTATTAAGGGGAAGGGACAGGATTAGCTCCTGTGATCCCCGGCCCACTGTTGGCCATGGTTGTTTACAGGGTCCAGGCTGAAACTGCAAGACCTGTTCAACGGGCCAGGTATGCAGGGCCTGGCTGGGCTTGGCCTGGGGTTGAGGGGGGCTCTGAAAGGCCATTCTGGGGGGCACAGGCCTTTCCTAGGCTCTCTCCTAGGTGTCAGCAAGCCCACGGCGGGGAGGTGGGCACCAGCAGCCTCTCCAAGGGCTTGATAACAGACCAACACATTCGGATTCTTGCTGAAAGGCATCAGAGGAGTGCTTGCCCTCCGCGATTCCACGTCTGTTTTCCTGACTCTAAGCCTGAGAACAGTTTGCTCTGGGTGGGTAACGTTCCAGTCCTCCGTTTCCTTTCCCATGTCTCAGTGTCCACAAGAGCAGCTTTGGACCCTCTGCTCCCTGTGCTGGGTGGGGCTGAAGTTAGAAACTGCAGGTCTTCCCCTCTTGGTCTCCAGAGGGGACCCTGAGCCGGGATTAGGCAGTTCTGTTTGCACAAGAAAGAAGTTGTAATAAGCAACCGTGATCCACCTCCTGCGCGTTGATTTTCTCAAATGGCACCTGAACCCCACATCCCGGGATATGGAGGGCTGGAGCCACAAACTCGCCCGTCTGGAGGTTTGCCACCTGAAGCCAAGCTCTGAGCCAGTGTTTCAAAGGTTTGGCAGGAAATTAAATGTATCCAATGGAATTTTGCATTTATTATTTACTTTTAAACTTTTTAATACTGAAGTCTAGCATAATACAGGAACACGCACACATCATAAACGTTCAGCTGGGTGCGTTTTCACCGATGGAACACGCCTGTGTCACCAGCATCCAGACTGAGACCTAGAATGCGACCTTCCCACTCCGTCCCTGCCCCCAAAAGATCCCACCATCCTGACTTCTCTCAGCATCCATCCGGTTTGTCTGCCTTTGCACTTTTTGTAAATGGAATCATACAGCATGTTCTCTTTTGTGTCTGGCCTCTTTGGCCCAGCATCCTGCGGGTTTATTTTTATCTCTGACCCCAGCAGAACAGTCTTCCTGAGGCCGGGAAAGATTCCGCTAATCAGGTCCGTGGGTAGTGATGGCTGACAGAGGTAATGACCAGATGGCCACCATGGATGGTTGAGATCTGACGTGGCAAACTGACAGCTCAAGGACGGATCGTACTTGACTTGCCCTCTGCAGTGGGTAATATATGTTTCCATGTACATGTCAGATGTAGAAAGCACATAGAAAAGAATAATTTCATGCACATGACCCAGAATCGACAACTTGATAAACTTCCGGTCATTCAAAAAAATTGAGCTGAAATTTACATTGCACAAAAAGCACCATCTACAATGTATAGTTCATTGCTGTTTTGTATATTCATAATGTCGTGCAACCATCACCTCTATCTGGTTCCAAAACGTCTTCATTGCCCCAAAAGGAAACCCCGTGCCCGTTAGCAGGCAGTCCCCAGACCCCCTTCCTTCAGCCCCCAGTGGCCACAAATCTTCTGTGTCTATGGAGTTGCCTGATCTGGGCATTTCAGAAAAATGGGACCATACAACAGGTGACCTTCTGCGTCTGGCTTCTTTCAGTCAGCATCACGTTTCTGAAGTTCTTCCATGTTGTAACGTGTCTCAGTACTTCCTTCCTTTTTATGTCGTTTTTTTCTTTAAAGCAGAGGAAGCAGCTTTTATTGATGAGTTATCTCCAGAAAACAAGAAGACTGTGTGCCCATTTTCAGTTACCCACTATCCCTCCAGGATCTCACAGCTCCTCTTGGGGAGAGGATACAAATTGCCTTTTGGTTTTCCAAAGCCCCAGTCCTCTGATGAGGTTTCCTCTCTTTGTACATAAACGAAGAAAATGAAGCCATCACAGCTTTTCCGTCAACATCTGATTTAAGGATGGGCCCCTATCCTGAGATGACGTCTTCTCTTTCTCAGTGTTAAATTGTTCTTTTATGAGATAATTGTGATACTAAATGGTGTAGTCCGGGGTAGGCAAACCTTTTCTGTAAAAGGATGGATAGCAAATATTTCAGCTTTGTAGGACATACCGTCTCCGTGGCAATGACTCCGCTCTGCCGTGTGGAAAGCCGTTTCATCAATGTGCAAACGAATGAGGGAGCTGTGTGCCAATAAAACTTTATTAATAAAAGAGGTGGCAGGCCAGATGTGGGCACCCCTCATTTAATAGAGAGTGGCACTGTTTATACATATTTTAAATGCTCTCGACTTGTAAAAATAAAAACTTCGCAGGGGTAGAGGTGCTATAGTCCCTGCAGTAGACATGATTAACGGTAATGAAGACTCCTTGCCCCTTGAAACTCAGCACGATTGGGTGACGTGCTTTGGGCAATGAGATGTGAAAAGAAGACATGTGTTCCCCCCCCACCTCGCCCCCCCCAGGATGAAGCATTTCCAGGCCAGTGTGCATGGACCACAATAACATTTGTCATGGACCACGCTGTCTACCTTCACTGTCACTGCCACAAAAGACGAACATCATGGTGTTCCAGGCCTGTTCTTTTACAGAGATGCTGGTGGTGGCGGAGGTGAAGTAGAGAGTTACACTGACCCGTATGCTGAAGGATTGTTGGGTTGGGGGCGGCAGGGAATACCCTGGTCACTGAGTCTCATGGGAACCCTGGGGCGGGGTGGAGGTTTATGGAGGGGGGGCGGGGAGGCGACAGCTGGAATCAAGAATTTAATTTCTGAATGTCAAGTTAGATGCCTTTTAGACATCCAAATGGAGATGTCAGAAAAGCAGTTGGAAGTAGGAGTTAATTTTAGAAATTGTAAACTGCTGGCATATTTGGTTTAACTTGCCTAGTATTCAACAGTGATTTAAACATTAGAAAAATCAAAAAAAATTTTAAGTGTAAAAATTTGGGAAACTTTACATTATAAAATTCGGATGGTTCAGACTCCTTTGACTGATTAGAAGGTCTGGCTTTCCTGGCCCCGAGCTCCCCAGGGCGAGGCTCCGCCTGTGCAGAGGGGCAACGGCTCCTTACACAGGACCTGGGCTCTGCCGCTTGTGGCCCCTCCTCAGAGGGGCCTTGATCCTTAGGCCAGTTGCTAGTCATCATTTTTCTCAGAATGCTGTGTTCTGTGCAGTGAAGAGGAACTTTAACTGTGTCTCTACACCCATGTCTCTGTTGAAACTGGGAAAACAAAGGATAGCGCAAGAGAGTCGATTTTCAAAGAAATGACGATGGTATATGCTCTTTCTTACACTTGGTGCCTTTCCTTGTGTGTTGGAGGGTAACCCTTGCCGCATCAGCCAGCAGGTGAACTTGAGCTGTCCTGTGGAGGTACCGCCTGCACCCCTGAGATCAGGATGGGCCCCGGCACCATATTGGTAGCTCCCTTGGCTTTCTTTGGTGCAAGTGTTTGAATGTGGTCCTATATATCAGTATAATTGTTTTATAAAAATGAGTGGGGAAACAGGAACTTGCTGAAACCAAGGATGAGAAGTCAAGGTCTCCCACATGAATGCCACTGCAACCAAGATGGGTATTGTATTATTCAGCTGTGTTTCCAGAGAAACAGAACTAATAGAAGATCTATCTATCTATCAGCTATCGATTTATTATGAAGAATTGGCTACACAATTATGGGGGCTGAGAAGTCCTATATCTGCCATCTGCAAGCTGAAGACCCAGGAAAGCTGGTGATGAAGCTCCAGTTTGAGTTTAGCAGATGGTGTAAATCCCAGTCCAAGGGCAGGAGACCGTGAGGCAAGACGTCCCAGGTTAAGCAGCAAGGCTGGAAGGAAAAGGCGCAAATTCCTCATTCCTCCTCCTTTTGTTCTATTCAGGCCCTTGGATGGGTTGGGGGATGCCCACCCACACTGGGGAGGGCGAGCTGCTTTACCAAGTCCACCGATACAAATGCTCATCTCATCCTGAAACACCCGCACAGACACACTCTGAAATCATGTTTAATCTGGGCACCTCTATGGCTTAGTCAAGTTAACGTGCAAAATTAACCATCACAGGTGTCTCAGACACCGTGGCACGTCCCTGGTCCAAGTGCGGGCTCGTGTCACAGGAGGCAAATCTGAAGCCTTTCTATTTAGTCTTGAACAAAACAAAACAAGAGAGCTGGTGTCGAATTTGAAATACGGCACTAAAAGCACCTCTAAAAGACAAAGGGTAATTAGGGATTTTGTAAAAATGTTTTCACTCTCTAACAAGGAGAACTTTCCTCATGGCATGTAAAGCGACTGCTAGGAGTTTCAACATCTAACTTTCACACATGTTTTTCGGAAGTCTTTATATTTGGACCTTTGAGGTGCCTGTAATTTGATTAGAGTTTTATCCTGTGAAGATCATATTCAGCTGTGAACGTTTCAAGGGCTGAGCAGCTATGACTCCGCCTCAAGCAGCGTCTTTCTTCTTTCAGCAAGTAAGCAGCACCTATTACGCACTGTGTATTGTTCTAGATACTGTGTGTGTAACGGTGAGGAAAGCTGGACGTGATTCCTGGCCTGCCAGGAATGTCAGGCTCTTAGAGGAGTAAAATATTAGTAAAAATATTACACACATAAAGGCGGACTTGCTGGGGGATGAGCTGTCGCGAGCGGTGTGTGTTGCCCTGATAGCGTGGAGGCTGCGATGGGGCAGAGAAGGTCGCTCTTAGGCTGGGCCGCTGGCAGAAGGTGGAAGGTAAGTTGGAGTTGCATAGTGAAAAGCGTGCCCAGGTATGGGCAGAGGGAGAGAGGGAGGGGTGAGGCTTCAAAGGTGTCAGCAGTCAGACATCGAAAAGTGGGGTCCACTGGCGCTTAGTAGAGATCCAATAAATGCAATAAAGGTAAGTCCTTATTTTATCCACTCTCCCCACCCCAGTGGCTGTCCAGCCTCTCTTTTCCTATGAGGGGCACTAGCCTGGCTCAGCCCTGGCCACGCACCCCTTCTGCAGCCTCTGGCTCCGGGGCTGGTTCAATCCACACCTCTGTGCCCGCCGTGCAGCCTGTGTTGAGCCCAGATCAACATTCTACGTGTATCCCCGTGGGAATGTTACAGTCAGACATCGAGAAGCAAGATTTATTTCCTAATTAAAAGAGAGCTTCCTGTACAGCAAATCAATCAATCACAACCACACACACACACAGACAACAGTTGCTTACTTACACTCGTGCCTGATTCCTCTGGGGAACAAGCAAGCCGCTCTCTTCTGATGCCTGGGGTTCCAAAAGCTGTGGCTTCACCAGAAGTCATGGTCTGGATTTGCTCTAATCAGAGTCATGCCCCAGAGTAGGCAGAGCACAGCCTGTTAACCCCACGATTGTGTCCTGAAACGAAAACCCAGTCGGGGAGCCTGCGAGTACTGCAATTACGTGCAACGAGTGTAAAATCCACAGTTCTTCTGGGCTCCATTTTTTTTTTTTTGAATTTTTTTATTTTATTATTTTTTTTTTTTTTAGTTATTTTCATTTATTTATTTTATTTGGCTGCATCAGGTCTTAGTTGCAGCACGCAGGATCTTCGTTGCAGCATCTGGGATCTTTCGTTGTGGTGTGTGGGCCCTTCGTTGTGGCATGCAGGCTTCTCTAGTTGTGGCACGCAGGCTCCAGAGCACGCGGGCTCAGTAGTTGTGGCGCGGGAGCTTAGTTGCCCCACAGCATGTGGGATCTTAGTTCCCTGACCAGGGATCGAACCCGCGTCCCCTGCATTGGAAGGCAGATTCTTAACCACTGGACCACCAGGGAAATCCCGTGGGCTCCATTTTTAAAGTTTGAACGAATGGCTCCAGAAAGATATTAAAGATTTTTTCCCCCCATGGGGGGATGGGGGAGAGTTTAATTGATTTGTGGGTTTTTGAAGGAGCGCCCAGCTTTCTCTAGAGCCCTGGCAACGGCGGCTCTGAAACGCGGTAGGTGCTGAGTAAATGCCGTACACTTAATTGAAAAGCCTGAGGACGGTCTCGCTTTATGGAAGTAGAATTGTTTTCATTACCAACCACAGCCATAAAAGTAGCAGCAAGCTCCCTTGGCCGAGTCCCTTGGCCAGGCCAGACGTCTTAAATACTTTATCTTCACCCTGTTTCTGAAACGTCTATACTTTTGCCGCCAGGGATGGAACAAACGTTTTCCTCCTCTCTCTCCTCTGCCAACCCCTTTCCACCCTAATCCCCGTTAATCCGTACTCACCGCCCCCCCCCCGCCCCCCGCCGCCACCGTGAGACTGAATCCGTGCCCTCATCTCGCAGCTGAGAGGGCAGGGGTCTGAGTGGTCCACCCACCTGCCCAAGGTCACAGGGTCTGAAAGGGGAGTGGCCGGCTTGGAGTGCAGGTCAGCTGACTCCTGAGCCAGGCTCCTCAGCCAGCCCCCTGATGCAAGGGCAGCTCTACCTGGCGCTTGGTGGACCTGTGAGGACTGTTTTTACATCGTCGTTGGAGCTAGAGGGATTGTGAATTGTTTTTCTGGCTTTGCCCCCCAAACTTAAAATGACAAGCGTCACCTGGAATGTTGATCCAGCTTCTGCGATTTTAAGGAAGAGCTTCCGGAAGGATAGTTCACGGTATTTCCTTGCAAAAGGGCTCTGCTCCTTACGGCACACTGGCGATGTCAGTGTGCCTAGAGGGAATGGCCCCGAGTCCCGGCGCTCTGCGGAGCCTCTGGGAAATCCTCTAGGCTCTCCTGAAAATGGGGTGGTCGGGTGGGTTTGCTATTTATCTGCTATCATAGCCTGTATTTGTTATCTGCTTCTGCATAACAAATCAACCCCAAACTTAGTGGCTTAAAACAGCACTTGTGATCTCCCAGCTTCTGTGGGTCAGGAGCCCAGGTGCAGCCTAGCTGGGTCCTCTGGGTCGGGGTCTCTCCCAGGCTGGGACCATCGCAAGGCTCTGCTGGGAAGGACCGGCTTCCGGGCTTGTTCACATGACCACCAGCAGGAGTCAGTTCCTTGTGTGCTGTTGGATTGAGGCCTCCTGAGCTGTTGGACAGGGGGTTCCCTCAGTCCAGGGTCCATTGGGTGGGTACCTGGGTGTGTTTGAACATGTAAGAGCAAGAGTTGTGTTCTCCGCTAGTTTTATTGCATTCGGTCGTGTCATTTGCTTGAAATTCAAGCACCGGAGTTTCTACTTTGCCTTAGACTGAGCTGTGCTCCGGACGCGCAGGCTCAGCGGCCATGGCTCACGGGCCCAGCCGCTCCGCGGCATGTGGGATCTTCCCGGACCGGGGCACGAACCCGCGTCCCCTGCATTGGCAGGCGGACTCCCAACCACTGCGCCACCAGGGAAGCCCCGGATTACGTTTTGCTTCATTTCCGAGGTCACTCATTTAGACCGAGGCCCGTTTGGACGTTCATTGCTGTGATGTATTTCAGCATCGTGAACCCAGGTTCACCAGCCTCGTCTCGACCTTGGAAATGTTGTGGCATTTTACAGTGTGTGGTGACATTTATGAGCCCATTTGGACACCCACAAAGAGGTTGATTTCCATAGATTAAGTGTCAAGTTTGAGACGGTCCAGGGTGATGGAATCCTCCAGTGCCGTCCACTCCCATTCTCAGCGGTGACCTTTGACGGGACATTTGTGCTCTATTATGAGCCCACAAGTGCAGCCCAAATAACTTAGGTCATCTGAGTCCAGGGGGATTGGTGTGATGGGGAGGCTCCTGGCAGTGTAATTGGAGACCTGCAGAAATGCTGTCTCATTTTAATTTTTTTAAATAAAACACATACATGGTTAGTGAATAAATTATCGGAGGCAGAAAAAAATCCCACCAACTGAGGTTTCTGAGATGCTGGTTAGTTTATAAAACCATCTGTGTGTTGACCAGAGCAAAAGGGTAAAAAAGAATCTATGCTTCAATGTTTTAAGTAGAAGTAGTTTTATGGGGCATTAAACACATGAACATAAACTTGGAGTAAGTGTCATCTAAATTAAGGGGTGGCAAAAAGCATTAGATAGTTTCCTAGAAGTTTAACTGTATTTGTGTTCTCACTGTCTAAAGGATTTGTGTGTCTTCAGATTTTGATCTGACTCCCTCTCTCTCTCTTTTTAAAGAAATCTTAGACTTTATAGTCACCATGCTGTACATTACATCCCCAGAATTCATTTATCTTATCACTGGAAGTTTGTACCTTTTGAATCCCTTTACCCATTTTCCCCACCCACACCTCTGACAACCGTCGATTTGTTCTGTTTCTATGAGATTTTTTTTTTTTAGATTCCACATATAAGTGAAATCATAGTATTAGTCTTTCTCTCTCTGACTCATTTCACTTAGCATCACGTCCTCACTCTCTTTCTCTCTCTGACTCATTTCACTTAGCATCACGTCCTCACTCTCTATCCGTGTCACTGCGCCGGCAGGACTTCCTTCCTTTTTATGGTTGAATGATATTTAACTGTATACAAATATACCACATTTTCTTTATCCACTCATCCATCAATGGGCACTTAGGTGGTTTCCATCTCTTGGATACTGTACGAAATGCTACAATGAACATGGGGGTGCAGATATCTCTTCGAGACAGAGATTTCATTTCCTTCAGATAAATACCCAGACGTGGAACTGCTGGATCCTATGATAGTTCTATTTCAAACTTTTGGAGGAACCTCCATTACTGTTTTCTATACAGGTTGCATCAACTTACATTCCCACCAACAGTGCACAGGGTTGATCTGGGTCTCTTGAATTTGTATTCTCCCAAGGACCTGAAGTGAAGTGGATCTAAGTACGGATGTACCCATTTCCTCCACTGGTCTGCGGTGGGTACCAGGGCCGGGACAGCCCGGAACACCTTTACAACCCGGACTTCTAGCCTTTCTGAAGTTTCAGCTGTTGGTACTGCAGTGTGGCCTGCTCTGCTGCTCTGGGTCATTTCCCGTGACAGCACTGACCTACATCCAGGCTGCTGATCAACACAGACCAGCCAGTTAAAATCAGAATTAAAGTCAACCCACCAGCAAGTTTCAGGAGAGTCAAACTGGGCATGCTGAACTCCTGTCCAGGCTTGGGGTCCAGACCGTCAAGGGAGCCCATCTTTCTTGCTAGACTTTTGTGTTGCCACACTGTTGTGGAAGATGATTCACAGATTCATTTTATGATCAGAATTAGAACAAAAATCAGCACCTGACGTTGCATTTGCGTCCCGGGCCAAGGTGTGTACTGCCTCATGCCTAGCAGACAGAAATTCAACCCTGGCGGGGTCGAGGCAAAGCTTGAAGACAGAAGATTCTGGCTGCTCTTCTCCACCACAGGGGCGGCATCTGATCCCAACAAGGGACGTGGGTTCCTTCAAGGGAGATGCCTCGCCTGCAGCGATGACCGAGATGCCAAAACATTAGGATTTAAGTGGGACGAGTCTGGCCAGCATCCTGTTGTTTAGTCTATATCAGGCTAAACATCTGGGTGATTGGAAACATCTTTGGAGTTGAAGGAGCCACGTGAGCTTGTCTCATGCAGGCACAGCCTGAGTCAAGACCAATGAAGGACACGTGCTCAGAGGAGGGTATTTTCTGAGCGGGGGGAGAGGGAGGCAGCAGAATGTATTCAATCCTCTGCTCTTCTCCTGCGGCGCCATAACCAAGGACCACAGACCGGGCAGCTTAAGTAACAGAAGCTGGTTCTCTCACAGTTCTGGGGGTGGCAGTCTGAGATCGAGGTGTCGGCAGGGCCGTGCTCCCTCTGCAACCTGTAGGGTAGAATCCTTCCTTGCCTCTTCCTGGTGGTTTTCCGGCAGTTCTTGGCATCCCTTGGCTTGTAGATACATCACTCCAATTTCTGCCTCTGTGGTCACGTGGCTTCTCCCCTGTGTCTTCACGTGGCCGTCTCCTCCCCGTGTCTCTCCTCTTCTTGCAAGGACACCAGTCACATTGGATTATCCCCACACCCCCACTCCAGTATGAGCTCATCTTAACTCATTCCCTCTGCAATCACCCTATTTGTAAATCAGACCACATTCACAGGTGCTGGACGTTAGGACTTTGACAGATCTTTTTAGGGGGGGACACAGTTTAGCCCATGATACTTTGTCCTATTTTTTCTCAGGACCTAAAGAGCTACGACATTTCTCCTTTAAATGTGTGGTCTGTGGGTGGCAGGTGGGGTGTGAGCATGATGGCAGTGGGATTTCCTGGTGGCCGTGGCCCACGTGACCCACGTGGCAGGCGATGCGTGTGGGCACCGCACTCAGAGGGAATGACGAGGCTTCTTGAAGGGCTGTTTCTCTCATGTTCTTGCTCTTCCAGGCTGGGCGCCCGTGAGAACCTGAGTTTCCAGCTCTGGGCTGGAGAAGGGCCGTGTGGGGCAGAGAACCAACGAGGTATCTGGGAGGAGGCTTTGCCCTGTGGCTGTGTTCTCAGTGCCCGACTGGCTCGCTCTGGAGCTGTCGGCAGTCAGCACCCCGCCCCCCCCCCCCCCCCCCCCCCCCGTGAGAAGCCCAGTCACTCAAAGCACAGCCTGCAGGCTTTGTAGAGAACCACATCCCTGAACAAGAGGAGCTCTTCAGCCAGGGCCCTCTGGCATTTGGACACTGAGCCCAGAGCTTGCAGGGGATGGCCGAGACTCAGTAGGAATTCTGTCCCCCAGCATTTGGTGCCCCCAAAGTCATGGAGCCCCTGTAGAAGTGTGCTAGAGGAGGCCAGTGTCCAGGGTCGGGGAAAGGGTCTAGATGAGGGGTTCTTGCATTGGTAAAGCGCTCCCACCCACACCTGGACAGGAAGGTGAGCAGGAAAGGTGTGGATGGGTGGGGCTTGTAGGTGGATTCCATGAGATACAAGCGCCTCCAGCCCCCTCACTCAAGCAAACCCAGGGAGGAGCCCATCCCGTGAACAGTGACACTGGACCAACCAGAGGGAGGAAGGAACGTGACTCCGTGGACGGCAGGTGACTGACATGGCGGCCCCCCACCTCTGCCCACCCCAGGTGTGAAGGAAGCACCACCCTCTGCTGCTCAGAATCGAAACACCGACCCGCCTTCACAGGCCACCTACAAACTCTCTGCTTGCCTACTCCCTGGGGTCCGGTGGGCGGGGCCTCAGGACCTGCTGGCTCCTCCTTGCTGCCCTCTTTCACCAACTGGACAGCGCACTCTCCACCCCCAGCCCCATCTGTAGGAGGTGAAGCAAAGCCTCAGGGACAGGCAGGGACCGGAAATCAAATGTTGACCAAGGGGTTAATGTCAAACGTCCCCGGGGGAACGGACCATGGCCTCGTTGGTCATCTCGGCAGCAGCTCGGCTGCTGTCTGCGTGGTGATGGGGGTCGGGGGCGGGGTGGACCAGGTAATCGGAGAAGGTTTTCTACGGAGCGCTTGGGAAACCCATCCTCTCCAGGAAATCCACACTCAACGGCGCATCTTGTGCCCTTCTTTGCTTTAAAGCTGTTGACGTATTGCAGATATCCTGGGGAAGGAGTGTCGAGGGACGCTCAAAGCGCTTTATTCCTCCTGAAAAGCAGGCCCAGGGGGATTTGGGTACAGAAACACCTGGCCAACAACCTCATTACAACAAGGATGCTGAGAAGGGGGATTGAAGGTGACATTAAAGGGTTTAGACAAATATTTAAAAATGGAATCACATCGTGTTTTTAAAAGCTATACCTAGAAATTCCCATGGTATTAAAAAAAATCAGAGGGTCTAGTTTGCTTTATTCATTGCATTAGCCAAGAATGAATATGCTACAAGAATGTTCCGGAAGGGAGGCATTGATGAATTGAAAACGTCTAAGGGCTGTTTTGTGTTCTTTGCAACAATATCCCATGAGCAGATGTGGAGGGGAACCCTGTCCTTGGTGGGGAGGCTGGGGAGCTCTTCCTTTCCTGGGCATGGGCACCGGCATCTGGCGGTCCACCCTTCCTTGCCCCAGGGGCCGGGGTCTCTGTCTGGACTCAGTGGACACCTTGCTTCGGCCAGTTTAGCTCCTTGGCATACGCCCCTTTGCAGCTTCTGATCTCATGATCGTGCTCCAGACACTTGTTCAGGCCCGGAACCCCGGATCTCCAGCCGATGAAGCCCTGGGTCGTCTTTGGGACTGGGGGGGATGGGAGCACCTGGAATAGAAAGGCAGGGGGTTGAGTCGCCTTGGGCCACAGCAACACGAGGCGTGTCCACGGAGGCATCAGGATCGGTACGCCTGGTGTGGAAAAGACAGAAAGAACCACGGTACTGGCCCCCAAATAGACACATGGGTCAATGGAACAGAACGGAGAGCCCAGAAATGGACCCGCACTTCTATGGGTACTTAATCCATGACAAAGGAGGCAGAATATACAGTGGGGAAAAGGCAGCCTCCTTGATAAATGGTGCTGGGAAAACGGGACAGCAACGTGCAAAAGAAGCGAACTGGTCTACTTCTCACACCATGCACAAAACTAAACTCAAATGGATTAAAGACTTAAAGGTAAGACCTGAAACCATAAAACTTCTAGAAGAAAACATAGGCAGCACACTCTTTGACATTGGTCTTAGCAATATTTGTTTGGATATGTCTCCTCAGGCAAGGGAAAAATAAACAAATGGGACTACGTCAAACTCAAAGGCACCTTCTGCACAGAGAAGGAAACTGTCAACAGAACAAAAAGGCCACCTACCGAATGGGGGAAGATATTTGCAAATGTATGTGATAAAGGGTTAATATCCAAGATATGCAAAGAACTCATACAACCCGGCATCAAAAAAACAAACAACCTGATTAAAAAATGGGCAGAGGACCTGAATAAACATTTTTCCAAAGAAGATGTACAAGTAGTTAACAGTCACATTAAAAGATGCTCACTGTCACTAATCATCACACCTGTCAGAGTCACCATCATCAAAAAGACAACAAATGACAAGTGCTGGCAAGGATGTGGAGACGAGGGAACCCTCCTGCACTGTTGGTGGGAATGGAAATTGGTGCAGCCACTGTGGAGAACAGTATGGAGGTTTGTCAAAAAATTAAAAATAGAACTATCATACTATCCAGGAATTCCACCCCTGGGTACTTACCTAAAGTAAATGAAAACACTAATTTGAAAAGATACATGCAGCTCTATGTTCATTGAACCAGTATTTACAATAGCCAAGATAAGGAAGCAACCGAAGTGCCCATCAACAGATGACTGGATAAAGATGTGGTCTATATACACAATGGAATATTATTCAGCCATAAAAATTAATGAAATCTTCCCATTTGTGACAACATAGATGGGCACTTAAAAGTGAAATAAGTCAGACAGAGAAAGACAAATACTGCATGATTTTACTTCCATGTGGAGTCTAAAAAAACAAAACAAATGGACAAAAATAAACAGAAACAGAGTCATAGAAACAGAGAACAAACAGATGGTTGCCAAAGGGGTGGTGGAGGAGGAGAGGAATGGGTGAGGGAGAGTAAAAGGGACAAACTTGCAGATGCAAAATAAATGAGTCACAGGGATGAAATGTACAGTGTGGGGAACATAGTCAGTAATTATGCAATATCTTTGTATGGTGACAGATCGTAACGAGACTTACGGTGATCATTTTGAAATGTTTAGAAATACTGAATCACTGTGTTGTATAATAAGGACGAACATAGTGTTGTGGGTCAATTGGACTTCAAAAACAAAGAAACTCGTAGAAAAAGAGGTCAGATGTGCGGTTACCAGAGGTGGGGGTGGGGGAGGGGGAATTGGATGAAGGTGGTCAAAAGGAACAGACTTCCAGTTATAAGACAAACAAGTGCCAGGGATGTAACGTACAACAGGATAAATATTAGGAGCACTGCTCTACGTTATATATGGAAGCTGTTAAGAGAGTGAATGCTAAGAATTCTCATCACAAGGAGAAAATAATTTTGTTTCTATTTCTTAAATTTGGTATCTATATGAGAAGATGGACATTCGCTAAACTTATTGCGATAATTGTCTCATGGTGTACGTAAGTCAACTCATGATGCTGCACAACTTATACTTACTTAGTACTGTATGTCAATTATAGCTTAATAAAACTGGAAGAAAAAATTAGAAAGAAAAGACAGAAAGAAGAGCCAGGGTCCCTAAGTAAGGTGCGCTGAACGTAAGCGCGCTCCGATCAGCTGGCCTCGGAGATCACATTTTCCCTGAAAGTAACGATCACCAAACATGTCTCTTTATCTCGTAATGCTTAACACATTTAATTCACGACCCAAGGAAATAATTTTTATTTGGTAGAAGAGCGAAAAAGAGAAAAAAGTAAGGTGCAGAAATATCAAATACTACAGTTCACAGTGCCCTTTATAAAATACGTGGCAACATTGTCAGATGGTATCCTGGCGGTTATAGGTTTGATTAGAAGGTTTTACGATACGTGTGTGTACACGCACACACACACCCAAACCATAGATGCCACAGGAATGAAAAACAATTGAATTTAATTAAAAACCAGAAGGGAAATGGGATTCTATCTGAAATGAAAAAAACCCCACAATTTTGTTTGTCAATTCCTTGAAATTTGGAAAATTTTTGGAAAATGAGGCTAAATGTTTATGCAGGTTTCTCCCTTCCATTTGGAATAATCTTCTGTTCTGCTCTTACGGGGGGATTTGAACCAAGCCAGCAGTGAGGAATATTTGTTCCAGCAGAAGAACCGAGAGGAAGAGGTTTAGTATGCTTGGGGTTACGAGTTCACGCTTGGCTCAGAGGATCTTTGAGTGAGGCGGTGGCTGGAGGGCACGGTCCTGGTGGATGAAGCCCCTTAACATATATTCTTGCTGAGGTATTAAAATGAATCTCTTGAGAGCCCCCATGCAGGGAGGGCCATGAACATACACCAACGAGGCCAGAATTTCCTCCAGCGAGCCAGTTCTCCACGATGCTGGGACCTCGGGAACACACGGGACCAGCCTTCAAGTCTATCTCCAACTGGTAAGAGAAATGCAGTCAGAACCCACCCTGGGATGCCACACTTCACCCACCAGATGAAGAGATGAAAACACCACCGTGAACGAGCTTATGGGAGAATCTGTTGTTAATTCTCTGTGAAGGGCAATCTTACCGTCATCTACGAAAAATGAAAATGCAAACG
This sequence comes from Stenella coeruleoalba, assembly GCF_951394435.1. NCBI lineage: Eukaryota > Metazoa > Chordata > Mammalia > Artiodactyla > Delphinidae > Stenella > Stenella coeruleoalba. The sequence continues at coordinate 5,040,916 of NC_137161.1, forward strand.
CTCTTTGACCTGACAGTCCATCCCTAGGCATTTATCCTAAGACATCCTAATACCTGCACACGCACATACCAAGGCCCTGTTTGTCATAGCCAATGCCTGGACACAGCCTACGTGTCCATCCACGGGGACCCGTTCAGCCACAGCCCCTCCACACCGTGGAAAACTACGCAGCAGTTTAAAAGAATGAGGTCGCTCTCCATATTCTCAGATGGAACGACTCTGAAGACAAACTGCTAAGAGAAAAAAAGATGCATAAAAGATGTAAAATATGGTATAATTTGTGTACGAAGGAAAAAGGGCTAGAACCCTCCACATCCACTTGGATAGACATATTGCATCAGGGGAAGGGTGCAGAGATGGGGGGCAACAGCTCTCAGGACTCGGGGGATGGAAGGAAGCTTTTCACGGCATTGCCCTTTGGGGTATAGGATGCCTGTTAAACCATAAATGTATTTTTTTTTTTTTTTGCGGTACGCGGGCCTCTCACTGCTGTGGCCTCTCCCGTTGCGGAGCACAGGCTCCGGACGCGCAGGCTCAGCGGCCATGGCTCACGGGCCCAGCCGCTCCACGGCATGTGGGATCTTCCGGACCAGGGCACGAACCCGTGTCCCCTGCATCGGCAGGCGGACCCCCAACCACCGCGCCACCAGGGAAGCCCCATAAATGTATTTTTAAGGGGTCTATCCACCTGAAGAGGGGATGGGAAGGAGGAAGACGGGAGCCATTTCTTCGGCAAGGAAGGAAGCTCAGAGGGAAACAAGCAAAGTACCTTTCTCTGCTGGATCGTGAGACTGACCCTCCACTCCTTCCCCCGTCCACCCCCCAGGCTCTGACAGGGGTGTGGCTTCCACACCTGGCCTTCTCCTGAGCAGAGGCTCACACAGGGAGAAATCATGTTCCGTTTTGTTCTGGTCCCAGGACAGTTCCTCTCTTCTCCCCCCAGAAGGGGATGCTGTTCTGCTCTCTAGGTGGGAGCACCTCCTTTGAAAAGATGATGATTCTGGTGACAGCCGCCACCCAGCCTGAACAGGCACAGGGGCCATTTGTCAGGATGGCGGAAGGAGGGGCCCAGCTTCCCCAGGAGAAAGGCACTTACGGGGACCGCTCGTGGCCAGGAGAGACAGCAGGGTCCCTCGGGGACCTCGGGGTGGAGGCGGGGGTAGGGAGGTGGCAGAATTAAAACCCAGCAGTGGAGAAATAGCAGAGCCTCTACCTGCCCCGCTTGCCCTGTCGCTGGCCAGCCCGAGGGTTCCAGTCGGAGTTTGTGCGGGCAGAGCGGGTTCCCCACGTGTGTGGTTCATTTGAACAACCACTGCATTTCTGGGCACGTCTCCCAATAAACTTACGGACCGGGAGCAAAACACTGTGTCTACAAGGCTGCTCCTTGCAAACTGGGTACAGCCTAGACGTCCAGAGATCAGGGAAGGGTATACAAATCATGGTCGACCCGTACAATGGAGAAAAATGCAGTCAGTAACGTAATATGATTTGGAGTGCTGTAATTAACTGCATGGAAAGATATATAGGGCATATTGTTAAGTGAAAAAAGATTACAAAGCAGCCTGTGGAGTTTGATTTTTAAATATATATATATATATATATATGCATGTGTGTGTATGTGTGCGTGTTTATTGAAGGAGCAGTCAAAAAATAACATTTAAGAGTATGGCTCTGGAATCAGACCCACCTGACCTTGGGAAAGTTATTCAGCCTTTGTCAGCTTCAGTTTCCTCATCTACCAAATGGGTTTGATGGCCATTATAGCCACTTTCCAGGGATGTTGTGGACATAAGATAACCATGTAAAGCACTCAGTATGGGGAGCAACTAAAGGACAGTAATAAAATAAGAACTAGGGCTTCCCTGGTGGCGCAGTGGTTGAGAGTCCGCCTGCCGATGCAGGGGACGCGGGTTCGTGCCCTGGTCTGGGAAGATCCCACATGCCGCGGAGCGGCTGGGCCCGTGAGCCATGGCCGCTGAGCCTGCGCGTCCGGAGCCTGTGCTCCGCAACGGGAGAGGCCACGGCAGTGAGAGGCCCACGTACCGCAAAAAAAAAAAAAAAAAAAAAGAGCTAGCATTTATTGGTGGTATATGGAGGCATAGAAAACATCTGGAAGGAACTCCCCAAAATGTTAACCATGGGTCAGGGTACATACAGATGTTTTAATGTATGATTTATATTTTGCTGTATTTCTAGAAAAATCACTGAGCCTCTATTGTTGTATAATCGGGGGGAACCCTCTCAACATCTCAGTGGAATGCATTCATTCATTCATTCATTCATTCGGCTAACAGATCGTACCCACTGAGCACCCACTACGAACGAGCTGGCCACCCCATCAGACCCTGAGGGCGTCAGGAAAAGAAAATGCAGAGCCTAACACCCCCACCCCTGGCCGCCTTCATCCTGAGTTTTCATCCGCTCTCCCCATCAGGACACAGAAATGCCTTCTCCGTAGCTGGGCAGAGAGCAGAACCCAGGATTAAAGTGACAGATGCATGAGAGGAGACCCAGGGACATACAGAGCTCAGCAACTTCTAGAGACATCTACCCTACATCCACAGCTGATGGGTCTCAGGTGGGAACACCATCTAAGTCTTCACCCCTCTGGACAGCCTGGTCCCTCACTCAGCAACAAGAGCAATCTCTTAAAAAGGCAATTCTCAACACGCCGTGGCCCTGCTTCCCACTGCAAATCGGGCTCAAATCCCAACTCCTTCCTCTGGCCTCTGAGGTCCCGCCCGTGTAGGGACCGGTAACCCGCTGTGTCTTGCATGTGTGCGCTTGGAAAGGGCTGGAAACCTGCCTCCCCGCAGGCCGGGCGCCGCTGTGTTCTTACCTGTGCAGGTGGCTGGGCCCACCAGGAGCAACACAGGAGAAACACCGTCTCCGGTGGGGTTGATTTCTTACTTAGGAAAGCAAGTACTTAAAAGGACTTTGCGAACCTTGATGTATTTCTCCACTGGGGTCACTGGCCGGATGCGGAAGCGCTCGGGAAGCTCGATTTTGGGCTTTGGGGTGGCAGGCTCTTCTTCACGCTCGATCAGCTGAAACACAATCCCCAGGGATGGGGCCCCGCAGGCTGAGACCTTGGAAGCTTCCCCTCACTGCCCCCCCAGGACAAGGCACTTTACAGGTTAGGTGGTGCTCAGATCACAGTTAGAAAGAGGTGGCGTGGGGACTGGCAAACAGGCCAGCTCAGCCCCAGGCCCTTGCAGACTGCCTGTTTACAGCCCTGCTGAGTGATTTGAGAACACGTCACAGGTTATGGACTTAGACTAAAACATGGCAGCAAGGTTCAGGACCAACCTGTAAACTGTGAGGAGAGCTTCCATCCCCCCTTTTAATTTTTAAAGCAACTTTGAACCCTTCAAAAACCCAATTTAATTACACATAAGGAATATTAATATAGACTCTTTTATGCATATTATATTAATAAGGACTCATTTTAGGCATAAAATTTCAAATTGTGTAACTCTCTAAGTATTAAAAAAACTCATTAAGAATGGCATAATTTCAGCACTAGTGGGACGGGGTGAATTACAAAGGGGCTTTACGCTGCCTAGAATCATGGACATTTTGAATTATGTGGCCTTTGTGCGATTCTGCCTCCCCAGAGAAATGTGGTTTCCTCATGTTGTGTCCTGGAGATCACGTGGAAGGTTGCAAACCACTGGCCGCAATCCCAGTGAAGCTCACACAAGCATTCTGCGAGCCTGTTGGCGTCTTATAAATCCAAGCCACTATTCTAGACTCAGAGATTTCATTAAAGCGTCTGGATTTCTGGACTCTTATTTTATTTTTTTTGCGGTACGCGGGCCTCTCACTGCTGTGGCCTCTCCCGTTGCGGAGCACAGGCTCCGGACGCGCAGGCTCAGTGGCCATGGCTCACGGGCCCAGCCACTCCGCGGCATGTGGGATCCTCCCGGAACGGGGCACGAACCCGTGTCCCCTGCATCGGCAGGCGGACTCTCAACCACTGCGCCACCGGGGAAGCCCTGGACTCTCTCGAACAGTCAGAAAATACAGCCAGTCTGCTTGCCTGGTAGCCCTCAGCTGGGCTGATGGTGGCTGCCTCTGGATGGGGTCAGTGGTCTCTTTGCTGGTGTCCCCATCACTCCCTATTAATTATGCCTGGTCCTTTTCCTTGTTTCTGTTTCCTATCTGGTGTAGGAAATACCAAGAGTATTTTCCTAATAATCGTGCCGATATTCACTTGGCCTCTCCTCTCTTTCCATCTGAACGTCACAGTCACTCAGTGAGGCAGTGAGGACTGTCACCCCATTTTACAGATGGGAATTCCAAGGCCGAGTGGCCCTGGAATCAGCCAGACCAGCATCTCCCCTTGGTGCCTCTCTTTCTGAGCTGTGTGACTTTGCACTTCTTTGAGCTCAAATTCCTCATTTGGAAAATGGACATCAAAGAGCACGCCCCTCCGCACAGGGGTTGTCGTGTGGGTTCAATGAGCTGGTTCGGATGAAGCACGTAGAACGTGCCTGGCACATAGTAAGTACTCAATAAATTTGTGAATGGGAGGAAAATTCAGGTGTCAGCCGTCTTCGCCTACAACATGCTCTTTAATTTATTCTTGCAAATTATACACTTCATAACCATTTATTCTTGGAAATGATTGATTCTATAACCTCTGAGCTCATCAAATTTACATTTACCTCCTCGAGGGGGGTCGTTAAAAATCCCCAGTTCGTTGCCCAGTTTTGCCGTGCCTCGTTTTCAGCCTTCAGGCGGTACGTCCTGAAAAAGAAAGCTCTTAAATGCCAGACATTTGAAAAGGGTTAAAGTAGCAAACCCTAAGGTGCAATGGGGAGAATTTTACATTCTTCAATGCATCTGGACTGAAGGATGATTCCGTGTCAGGGAGGAAGCAGGAGTCCCTGTCGCTGGGGACTTCCCACTAATGTAAGGAAGACACATGTCTAAGAACCAGAGATGCTGGTTGGGTGGTACATTGGGGAGCAGACAGAACTGGGGCTGACTCTGCCCGAGGGGTCATCTAGGAATGGAATCCTTGTTTTGGGGGCCCCTGGACCTATAGTAATGGGGGAGTGTTAAATCATTATGGAGGTACATATAAGGTTCCTTTGTTTTCAGAGCAAGGACCAGGCCAGAGTGAGTGAGTCCCTGGGATGCAAAATTTAAGGAGGTGCCCACTCTCAGGTTCCTGCAAGCACAGAGCCAGCACCTGCATGATCTTGAGATGGAGTCCCCCCCTTAACTATTGCACTCCAGATGCCTCACTCATCCCACCCTAATCCTGGCCCTGCTTTTGCTCCACATTGAATATAATTTATACATAACTACCTAGGAGCTGAACTGAATTGCAATTGAAGAGCGGGTGTGTTGCATTTTGCAAAAATCTGATTAAACATTTATTCATTTTGATTTTCAAGTTTCTTTTCCTATTTTGGAATCAATATCTGCACCCCAAGCCCCCTCTGATGTCTCAACAGTTTCAGAGGCCCTGGCCAAACTCTTTCCCTGGACACTGAGCATCTAAAGCAGAGTCTATTTCCAAGGGAGCTGTAACATGAGACAAAAATATGAGCCATATATGTAATTTAAAATTTTCTAGAGCCACATTTTAAAAAAAGTAAAAATAAACAGGTAAACTTAATTTTGGTATCACTTTTTAGGGGCATGAAGTTTTCGAAATCTAGTATTTTACATTTACAGCTCATCCCAATTTGGAATAACCACGTTTCAAGTGTTCAAGTTTGGACATGGGACAGAACAGTCTAAGGGCTTAATTGGCTCTGTTCACACAGGAGGGGCCATCTGATTTGGGTCTTGAAGGATGAGTAGGAGTTTGTTTGGTGGGGGAAGAGAGAAAAGGGCATTCTAGGCGGAGCAAACAGACCCTGCTAATACCCTGCTAGGTAGTATTTCCTATAGTGGGTACTTGGATAAAAATAAAGATTTAAAAAATAATAACAGCATGTATTTATTGCAAATAATACTGGCTTTCCATTTTCAAGAGTGATATAAAGTTTCCTATAAAAATAAGTTCACTAAGTGAAACAAAGCTAATTTAAAGAAAAATATGAAGTGACTATTACAGGGTTTTCAAGGAAATGGTAAAAGTCATAGAGATGACAATAGGATAACTGAAGTTTAAGAGGTGAGCCATGATGGTTTGTTGTTGCTAATATTTACTTACTTGCATCTAAATTAGTAACTTCCCATACCCGTTAAAACTTCAAAGAGATGGGATACTATTTAGCAATGGGATAGAATGCCAAATAAAAACATTCATTACAGATGTCTGCTGAACATAAGTCTTTGAGAAAACGGATCTATTCTTTAAATTAAAGCTTCTTGTTCAAAAACCAGGACAAGCAAGCGAGAATGTGACGTGCTCTCATTCGAACTGAACAAACATTAAGATGTTTTAAGCATTTGGTAAATATTAAAAATAAGCACACATCAGTCGTATCTCAACAAGCAAAGCTTTGCAGCGGGTTGTAAAGGCAGATGCAAACTCTTTCACGCCTTTGTGGTGTGCCTAAGAAAAGAAAAAGAAAGGCTCTTTCGTCCCTAACACTGCCCGCTTTCCGCAAGGCCCCCCGACCCCCTCCAGGGCACGCTCTTCGCGCCCAGAGGTCGATCACCTCCAGGACTTGGTGGGGAAACTGAGGCGGCCAGGTTGAACACTTCAGGTGGGAACGGCCCAGCCCACTGGGTTCCCGGTTCCCGGGCGTTACCAGATCTCGTCCTGGGCCACGAGGTTCATGCGCTCGGCCTCGGCCCTGCTCATGGGCTTCTGCGCCATGGGGCCTGGGGTCTTGCAGCGCCCGGCACCCTCGGCCATTGGGTTCAGCGTCTCACGTCGCCTAGGAGACGGGTTGCCAAGCAACGCAGGACGCGCAGGCGGAGGCGGCGCAGCACCTGGCGAGGTTGTGGCCGCCTGGCTCCGCGGCTTCCGTGCGCCCACTGCCAATCTCAGTCCGCAGCTGCGCTCTTCGCCCGCCTCCCTGCCCACCTGCCGGCTCGCGGGCGCAGCAGCCCTTCTCTGCGGAAAACCTTGGGGAAACCTCAAGACCTTACATTCCCTCCTCCCTTTAAAATTGAGACCTGCAAGTATACAGGCCAAGTGGACCAACCCTAAGCGTACCGAGCTTAATGGATTCCGTCATAGAGACCCCTGTAGCCACCGCCTGGGTTACGAAATAGGTCACTCGACGCCCCGCCCCCCAGCGCCCGTCGACTTTTCTCGGCAGAGATTTGTTTCATCACAATTTGAACTTTGTGTAAGCGGAATCATCCTGGTGTCGTTTTTGCCTGGCTTCCTTGGTCCAGTGTTACGTTTGAGTGGTTCATCCATGTCGCTGCGAGTAGCCGGGGTGTGTTCACTTCGATGTGGGCGTCACTGGGGCTGAGTTTGGGGGCCTCCATGAAAGCGCTGCTGTGAGTTTCAGCGCACATGGCTTTCGGAGAACATATGCATGCATTTCTTTGGCACGCACTCTTTATAACCATCTCCAAATGCAATTCAAAGATAATATTGCCTCCAGACCCTACACCCCACACTCTGTCTTTCACGCCCGTCAACACCAATCCTCCATCATTAGGATGCTCAATGGGTATTTGTTGACTGACTCAGCGACGACCCCCCCCCCCCCGACTTCCATCACACCACATTGTCATAGGCCGGGGCTGGAAAATGTGTCTAAAAAACAGAATGTGCATCCTCTGCGTAGGGCAGGGGAATGTTCCTCTGCCTGAGAGCCACGAGATGCACAGGCGTCCAGAGCCTCATGGCACCGAGAGAAGGAGGCAGCAAGCTTCCGCTGACCTACAGGTCATCTCTGGACGATTAGCAAGAGCCTCGGAGAGGACGTGGGTGCTTTCATCTCCTCACTGGGTATCGGCTATCCTCCCTGGCGGGCCTCCCTGACTCTTTATTCCTGACCTCCTCCTTATCCACAGATTTGTGCTTTTATGGGGATGTTTTGAGGATGTGTTTTCCCCTCTTGATGACGTTCCCCACACCCTAGGTGTGTGATGCTCTTCTTGGCTGCTGGAAATGCTGGGTGGAGGCCCAGGATTGGGGTGGTCCCTACTGCTGCCGCAGCTGAAATAGTGAGGGGGCAGGCAGGGGCTGGAATCAGAGCTGCAGAGATTCATCAGGGTGATGTGTAGCACGCTGTGGCCATGGCTGAGCAAGCCAGCCCACCAGGCTGGGTCTCCAGCTGGGCCCGGGATTTTCTTCCTGGCCCTTTCTCTGAGGTTGCCATTCCTACAACGGGAGGGAAGGTATCCTGGGAAGAATTGTGAACAGTAGATGGCTAGGAAGAGAAGAGGACCCATCATGCAGCGGGGCAAAGTCTGCTTCTCTCTTGGGAAGCTTCTAAGATGATTCTGTTAAAATGATTAACTAAGCATAAATTCGTTTACTGAAAGTCTGTATGCCAGACACCAAGAGTTCATTCATTCTACAAATGTTTGCTGAGCACCTCCTGTGTGCCTGGGGATCCAGGAGGGAACACGACCGGCAAAGTCATTGCCCTCCTGGGGCTGACTTGTCTGGAGGGAAGACACAGAATGAAGCAAGTGAAGACAAATAAACAAACGCACCATAACCCCAGGGAGAGATGCGTGCTGTCAAGGAAGTTACATCAGGGAAGCAGGCTGGAGGTGACAGAGTCAAGTGAAGGGGTACGGAAGGGACGATCCTAAGTGGGGGGCCAGGAAAGGCCTCTCTGAGGAGGGGACGCCTGAGCACAGAGCTGGAGAAGGAGGGACCCATGCAAAGGGGTCAGAAGAGTTTTCCATGGAGGAGGGAAGTGCAGGGCAAAGGTCCTGAGGTAGAACAAGCCCAGGCTGTTTGAAGACCAATAAGGAGGCCAGTATAGCTGGAGAGCTCCCTGCAAAGTGTGGCTGGGTGCAGAAATGAGAAAGCAAGCAGAACTTCTCCCAGGAGTTCAGTTAAGCAGGGACACGGATGTGGATGCAGCTTCATATATGAAATAACAGTAGGATGAGAGCACCCCAGATGAGGCAGAAAAGTGCAGAGGAGGTGATGAGTGAGTGGGGTTTTGAAGGTTGAATAAGAGTTTGCCAGTCTTGCCCATTCTCCTCAGAAATATCTGCACAAGGCACCCTGGGGGATGGGTCCAGGTGGAGAAATGGGCAGAGAATTATGGTTAAGTGCGCAGGCTTTGGGATTGGATGTGGGCTCAAGTTCTGGCTCTGCTGTGTACCATCTCAGCGGCCGTGGGCAAGCTGGTTAACCTCTCTGAGCCCCAGTTTCCTCACCTGTAAAATGAGCTTGTAGGGATCTTAGCAGGCTGTGAGGAGGAAATGTAAAGGGCTCCACACAGTGCCTGGAAGGCTGGTGCTCACCGATAACAGCGAGTGTTACCCAAGGAATAGCATCTTGGTAGCCTTGGCTTGGGAAGGGTCCTTGGCCCAAGACACAAAGGTTGGGGGGACAGTGTAGGCGGACGGAAATGGGGCTTTGGTTGGAACTGGGGTTGACTTCTTGAGGATGTCAGTTTTGAATAAGAGGCTGTGTATGGCTGGTGGACTGGCCTGGAAGGCGAGATTCCTTCTTTCCTGAGAAGTGAGAGAGGAACCCGAGCTACGCTGGCCCGGGGTCCTCCCCGGGCCCCACCCTCATGGTGCAGCGTTCACCAGGTCCTGGCTGGATGCTTCCCTCAGCCTCTAACTTCATGGAGATTCACAGACTTCGTGGAGGAAGGGTTCACTCGTGACCAGGTCACAGAAGGGAAACCTGCCTCAAACAATAGGTGGAAGAGAAAGGATTTGAACCAAACCCCAAAGCCACCCCCTGCGTCTTACCATAAACTCCTGTCTTAGAGGACCGCTCTTCCTTGCCAGGGGCAGGACCCTCCGGAAGGTGCAGAGTCAACATAGCCTGGCTTTCCCCTCTCTCTTGACCAGCGAGGAGGCCCTCTTCTCTCTGGATGATTTCCCAGTGGCTGAAGCTTAGCTGTGAGGGTCGAATCTGCTCAGCAAGTGACAGCTGGGGAAGGAGCCCGGGCCTGGTCTTCCTGAGGTGATGTCTGTGGAAGGCAGGCTTTCTCCTTGGAGCAACACTTGCTGTGCCTCCAGGCAGCCAAAGCTGAGAGGGGATTGAGATCACACAGGGACCCCAGACACCAGCTCCCCGGACCTCCCTGAAGGCTCCTTCCTGACCGATGGGCTCGGGACTTGCATCTAAGCAAGATACTTCTGGACTCACTGTCCTGTCGGAGTGCGTAGTATCAATCCTTAATTAGCATAACCACCGGAACCTTCTATCAGTAGGGTTGCGAGATTTAGCATATAGAAATACAGGACGTAAGTTTGAATTTCATGGAGCACACCCATACTGTACTATCTGCTAAGAAATTATGTATTTATTAAAAAGAGCTCGGCATCCGTAGCTTACGTGACCACCCTACCCTCAGGGAGTTTCTTCACCAGTGTGCCTACCATGCTTAGCAAATGAATACATTTGCCTTATAGGAAATTCTCTTGATTTTTTACTTCTGGTGGTCTGTGTTTCTTTGCTTTATACATATCTCCTTCTTTCCTGGTTCTGGGGGTCGAACCCTCCTCCCTATATCCGAAACAAGAAATTCATGGACCTCTGACAGACACAATTTATTCACCTAATGCTGTTAGTTTATTTTATTTGGGAAAAGTGTTTTGCAGCATATATATATATATATTTTTTTTTAATTTATTGATTTACACTTGCGTTGGGTCTCCATTGCTGTGTGCGGGCTTCTCTCCTTGCGGTGGCTTCTCTTGTTGCAGGACATAGGCTGTAGGCGCGTGGGCTTCAGTAGTTGTGGCACACGGGCTCAGTAGTTGTGGCTTGTGGGCTCTAGAGCATAGGCTCAGTAGTTGTGGCACATGGACTTAGTTGCTCCGCGGTGTGTGGGATCTTCCCAGAACAGGACTCGAACCCGTGTGCCCTGCATTGGCAGGCGGATTCTTAACCACTGCGCCACCGGGGAAGCCCCTGCAGTGTAGATTTCAAACAGGAAGTTTGAAGGGAGAGCTGAGGGAGAAGAAGGCCGCACTTGTTGATTATCCCTGGGAAATGGAGACAATATTTACAGCTTGCAGAGGGTTTGCCATGTTCCTGTATATTAATATTTTTGGCCCTCTCAGCATTCTGGGGCCGTTGATTTCTCATTTTGTATTTTTTTCATCTTGCTGTTGCTTTTTAAAACATTCCAACAACTGGAGCTAACTGCTTCTTTTTAGTTTTTAAGCTTAAACAGTTTTCCTTTTTATTGTATGATTTTTTTTTTTTTAACCGAAGAAGGCTTTGTGTGGGGAGAGGGCCCCGCAGCCAGCGTGCCTCTCTCTCAGCGCGGGTGATTATTACCTCGACTGCACAGCAAAGACGCGGAGGCTTGAACTGAAGGTGCTAATTTGCAGGGAATGTACTTCATGGCTGAACCGAGCTTCAGCTCGGGGAGCTGGGAAGTTCCAGCCCTCACGAACACATTATGCTCTCTTTAGTGCCAGCAGAAAGAACTCTTCTCTTACTTCGCACATAAGCTACACTCCACACCCCTAAGGTAACAATGAACACATCCTCTGGGTCTTGTTGTGGAAGAAAAAAGCTGAGTTCACCGTTGCCACCTCTCCTCCCCTCAGCACCCTAGAATTCTCTCTCCTGAGCCTGTTCAACATTTGGCATAATTATCAATTAGTACTCCAATTAGAGACCCCGCACCGGGGCAGGGGTACAGTTCGTCCTGCTCTTTCGCTCTCCCCTGCCTCTCTTGTCCCAGCTCTTAGGATGTGAGAAAAGCCCAGCCCCTGGGTGAAAAGGAAAGTGAGTCTGAATGCAAGGGAAAAGAACCGGCTTGGATTTCCAAGTGCGAACGTGGCTCGAGGATCTGGGTCATTCAGGTTGGTGAGTGCCCAGGACGCCCCTTCCGGTGGCTGTTAGGATTGGAAGCAGAAGGCATCTGTGCATCTGCAACGAAGTGCTTGAGAAGGGTGCTAGTGAGAGATGCATATGCTCTGAGGACAGGGGCGTCATCTCTGAAGGGTTTAGACGTAGCTTTAAGTCACAAAGACTGAACTTGAATGGCAATGTAAGTGCAGTAGTTATCTATTACCCCAGAGATAGTTTGTGGAGCCGGACTGGCCACGTGGAGGACTCTGCTCCCAGAGAGGACCCGCTGCCCCGGGTTCTGCCGACAGAGGGTCAGACAGAGGGTTTTGACGGGAAAGTGGATGACTGGGATGGGAGGTGAGGAGGGATTACGGCCCACACTCATTTACTCACTGGGGGGTATCAGGCTGAGGCTTCAGCAAGATGGCTTTCATTCATTCAACCGACAACTATTCGTAGAGTCTCTTCTATGTGCTGGGCTTTGTGCCAGGCCCAGGGAACCCAACAGGGACAAGATAGGTCTAGTTCCAACCTCAGGAAGCTTCCAGTCCAATAAACAAATAAACCCGGAGAGTTTCGGCTGGGAACGAGTGTTATGAAAACGTATAAAGCGTGGTGTGGAGTCGGGGCTCTCTAGCGGGTGGTCAGGGAAGGTGGCATTTGAGCAGGGACCCATGAGGAGCATAGAGGCTACCCCCAGAAAGAGTAGAGGCTGTCCATGGGAACTGGGTCCAGCAGGCCTTGCGAGTTGGGGTGGGGAGTTGGGACTTTATTCCGACTTCAGTGGGAGATCCTTATTGCATTTGAGTAGCTCCGTCCAACACACAGGCCTTCCTGTAGGAATGATGGTCATTCTTACTTTGCAGAGGCAGACACAGAATCAGAGAAGTTAAGCCACTTGTCTGTGGTCACACAGCAGTAAAGGTAGGAAGCCAAGATCCAGATGCACCTCACCAACGACGTGGCAGATTGCAAGGAGAAAGATCACCTGGAATACCGGTTCAGGCCTCTTAGATGGTTAACAGTCAGGAATACATCGTTTCCCATGTGACGGTTTGCACAATCTTAATGCCTATAAAGGAGGCCAATAGCGTTGCGTGTTTCTACGTCCTCCCCCCTGCCACCCCTTACGCCTCACCCCTACAACCTGGGCCTGAGTGAAAGGCCCTCCGGTTGAGTACCTGCTGCGCGATTGTTAAGGACCTACCACGTGCCAAGCTCCCGGTGTGGTGGTTAGGGTCTAAGTCTCACTCCTCCCTCTAGACCCGCCACCAGCCAGGGCCCAGCACACAGTAGGCCTTCAGCAGATCCTTGTTTGGTTGCGTGAAGGCTGTTCTGACCATTCTGTGGCTACAAGCCTCACCCAGGGTGTGAAACTGCCACACGAGAGGCTGAGAAACGTGTCAAGGTGGGGCCACCGGGACGCCGCACAGTTGATCTAAAAGGCAAGTCGGTTTTGTGCACTGATCCCTTTCTGCGTTCTTCACGCTGGTGTCTGGGGAGACATCTCGTGGCGGTTCCTGTTGCTCAAGCTCAGGTAACTTCACGTAAAATGGATTTCAGATGAGAGCTTGGAGGCTCTGTGAAATCCGGAAGGCTAAGTTGGGAATAGCTGTTATTTCAGAGATTTGCTTCTGCTGTGATTATTGAGGGGCTCTGTGCGTGCCAGGTCTTTTACAGCCGGTTAATAGGAATAGCAGCTGCGGTGGCTCCCGGGTTCTGCCTAATCATCGAAGAGGCTTAAAAGGGAGCATTAGGATGGGAATCTGGGGAGACCATCCGGCACACAGCCGAGGGGGCCGCTGTCCGCAATCAGCCTCACTGCCCTTCAGTTCTTTCTCTGTGATTGGGGGACAGGGAGAGAGAGAGAGAAAGCAAGACCAGGGGAGGAGACAGCCAAGATGGAGTTCCTAAAGTTTCCGTGGTCCTCTGAGGCTGTACATTGTGGAGGTGAGCTCCTAGGCTCCAAGATATGGGAATCTCCCAGACCCTTCGGGGAGGGTGCCGGTTCCCCTGGATGAGAGAGAGCTTGGAGCCTCCAAGAAGAAATGGAAGCCCACTTCTGGGGACCCCTAAAGCCCAAATGACAAGGGCAAGACCTCTACACACCCTGTAATCAGCTCGGACTTTGTCCTAGAGTTTGCTCTGGGGAGGGGCGCACTGTGCCCTATTTTGTTTCGGTTGCTCTGGTCTGGAGAATGGACTGTATAGCAGACTGGAGGCCAGGGGGCCAGTCTGGAGGTTGGTAGTGATGCCTAGACAAGTGGTGATGAGGCCTGGGCCCAGAGAGGTGGCATCTGGGGTAGGGAGAAAGACTTAGATGTGCGGGGATAGGGAGAAATTAGGAGGACGTATCAGCCAGGACTCTTACCTGAAACTGTTATTTAGCTCCTGTATTTGAAGACTTCGGAAGCTTCAGGTAACGCTGTATCCAGGAGTTAGAGCAAGGCCATCAGGACCTGGTCTCCTCCAGCCCTGGGCTCTGCACACCTCCCTGCTGGCTCATCTCCGGCAGGCTCTTCAGGCAGTGGCCACCAGCAGCTCCAGGCTCCCGATGGACGGAGGCTCCTCCTTTCCCCATGGCTCCTACACCAGTCTCAGCATTCTCTCTGACTGGACTGTCAGAGGTGTGTGCCCGTCTCGGACAGGATCACCGCGGCCAGCAAACAGAATGAGCTGATTAATGGGCTGGGGCCACGTGTCCACTCCAGCACCTGGAGAAGTGGTCAGGGTGCGAGCAGGCAATTCTGACAAGTGTCCCTGCACAGGGTGTGGAGGCCCAGTGGGCATGGGGAAGAGGTGGACGCCACTGGTGACTTTGAGCAACACACTGAGGTGTAACCAGGGGCTGGGGCTGGGTGCCATGAACTGAGCCCGCTGACAAGGGGATAAGGGAGTGGCAAAGACGACAGTGACATGTGGACCAAATTAAACCAAAATAACCCTCTGGCTCCGCCCGACTTAGTGTTCCCTATTTACAGATTCGTGGCGGTCGGCCTTCGTTTGTCTGTAACTCAGCTGTCATTTCCACTTTATCTCTCAGTTAAGATCTTGTCACCCTGCCACGTGTTTAGCGTTCCTCGATCAGGGGAAAAGGATGAACCAGTGCAATTTTGCTTTTTATCTCCAGGGACAATCGGCTTATCACCCTGACAATAATCAGGATGGGTTTTATAGGAAAACCATTTTTCTTTGGTTCAATACAAAAAACATTTTGCAAAGAGGACTGTATTGACATGTGTGAAATGGCTTTGCGTTTCTGTGAGAAACAGAGGGCTGCTCCCGGCTTAGATCATTGCAAGGGAGATTTCATGAATGAACCTCCGTGAATATGCAGCAGCGGGATACCGAGTCGCTGGAGGTGGGGATCTTTCTTGGTGGTGCCCCTGTCCCGTGTAGTTTTCTTAGCACACCACGTGGCCCCATCACTGTGATAACCCCCAATAGTTCTCCCCTCCCTGGCATTTCGTGTTGTTGCTGTTTTTTCTCCCTGGCATTTCTAACATGTTCCCTAGACCCTGTCGAGAACCCCTGAAACTTATGTTCAAAACTCACAGCATTCCCAGGGCAGATGTTCCCGTTTCCATTTTGTAGCCCTTGAGCTCAGACCGGGGACCCTGCAAGTGAGTAGGGGCTCCCTCTGTGTGTTAGAGGTGCTCGCAGGCTGGGCCGATTGCAGAAGCTCGTGAGGTTTGATAGTAAGAATAAGCATTTCCAAGCCCCAGTACGCTCATTTATTCATTTCTTTATCAGACACTTATCGACACCCTACATAGGTAAATGAGCCCCAGCTCTGCTCTCAAAGGCAATTATCCTGCAGGGTGGGGTACGGGGTTGAATAGTGTCCCCCCAGAATTCATGTTCCCCTAGAAGCTGTGAATGTGACCTTCTTTGGAAGTAGGATCTTTGCACATGTAATTAATGAAGATGAGGTCATACCGGATTGGGGGGCCCCAAGTCGGTA
Source organism: Stenella coeruleoalba (assembly GCF_951394435.1). Taxonomy (NCBI): domain Eukaryota; kingdom Metazoa; phylum Chordata; class Mammalia; order Artiodactyla; family Delphinidae; genus Stenella; species Stenella coeruleoalba. Next base: position 5,056,764 of record NC_137161.1, read on the forward strand.
ACTGGCGTCTTTATTAGAGGCCATATGACACGCACAGACACACACAGGGGGAAGATAGGCCATGTGGAGACAGAGGCAGAGATTGGAGTGAGGCAGCTACACTCCAAGGACACCGGGAAGCAGGCAGCCACCGGAGGCTGGAAGAGGCGAGCAAGCATCCTTCCCTTGAGCCTTTGGAGGAAACATGGCCCTACTGACACCTTGGTTTTGGACTTCCTGCCTCCAGAACGGTGAGAGAATACGCTTCTGTTGTTTTAAGCCCCCGAGTGTGTGGTCATTTGTTAACGCAGCCCCAGGAAATGAATACAGGGGACATACACGGGTCTCAGCAACCACTGTGCAGGCTACTGACGGCTTGGACAGGAGACGACACAGATCCATGGGCCTCTAATCCACGTTTATAAATCCAGGAGAGCTTCCTTGGAGGAACCTGAGTAGGACGAGGAAAATGCCCAGCATAAGTGGGGCTCTGAGCAGAATGTGATCCAGTACGTTGGTCCCTGGGGAGAGGGGCTGCCTTTGCGTGTGGACTGTCAGGCATCCTCAGTGAACTGGAACCATCCTGGCCAAACACACCCTGACCCCGACTCTAGCCACCGTCACCCCACCCTCGCTGTCCCCCAGGTGACGAGGGTGCAGTGTAGAGGGAGGTGTGAGATGTGGCTGGATGGCTCCAGGGCTCGGTCCTCAGCCTCACAGACCTGGGCGCACACCACAGCCCTGCCAGCCTCTCGCTGTGAGCTCTCAGGACAACCCTCCGGCCACTTGGAGCCTCTGTCACCTCCGTAACGTGGGTAAGAGAGTGGTACCCACCTTACGGGCTCAGTGGGGAGTTAGCAGTTTGGTGCATGGACAGCCTTGGGAAAGACACCCACCTGCATCATCTGAGGGTTGTAGCATCTTCCTGGAGCAGGGGGGCCACACCCCCATGAAAGCTCCTTGTGCACGTGACCCGTACGGGGTATACTCTATAATTATAATGGGCTTTCCCTGAAGGTACAAACATTGGGCGCAGGAAGGCAGAAGGATGGAGAGCTGAGTGTAGCAGAAAAGAGTTTAGGAAGAAACACGTAACTATTGCAGAGGGGAGCTCACACAGAATGCTGAGATTTCAGGCTGCTTTGAGGATCTTCCCTGAGATGTCTGCCTGAAATGGTAATACTCCCAGGTACCTGCCCAGCCTGGCACAGAAAACATCTCAAATTACCCTGTGCTCTGTTGTGTAATTCTTTTTACTTGTAAAATGGCTCCATATTAGCTCTCTTTAGATCTTCCCCAGGAAACACGGATTTCGGGAAAATTTCTGGGAAAGACTGGGCAAAAAAAACCCAGAACATTGACTTTTTCTATAAATAACTAGAAATTTTAATCAACGCAGCCCAAGCTAGAGAAAAGCTAAGTGATCTTCATCTGGGGTTGTCAGCGTTTATCAGGCACTTACTGTGTACCAGTATGCACATGTAACACTCTCTTGAATTTCCGCATTCATCCTGCAAAGTAGGTATTATTATCCCATTACGCAGATAAGGAAACTGAGGCTCAGAGTGGCTGTACTACCAGCCCAGGTCAACTAACCGTTACCGAGTCCAAGCTTGTACTGCTCACTGCACGACAGGCCAATAAATTGAGAGAAGAGTTGTCGGGGTGAGGAACTGTGACTTTATTTGGAAAGCCAGCAGACTCGAAAAAGGGTAGACTGCTATCCCAAAGAACCATCTTACCCCAGTTAGAATTCAGGCGTCTTTAATACTAAAAGGGGACGGGGGTTTTGTTGGTTGTTGCAATCTTCCTGGTGTCAGAATCCTTTGTTATTACAGGGGACCACGCGGGTCAGGTCACGATGTTCCTGCAAACTTCAAAGACAAATGTTAGTCTCCGTTCTGCAGCTTTTTATCTCAATATGAAGGGAAAAGTATTCTACCCTTAAAGGTCAAAGCCTTGAGAAGGGGCTGTCCTGGATATTTCAGGCTACAGGCAACATTCTTAACTTGTAGCAAAAGCAATAGAAGACAAAGGTTAAAGTAAAAGAAACAGATCCCATATGGAGTCAGGTTTGTTCTTCCCCATTACATAACCACCGTATGTAATGAAATCTAAAATGCCTTTGATCATGAGACACCCTGGTATTTCATGCGCCACAGACATGTAAACGGTCAAATTTGCTGCCGAGAACTTGGCCGAGAGGAAGCTGAGCGCACTAGGGTCCCGAGCTCTTGCTGTTGCTTGGGAGATGTGCTCTGGCCGGCAGGGGCTGCACGGGGTGCAGCTCAGAAAAAGCCCAGGCAGAAGGATTCTGTCCTTGTCACGCTCTACCCATGGACAGGGATGGCGGCCAGGGAATCTCTGACAGCGACGGGAGGCCTGGCTGGACCAGACAGCCTCTGGAGCCTCACAGTTGAGTCATCCTGTTCTTTGCAAAGCGAACTCAGACCCGTGGGGCCAGCTCTTTGCTCCGCTCTCAGAAGAGGGAGGAATCAAACCTCCACCGCCATCTGGGTGTCAGCCTCAGTCTGCCCTTTAAGTCTGACATCCATCCAACGTAAGTTGTGTCTCAGTTTCAGAGATGTTAAAATGTGAACTAACGTGCATTTAGAATCAGCAAAACACAAGGCCTTGAACCCAGGTTGGGTGAGAACAGAGAGCGTGTCCAGCGTGAGGACCCCAGCCAGATGCAGCCCCTCCTCTGCCCTGCACCGGGCTCCTCCTCAGGGCCACATCCCTGCATTTGCACAGCGTACTTCTGTCGCTCCCTCCCCCCTCGTGCACAGGGTGGATTTCATCTCCGTGTCTCCACGAGGGGCTAGTGTTGACTGTGAGTTGCAAGGTCTTAGCAGCAGGGCCGTGGAGACAGGAGACGAAATTTCCCTGCCAGAGGTTTGCTGAAGCACTGGACACGCGGGGAATTGGGCCACACGCGAGAGGAGGCCGTCCTCCTGGCTGCCGGGGGGTCAGGTGTTCTCGGATGACTGATGACACAGCAGTCCCCTAGAATCTCAGCTTTTGAACCAGAAAAGTGCCAGAAATCCACCCTGGAAGCCTTCAATGCTCCTGACGCCATAGTTTGTCCTGTTTAGTTCAGTTTGTGCAGAAATTCACTCAACAGAAGTTTACAAGTGTCCCGTGTGCATGTGGTGAGGGGGGAAGGCTGTGTGGTCCCTGCCTTTCTGGGACCCCCAGGTGGTGGCAGGCCCGAGGTGGACGGGGCATGCGGCGGTGAGCGAGCCCCAGGCTGAGCCTTCAGGAGCCCCCGGCCCGCGGGGCGGATGGCGGGCTCCAGTCCATGCGGACGGTGAGGGAGGGAGCGCAGGGCTCATCGGGGACCACCCTCACCTGGTCCCGGCACAGCACGATCAAGGCGCATCCCGCCAAGGCTGAGTCACGAACGATGAGCAGGGACTAGCGGGTGGGGGCCAGGAGGGGGAGCCACTGACTCAGCACTGGGGCGGGAAGGGGCACGTCCACAGCCCCCCAGCCACGTTCCCCTCCCATCTCACCTAATCAGCACCCACCAGGCCCCCCTCTTCCACCCCTCTCCACCCGGCAGCCAGAGTGGGCTGGACACTCACAAACTGGATGGAGTCACCCTCCCTGAGTTAAGCCCCCAGTGGCCCCCTCGTTCCCAGCGGTGGTGCTGCAGTGTGGGGAGGGCTGGGCTACTGAGTGAGGCTCCTGGGGTTCGACTCCTCTTCTATTTACCAGTTGAGCAAAGTTGAGGAGATTCTTTCCTTATCTGTAAAATAGGGATCACGATGATACCCACCTTGACAGTTGTTATGGGGAAGAAATGAATTAATACCAGATGGGAAAGTCCCCACATGTGCAAAGGACAATGAAAGTACTGGCCCTTAGGGGCAGGTGGAGGCTTCTCGTGGTGGACACAGGCCCTGCCTGGGCTGACCCATTACCTCAACCCTCACCTCCACCCTCTCTCAACGCCTCCCCACAATCTCTGCTCCTGCCACACTGTCCTGGTTTCCATCAAGGAAACACTTCAGGCAAATTCCTACCTCAGGGCCTTTGCACTTGCCGTTCCCTGGCCTGGCATGTACTTTCACTTTCCTCCTCTTCCCTTAGAACATAACTCGGCTGTCACTTCCTCCAGGAAGCCTTCCCAGACCAGGCCAGATGACCTCCCCACCCTTTCATAACATCATGTCGTTTCTCTTAGAGTGTGTCCTCAGAGTTTCCATAGTTGAATTTTGCCCAACGCTGAACTCTCAGGGTCTAGGACGGTGGTGGCTCTTGACACTCCATGAATATTTGTTAAACAGATGATGGGGACAATGATGGGAGAATATCCATCTGCTGTTCTTAGCACACACTCATGCCGACCGGATCCAAAAAAACCAACCGAGTCGATGCGTGTTTTGAGCGTACGTGGAGGTGTTTGCAGAAATCAGGAAAGGGCGGGAGCAAACCAAGGCTGTCTTTGCGCCTCTGTCTCCCACCTCCTTTGGGGTTTCATGCTCGCGGCTCTGACCGCTGCAGACCAGGGAAGGTGCATACCCTTGCTGGCCGTCCCACGCCCGCACTGAACCGCTCCTGGCTCCGTCAAGCATGATGGGGCAGAAGTACGAAGGCCCAGCTTGAGTTCCTTGGCTCCTGTGGGTTTAAGTCAAGCTCTTAGTGCAATTTCAAAGTAGGTTGTGTTTTTTTTCCTTTTGGGTGTACTTTATAGAGAGCGTGTTTCAAATCAAAGAGAGAGAACATTTCCCCCTCTTCTTCTTCTCGTGAAAAGCAGGGGGTCTAAGACATTTTAATAGCTTTCATATTCCTCGCTCCAAATATATTATTTCAGCACAATAGTTTCTTTGCGGGAGAATTGCTTAAATGATTCAAAATGGATTTAAAAATATATTTCAAGTTTTAATTTTATGCACAGAACATTAATGAGCGGAGTGCCTTAGAGACTGCCTGTCAGTTTAACATATTCACAATATTCTCAACACAGATGTTATTCCTTCTAAATCCTTTCAGAGGGAAGAAACCAGTAATTTTTTTCTCGGGGGATGTCAGAAAATACATTATTTTTGAAGTTGTATTTTGATCCCAGAATTCTGCGTGAAATATCATTGCTACGGTCTGGGTTTGTCAAGTCACTTGGACGCCAAACTTTTAAAAAGTCGAGAAGGGAGAAGCAGGCGAGAACTTTTTATTTGTTTTATGTTATTCATGTTCTCTCATGAGGACTTTGAGCTGGGACAAATGAAGGTGAAATAATGAAGATTTTACCAAGCTGTGCATTTGAAAGTTTCGACATCCTTTAAGCAACAGCAAGGGGTTGAACAGATATTGGGTTTGATGCAAAAACACTTAGAAAGAGTGATTCTCATTTTTTTCTGTTTTTGTTTTGTCTGTTCAAAGATGCTGGCTGCCAGCGTCAATACTGCTGTATCTCTTTGCTTGTCAGATGATGATTCAGGCTTAGTCATTTTTGTGTATATATATGCTAGCATTGAGTTCATTTGTTTATATGTATCCATACATCAGGGAGATGCATATTCAAAGACCAATATTTTCCTCCAGGGTGCTGCTGGCAGTATATTTCTTGCTCTTACACTGAGTGTGGTATGTGTGTGGAGTGAACAACTCAGCTCCAAGTGCCCCGAGCTGTGTGGACACATGTGAAAGAACTAAGCTCTCTGAGATGCTAATCTGTGAAATGGGGTAATGACAGGTGTCTTCTAGGATTCAGGCCAGGATGGTGACTGCGCTTGGGGCTCCATCTTCCATCCCTCTAACTTCCTGTTGCAGAAAGTTCAGGGAGCCTCCTAGCGGATGAGGGGCCAGTGCCAGAGGTACCCTCAGCCACCTTCTGTTTATGATGCTGGCATATCTTACTTCTTGGTATATTAGAAAGAGACTTAAAAGGTCCTTTCCCCATTTTTAACAATAAAAGAAAATGTATTTTGAAAATGATTGAAGGAATGCATAGTCACATAAAACTCTTAGAGCTCATATGGAGGGAGAGATGACCCCAGAATGGCTAGGAAAATGTGAACAGTGATGGGGAATCAACCCCTCCAGATACCAGTATGTGCTCTAAAGCAGCGGTCCCCAACCTTTTGGGCACCAGGGACCGGTTTCGTGGAAGACAATCTTTCCACGTTCAGGCGGTAATTAATGTGAGCGATGGGGAGAGGCAGATGAAGCTTTGCTGGCTTGCCACCAGCCTCCTGCTGTACGGCCCGCTTCCTAATAGGCTGCGGACCAGTAGCGGTCCCTGGCCCGGGTTTTGGGGACCCCTGTTCTAAAGGCCCTGCAAACAAGTCAGTTTTGGTGCAGGGAGCAGTACTGCCTTTCTGACTCAGATGGTGTCTATAGAGAGAGCCCATGGCATAGCTCAGTTTAGAGGAGGCAGGACGGACCCACTGGCAAGTGGGAGAAAGGGAAAATGTAACCAGTCATCCACGGCACACAGAACTAAATTCTAGAAGGGTTAACTAGGTCCAAGTAATAAATGAACAGTCATAGTATTGCAAGAAATTTACGGTACTGCATGTACAATCTAGGGGGTGGGGAGACCCTCTTAACCAAGATTGGAAACCCAGGAGCTATAAAGAAAAGATTGATTTTTTCAGACCCTATGAAATGAACAAGTTTTTCATGCCGCAGATATCACAAAGGCGCTACGCACGTGACCAATCTGGAAAAACATGTTTATAACCGAGATGTCAGACAAAGGTTAATTTCTGGGCAACACAAAATTTCCAAATAACCCACATGTGTTTAAAGTAAAAAAATGAATGTTTTTCCCCTGTCCCCAAGCCCCTTCCCTAGGGGGAATAGCTTATAACGGTTTAGTGAATGTCCTCCTGGCCACTCTTTCTCCTCCATCACACTGCAGAGGGAATGAATTTTAGTTTTCGTTTGCTCTGCAGCGATGCGAAAGCAGGAGGACCCAGTTGGACTTTCTTTTTATTGATGGTGATCTTTCCCAAGCCCGTCCTTGGCACCACGCCTATGACATCTGTGCTATTATTTACTTCATCTTTTCTTTCAAATTTTTACACACTTTTGAAAACATACATCTATTCAAAATGGAAACTTTAAATCATCACCATCAACGGAGAACCAATGCTGTTTGCCGTATGTAGAAGGTGGTCATAGAAGTAACGTAAGCCGATGTGATTACATTCCAGTTCGATGCTGTAGCCCGTTTACTCTCTTTATTCAAAAGGGGGGTGGCACCGTCCGGGATGTGTTAACTGTTGGCTAGTTCCCCGGCGGAGGCTCTCCTTGGCCGAGTCAGAAGGGTTAAAGACGAATAACTTTGTCAGTGTGTGTCTCTGTGCTTTGTGATGCCACCTTGTGACCTCCCCTTGGGCTGTGTCCCCTCCGGGCATTGCTCGTTTGGTGACACCGTATGGAAGGAGGTGGCAGGGCCCCTTGAAGTCAGCACAGCCTGCAAATCAGTCTTCCATCTTCTAAATACTACAATTTACACTTTAAAAAAAACCATGTCCTCAGAGGTAGCCTCAAATGGAAGGAAAATTGCATAATCCTACCCGTGCATTTTCAAAACTCCCAACGCAGTTTTTTATGATTTGAACCTGTCAACGCAGTATTCTGAGCTGCACTGAAATACTTAGAGAAATTTGGTTGTAGCCAAGGACAACTAAATATCCTCACCTTTTTTTTTTTTTCTTTTTTCTTTTTTAACAAAGGAAGGAGTAATCATTTTGTTTTCAAGGTAGTTGCCAGTCACTGCTGGGAAGGTATCATTTGTTTCTGGTAAAGTCAGAAGAGAGTGAAGAATCAGATCTTGAGATTTCTTTTTTCTTTTTCGTCTCTGTACTTTTCTTCCTGACACAGAAAGGTTTGTCTTTTTGAAAGCTGATGTAGAAAGCAGCACATCTGTGACCCAGGGAGAAACTGGAAAATATGTTTGATTATAGAGAGTTCAAATATTGTCTCTTTAGTGTGAATTTTAGACGCGATCTCCCTAAAATATGCCTCTTCTGATTGCATCCTGTGACCAGCTCAGGGCTCAGCATTGAGGACCAGAGGATGCAGCCTGTGAACAAAAAGAATATTGGAGGGCTTCCCTGGTGGCACAGCGGTTGAGAGTCCGCCTGCAGATGCAGGGGACACGGGTTCGTGCTCTGGTCCGGGAAGATCCCACATGCCGCGGAGCGGCTGGGCCCATGAGCCGTGGCCGCTGAGCCTGCGCGTCCGGAGCCTGTGCTCCACAACGGGAGAGGCCACAACAGTGAGAAGCCCACATACCGCAAAAAAAAAAAAAAAGAATATTGGAGCCCACCACTGGCTATGGTGAGGAATGGATGTGATTTCAAACAGAATATCTTACAAAGCAGAGCTTACTCTTGTATGAAAGGTGTGCTCCTGTTCGCTTTCTTCCAAAGAACTCCAGAGAGAAGGCACATTGCAAAGTACTATTTCTTCCTGCCCTTCTTTGCACCCTGTATTTACATGTTTCTATGTGTTATTATTTGTTAATGCCTGTGTTCCCAGCTGCTCTCCATAAATGGGAGCCTATCTCGTGCCCCTAGTTTCTTGCTCACTGCCGGGCACAAAAGGCAGTACTGAAGAAAATGGAAATGAAGGTTTAGGTCCCAAGATATAAATAGATACAACAAGTGAGCGTGTTCTGAGCGATTTGCTCCATAATTGTAGGCAGAGAGCATCACACCTTCCTCTGGTCTCCTGAGGAGTGTTCAGTATCTAAAAATCTCCCAGCATTGTCAAAAGCAAATGCCCTAATTAAGTTAATTCAACAAGGGGAAAATAAGATGGTTTCAGTTTGTTGGGAAGGAATCAAGGAGGATGAAAATAAAAGAATTCACTGCAGGAGCAAAACTGCCAACCCATCTGAACAAGGTTCTCATTTGCTCAGACACGCTTCCCCCTGAGAGGCCAAGTTCAAAGCCATCAGCGGCATGATTCCTCAGCATCCACTGGACAGATCGGAGGGGGCTGGGGGTGGGGCGAGGAAAAGGAGGAAGTGAATTGACATTAGCGCCCACTCACCCACGCTATTCGACAAGCCCAGAACGGCTTGACTTCCGGATATGAAGCTGTAGAGGAATAAGGTTTGAAAAGCCTTCAAAAATGTTCAGAAACTGCCCTAAGCCTGAATTTTAAAAATTGTTTTTAGGGCTTCCCTGGTGGCACAGTGGTGAAGAATCTGCCTGCCAATGCAGGGGACACGGGTTCGAGCCGTGGTCCGGGAAGATCCCACAAGCCCGTGCGCCACAGCTACTGAGCCTGCGCTCTAGAGCCCACGAGCCACAACTACGGAGCCCACGAGCCACAACTACTGAAGTCCATGCACCCTAGAGCCCGTGCTCTGCAACAAGAGAAGCCACCGCAATGCGAAGCCTGAGCACTGCAACGAAGAGCAGCCCCTGCTCGCTGCAACTAGAGAAAGCCCACAGACAGCAACGAAGACCCAACACAGCCAAAAATAAATAAATAAAATTTTAAAAATTGTTTTTAATTTTCATAAGATACGGCATTTTATAGTTTCTGTCTGTGCCGATCATTCTTGCTGCTTCCTGGGGGCTTCCCCCAGACCTCAGCACGAACTGGTTTTACCTTTTACTCAGCAGTGGAGTGACCCTGGGTGCGTTCTCTTCCTGTTTGGGCCTCAGTGTGCTCAGCTGTAAAATGGGGATGTGAGAGCCCTAGCTTTCCGGGCTCTTGCAGGATTCCGTGAGTGATGTTGCAAAGCCCTTACTGGCAGAGCCTGGGGTCTGCCATTCCCTAGCTGGGACCACAGCAGCCTGTAACTTCCGGTGACTGATAATACAGTCGACCTCTGGAAAGGAAGTGATTGAGGAGGGGGGAATCCAGAGAAACAGAAACGTGAAAATACTCTGATTTTCTGTTGTAAATCATACCACTAATGGGTCATACTTCTTCTCTGCCCCGGATTACAATGTGCTGTAACCTGTTATCTCAGGCACATGTGTGTGCACACACGTGTGCAATCCTTCCCACGTTACACGCCAGGCACTCAGGCTCAGAGACGTTAAGTTCCTTGCCTGAAGCCCTACAGCTAGTGAGTTGTAGGAAGTGCACCCTGGACCAGCTTTCTTGGATCAAACTCCTGCAGACCCCAGGCTATGCATTACTAGGACGGTGGTCCAGTTTCCTGAAGATGGGACCTCAGAGGGGGACTTAGTTTGCTTTAAAAAAAAAAAAAGGAACCTGACAGTTTGGGGCCAGAATTCGTGACTGTGGATTTGTATCTGGCGCGCCAGCCTGTAGGCAATTGGCTTACAAATCCAGGAGGTGTTCATGAATGACCTACAGAGTGAAAGGGAAAAGATCTTAGTCTCTGCCCCGCGGAGCTCTGTGTGGTTGTGGGAAGTGAAGGGTGTGGTCACGGAGGCCACAGGGGAGCCAGGTGAGGCGCCAGTAGATGAGCCGCTTTGAGAATGCAGCCGGGTGACGAATGCTAGTGGAAACCCAAGGATGACAGTCCCTCTGCAGCTGGTGGCACAGGTCTGAAATGGGCAGCCTGACAACATGAGTGCTCGGGAGGGAGCGCGGGGCTGGGGGTGGGAAAGAGAAGACGTGGGATGTGTGTGCGTGGGTTGCAGTCTCTCCATGTCTCTTGGTTGGCTGCTGAAGTTCCATGGCAACCTTCAAAGTCTGCACACGATCCCCTGTGAGTGCAGCAGAAAAACTTACAGAACTTTGGCTCCATGAATCCTTATTAACAACTCAAAAGTCAAAGCCTGAGTTTGAGAGGGGTTGAAGGGAAGAGCTGCACTTTAAAAAATGTTTTCTTTTTAGAGATTTTTTTTTTTGGCTGCATTGGGTGTTCATTGCTGCACGCAGACTTTCTCCAGTTGTGGCGAGCAGGGGCTACTCTTTGTTGCGGTGCTCGGGCTTCTCATTGCGGTGGCTTCTCTTGTTGCGGAGCATGGGCTCTAGGGCATGCGGGCTTCAGTAGTTGTGGCTCGCGGACTCTAGAGCACAGGCTCAGTAGCTGTGGCGCACAGGCTTAGCTGCTCCGTGGCATGTGGGATCTTCCCAGATCAGGGCTCGAACCCCTGCCACCTGCATTGGCAGGCGGATTCTTAACCACTGCACCACCAGGGAGGTCCAATGTAGACCATTTTTAAAGTCTTTATTGAATTTGTTGCAACATTGCTTCTGTTTTATGTTTTGGTTTTTTGGCCATGAGGCATGTGGGATCTTAGTTCCCCGACCAGGCTTAACCTCTGGACCACCAGGGAAGTCCCAAGATGCACATTTTTTTTTTTTTTTTTTGCGGTACGCGGGCCTCTCACTGTTGTGGCCTCTCCCGTTGCGGAGCACAGGCTCTGGACACGCAGGCTCAGCGGCCACGGCTCACGGGCCCAGCCGCTCCGCGGCATGTGGGATCTTCCCGGACCGGGGCACGAACCCGTGTCCCCTGCATCTGCAGGCGGACTCTCAACCACTGCGCCACCAGGGAAGCCCTCCAGGATGCACTTTTAAAGTCACTTGCGCTTACCCTGAATCTCCAGAGATGCTTGGAAAGTGGAGGCAGTTGGGGTAGTTCCCAGCTGATGCTGTGGGGAAACAGACTTGCCTGGCAAATGCACACGTGGACAGTAATGATGTTGGAGCTCGCGAGAGAGGAGCAATTTTGACGACAGGGTTGATGGAGTGGAATGGTTTTTGGTTGGGATCCATGACTTTTTGTTCCCACCAATTAAACGGGAAACAACAGTTCTGAGCAGGTTCCAGCCCTCGGCTCAGCGCAGCTGCTCCATAAATGCATGGGTACACTCAGTATCGAAGCCATTCTGCCGTGACATGGAGTAGAATTTGGGGGGCACCTACTTGTTTTGATTGTCTTGTTTTTAAAAACAAGAATGGATTTCATGGCGGTAGGTCTGGCCTGGCTTTTCTAGAAATTATTACTACACTTCTGGGGTGGCCTGGAATTGGATCCAGGTTGGGCAAGTCTAATCACTGACCACCCTTGGAGGGACATGTACCTGGTGAGGAGGTGTGTACGTGGGGAAGGAGAGGACTTGCTGAAGGGGAGGGTGCACCCACAAGAGGGGTGCGTGTGCTGAAATGCGGTGCGCGAAGGCCGAAGGCATCACGTACAGCCAAGTGGGGTATGCATGCTGAAACGGGGGTGAATGAGATGAGATAGAGCCTCTGGAGTGTGCCCACCTGTCGTGAATGTGCTAAAGCAGAAGTGTCCACCCTCTGAAGTGGGTGGACACGGTGAAGGACCCATGTCTGGCTGCACCTTGGTTAAACAGGTTGATTCTAGTTCCCACTCTTATAGTAGGACCAACTTCACTGAGTTGCTGCCAGGATGAAATGAGATACGCTATGTCAAATGCTGAGAACAGTGCCTGGCACACCGAATACCAGATGTCTTTGGTACCCTGACTTATAACCTCTTGTTTCCCATGGAATTTCAGCTGTGTCTGCTGTAGGTTCCATGAAAGCTTGGACTCGCCTCACCCTTGTAGCATCTAGCCTCCAAGTGTGCTATGTAGCTTTTAAAAAAATTAATTAATTAATTAAGTTGTTGATTTTATTTTTTGACTGCACTGGGTCTTCGTTGCTGTGCTCAGGCTTTTCTCTCTAGCTGCGGCGAGCGGGGGCTACTCTTCATTGCGGTGCGCGGGCTTCTCATCGCGGTGGCTTCTCTGTTTCAGAGCATGAGCTCTAGGCACACGGGCTTCAGTAGTTGTGGCTCACGGGCTCTAGAGTGCAGGCTCAGTAGTTGTGGCGCACAGGCTTAGTTGCTCTGCGGCATGTGGATTTTCCCGGACCAGGGCTCGAACCTGTGTACCCTGCGCTGGCAGGCGGATTCTCAACCACTGTGCCACCAGGGAAGTCCTGTCATGTAGCTTTAGTTAATGCCCCTGCCCTGGAGATGCTTTGATGCTTGGTGAGCAGGTGGGACCCTGATCACCAAGCACACACATTCAGCTTGAATGTGTACCCTAGTACCCCAGGAGAAAGCCTCAAGCAAGGGGGAGTGGAAGCTGATGATTGAATAATTCTCCAGGTAGAGCCTTAGGTAGATAATTCTGAGAGGTGTTCTCTTTCAGACATTCCATTGTCTTCTAGTCCCCATTGTTTCCAAATGAGATGTCAAGAATAATTCTTATCCTTTTTCCTCTATATATAAAGCATCTTTTTTCTCTGGTTGCTTTCAAAATTTTTTCTTTGGCTTTGGTTTTCAGCAGTTTAACCAATCTCCTTTCCCTCTGTTCTTCAGGTTAGATAATTTCTATTCATTTGCCTTCAAGTTCACCAATTCTTTTGACATGTTTGGTGTAATGTTAAATACCCTAGGGAATTTTAAATTTCAGTTATTGCAATTTTCAATTCTACAATTTCATTTGATTCTTTTTTGTAGTTTTCAATTTGCTGTTGAGATCCCCTATTTGGTCAGCCATTAAGACCATGTTTTCCTTTACTTATTTAAAATCTTTATAAAAGTCTTTGCTAAGTCCAACATCTGAACTATCTTGTTTAAATTTCTATTGACTAAATTTTTTTTTTTTTTTTACTGTGGATTACATTTTCTTTTTTCTTTGTAGGTCTAGTGGTTTTTGATTGAATCCCAGAGAGGTAGAAACTGTATTGTAGAGACTCTGGATTTTGTTATCTTCCTAGTGTGAGTCTATGCAAAGCATTAGATGGTTCCCAAGCCTCTCTAACTTAGTAAGACTTAAACTCTAAGCACTGCAGATTCCCATAAATCTTGTGAGGGCTTGATATAGGCTTTGTTAGGGAAGTTCTAGAGTAGGTCCTACTCTGTGGTGGGGTTCTTACTCCTAAGAATCATGTGATGTCTCAGCTGGATGCCAGGCATGTTAATGAGGTATTAGTAAGACCTCCCCATGCTGGTGAGGACCAGAACTACATCTTCAGTACTGTTCACCTCTGATATGCCTACACTCTTGACCACATAGCAGCTACTACCTGGTAGAGCTCAGATGGTCTACAGCCTATCAGTTAAGGAGGGCGTTCCCACATGGATCTCTGGGGTCCTTTGTTGGCACAGCTTACATATTTCTGATGCCCCAGTACAATGTTACTACTTTCTATGTATTGAATTGTGTCTTCTCTTCCCAAATTCACATGTTGAAGCCTTAACACTCAATGTGACTGTATTTAGGGACAGGGCCTGTAAGGAGGTAATAAAGGTTAAATAAGGTCATAAGGGTGGGGCCCTGATCCACCAGGATTAGTGTTCTTGTAAGGAGAGACATTAGAGAGACTTCTCTTGCTTTCTCTGTGCTAATACACCAAAGAAAGGCCATGTGAGGACAAAATGGCCACCTGCAAGATAGGAAGAGGGCCCTCACCTGAAACCAAATTGGTCAGAGCCTTGATCTTGGACTTCTCAACCTCCAGAACTGTGTGAAAATAAATGTCTGTTGTTTAAGCCCCCCAGTGGTGGTATTTTTTTGTGGCAGCCTAAGAATAATGGTTTCTTAGCAAACTAAGAAACCATTATTACTTTAAAGAGTTATCTTTAAGTTTAAATACAAATAAGAAAAATAAAAGATTTGACTTTCATTTACATCTTCTCTGCTTTTTCTTTTTAAATGTACATTAAAAAAATTGCAACCTTTATTATTTTCTTTCTGTCTGAGAAAAATCTTCCAACATTTCTTGCAGAGCACACCCACAAACAACACTTCCCCTTAGTTTTTATTTGTCTGAGAAAGTCTTTATTTCTCTTTCAGTTCTGAAGGTTAATTTATCTGGAGATAGAATTCTAAATTGGTCCTATTTTTCTTTCCATTCAATATTTTAAAATATTTCACTGAACTCTTCTTGCTTGCAGTTTCTGGTGAGAAATCTGCTGTAATTCTTATCCTTTTTCCTTTAGAGGTGAGGTTTTTTTCACCCCCTCTGGCTTCATTCAAAATTTTCTCTTTATCTTTGGTTTTCTGTAGTTTGAATGGGATATGCCCAGGTGTAGCTTTTTGGTATTCCCTGACCTTCCTGGATCTATAGTTTGATATCTGTCATTAATTTGGGAAAGTTTTCAGCCATTATTTCTTCAAATATTTTTCTCCATTTTCTTTCTTCTCCTTCTGGCATTCCAATAATGCCAGAACACCCCACACTTCTTGGATATTCTGTTTTTATCATTTGTTTTCTCTTTGCTTTTCAGTTTGGGAAGTTTCTATTGATGTATCTTGAAGCTCACTAATTCTTTCCTCAGCCATATCCAGCTTGCTGAAGGCATCAAAGGCATTCTTCCTTTCTGTTAGAAAGGTTTTGATCTCTAGGATTTCCTTTTGATTATTTCTTAGAATTTTTATTTTTCTGGTTACAATACCCATCTGTACTGCATGTTTTTCTATGAGAGTCCTTAATGTATTAATCATAGTTACTTTAAATTCCCTGTCTGATGATTTCAACATCTGTGTCATATCTGAGTCTGGTTCTGATGCTTGCTTTGTCTCTTCAGACTGTGTTTTTTTTCCCCTTTTGGTATGCCTTGTAATTTTTTGTTGCAAGCCAGACATGTCATATCAAGTAATACACTTTCAGCTGTAATCCACTGCTATTATATTGGAGCCCTGTTGCTGTGGCGGTCAGGAGTGGGAGAAAGGGAGTGTTCTGTAATCTTTAGGTTAAATCTGTCTTTTACTGGGCCTGTGTAACAGGCTTGTGACCTTCACAAATGTTTCTCATCCAATACCCCATCCTTAGGTGAGACCAGGCTGGAGGGGTTAAAGTAAGAGGATTGCTCTTTCCCTAGCTGGGATAATGCAGAGGGGCCTTTTGTTATGGAGACATATCTGAGTGTATTTCACAAGGATTAGGTTTCCCTTCCCCTTGCCAGAGCCCCGAAGGGATTTTTCTTGGATATTCACAGGAAGAACCTGGTGGAGTTCCTGGAGACAAAGCCCATGAAATCCACTCCCCACCTCCCTCAACCCAAGGACCACAGCTCCCAAGAGTTCCTCGCTCTCAGCTAGTTCATACTCAGCCTTCAGCAATTCGTAAAATTTATCATTTAGGGACGTCCCTGGTGGTCGGTTCAGTGGTTAAGACTCTGTGCTCCCAATGAAGGGGGCACCGGTTCTATCCCTGGTTGGGGAACTAAGATCCCACATGCCACACTTCGAGGACAAAAGAAAAAAAAGCTTTAAAAACATTACCATTTAACTCTTCCTACTGATTCTGGCTCCAGTAGCTTCTATTCCAGATGAGCACGGCTCAGCTGTGTTTCTGGCATCACCCATCTTTCCAGAGTTCAGAGCAGAAGTTTATCCTGAAAACTCAGGTATCTGACGGGTCCAAGAAAAGTCATTGATTCTTCAGTTAGTTCAGCTTTTGTTGTTGTCGTAGACCTGGGAGTGACGACTTGAAGCTCTTCGCGTGTTGGAGCTGAAACTGAAAGTCAACAGTGTTTTTCATATCATGGAAGAATTTTTTCCTTTTGGTATGTTTTCTTCTTTGACAGACAACAAAGACAAACTTTGGAAGGAGGGAGCAAACACATGTCATTCACCAGCAGAGCAGCGGATCCTCCGCAGTGGGGATGCCATTTATTGCCGTTGTCATGACGACCCCCTGCCAAAGGGACTGATACCCCAATTTACAGTTGAGAACTTAGTGAGGTTAGGTCACCAGTCCAAAGTCACACAGTCTGTTGTGGCCAAGCTGAGTTTCAAACACGACTCCGATGCCAGGGTCCTTCCCGTAACTCTAAGCCATTAGCCCCTTCTGGCGTTGTCTTTGTTTGAGATGTCAATGAGCTGATAAAAATCCCTATCTTTCTAGGTGCTTCTCACATCTATCCCAGTAAGTCAGGTCTTGGGGTTTTTCAACATCAGCCGTGAGACTGGGCCAAGACCTCCAAAGATGATGGTTTTATTCCCGTGAATGAAGGTCAGTAAACTTCCTGTAAGGGAACTATGTGTGATGGTAACTATGTTATGTGTGATGTCTCTGTTGCAGTTTACTCAACTCCACCATTCTAGCACAAAGTATAGCCAGTACCTAAATAAATGGGGGTGGCTGTGTTTCAATAAAACTTTATTTGTGGACCCTGAAATTTGAATTTCATTTAGTTCCCACAGATCACACGATAACAGTCTTCTTTGGAAGAGGACTATTTTTCTCTTTCTATTAAAAATGTAGAAACTGTTATTTAGCTCAACAGGTGTACAAGACAAGTGGCAAGCAGGGGATTCGGCCCACAAGCTGTAGTTTGCCCTTAGTCTCACAGACCTGTAGGTACCAGGTTTAGAATGGGGTCTGAGGACTGCACTGAAAGGGCAATGTAAGCTTTGAAAGTATCTTATATGATACCTGCAGAGAAATGCTGCTGACACTGATGATAATAGGTCTTGAAGAGACACGCACTGTGCTAAGTCCTTTGCATACATTCTCTCCCTCAATTCTCTCACAGCCCTAAGAAGGAGCTATTATTTTTATGCCCATTTAACAGATGAGAATGTTGAAGCTCAGAGTCGCATACTTACCAGGCAAGAGAGTGGACCTTCAGGCTGTCCTAATGACTCCAGTCAGTTCCATGTTGGGTGGGGTGAGTTGGGAATATAACTGGTATATGAAATCTGAAATCTGGGACAGACTATCATACATTAAAAGGATGGAAATAAAGGCTTATTTATTCTGGATTCAGGAGCTGGGACACCTCTATTCTTCAGGTTTCGTAGACTCATCCTCCCTTTCCCGGGTGACTCTAGGACCGTGTGTGTGAATCACCCCTGTCACCGTCCCCAAGACGGTCCGTTCTCTCCGAGTGACCCCTCCTGGACCACCACATTGGCTGTTTCCCGGGGATGTGTGTTAGTGGGAGAAGCACATTGCTGAGCTCTGCATGTCGTTGTGAGCTTTGGCATTAATGTGCCTTATTACTGTGAAATGGTGGTTAAGCCGCCAGAGCGGGTGGAAGTATCATTTAACCTAGAACATAATTTAATAAAAGCCTGCCTCTCGGCCCCTTAGCCTGTGGAACAGCCTCCTGCTTGTACAAGGCGCTTTGCACATGAAAGTAATTGCAGAAACTTATGAGGATGAGAGGAAATCTCACTCTTCCTCTTTATGGAGAAAACAAATGTGTTTTTCTGCAGACTGCCGAGGCTCAGCTTTAATGATTTAGCAGGTGGAGCCGGCGCATGTGAGCCCGCCGGGCACAGCTGTCTGCTTTTTCCAGTCTGAGTGGTTTGTGACTGCACCAATAGCAGACGTGAGCAAAACAGCACCTCTCTGGGCAGCTCCACTCTGCTAACCTGCGATGTCACTTAAGGTGTGGGTGGGGACCTGTTGGGAGACGAGGGCAAACACGAGGCCAAAGCATCAGCATTTGGAAAAGTTGACTGATTTCCTTCATTGTTTTGCTTGCGTTAGGACTGAAGCCTCTTGATGTCTTCTGCTCCTGCGGGGGTGGGTGGCCCTGGATGGCCCACGAGCTAGGAGCTCAAGGCAGAGTTACTGCATTTCTCCAAAAGCCCTGATGTTTTGCCAACACATGCGCCATCAAATAAACCACCTGAGTGCAAGAGACAGAAAGAGGAAGGATGGGACCTTTGCTTTTGAAGATTCACCTGGCTGTGAGGCTTTTAACTACTTGGGCTGAACGTGAAATTGTTCTTTCCATTAATTGCTTCTTGTTTGGAATTCAACTGGAATTCAAAACTCGGGTGCATTCGTTGGTTGACCCGGCTTCTGTATGAATAGTTGAGGGGAAAAGGAAGCAAGAATTTACCTGTCTACCACAAAAATGTTTTGCATTAAATGTCCCTTTTCTGATGGGCTAAGAACATTCATAGGAATAAGGTCTCTGGGTCATGGTCATAATCACAAAACCAAATTATGTGGTTCAGGTTGCTTTGTTTGCAAGTAAGCTTAGCGGAAGGGGGGGGGAATTTGTTATTCCCGAGATCTGAAGACCAGAAGTAGAGTCAGATCCCATGGAGGCTCAGAAACAGGAAAGAAAGACTGCAGGAGTCAGGGAAGCTTTGTCTCTCTCACCTTCAGGCTCGTCTTCTCTGCTGACCGGTTATAATCATCAGTTCAGGCCGCCAAAACAAAGGACCACAGACTGAGAGGCTTAAACAAGAGAAATGAATTTCCTTGCAGTTCCAGAGGCTAGAAATTGCAGATCAGGGTGGGGGCAGGGTTGATTTCTTCTGAGGCCTCTCTCCTTGGCTTGCAGATGGCCGTCTTCTCCCTGTGTGATCACATGGTCTTTCCTCTGTGCATGTCTGGGTCCTAATCTCCTCTTCTTATGAGGACATCAGTCATATTGGATTGGGGCCACCTTGTTGAACTTATTCCTAGTTACCTCTGGAAGGATCCTATCTCCCCAAACAGTCACATTCTCAGGTACTGGGGGTTAGGATTTCGACGTATGAATTTGGAGCCATGACTCAGCCCCTAGGAGCAGCTTTCTCCTCTCCTCCGAGCCCTGGACGACCCCCTGGCTCCTGCTGAGACTTACCTCCAAGCAGCAGGTAGAAACCACTTAGGCCCCTGAGCACTGAATCCAAAGTCCTTGGGGAGGAAATGTGATGGGTCTAATCGGGTGGTGTGATCACCCTCATGCCAGGTGCTGCTGGCCAAAAAGGTAAGGGTCCCCTGGTGTATCACTCAGGGTACAGCAAGCACCGTGACAAACAACCCCCAAATCTCAGTGGCTTCACAGCATCAAAATGCGTCCTCCTTTGTGCCACAGCCCAGTGTGGGTGGCAGGGAGGCTGCCCCGTGTAGTCACTCACGCACCCAGGCTCTCCCAGCAATTCTGTGCAGACACCTGGGAGATCGGATAGACTATGTTTAAAGGCACAGCTTCTCAGTTTCGTTCCTCTAGGTGAAGGTCAGAAGAAGCGATGTTTGACCTGAGTCTGAGTGGCACGGTCCCCATTGTGGCCACAGTTATTCCCCAAAGGGTCTTTTTCCTCTTCAAACCTACGAGCTCCCAAGTGGGCACAGCCAGATGGCTCACCGAGTGTCTTCTTTGTTAGGGTGACCAACTGTCCTGGTTTTGAAAGGGCCCGAGGGGGTCTGTGGGAAGCAGGACTTTCAGTTTTATAACTGGGACAGCCCAGGCAAACCGGGATGAGTTAGTCACTTTACTGTTCGCTCAAATACATATTTTCAGTAGCTGAGATAACACGGATTTGCCACCCTGAAGTTAATGAGAAACCAAGGAACCCTACACAGAGTCACGACCAGCTACCCTGCTGACAAATGCCTGTTTTCCAAATCTCATTGATCAAGGTCTTCTGCTTAATATCTGGCTTGAGGGCAGAATCCAGTCAGAGACTCGCTTGGCCAGGCACCTGTCCAAATCCTTTTTTACTTTATTTTTTATTTTTTTGTCTGCACCACATGGCATGTGGGACTTTATATAGTTCCCCGACCAGGGATCGAACCTGTGCTCCCTGCTGTGGAAGCGTGGAGCCCTAACCACTGGACCACCAGGGAAGTCCCCAAATCCTTTTTAAAAACTATGAATCGTTCTCATTATTGGGAGATTTGAATTTTAGATACAGATATCTAACTTCTAGTGAAAAATCAAGAGATCTGGGGGCTGTGTTTCCACACAGCGACAATTGCCTGGAGTCATGTGGAGGGCCCCAGGGGAGGTGGCCGTGGCTTCTGGGCTTCCACAATTGTCACCATTCTCTTTTCTCTTATGTCCCACTGCCCGTGACATCACTGGCCTAGCTGCTGAAGCAGTTGAGTTTGTAATAGGTGATGTTTTGTTTCTTGACTTTGACCCAACCAATCTTAGAAGAAGAAGTCTCAGTCCTGATTTCTTCCCATAAAACATGAACCTCTTCGGGGTAGTTGTAATCTTCAAATGTCAACCCCCATCTCAGTTGCTAGGTTGTCTATTACTTTCATGGGGAGAGAGAGGTTGGGAAGAACACAGAGGGCTGGGTACAAGTTTAGGAGCTCTTTTTTCCTGGAGTGTTTTTGAGTCAATCAAGCCCACTGGCTGCTTCTGCCAGCATCCTAACATCCTTCTAGTAACACCCAGACATGCAGCCCAGGCTGGGGAGCCTCAGGATTTGGGGGACCTCAAAGCAGAGTCATTCACCTGCCATTTTTCTTAGCAACGGGGCCTCCTCTGCCTTTTGGGCTTGTCTTAGCGAGTCAGAAGTTCCTATTTACCAGCCAAAAAAAAAAAACAAAAAAGCCTAAAGGTTTTGACGCCTGCTTTGAAATCTGCTTTGAAATCAGTACCTGGGGTGTGGATTGTGCTCTAATTCTCCTGGTGTGTCTCCTTTTCTCTCTGAATCAAAAGCAAGAGGAAAAAAGGATAGACTGTAGGAAAAAATATTGGTGAGACTTAAGAAAATGCTGTCCTAGTTTATCTCTAAATGATGTTAACTCAGCCCTTTTTTTTTTTTTTGCGGTACGCGGACCGCTCACTGTTGTGGCCTCTCCCGTTGCGGAGCACAGGATCCGGACGCACAGGCTCAGCGGCCATGGCTCATGGACCCAGCCGCTCCGCGGCATGTGGGATCTTCCCGGAACGGGGCACGAACCCGCGTCCCCTGCATCAGCAGGCGGACTCCCAACCACTGCGCCACCAGGGAAGCCCTGCTCAGCCCTTTTGATAGCGTGGAAATTTACTGCAACCAACAAGACTCCAACTGACTCTTAAGAAATTAGGGGATAACGATAGTAAAGGGAGCTTTGTGACATATTAACTTACTGAGCATGGGTGGTTGGATACGTAGTGACCAGGGTCTCATTCAGTGAAGTCGAATGTGGTTTTCTTGGAAATTTTATTTACTGAACAAATGTTGGCAGAGTTTCTACCATGTGCCTGGCACTGTGTGAGACCTCAGGTTACAGTGGAGTACTAGGGCAGGGCCTCTCCGAAACAGACTGTCTTAGTCAGCGTTCTCCAGAGAAAAAGAACCAACAGGGAGAGAAAAAAAAATATATATATACACACACACATTTATATATATGTGTTGCTGCAGATGGCATTATTCCATTCTTTTTTATGGCTGAGTAATATTCCATTGTATATATGTACCACATCTTCTTTATCCATTCATCTGTCGATGGACATTTAGGTTGCTTCCATGTCCTGGCTATTGTAAATACATTTAGGACACAAAAGCAAGAGTTGATTTAAAGGAAATATTAAGTTTGGGATGGTGATTATGGGGAATGTGCCATGCAACGTCACCTTTGCTTACAGCCTGCCAGACGGTTTTCGTTAAGAGCCGAGGAGCCGGCTATTCACAGCGTGGTGCAGGCCTACAGATAGGCATCACCAGGGCGCTGGTGAGAAGTGCCGAGTCTTGGGTCCACCCCAGCCCAGCTGAGTGAGAACCGGCCCTTTAACGTGAACCCTGGTTGGTTTCTGTTCAGGTTAAAATTCGAGGTACCACGGTCTAACATGTTAGGTATGCAAATCTTACCTCCTGGCAGACTCCTTGAGTTCAGAGACCCCATCCCTTAAGACCTAGAGCCACCGGTATTTTTTTTTTAGCATAAATAGATACTTAATAAATTTTAACTGTCACCACGCTCTCTTCCTCCCCTCATGACTCAGCTACCAGTCGTGGAGGGAATGCAGATATCTTTGCAGCCAGAAGCAATGAACGAATGACTGAATTGATGTAAAATTCTTACCAAGCACCCACCATTCTCCAGACAAGATGCTAAGTGAGAAGATGCAGAGATGATTGAAACAAGGAGTCTGCCTTCAGGGAGGTCGTAGCCTCATAGAGGAAACCGGGACACGAACGCATAATCATGATACAGTGCACTGTGTTAGGTGCTGTACACAGGGACCCCTGGCAGCAAAGGGACCAGAATGTTGGCTAGTCTAGGCTAGGGGTGTCAGGCAGGCCTTCCTGGGTGGGAGACACCCTTCTTGCTGAGTTTCAAAAAAGGAGCAGGACTTGGGCGAAGAAGAGAAGAAGGGGATTCCAGGGAACGGGTGTGCCAAGGAGAGGCAAGGGGCGGGGAGTAACGTGGCTGGGACTGGGGCCTGGTCTGGAGAGGGAGGCGGGGCCTGGTCTGGAGAGGGAGGCGGGGCCAGATCACGGACCGGTCCAAAGGCCATGGTGCGGAAGCTGAGAGCTTTAGGGACACCTGAAGGGTTTTAAGCAGGGGAAGGAAGAGGTCAGCACGGTCATGTGTTTCAGCTCAGGGTGGAGAATGGGGGAGGCGGTATGTGGAGTGAGGCTGACTCACGTGGGCACTGCTGCCGTGGTTCAGGAGAGAGGTGATGGAGGCTGGATGGACGCAGGTGGGGACAGCGCTGAGAAATGCCCTCTTCCTCCCTGGGTTCCAGACCCCAGGAAATGCCCTTCCCTCTGCCTCAGCGGAGGTGCATCCTTTCTTCTCTCAGCTTGCGGCCAACCCCATGTCTGATAGCACTTCCTGGCAGCCACCAACTTGAGGGGAGTTTTTCTTCATGGGGAGAATTTGTGTGAAAAAATTCCCACCCCTGCCTTGAACCCCTGACTTCCTACTGTGATTTCAGGTTCAAAACTGTCCATTGCTGTGAAGTTTGTCTGGGGGCATCTTAGGTGGAGTTCCGCCTAAATGCAGACCCTGAGTATACGTAGTTTATTTGGAAGATGGTCCCAGGAAACTCCATCGGGGTGTAAGTCCACAGGGAAGAGAAGGAAGCCAGGCCAAGCGTTATTAAGCAGTTTATCTCGGCGGGTACCTGGAGCTTGTGCCACTGGGAAATTTGGGAGGCAGCGCGGAGCTCGTAACTGAGTTATTCCAACGGATCGTACTTTCAACAAGTACCAGTTCACGGGCAGCC
This sequence comes from Stenella coeruleoalba, assembly GCF_951394435.1. NCBI lineage: Eukaryota > Metazoa > Chordata > Mammalia > Artiodactyla > Delphinidae > Stenella > Stenella coeruleoalba. The sequence continues at coordinate 5,080,507 of NC_137161.1, forward strand.
ATTGTGCTCAGCTCTCCCCAACTCTGTGTCCAGTGACACTGCACTGGTAGTTTAAAATCAGCTGCGGTAGGAATATTTCCATCACGGAAATTGGCAAATGCTACAAATCAGAGCTCCTCTTCTCCCCATTTACCAGCACACCACCACCGTCCAAGCAGAGCGGGTCCTGGCTGCCAGGGAAAGCAGCCCAGAGAGCTGCGGGTGTGGACCGGAAATAGGATGGCTCAGGGGATGCAGGCAGCAGCGGCTGCAGAGTCAACACTGTCATCCCAGTCATTTCCTCCTGTGCCTTCGGGGATGTGACAGTGCTGTGGGGAAGTGAACAAGCCAGGCAGAGGGACCTTCAATTCTGATTTTCCATTCAAGTGAGTCAATGACTTGGAAAAGTCTCTTCCTGTAGGAAGCACTGCCTCACATGTTAGAGGGTTTGCCTCAGAAAGCCTGGATCAGGAGGCTGGAAACAACCTTGACGGCCAGCGGTAGGGGATTGGTGAAGTAAATGACCAAACAGCCTCACAAGGAAATGCTCTTTAACCAACAAGACAGAGAAAAGAGCAAATTAGAAAACAGTATTTGCAATAGAATCCAGTTTTGGTAAGAAAAGTAATCCGGATGGATATTCCACTAAAATGCAACATTGGTTGCGAGAGGCTAATTTAAGCTTTATTATAATTAACTTCACAATGGACTTGAGGAATTAAATTATGTATATGTCCTTCATGGACTGGATATTGATCAGTCTTAGCTTCAATATTTTCGAGATGGTTGTCTAGACAGTTATCTAGAGCTTAGATAAGTCAACTCTGTGAGCCTTGGTTTCCTCGTCTGTAAGGATACACACTGTACCTGGCTCCGAGGCGTAAGTGAAGCAAATGAAATAAAAGTGCTTTTAAAATATAAGATGCGATATAAATATTACATATTAGCATTAATTTATCTTAGGGATGATGAGCCAGTTTCTGCTGTCACAAAGGGGGCTATGGAGGTCCGGAGAAAAAGACTGCTGGGGGCCAGCACAGCCGCATTGAGAGGAGCCTTTGGCCAAAATCCATCCTGCCCCACGCCGGTTGGGATGGCAGCCCTCAGGGCTCTGTAAAGGAAGGACGGGGGATGAAGTTCCTGAAATGAATACTCCCTGAGCCTGTTTCCCTAGAACAGCCTTTCTTTTTTTTTTTTTTTTTTGCGGTACGCGGGCCTCTCACTGTTGTGGCCTCTCCCATTGCGGAGCACAGGCTCCGGACACGCAGGCTCAGCGGCCATGGCTCACGGGCCCAGCCGCTCCGCGGCATGTGGGATCTTCCCGGACCGGGGCACGAACCCGTGTCCCCTGCATCGGCAGGCGGACTCTCAACCACTGCGCCACCAGGGAAGCCCCAGCCTTTCTTTTTTGAGGCTGTTTTGAAATGACAAGTGGAGATGCAGTGATGTCACTAGAAACACGAGTCCCTCCAAGCGTCTTCCTTCTCCTGTGCCCCTAGAAACGGCTTTTGTGAGCAGCAACCTTTGGGGTAGACACAGCTGTGATCCCACGAAGAGCTGGAACTTTCTCTGCTGATGTCCCAATCTATGGGATGTATCTTTCTTCCAGGGCTTCATGAGCAGGAAGCAGCTGTAGGAAGTAAGTGCAGGACGAGGCGGGGAGGGAAGGAAGGGCTGCCTTTGAACACCCGGCAGCCAGTGGCGCCACAGCTGGCCTGGGATTCAGTGCGCTCCAAACGGCCACCAACTGCTTCCAGAAAGAATCCGGAAGCCAAGATTATTTCCTCCTTTCCTGTGAAATTTACCTGGACCGGTGTTCTGATGGTTCCCAGAAGATTCACTCCAACAAAGAGAAGGTGGAAATTCCTGGAAGGGGAGGAGGAGGCCGGAAAGAAACAGAGTGAGTTCGCAGGAGAAAGATCTTTCTGCTTCTTTTCCGTGAAGACTTGAGGCTGGAGCTCCTGTCCTGTGGCTGCGGCTGTCTCAGAGGGTCAGAGATGCCTGGATGCCACCTCCCTCCCTCCCTTCCCTCCTCGCTCCCTCTTTCCACCAGCTCTCTCTTCTTCCTCTCACCTTCCTTCACTTCCTCCTTTCCTTCCTTCTTTCCAAACATTTGCCAAGCAACTACTGGCCCCTACACTCTGTGTTGGGCACTAGGGTCTAGTCGGCCCTCCTTATCCATGGGTTCCACGTCCGTGGATTCAACCAACCAAGGATTGAAAATATTCGGGGGGAAAATTCCATAAAGTTTCAAAAAGCAAAACTTGAATTTGCTGCTCAAAGGCAACTATCTACCTACATTCCCATTGCATTAGGTATTATAAGTAATCTAGGGGTGACTTAAAAGTATACGGGAGGATGTGCATAGGTTATACACAAATACTATGGCATTTTATATGAGACTTAAGCATCTGCAGATTTCTGTGTCTGTGAGGGGTTCTGAAACCAATCCCCCATGGATACCGAGGGATGACTGTAATTCCCAGAGGAATAAGACACTGCCCCATTTTCTTGTGGGTCCACGGGCTGGCGGGGAGACAGACTGTCCCCCACTGAAGGCTGAGCAACGTGCTCTAGGAGAGGTATGTGTGAGGTCACCCGGAAAAGCAGATCAACACCTGCCTCTTGTTATTTGCTGACTGGCTGGCAGGTTTTGTTCCAAATGATACTGTGTATGTACCCGTCTCCCTTGAACATTTGATCTGTTCCAATAAAATCCTATTCATCTGAATGCCAGTTGATGAAAATTCATCAGTTAAGTGGATTCAGATGGAGCACCTCGCAGCCAACGTTTTGACCACAGGTTGAGGCGTCCTCTGCCACCTTCTGGGGTGAGAACTTGTTCTGTCCCTCTCCTGATGTACCCCGCCGCTAACCAGCTGGGTGCCATGCCTCAGAGGAACGTGGGCATCGGCATCACGTTCAGAAACAGTCCCCGACATGGTCTGAAAAAAAGTCTTCATTGGCTGGGCAGTAGCAGGGCATGCCCTTGGGTTTCCTTAGCACAGTTTCCTTAGCACAGTTCACGGTGCGACCGTGAACTTTCTTGCTGTACTTGGTGGGGAGGGCAGCTGCTGCAGTCTTGGCCAAGATAGATGAAGATGGCAAGTGATCTCTCCCACCTTGGACCCAGGCGGGCTCTTGTCAGGGGGCTGCCCATTGGGTGAGGGCTGTGGGACCGGGGGCTGCCTTCATGGAAGCTGGTGGGATATTAGAGCAGCATTGCCCAAACTGCTCTGAGTTTTGTTCTTCTAAATGAATCCCAGTGAAAGATGATCTGTCCAAAGCCTGAAGTCAAACATTGCATTTCTCTTCTGGGGGAAGTGAACTCTGATGGGCTTTCCTGTAATTTACACCTGTCTTGTTTACCTGCCCTAAACACACCTGGATTCTCCTTGGAGCCCCCATGGTCATGGTGGAGTTGACACCACCCATGTGCATGTATGGCAAGGGACCCCGGTCTAAACCCCCCACAAAGGGTCCATTCCTTTGCCCACTGTGATTGGCTCAGGGATGTGCATGTGACCAAGTTCTGGCCAATGAGAGCTTAGAACGTGGACTTTCACTGGTACTGAGGGGGAAGAAATATCTCTTTCCTCTGGGGATAAGAAACTAGAATGCTTCTTTTCATTCCAAGCATCCTGGAATTCATATTTCAGAACTTCTGATGTATCAATCGAGTATGGATTAAAAATCCTCCCTTGAAGTTCATGTTCTCAGTAATTTCTAAGTCATCATCCAAAGTTTCTCCATTCTTGACTGCGATGACTCTCCTTCTCCCAACCTTTCCTCGTTGCATCAGAAATGATATTGCCCTGTTCTTTTGGTCTCCATCTGCCAAACGCGTAGCCATCTGGGCACCTTCTGCAACTTCTTGGCTTCTTCAATTGTCACATTGCCGTGTCAGCAACCACAGCACCAGCAACCACGTCACCCCTCTCCTGGTCCAGGGTCCACTGGGCCAACTGTTGTTCTCCAACTTTCCTTGGCCACAGAGCGTGCCCATGCTGTGAGCACGGCATGCTGTGAGCATGGCATGCTGGGAACACAGCACGCTGTGCCCAGGGTGGTACCACTCCAGCCTCTTCATCTGGGTCAGCGCCAATGTCCTGAGCATCTTTGGCACCAATACTTACCTATTTGCCCTTTAAGTCAGTCCTTAAGTCCTTTGAAGGGTCACACCACCTTTAATTACTTTGCATCTGCCCCAACTTTGTTTAATAGTTATCTTTCTTCTTTAGCTCCATAGCAACAGCTACAGATTCACACTCTGAAGCATCAGGACTCAAACATCTGCACTGAATTTTAAGTCTTTGGCGTAGGTCCAGGTGGGGTGGGGGTAGGGAAGGGATGGTGGCCTCATCTGATGAAGGACTGTGGGTGGTCACAGCAGTTTGTGTGTTGGTCTGGCCAGCAGCCTGTGAGGATGAGAGACAGAGTTCAGGGTGCCCAGGACAATGAGTTCCCGCTCACTCAGTCCTTCACCCCAACTCCCGAGCCACATACGTGGAGCCCCACCCTCCCTTTCATCCAGCTTCCCTCATCATCCTATTTTTCAAAACTGTCTTTCTTTTCTCGTGCATTCATTTTCCTAGGAAAATTTTATACCCACTTGTCAAAACCTGCCTCTCTCTGACCCCTTGTGATTGGAATTATATTACATTCACTTATTAATTTGGGAAGGGCTGCTATGTTTACAAATACTGCGTCTCCCCTTCCAGAAGCTCCGTTTGTTTCTCTGTGTATTTCAGTCTTCTAGAATGTTCTTTAGTAAGATGTGGTTTTTTTCTGATTTTCTTCCTATTGATTTTGCAGAGTTATTCCTTAGTTTACTCCTCGATATTTTATAGTTTTTTTTAAAAAAGCAAGTGTGAAGAGACTGCATCTTTATGTTAATACGTTGAACTTTCCAAATGCATGTTGACTCTATTTGCCTTTCAAGGAACACGTTCTTGAATATGTTTATAAATTCTATGTTTTGTTCTGTTTTCTAATTTCTTAATTTTTATTTTATCTGTATTAATTCCCTCCTTCTGCTCTCCTTGGGTTCATTTTGTTCTTTTTTTAGTTCCTTGCTTTGACTGCTTTCTTCATTTAGTTTAGTTATTTCTTGTTCAAATATGAAAACATTTCAATCTCTCATGTTTTCCTCTGAGTGCAAACTTGGCCACTTGCTGTGCCTTTTCATGTGGATTGTTGCTTATATCATACTTGATAAATAACTTCTAATTTCAGTTTTGATTTCTTCCTTCACTGGAGTCATTTCACAAAGTGATCTTTAATTTCTGGAAGGTTGGAAGTTTTTTGTTTGTGTCCTTATTTTTGTTTATCCTTTTGCTATCAGGCCAGAGTTACTTGTACAGCTTCTACATTTTGAGGTTGATTAAAGTTTTCTTTTGGCCAAATGTGTATGATGGATTTTTAGAAACATCCATGAATTGGGATACAGAATGGAATATGTCACTACCTCGTGCGCATCAGGCTGGGCACTGAAGTCCTGAGCAAGAGAGACATTGTCTGAGACCCTCCTCCCCCCAACCCCGGGGCTTAGACTCTCGTGGGAGTGGGGAAGGGCAGTTAGACAGGTAATTGCAAATACCGACCGTAAACGTTGTGATGGAACAAGCAGCGTGTCCTGTAGAGATCTTGAGGTAACCTCGAAGGTTTTCTGCAAGAAAAAACATCTAAGTTTAAGGACATCTCAAATCCATTTGCTTCATCTATTTTAGCACTATGTTATTGATGCATAAAGGCTCATGACTATTATATCATCATTGTGGATGTCTCTCTCTCTCTATATATACACACACACACATGCAAAGTAAACCTCTTTGTCATGCTTTTTGCCTTGAATTCTATTGCTTAATATTTCCAACAGTCCTTTTTGCGGTTGCTTCTTTGGGTTTGCCATATGTATATATACACATACACAAACATACATAATATACATTTGTGTGTGCATCTTTGCATCTCTCTTTTGCATATCTCTTATTTATTTATTTTTTGGAACCCAAGTGAAATAACCTTAAATGTCCTTGATTCTCATTATGGGAAAAATGAGGGCTTGGACCATTTAGGTGACTATTTAAATAAGTAATTAATTGCAGGCTAGCCATTGCATCCTTTGCCTTGTGCCGGTCAGTATTTTAAGCGCTTTACATACATTAAATCAGCTGATTGCCGAAGCAACCCTCTGGGGAGGGGGGGGGGGAATATTCTCATGCCCATTTTGTAGAGGAAGAACCTGAGGCACAGAGAAGCCAGGCGGCTGGTTCTTGGTCCCAGAGCTCAGATGTGGGGCGGTGGGGACTTGACCCCAGGCAACCTGGGTCCAGAGAGCATGCCTGTAAACTTTGCTCCCACTTACTGGCCAGCAAACAGACCCAAACTCTCCGGAAGTGGGAGTAACCAGGTAGGGTGGCCAAGAGTCTTGGTTTTCGCAGGACTGAGTGGCTTCTGGGGGGCGGGGGAGGGACTTTCAGTCACCCTAGAGTTGGGACACTGCTGCCTGCCTGGTGCTCTCTCTCCGCTGGACTTGGACCTCCTCCTGCTTTCAGCCCACAAAGTCCTGTAAAGACACTGGGACTTGGAAGAGGAGTAACGTCGGGGAACCGTCAGGAATTTAGGGGACATGCAATGATTGATAGCAAACGAAGGGACTAGTCAGTCCATAGCTTCTTTGACGATTCCCTCCGATTTCTCCCCAAACAAGGAAGTCCTGCGAGCGTCAGACGACAGTAGGGCCCTTCTGGGTGGCAGAAGGGGCCCTTTTAAGCCACCTGCCAGGACCTTCGTCCTTTAAGGGGCCCTCCTTGCCCTGGGGGTCGGGGCTGTGGGAGGATCAGAGCTACGACGAGGACAGGGTTGGGTGGTCATCAGAACAGCCTGTGGCCGAAACTGGGGGTGTGGGGTGTCTGCAGGGAGCGAAGGTGGGAGCCAGCACAGGAGGCCCCCTGTGAGCCACCTGGGCAGTGCCCACCTGAAGGCAGGTACGGGGGCGGCAGGCAGAGCACCTTGTCCCAGGTGACCCTGCTACCTTCTTAGTGGATGCCGTCTGTCTCCCTTCCAGGGAGAACCAACCCCTGTAGTCCGGGGTGGCCTGTCGCCCCACCCAAGGGAGAGCTACAGGGCCCTAATTGTGTCTTCCCACCAGACTGGAGGCAGAAAGCTGGCCTGCCCCCTCCTTCCTTCCCTGATGAGACAAAACACTTAAACTACCACCGTGACCCACAGGACTAGGCAGCTGCCGCCGGGGTGTAACCTATGTGACCTGCCTCTGGTCCCACACGGGTCTCTCTGCTACCCTTTGGGGTGAGGAGGGGCAGCGGGAAGGGGACCATGCTGCGGTTCCTCCTGGGCTCGCTCCCCAGGCCCTGCTGCCCCAGCCGCTAGCTGATGGAGGGGGTGGGCGTGCAGACCTACTCCAGGCACCTGACCAGCTGGGGATCCGGCTCTCGGGGCGGCCCCTCCTCTAGTCTGTCTGTCTCTCTCCTCACCCACATTCTTCGACAACTTCTGGAGGGGCACCTGCACCCCCTTTTCCGTGAACCCCCTGCTCCTCCCTCACAAATCGCGAATGCCCGTCGTGGGGTGTCTTATACCTGGTAAGCTTCACAGCCTCAGCTGCTGTGGGAAGTCAAAGCCTGTCTTTTAACCTGGAATTCTTGCTGCTGGAGATAGAGGTCATGTCTCATGGGAGGGGGAAGGTTGGAGGGAAGGGGGCACCCTCACCTCAAACACTGGGGCTGCACCCACCCCTCAGTCTGACTTTGATCTTGCTTGCCTCTGTCCTGACCAGGGCACCTGCCCCCCTTCTGAGTTCCTGGGTTTCTTTCTTCTCCGTTTGGGGGGTGGGCTGGGGAGGGAAGGGAGGGAGGCCTCAGGGACACCAGCGTGGGGTGTGGAGGACCCCACAGAAGTGGACGCAGGGGCCCGTTCAGAGGCTGTGGCTGTGGAGGTGGACGGTACCATTCTTATTTCTACCTCCCCAGGGCTCAGCGCCGTTGCTAGCACAGAGCTGGTTTGCTGAGCGAATGGCGCCGCGCCGAGGAATGGAGCCCCACGTTCCTCCCGTCCATCGGCTCGTGTAGAAATCCCCAGACCAGCCACTCAGAGTGCGGTCTGTGGGCCAGCAGCACTGGCCTCACCAGGGAGTACGTTACAAAGACAAGTTCTCAGGCTTTCTCCCCGGCCTGAGCTACTGAATCAGAAGCTTTGCGGGCTGGGTTCAGAAAGGCAAGCCCTCTGGGTCCCGCATGGTCAAGTTCGAGAGCCCCTGCCGTAAAGACTGATCATCTGCGTTTTGCATTGGGATGCGCGTTTCCAGACCTTATACGAATAAACAATTTCCAACAAAGGCTGCTGTGGGTCACGCCACCAAAAGACTCCATTGCCTTTCCTTCATCCAATCCTGAGGTCTTAGAGTGTTCTGGAAAATAGCCATGAACTGGACTCAGTTCATCTTTAGGTGCATATTAAGCTCTTACTGCATCCTTAGGAAAATGCTTTTGGAGGGAGGGGTTATAAAAAGAAAGCAGTCCGTGCCCTCAATTTGCCCCTAATCCAATTGAGGACTTAAGGCTGCTGTAACTGAAGTCCCCTAAGCAGGGTGGCTTAAGCAACAGAAATGAATTCTCTCACATTTCCGGAGCCAGAAATCCGAGATTAAGACATCGGCAGGGTTGGTTCCCTCTGGAAGCTCCGAGGGAGGATCCCTTCCATGCCTCTCTCCCAGGTCCCGGTGACTGCTCCATTTTCACACGGCCTCTTCTCTCTGTTTCTAATCTCTCTTTTCTTATAAGGACACAGGCCATTGAATTCAGGGCCCACCCTAAATCCAGGATGATCTCAACTCGAGATCCTTAACTTGATTCCATCTCCAAGGACCCTATTTCCAAATAAGGTCATACTCACAGGTTCCGGGGAGTTATGACATGGACACATCCTTTGAGGGCCGCAATTCTACCCACTACTGGGAGTTAGGACTAAACGCATGGAAGGGAGAGGCCAGGCAGGACGGGGCTGGGGCTGCCCTCCCTCTGTGAAGAGAAGAGAGGACATTGGGAGTTTTCCTCAAAGCCAGAGCTCCCCGGTGAGTTCCTCACCCCTCAAAGCTGGAGTGACCTCTCTCTGGACATGTTCTGAGACCTTCAGCATCTTGCTCCTCCAAACTTGGCCAGTGCTCAGAATCACAGAGCATCTGGGCCTGAAACCAGAGGCGGAATCAATCTGTCTGGGGTGCAGCGGGGGGCTGATATTTCTAGGAAGCTTCCCGGCCAGGTTTGGAAACCAATGCCTTAGTACAAAGTGATGGTTCTATCAGACTAGGGTTGCCAGAAAAAATACAGGATGCCCAGTTCAATTTGCATTTCAGATAAACAATGAACAAGTTTTTGGTACAAATATGTCCCAAACATTGCAGAGGACATACTTATATTAAAAAGTTATTCATTTGGATTTGGATTTGAAATATTTGAAATTCAAATTTAACTGGCATATTTACCTTTTTTTTTCTAACATTTGCAAGTTTGCAATCCTATAGTAGATGATTTTTTGCATTTCTTTCAACTTGAAGAGTCGTGGAAGCATCAATTTATTGAGCACTTACTATGTTCCAAGCAATGCTCTCGGCACCGCAAAGCAGGAGTGAAGAACCCCAGCCTGGAAAGAGCCCACATTCTAGTTGGGGGTAGGGAGTGGGGGCGTGGCTGACAAATCAGATAAATCCACAAGCCAACTGCAGCTGGCAAAGGCGGCCATAAAGAAAATAAGACTGACTACCGGGGGTGGGGCGGGGCGTGGGCGGGGCTACAAGAGCCAGAGTGGGCGGGGCTACGAGAGCCAGAGTTGGAAGGCGGCTCTTGGCTGAGCTCTGGAGGAGGTGGAGCCGCCAGTCCTGAAAAGGTGGTGCGGCAGCGGGAACAGTGAGCTGGAAGGCTGGGAGGCTAGAGTGGTCCCCGTGCGGCCCAGGAAAAGAAAGGAGGTCAGTGAGGCTGGCGCAGAGCGAGCAAAGACGGTGGGAAGCAGGAGCTAGGCTGCCTAGGCTCGTGGGTCTCGGGGAAGAGTGAACTCAGGCACCTGGATTTTCTGTGCAGTGGAAGCGGGAGAAAGATCGGATCTGGGTTGTGCAAAGGTCGCTGTGGCTCCCGTTGGGGTGTGGATGGGAGGGAAGCAGGGCCCAAAGCGCTATGTCCTCTGCAGCTGAGCGCGGCTGGTGAACTGGGCTGGGGCAGGACATGCAGAGCTGCAGAGAAGCGGGAAGTTTCGGTGGATGGTTCTGGGGTATAGTGAGCAGGCCTGATAGTGAATTGGTTGCAGGGGATGAAGGAAACGGGACTCAGGAATGACTTCTGGCGCGTGGGTGCTGGCGCCAGTTACAGTGATGGAGGGCGGCGGAGGGGAGGTTTGGGATTGGGGTCGGGGGTCAAGGATTCTGCACCTCCAGCCGAGGACAGCCCAGTGGAGCAAGGAGGACAAGGGGACCCTGGCTGATATGTCCAGGGAATCGTGACCATCATGCAGGGCAGGTTTGAGTGCAGTCCGGGAGCACATACACTGGATGTGTGCAAACTAGGGAGATCGGAGGGATTTGGCCTCTCTTTGGGACATGCCAACCCTGTTTACCCTGAAGCCTGACAACAGGAAAATGACTTGAACAGGCCACACCCCGGGTCTAGGAATTTTGCAGCTCATGCTGCTGGTCAACCACCATGACCTTTTGATAATAATAAACAAAACCCTGAGCAGAAGCTGGTGAGACCATCAGTAGGGGTGGATGGGAATTCGGGAACCCACAGTTTCCCAGAATGCTTTTCTGGGGTCGCTGAGTCTGCTATGTATGTTCAATAATGAATCTTGGTGAGGAGAGTCTGAGAACATCTCATTTAATTGCCCTGATAACTTCCTGCAGGCGGCCCAATGCAGGCCATGGGAAGGCAGAAGAATATCTAGGCGATTGGATTTCCTCTTGATAAAAGGTCTCCTCTTCTTAGTGGTCAGTCCACCGTCCGGGCAAATAGAGGGGTCCAACCTTCCCATCTGGCTTGGAACTAGCTCCTAGAGGGGAGAGCCACTGTCAGCAAATTCCCTGAGATGAGAGCTGCTACTTGTGAGTCATGCAAAGCAAACCTATGAAGGATGTATTCAGCTGCAGGTTAAATAAAATCTATCTTCCCTGGATTCCTTATAAACAAGACTACAGGTAGGTGGGTTGTTTGTTCCGGGCTCAGCTGTAAACTGTGCCCTCAGGGATTCAGCCTTTTCTAGTTTTCTGTTTTGCCATCCTTATCATATTGACTCTCTTCCTCATTCTTTTGCCTCATGGTCACAAGAAGGTGGCCATAGCTCCAGGTGTTGCATCTGAGTTCAAGGCAAGAAGAAAGGAAAAGGGTTGTGTTAGTCACATGACTCATTTATCAGGAAAAGAAAAGCTTTTCCAGAAAATCCGTCATCAGATTACCACTTGGAACCAAGCCACATGACTACTCCTAGCTGCAAGAGAGGCTGGCAACTGAGAAGCTGGATTTCTGAATCAACTTAGTTGTTTCATGATCCACAGCTGGCCACTGATGCCCAAGTCCAGCCCAGCATCTGTTCACAAAGAAGTGGGTAGATGTTGGGCAGGGATCTGATAGCGATGTACATGGCATTGTCCTCAGCACCGACCTGTCACTGTCCAGGAAAACAGAGGTGTTTGGTGTGAACCTTCCTTTGTAGAATGGAATCTACCTGCACATAAATGCCTATCGGTCAACTGGGAAGGATTTAGACCCAGCTTCATACCCTGTGCACACAGATGAGTGAAATAGGAGCTACATTTGAGTGCTTAGTATATGCCCAGCACCGGATATTAAAATAAGATTTTACTTTCTACTCTCAAGAATCCTATGAAGTGGGTACTATTATTATTTTCATTATGCAAAAGAGGAAACTCAGGCTTTTCAGAATAACTTGCCCCAGATCAAATAAGTTGAAAGAGGCAGAGTGAGGATCCAGATAGCTTGTTTCCTGAATCTGGGCTCGGAACCACTCAGTACTGGACTCTCCTCCCAGGGAAGTCGGGTCGCACTTGAGTCCAAGAGAACAGGACAGAGCCCAGGACACCATGACTTCGGGCCATAATGGCATCGATGGCTTTCTGTATCAGACAGCTGGTTTCACAGCCTGTGATCACAAGCAAATTTGTTTCTGGGATTATTGTTAAGTGTCTATCTCCTCCACTAACATGTACACTCATGGGTACAGGGAATATGTCTGCCTCATTCACTGTTGTATCCACTGAAACAAGCAGAACTTTCAAAAATGAGCCCCAAACCTGAAGTCACAACAGCAGACGCTGCAAAACACAGATGTTGGTTTGCAGTCAAGCTGCATCGTACACGGGCAACTCTGAGTACTGATCTCCGGGTGAAAAGCAGCAGGGATTTTTAAAGAAGGCAACAAAGTGTAATCATTTTCTGGAGCAACATTGGGCTGGCCAGCTAGGAATGAAATCCGTCAGTGAGTAAAAAAATCACGCCTCAGGTCTGGTTGCCTGGGTGGAGTTCCAGGCTCAGACCACAAGGGAGCAGCACTTGAGAGATGATGCTCCCAGGCATGCGTTGCTTTCTTCCCTAGGGGCTTTGCAGTCATACTCTTTCATTTGGCTTGTTTTTCTTCTGCCTGAGAACAACCTAGCAACAGAATTCTTAGAATTAATTCTAACTGCAGTGAAAGGTCAGAGAGGGGGAGTTGGTGTTCAGCTAGAAGTAGTCCAGGAAGGCTACCTGGAGGAGGTGGATCTTGGTCTGGATGGGTCAAGGCCACTGGCACCACCTCTCAGCAATTCAATTCATCAGTGTGGTTGGATACTGTCCTGGGGGCAGTAGTCAAGACAGGGGCCTCAGATGGAGCCCCACAGGGAGGATACAGTTTATCTGGGGAACCAAGAGGATGCTCACATAACTATAATGTAAGATAGAAGTTGGCAACAAAGAAAAAGTCCAGAGTTATCCTGATTGATGGGAGCTGGAGAAGCATCGCAGAAAAGGTGGCATTGGAGCTGGACCCCGAGGAAGGGGTGGCATGATCAGGATGACTGTGGGTCTCATCTTGAGCTTTTCCACCTGAGCTGACAGGTGACACAAAGGAAGCGTTTACAACGTGTGTGTGTGTGTGTGTGTGTGTGTGTGTGTGTGTGTGCATTCATGCACGCGTGCCTAGCTGAACAGTTAAGAATGCAAATTTTACTGTTGGGCAAATCTCACTTCAAGTCTCAGCTTGGCCATTACTAAGCTGTATCAGCCTGAAACTACTTAAACTTCTTGAGTTTACAGTTTCTCATCTGCAGCATGGACATAGTACTTGTACTTATTGGAACAACTTGTAGTTGTTCTGTGGGTAAACTACATAAACAGGAAAAAAATTCGTATCTGGGGACTGAAATTCCAAATCACTTATAACTTGGGAAGAGAGAAATATAAAGGCATTCATTCATTTATTTAACAGATATTTTTAAAGCCTCTACAATGTACCAGGCACTATGCCAGGCCCTTGAGCTATAACAGACTGAAAAAAGATAAATATTCTTGCCCTCTTGGAGCTAATGTGGAAAGATATAGACAAAACAACTCAATCTATGGCAGGCCAGTTGGTCATAAGTTTTATGCAGGAAATCAATGAGGGGGAGGGTAGTAAATACCAGTTTGGAGACGGAGGATCTTTTGTATACAGTTTGCTCATGGAAGTTGCCCGTGGGCTTGCTTTGGCGGGTGGAGGTGGTAAGAAATAAATATTTAAGAAATTTTGATACTGATGAAGAAATATAGGTTTAACTATGTTTGGTAAAATCTTTAAAGGCACACAGTAGTCAAATTTCCAAAGTCCAAGAGGAAAATAGGGAGAACAGGAAAACTTAATTCAACAAAATTAAAGAAAGGAAAAAAGATGGATAAACACAAAACAAAATTAGATGGTGAATATTTATTAAACAAGTAGAGATGAAAGACTCAGATTTGGTTTAAAAAGCCAAAACCAACTATAAACTCTTACCTAGAGAGTCATACTATAAATAAAACGATCTGGAAAGTTTAGTGGTAAAGAGATGAACCAGGCAGGATATACTGGGCAGCACAAAGGGAAAACCGAGGTTAGGTTGGAAATATTAATATCAGATGAGGTAGAACACTGAAGGCCAAAGGCAGTAAACAGGAAAAAGAAGTATTTTATATGGATAAAATCTACAGTCCATCAAGACGTCATAACAGGCATGAATCTTAATCCACCAAACTGGGCACAGGCTCTAAGACAAGATCCTGACAAAGCCATGTTCACAGCAGCAGACTTCGACATCCCCCTCTCATAATTACATAGATCACCTGGACCAATGAGCAGATAAAGGATTTGAGCAACACAATTGACAGGCTTGATTTATTATATATTAGTACAACCTTGTTCCAAAGGAATAGCCTCACTCTTCTCCTCTCCTCGGCCCATGGGGCACTCCCACTGCTTAGTCACGGACTTGGCTCCCTGGTAGAGTTCTTGGCTGCAGTGAGCAAAAACCTGGACTCAAACAGGTTTTTTGTTTTGTGTTTTTTGCTTTTGTTTTTAAACAAGGAGGAAACATGTGAGCCCACATCCAGGACGTCTGGGAAGGGTGAGTTATTTCAAAGATCCGGGTAGGAGCCTCCTGTTCCCATCTACTGGGAAACAGGAAGAAAGTTCTTTTCCATATGTGGAATACAAATCCTTCCCTTTAGTCATATTTGAGCTAGCTGATATCAGATGGCTGCCCTCAAATCCAGAAAGTTTTGCCAAGAGAATGCACAGATTGGTTTAAACCTGGAACCTTGAGCAAGAGGGATGGAATCAACATGATGTCTGAGACCACTCATAACTGACCCTAGAGCTGGATGGGGTCAGCTTCCCCATGGGCTGCATGCAGAAGGGAGCAAAATCACCGCTGGGGCGGGAAGGAGGAGGGGGAGAAGGATGCTGAATAGAAACCAACAGGGTCCGTTACTCCAGCCAAGAAGAAAATGTTAACAAATCTTAGAAAGGAGATAATTTACTGGTCACGT
Source organism: Stenella coeruleoalba (assembly GCF_951394435.1). Lineage (NCBI taxonomy): Eukaryota > Metazoa > Chordata > Mammalia > Artiodactyla > Delphinidae > Stenella > Stenella coeruleoalba. The sequence continues at coordinate 5,095,545 of NC_137161.1, forward strand.
TCTCTGACAATAATGTTTTATGATATTTGTAAGAAAACTAGATTTTTCTCCCCTTAAAAAATTAAAGTACATCTTACATACCATAAAGTGCACAAAGTGTGTTAAGTATACATCTTAATTTTTACACATGTAAAATGACAGAGAACCTTCGAAACACTCCTCTGCACTGCTTCTGGTCGGTGCCTCTCTCCAGAGGCAACCACTATTCTAACTCCAGTCACCACAGGTTAGCTTTGTCTGTTCTTGAATCCTATACAAATGTGATTATATAGCATGTAGTCTGCTGTGTCTGGCTTCTTTTGTTCAGCATGATGTTTTTGACATTCATACCTACTGTTGTATAGATCAGTCTCATTCTTATTCATTGCTGTGTAGTATTTCTTTGTATGAACTTACCACAATTTAATGATCCTTTTCCTTGTTGATAGATAATTTTACTGGGAAAGTTTAAAGCATACTCTTCTAAATGGTTTTCAGATCGAGGAGGAAATGAAAACTTAAATGTTAGCTCTTTAGACATTAATATATTGAAGCAATGCCTTGGATGTAGCCTAGGCTGTATTCAGAGGGAAATCCATAGCCTAAAATATTTTTTATTATTAAAAAAAAGAATGAAAAAAAAAAAAAAAGAATGAGTGGATATAAATGAACTACTAATTTAACTAAATAATATAAAAAAAGAAACAATATAAATAAATCAGAAAACAGAAAGTTATTAGAGATTAAAGCCTAAATTAATTAGGAAAAATAGTAAAGTTGATAGTTTATTTCAAAAGATTAATAACAGACAACCACCTCAGAAACTTGTATCATAAAGAGACTAAAACGAATATTTGCAACGTAAAAATAGAGAAAGGATATATGATCACAAATATGAACAAGACTTTTTAAATTATAAGAGAATATTTTAAAATTACAAGAGGATATTTAAAAATCGAGTGAAGCAATAAGATGACTTTCTTGAATTATATAAATATGTAAAATTGACACAAGAAGACTTTAAAAAGTTGCCACATAGAACAACCACAGGAGAAACTTAAAACAACCATAGAAGAGATTGAAAAGTTTGTCAAAAATCTGTCATTAAAAAAGAATGACTTTGACTTTATGTGGATTCAAGCTAATCTTCAAAGAAGTGGTAATTCCATTTAAACTCTATCGGACAATGAGAAAGAGCAAAATCCTCTTGGTTAATTTTATGAGGCTGGAAAACTCTGGACACCCAACTTTGATAAATTGGCTCACAACACAGAACCACGTTGGGCAAAGGAGGACCACTTGGCACTGGGTTCTGGACCAGGTATCGCCACTTGGAAATATGGGCTCAGATTGGCAGGATCTGGTTTTTCAAAGAAGGCCAAGAATTGAATGCTTGTGTATAATTTTCCAATTTTTCTGTGCTGGCGACTAAGGCATTTTTTTTTTAACACCAACATGGATTAGATCAAATTTGCAGACTGAATTTGGCTACCATTTTGCAACCTTTATTCCAATGGAGTTGGACCCATGATCTGAAACAAGGAGCCGAAGAAAGGAATGACATCTCTTTACTGTAACCTTCATTTTCTCTGAAAAGAAAGTCTAACTCTGCACTGTTCAGTAGGAAAACAATGTGAGCCACATATGTAATTTAAAACTTTCTAGTAAAAAATTGGAAACATGCTAAAACTAGAAACAGATGAAATTAACTTTTAAAATATATTTTAGGTAGTATATCAAAAATATTTCAACATGTGATATAAAAATATTTCAACATGTTGAAAAATATTTCAACACGTGATACAAAAATTATTGATGGGATATTTTACATTCTTTCTGTTTTGTTTTAAATCTTTGAAATCTAGTGTATGTGTTTTATATTTATAGTACATTTCAATTTAGCTGCTAAGCTTTCATCAGAAGTACTTGATTTGTATTTAGATTTTGTAAAGTTTACAGTTGGAAAAGTAGATTCCCATATCTAAATTGCTCCAAACACAGAAACGTTTTCCAGTGATTGAATTGTGTATAAAATGCCATTTTCTTTTAATATTTGCATCCCCATTGACAAAATTGGTCCATCTTTTTTAGAAATGATTTGACTTTGAAGTAAAAGTGTATCAGCTTTAAAACTAAGTTAAATAAATTCACGAACTCTTGTGCTAACTCAGTATTATTAACGTTGACAGCAATAGAGGCATCACATAAATTGAAAAGGAACTCTAAATTTATCGTTAACAAAGCATTCCTCAAATTTTTAAAATAGTTTTTGTGGCAATTTACATAATATTGTCAATTGCAATTAAAATCTTCTGCACATTGATTTAAGTTGAAAAAAAATGTGAACGTCATTATTATTGATTTGTACTATGAAAGGTTTAAATTTCATTATGAATTCTCCTACCTGTCTAGCTAGGTCATCAATAAGCTTTTCTCTTCTTTGGAGCTTCAAATTTAGGTCTTTCATCTGTTATGTGATAACAGTGAGAAAACTTTAAATCAAACCAGCATTTTTTGTCTTTGATTAAGGAATATATGGCAAGTATATCTTTTGTTTCAAATAAATCTTGAATTGGAGTTAACACTACAGCAAATCTTTGTAAAAACTCTTTCATGACTCAGCTAATGAGCAAAGAACATAAGATCATTAAATTCATTGCCTTCTACTTCTTTCAGGAGTTCTATAAATTGTGGTGATTCATAGCATTTGTACATAAATACTAAATGGTTTTAACTGTTTTGTCCATGACACTTTTCAGAGTCTGCTCCAGAAAACTGAACACAAATATTTTATATGTATCATAGAGTGGAACAAAACATTAAGGAAACATCAGTCTCTTGTTTTAAAATCCCAGTAAATCTGAATGTTTGATCTAACATAACTGAAGTATCATCTGTCGTCATAGAAACTAATTTTCTCATTTCTAGCTGAAATTCTTCTCTGACAGATGTAGAAGATTCAAAATTATCTATGCCATGAGTTCTATTTTTTAAATTATGATAATTTTTTAAAGCAGTTTTAAGTTCACAGAAAAATTGAGGGGAAGGTACAGAGATTTCCCATATACCCCTGCCCCCGCACATGTACAGCCCCCCCATCATCCACATCCCACACCAGAGTGGTGCATCTGTTACAATTTATGAGCCTGCATTGACCCATCATAATCACCCAGAGTCCATAATTACATCACAGTTCACTCTTGGTATTGGACAATGCATTCTCTGAATTTGGACTAATGTATGACATTAGTATCCACCATTGTGGATATCCACATGTATCCACCATTATGGTGTCATGCAGAGTATTTTCACTGCCCTAAAAATCCTCTGTGTTCTGTCTTCATCCTTCCCCACAATGCCCCCAACCCCTGCACACACTCATCTTTTTAATATCTCCATAGTTTTACCATTTCCAGAATATCATATTTAGAATAATATAGGATGTAGTCTTTTCAGATTGGCTTCTTTCACTTTATAATATGGATTGAATAGTCCTCCATGTCCTTTCATGACTTGATAGCTCATTTCTTTTTAGCACTGAATAATATTCCACTATCTGGATGTACCACAGTTTACTCATCCATTCACCTACTGAAGGACATCATGGTTTGTTCCAAGTTTTGGTAATTATGAATAAAGCTGCTATAAACATCCGTGGGCAGGTTTTTGTGTGGACATAAGTTTTCATCTCCTTTGGGTGAATACCAAGGTGTGTGATTGCTGGATCATATAGTAAGACTATGATTAGTTTTGTAAGAAATTGTTGGGGGCTTCCCTGGTGGCACAGTGGTTGAGAGTCCGCCTGCCGATGCAGGGGACATGGGTCCGGGAAGATCCCCCATGCCGCGGAGCAGCTGGGCCCGTGAGCCATGGCCGCTGAGCCTGTGCGTCTGGAGCCTGTGCTCCGCAACGGGAGAGGCCACAACAGTGAGAGGCCCGCGTACCGCAAAAAAAAAAAAAAAAAGAAATTGCCAAACCGTCCTCCAAAGTGGCGGTACCATTTTGCATTTCCACCAGCACTGAATGAGGGTTCTTGTTGTGCCACATCCTCACCAGCATTTAGTGTTGTCGAGTTCCAGATTTTGGCCATTCTAATAGGTGTGTATCTCATTTGCATTTTCTTGATGACATATGATGTAAAACATATTTTCATATGTTTATTTTCCATCTGTGTATCTTGTTTGGTGAGGTGTCTGTTAAGGTTTTTAACCCATTTTTAAATTGAGTAGTTTGTTTTCTTATTGTTGAGTTTTAAGTGTTCTTTGTTTATTTTGATCACAGTCCTTTATCAGATGTGTCTTTTTCAAATATTTTCTTCTAATGAAGTCTAGCTTATTGTTTATTTCTTTCATGGATTGTGCCTCTGGTGTAGTATCTAAAAAGTCATCTCCATACCCAAGGTCATCTAGGTGTTTTATGTTATCTTCTAAGAGTTTTATAGTTTTACATTTTATGTTTAGGTCTATGATCCATTTTGAGTTAATTTTTGTGAAGGGTGTAAGATCTGTGTCTAGATTCTCTTCTTTGCATGTGGATGTCCAGTTGTTCCAACACTGTTTGTTGAAGAGTCTATCTTTGCTCCATATTATTACTTTTGCTATTTTGTCAAAGGTCAGTTGACTATATTTATGTGGGTCTATTTCTGGGCTCTCTATTTTGTTCCATTGATCTGTTTGTCTATTCTTTTGCCAATATCACTGTCTTGATTACTGTAGCTCTATAGTATGTCTTGAAATCAGGCAGTGTTAGTCTTCCGACTTTGTTCTCCTTCAATATTGTGTTGGTTATTCCGGATCATTTGCTCTCTATATAAACTTTAGAATTAGTTTGTTGAAAACCACAAAATAACTCGCTGGGATTTTAATTGGAATTTCACTGAATCTATAGCTCAGGTTGGGAGGAACTGACATCTTGACAATATCGAGTCTTCTTAACCATCATTATGGAATATCTCTCCATTTATTTAGTTCTTTTATGATTTTGTACATCAGAATTTTGTCATTTTCCTCAGTAGATTTTATACATATTTTGTCAAGTTTATATCCAGGTATTTCATTTTGGGGGATGCTAATATAAATAGAATTGTGTTTTTAATTTCAAATTCCACATGTTTATTACTGATATGGGGAAAGGGATTGACTTTTATACATTAACCTTGTATCCTGCAGCCTTGCTATAATTGTTTATTAGTTCCAGGAGTTTGTTTCTTTTTTAATTAATTCTTTGAGATTTTTGACATAGATGACCATGTCATCTGTGAACAAAGATAGTTTTATTTCTTTTTTCCCAACCCGTATACCTTTTGTTTCCTTTTCTTGTCTTATTGCATTAGCTAGGACTTCCAGTCTTTGATATTTTTAGAGAGCTTTTGAATTCTACAGTCAATTGTTTGATGGCTTAATTGAAGATTTTGTACTTTTGTGAAATATCATTTTAAATCTTTTCCTCATATTCTAACAAAATTTTTATAACTGACATAATAATTTAAAAATTCTCTACATCTAAAAATGATTCCATTTTTCTGTGTGAGAAATCAAATGATTTTCTACCTGGCCAGAGTTACAAGCTCAGATCTTGTTAAAACGCATTACAATTTTATTATTGGACATTTCATTCTGATTCCAGTTGACTTATTTTGTTGATTCTTTTTTGATGCTTGAGAGGAAATTTCTTTTCAAATTCATTATGTATTTGATAAAAGTATCTGTTACTGTTGTTCATTTTGTTATCTTTTACCCAGCAAATAAAAAGCTTTTAATTTTTTCCTGCTGAAGCAAATTACAATGACCATTCATTGTGAAATTTGTGACGTTTTCAGGTTTCCTTTACTGTTCCGCATGTCTACTCAATTTTACATCAGTAGGATTCCTCCATTATGAAATCTGCTTCTCCATATTTATTTTTTAAAACTTGAAAAATAACTTTATATTAAAATTAAAATAATAAGAATTTCAACTTCATTGCATAGATATCACAATAACTTGTTCTATCTGCATAAGATATGAAAGTAAATACACCACGATGTCACATTAATGCATAGACAAAGAATCATCCTAAGTGCACCAATCCATTGATACCAGTTAGGTCTGTGCTATGTTTATGCCTGGTACTAGAAACAGTGCACTTGCTCAACACATATACAACGATACTATAATAATAGCTGATGGGATGGAAAGTTACGAACTTTTGTGTGGTAGCCTGAATAATGGTGCCCCAAAGATGTGCATGTCCTAATCCCTGGAATCTATGAATAAGTCACCTTACATGGCAAAGAGAATTAAGGATGAAGGTGGAATTAATCGGGTGACCTCAAAATGAGGAGGTTGTCCCGGATTATCAGGGTGGGCCCAGTGAAATCACAATGGTCCTTGAAAGCAGAGAATCTTTTTCAGCTGTGCTTAGAGGGCGCTGTAACTATGGAAGAATAGTCAGACTCAACATTGCTGCCTTTGAAGATGGAGGAAGAGGGCCATGAACCAAGGAATGAAGGCCAAGGAATGAAGGTGGGAAAAGCAAGGAAATGGATTCTCCCCTAGAGCTTCCAGGAGGGAATACAGCTTGCAGACACTTTGATTTGAGCCAGTAAGACCACTTTGATTTGAGCCAGTAAGACCCATTTCTGACTTCCGATGTCCAGAGCTGTAAGAGAAAAAAAATTGTGCTGTTTCAGGATAAACATCTCTCATGGCTGCAATATGAAACGAATACAGAAGTGCTACAAAACAATAAAGTTGTCTTTTAGAAAAATATTTTTTACTGTACAGCTTTAACATTGAGGTTTATTAAACTTAAATACAATTTAAAAATTCAGTCCCCCAGTTGCATGATCTGTGTTGCAGGTGGTCAGTAATGGCAGGCTCCTAATCACTAGCAGTCCAGGTTTGGTTACACTCTTGCATCTCTTGGCTGCTGGGAGCAGTGAGCGAGGACGGTCCGGCGGGGGTGGAAGCATACTTGCCATTGCCCGTAAACTCTTTGGGACCCTCAGGCCTGTGTTTTGACTGCATGAGTTCTGAGAATTGGGATTTAAATTTCAAGTTCCGTTTCAGGATTGGATTTTGGAGGCCCCTGTGTTTGGAAATGGTGTGCTGGCTGGTCAGGGGGAAGAGAGCATCTTAAAAGAAACTTCCATCTTTGTTGTTTGGAACTGAGACCCAAGATACAGCTTGTGGTTGCTGAGTAAGCATTTGATCCCAGGATTTCCCATGAACTTTTCCAAGGTCTGACTCTGTCCCAGGCAGGATGTCTGGAGAGGCTGGTGAACCACATTATTTATCTATTGGTTTTGATTTCCATCTCCTCTTAGGGCATAACTGGCTAGAGATGAACCCCATCTCCACCCACCTCCGGTACAAGCTCCAGCCTGGAGTGGAGTCTGGGGAGGCTTTGGAGTTGAGACAGCTGCAGAGCTCATAGAAACAAGTCAAAAACGAGCAACGGGGGCTCCAGAGGCTCTGGGGCAGGAACAGCCAGGGGAGAGGGGTGAGTCAGTGCCAGCTGTGGACTTTCCTGCATGGGTCACTTGATCAAAGAAAATACGCAAGGGCCTCCCTTAGAGCTCGCCCTTCGAGAGGATGGGGATTGATGTCAGGCAGGGGTGTGGTGTGGACCAGGACTCTTGGGAGTTTGTGGAGGAAACACAAGTCCAGTGCCCTTTCTGGAGTCCTTCCCAGGAAAAAAGTACAGCATCTCGGGAATCTTTGGTCTTCCTCTCTCCCCTCCCCTCCCTCGCCCTTCCTGATGGTTCTTTCTCACCTCACCACTCCCCCTCCCTCTCCTCTCTGCTTTTCTCCCCTTCTTTTTTCCTTTCCCATTTCTACCCCCTCTCTCTTTCTTTTCTTCTTGGCGCCAGGCTTTACCACATGGTGAAATGGCACCAAACCAAGCCACAAGTGAGGATTCCACTCGCTTCTACTTTTTATTTAAAAATTTAACGACTTGTCTATTTTTACCATTAAGCAACATCTGTTTATTGAAAACATCTGAAAAATAAAGCATAAAAAGGAAAATAAAGTCCACCTATAACTGCTTTAATTAGAGAAAAATGCTATGAAAATCATGGTCTTTGAAGTCTTTGTCCTGTCACGTGTGTGTTTATATGTGCACGTGTGTGTGTGAATGGGAAGCGTGTTTACAAAAATGGAGATCTTTGGGTAGTTTTAGGTCCCATTTTTTTCCCATGTGACATTGTGTCAGAGACATTGTCTCACATTAGTAAGAATTTTCCAAAAAACTAGACTGTTAGTAGCGGGGTAGTTTCCTATCTTATGGATGTACCATCATTTACTTGTTTATACTACATGGCTTCCAACTGTACCTTTTTCCACAGATATTGTTAGTTGCCTCCCCAAGCTTCTCCTCATCCCTCTTCTTTAGTAAAATAACACTGATTTTATTGTGGGTGACCATGTACCTATATAAAAGACTACATTTCCTACCCTCTTTTACAGCTGGGGTGGCCAGTGAGCTGTAGATAGAAGTCGTTTGTTTGTTCTTCTGGGAAAGCACATAGCAGGGTCCCTCCTTTTTTCCTTCCTGGAATGCAGATGATGTGGCTGGAGCACCAGCAGCCACCTTGGATCCTAAGATGACCTTGAGGAAGAAAGCTTTTCGTAAGGCCAGGAGGGACATAAGGAGGGAAGGCACCTGGCCCCCAGAGGGCAATGTATGGGCACCACACCAGCCCTGGACCATCTACTTTGGGATTTCTTCTATGTGCAAGAGAAATAACCTCCCATATATTGCTTGATTTCCATATCTTATTAGTAGCTGAACGTAATTTCTACAGCAGATTAATTCACTCTATTTCAAATACGATGATAATTTATTGAATGACTACTGTGTACCAGTTGCCACCGATAGGAGGACATACCAGTAAACAAAATGTAGAAAAATCCCTGTCATTCATGGAGCTGACATTCTAGTGAGGGAGACAGATGATAAAAAGGAAAACAAGGGAAATAGTTAGTATGTAAGATCATAAATGCTATGGGGAAAAATGAAATAGGACAAGGGGGTGCGTTATGTTTTGGGGGTTGGGGTGATGTTGAAATTCTGGATGGTAACTCAGGGAAAGCCTCGCTAAAGTAACTGTTGTCTTTCCTATGAATTCAAAATGACATCTTTTATATCATGATGGCATTTTTCACATTTTTTTATGCTTAGTGATTGGTGGCTAATTGCGTCTGGAGAATTGGTGACTTGGCTATTCTCATTAGGATTAACTCGGATGTTCGATCAAGTGTCAGTCTTTCTGTTGCAGGTGAAAGAAACTCAACTCAAATAGGCTTAAGGAAATAAGGGAATATTCTGACTCACAAAATTAAAATATCCAGGGAGTGGTCCAGGCATGGCTGAATCCTGGTGCTCAGAACTATTGCCAGGAATCTGTCCTCCCTACTTCCCCATCCTCTGTGTTGGTATCATTCTCAACCCCCAGCCCTCACCCACCTTGGAAGGGAGGTGGCTGCAGACTGAGGGTCCAACAGCGCAACATCTTCCCACTAGTTGCAGCAAGAATCCCAGGGCTCACTCTCATTGGATGGGGTTGGGTCATGTGCCTATTCCTGAACCAATCCCTGGGCAGACTGGAGTCAGAAAAGCTGGTGGGCGGGGCCTGTGTCACAGAATCCCTTCTGAGGCTGGAGGAGACTTAGAACTGGGGGTGCTTCCAGGGGAACCCCAGGAGCTCTAACAGAAGGGGCGGAAGATGCTGAGCAGACCCTTCCCTTGGTATCGTGCCTACCCTGGAGGCCCCAAATCCATTTCTCCGGAAGTTTTCCTTTTGCCTGGTGATTGTTTTCTCCCATTTTACAAATGAACAACCAAATGCGTAAAGATCATAAATTATAAACGAGCCGTTCCAATGAGGCGAGTGATGGCGATGAGCGAAATCTAATTAAGCAGTTTGAGTTCTAAGTGATATTGTTATTAAAATGCCGCGTTAACAGAGCGTTTGATCAGCTTTCTAATCTGTTATGTGAGTTAGTTGGAGGCGAACTCCGTCCTGATTGACACTGAGATCAGTTCATTCCGTTTGATGAGATAAAGTGCGGCTCTGTTTAAGGGATGGAATTCATGATGAGGGTTTGCCCTTGTAAACCATCGTCCTGGCCCCCACTTGTCTGCGCTCCTTGGAGAGACACTGGTCACAATCAGGGCTGGAGAATTTGGAATACCACTTTTTTTTTTTTTTTTTGCCTTGTGGCACACGGAATCTTACTTCCCTGACCAGGAATTGAACACATGGGATCGCCAGGGAATTCCCCTGGAGTACCGCTAGGGGCAATATAGGGGCGGGGGATTAGGAGGTACAAACTATTAAGTATAAAATAAACTATAAGGATATATTGTACAACACAGCAGAATACAGCAAATATTTGATAACAATAAATGGAGCATAACGTTTAAAAATTGTGAATCCCTAAAAAAAAAAAAAAAAGATCACCTGCTTTTAAAGAGTTTAGCCTTGACCCTCACTTCTTCATAAACTCAAAAGTATTTATCAAGTGTATCCACCGCGCTAGCTACTGGCAGCTGACGGGGAAAGATGGGCGCAGCATCCGCCCTTCCAGGGAGCTCGCCGTCTGGGTCCGTTCTGGTGGTAATGGTCTGTCTTTTAGGGCAAAAAGAGGGCGTATGTAGGCCGTTTACTCGCTGACACCAACGCTTCTAGTGAGAGGTTCTTAGTAAGTAGGTACCAGGAACCTCCAGGCTGGGGTGCCCCCGGAAGATGGGAACAGAGTTGGAAGCTCCCATCCTGGTGGGGAGGCCCTCGCTGTTTGCTCTGTCTACTCTTGTTTCTGTGGGTTGGGGTGAATTTGGTCCATCAAGTTTCAGCCAGGGCTAGGTGAGTCACCTCCTTTCATAGGGGAGGGGTGTGGAGGGCAAAGTGGGGTAACTGAGGCCACTGGGCAGGAGGTGATGGGCCTGGGTCACATCCAGGGCTGTCTCAGTCCAGAATCCAAGGCTTGGTCAGCACTGGGGCCGGTGCCCTGCTGTGCTGTCCTGAGAAGGATGAGGGAACTGGGTCACAGTGCTGGGACTTACCCCAACCCCCCAGGCTGGCCAAAGCCGGCTCTCTGTGGGGTGCCGTGGCCTCCACTGAGCTCTCCGGAACCCTGATTGGGCCTCAGCCTTGCAGAGCATCGCGAAGGGGGAGCAGTGGCTTCCCTTCCCTCCCAGGACAGACCCAGGAGGGAGTGGGTGGGGGCCTGGAAGAGCTGGGAAGTTTCTCCCTGTTTCTCCCAGCTTCATCTTGCTGACCTCCCCTCTCACCACCCAGTCTCCTCTGACTCTTTCTGCTTAGCAGGGAGGGCTTCTTCCCAGTGAGGCAAAGACATCCTCACCTTCATTTTCCCTTCGTCTTAATCTCTGATCATCAGAAAGGGGCCAAAGATCTTCATTTGTTTATTTACACAATTTTGTCCTTCTTGGCAAACCCCGCCTTCCCTCCCCTGTAGGTTCTCTCAGGATCATTCCAGGTGGGAAATGATCCCTGGAAGTTGCTTAACTCTCAAAACAGGTAACAGAATGGAAAGAGCCAGGGCTCTTGATCCCGTCACTGGTGGGCTGTGTGACCTTGGGGGAGTCACTCACCCTCTCTGAACCTCTGTCTCCCCAACTGTAAGATGAGACACTAGCATCCACTTCCTGAGTGCTTGTTGGCATGAAACAAGTCAATGGATGACAGCCCATGGTGCACGACTAGTGTTGTTTTTTCTCTCTTTGGGGAAAATGATGATTTTTCAGAAATGCTCACCTCTGGATTAATCTGTAAGAGCCCTCGGTGGCATCGAGGGTACCACTTTATGTACCTGCCCCCCCCCCCCACCTTCTTGCTGTTAAGAAGAGAGCATCTATGCTATTCCTCTTCAGGGCTGTTAGTGCTATGTCTCCCTCCTTTGCTAGGGAAGAAACCGACTTCCCTATTTGAATAAACCCAAACCAGAGCTAGTGCAGATGGGTGTTGTCTCTCTGTGATCCCTTTCTGGGTGTGTTTATTCGCTGCCGTCTTGGAACATCCGGTCCCTTTGGGAGGACGGTCCAGTCAATGGTTAAGGAGCAGAGAGATCGCTACAGAGCCGTTTCGCCAAGTGTGGTCCTTGGACCGGAAGCAGCAACATCACCCACAGGCTTGTGAGAGATGCAGACCCTCCAGCCCCACCCCGCCCTGCTGCATCGGCACCTGCACTTGGGCAGGATGCCCAGGGAGTCCGTGGGCACATCAGGGCCAGAGTCGCATGGAGCTGACACCTGTCCTTCTCCCTCCGCAGGGGTGCCGGCCACCAGTGCCCCTGGGTTGACCTCCCCTGCTGAGGGTGAGGGCACCGAGGCTCATCCTGGGTGGGGGTGGGGAGGGGGAGGGAGAGCAGAGAGTTCCACGTGGCCATCAGGGATACAGGTGGCCCTTTTTTGCACCCATTGCCCTGAGTTTTACTGTCTGTAGGTTCCCTCACCAACATGACACAGCCCATCTCCACTCTGGGAAGCGTCACTGGAAACTGAAATGCTGGTGCATTAAGCGTCACCAGAAACTCGAATGCTGGTGCTTTGAAGAAGAAGGGGAAGCAGAGAGGTGACCTGGAGACAGGGCCCTGGAAGCCCACGCGAGGGGCGGCAGGTGCCTGGGGCCCAGCAAGCTGAGGGCAGCAGCTGAGGGCTGGCAGGAAAGGCTGCGGCGCCCAGGGTGGACCACGGAGCCGGGCCATCTGCCCCTCACAACCCACCACTCACTGCCCACTGCTGGCCCCTCTTCGCCCTCTGGTGGAAAGGAGCTCAGGTGGGCCCTGTACTAGTTCCTTAGGGATGCTGTAACAGATGACCACAAACTGGGGGGCTTAAAACCACAGAAATTTCTTCTCAGGTGGTTCTGGAGACCAGAAGTGCAAAATCAAAGTCAGCAGAGCCACGCCGCCTCTGGAGGCTCCATAGGAGACTCCTTCCTGTTTCCTCCAGCTTCTGGGCACGTGGCCACATCCGTCCAGTCTCTGCCTCTGCCATCACGTGGCTTCTCCTCTGCCACGTCCTCGTCTTAAAGGACTTCAGTCCGCGGATGTCGGGCTCACTCTAATCCAACGTGACCTTATCGTAACTAATCACATCTGCGAAGACCCAATTTCCAAATCAAGTTGCCTTCTGAGGTTCTGGGTGGATATAAATTTTGAGGGGACACCGTTTAACCCACCAAAAAGCCCGATGGGGCTTTTGAGAAGTGGTGGCATAATCTCTCTGTATCTGCTTTTTTTTTTTTTCCATCTGCTATTAAGAGTGAAAAAGAAAGTTAACTGGGATCTCGAGTGGATTTGAAATCTCCCTCTTCCCACACAAGACTTAGCTGAGTGGGAATTCCAGCTGCAAGATTACATTCAATGACTGTGAATGAGGAAGGGAGAGCCACATTGAATATTAATATTTAGTAATAATCTGGTTTGCAAAACTGCCCAGGCAATTGCAGAAGCCGAGGCCACTCTTTCTCCAATGCTGTTGATACAAGGGACATGGTGAATTCTCTCTTGTCAAATATAATAAACTTCCAAAAAGCCATTGTCTGAGCAAAGTCCTGAGAGACCTAGGGCTTGTGGGTGCCTTCCCAGGGTCTCGGGTCTGCCATTGACTTGAGTTGGAGAGAATCTGAGCCTAGCAGGTAGAGGGCGGGGCCAGGATCTACACTGGTCTTCCAGCTGTGTTTCTTCATCTTTCCACGTCTCAGCTCACGTCATTGCTAAATTGGGAATGAATTTAGTCAACACCTATGGATTGCATGCTACTATGTGCCATACTGGGGTTTAGTGACGAACTAGACGGACAGGGTTTCTGTGCTCTCAGAGCTCCCTCTTAAATAACAGAGACTATAGCAAACACACTATAAAAAAAACCCCAAACTGTACCATGTGATGTGATGTCAGGTGGGGAGAGGTGCTGGAAAGGAAGGTAAGTGGGTGGAGTCTGTTGATCGTGTACTCATTTTACCCGAGCAATCAAAGTAGACTGCTTGGAGGAGGCAGCATTTGAGTAGGGCTGGAAGAAAGCAAGGGAGAGTGCCTTGGGACTATCTGGGGGAAGAGCAATCCAGACAAAGAGTGCCTCAGGTTCAAGAGCCCCTGCTGGAAGGGCAGAGTGGGTGATGGGAAGGGGGGTGAGAAATGAGATCCGCCGGGCTGGGGACAGATCATGGGGGCTTGCAGGCCCAGGAGAGGAAGGATTCTGCATCTTGTTTTGTGTGGGATGAGAAGCCTGAAAGTTTGTGGGCTGCCTGCAGACAGGCTCACGTTCCCATTTTAAAAGCATCGGTTCTGCTGTCAGGAGAACCGCAGTGGCTCTGGGGGAGAAGCAGGGAGACCGGCTGAGGTGACGGTGGTTTCGGCCAGGGTGGTGGCAGTGGAGGTGGGGGGCAGGGGACGAGAAGTTCTGCCTCACATGGGATAACGCACAGAAAAACCAGGAAGAGTGCCGATTCCTCACGGGCGTGGCGAACGTTTGCTCCACGATGGGGCACTTCCCAACGAGATTCTCCACCCCTGCACCCCCAGGACCACCTGGTGAAGCAGCTTCAGCACCGACATATTTCCATTTCCCAGCCTCTGGCCACTCTCTGGGAGACCATTTCCTAATGGAGAACACGAGGAAGAACAAAGCAGCTCGTTCACTCATTCATTCCTTCATGCATTCATTCATTCATTGATTCATTCCGTATGTATTGGGCTCCTGCAGGGGGCAGTGCTGAGCAAAAGCAGAACAGTCCTGCCAGCCGATGCTCTCGGTCCAGGGCACCCTGCAGGCTTCAAGTTCAGTCCACTATGTGAGTGAAAAGGTCCCCATAAAAGGAGTTTGAAACAAAGAAATGATGAAACCTTGAAAACCAAGCTGACAGATCGGTAGACAGATACACCTCCTTGATCCATAAAGGTGACCCCCGTCTGCCCCTCCCCGCCCCCCAGCATCCATCCCCCAACCTCCCCTCCTCCAACCCAGCAGAGAGGATGGTGGAGCGAGAGGGGGGCTGCCTTTGATCTGATTCCCAAATCCCTTCTCCCTGCCAGGGCAGTCTGGCTGCCAAGGGACCTTTGATCTCCTTAATGGGAGAATCAGGGCGTCTGCCCTTGAAAGGATGCCTGTGCACACAGGAGGGCTGGACAGTGGCTGTGAACCAGACAGAGGAAGCACCCAGAGAGATGCGCCGTGGAGAGGGAGGCTCATGAACCTTGCAGAAGCCACTGGCCTCAGGAGCTCTCCAGAGCCTTTCTGGAAAGCCCACTGGACAGCCACTACGGGTGGGGTCCTGGGTGTGGTGCTGAGAACGGGGTGGTCAGGGAGGACCTCCAAAGCCAGGCAGAGATCAGAGGCGACAGCACCCTGGAGTTGAGGTTGGCCTGCCCAGCGCCTGCTCTCCTTCCTTTTGGTGTGAGCACCCCGATCCTGTTCTCAGGACCTGCTCCTCCCTGGCAGGTGCTCTGGGGTGGACCCGAGTGAGGAAAATCCAGAGGCAAGGAGACCAGCTTTGTGACCTTCCAGGGGAAGGAGCTCCTGCAGGGAGTGGGCAGCAGGGACAGGGAGGGGGCTTCCAAGGGGGGCAGAACATTTGTGCTGCAGAAAGCAGGCAGCTACTCCTTCGAAGTCATTTAGACTTTTACATTTTCACTATCGCCAACCCATCAGTCAGGGGCTGCTGCTGGGTTGTATTATTATTTTTCTCCTTCTAAAGGTCAGCGACTTGTTGCGGCTGATTATGTCCCTGAACTGTGCAGACAGGCAGACTCTGCTCGCCGACTTCCCCATATCACCCAGCTCCGGGAAACATGAAACCTCACCGAGACCCGTCCATCACTTGCGCGCACCTGGCACTTGGAAATGAAAGAGACTCGTTCCGTATTCCCAATCAATGTCTGTCTGCCATCTCTGTCGATAACTGCTGGGCGGTCCAATCTTTCCCCTGACAGAAAGGCAGCCGGGGTCAGCCTGGAGATGCTCTGGAGGGAAAAGGCGGTCGTTTGATTCAGACCCTCCTCACGGGGCTGGAATTAAGTTGGCTCTCTCTCTAATGAAACTGACTCTAAGGGTCCCTGCGTGCCAGAGATTCGATGGCTTTCCAGAGAACCAATGATGAGCGATAATATTAAAACCATGCACACATGCAGCCTCGCATTTTTAACAGTGCTGAGGATGCTTTCAAGGTGCTTCCAGCTCTGCAGGAAGCAGAGGTTGCCTGGCAGCGTGCTGAATGCACGGTAGGGACACAGTGAATGCTGAGGGAATGGCCTTGGTCGCTGCCGTTCCCATTTTCCTGATGGGGAGACCAAGGCGTTAAGAGGCTCAGAAACTCGCTTGTCGTTCCAGTGTTACCTTACCACGGTCCTCGTGTTTGCAAGTAGTAGAGGCCGACCTCCAAAGTGAACTTTTGGAAGGGTTAGGGCTCTCCCAGTGGGCAAAGCTCTATACTGGAGTCTTGAGTCCCAGCTCCAAATAACCAGGAGAGAGGTTCTGATTGGTCCAGCAACAGGCAGGTGTCCATTCCAGTCTGATCAGCTGTAACTGAGGGGTGTGGGACCTCATAAAGTAAAAATGCCACCATGTGTATCTGGGGAAGGGAGGGGGCGGTCCTCTGAGAACAAGGGTGTCTCCTGGGCCACTCCAGCTCAGTATTGCAAAGTAAACCCCAGATTTGGGAGTTGAGTCCCTTGAGGTTGGGTGAAAAGTTAGTTCAGTCTTGCAGACTGGAGAGGGTGGGAGTGAGCAGACATGACCGTCAGAAATTGGGTCAGAAAGCTCCACTGCGAGGGTGCAGGGACCTGTTTCCTCCGAGGAGCGCGGAGGGCAGGGGAGCCTCATGGGGCTGCAGACGACCCTCTGGGCACCTGCAGGTAGGAGGGTCGTGCTCAGCGACCGAATGGTGGGTGCCAGCAGCACTGCTCTCTGCCCTGGACACAGCCTGGACAGAACGCTTAGTGGACACTGTGTGCCCGGTCTCCACTTCCAAGCCTGTTTGAACGCTCATGGCTGGTGACTGGTCACACTCTCACTGGGGACACAGTCCTCACCCCAGACGGTATCTGCCTAGCAGAATCATGCCCCTGCTTCTCAGGTGCCGTGATCTACCAGAAACCACCTGGGATCCTCCATCAGAATGAATCATCTGCTCTGGCAAGCATCCCTTGCCACCCTGGTCTCCTTTCCTAATAGTTATTTATAGCTCGTCTTATCCTCTGTGCCCCCAAGTCCCGAGAACCTCCAACTCCACCCAGCCCGGTGGAAGGGAGGAGATAAGATTAAATTGAACATGAGATTGGATTTTTAAACTGGACTTCCCTAATTGTGACTAGAAAGAGGTGGGATTTGCCCCAGGTGTTATTAAAGGTGTGTTCTGGTTTGGGCGCCCACAAATAACATTGGCTAAAACAAGACAGAAGTTTATTTTTCTTTCTTGTAAAAGATTCTGGAGGTGGGAGTCTAGGGCTGATGTGGCGACTCTGCTCCATGAAGCTACCAGGGAGCCAGACTCCTTCCAGCTTTCTACTCCATCATCCTTAGGATAGGACCCTTGTCCTCATGGTCCAGTATGGCTGCTAGAGCTCCAGTTATCACAACAACGTTTTAAGAGGTAGGACGGAAGAGGGGGAGACTCCCTTTCAAGAAATATTCCCAGGGATACCCCACAACACTCTCTCTTATATCTTACCGGCCAGTATGTAGTCACATCACTGAACATAGCTACAAGGAATGCTCAGGAAATGTGGTCTTTTAGCCGAATGGCAGTGGGCAATGGGATTCTGTTACTAAAGAAGAAGTAAAGATTGGTATTGGGGGAAAGCCAGTGGTTCCTGTTTCAGATAGGGAACGGAGACTTGCAAGAGTTCTCTGGAAAGTAGTGATTAGAACACTATACCTGTTTCATGTTTATTCCCAGTGGAGACTGGTCAGAGGGCTTTAATCTATGTTGGGAGGTTACAAGTAGGGCTGCCAGGTAAAATACAGATGTCCACCTAACAAATAAATTTTTAGTGTATGTCCTGAATGTTACATGGGACATACTTACACTAAAAAATTATTTGTCTTTTATATGAAATTCAAATTTAACTGGGGATCCTGTATTTTTCTTTGCTCAATCTGGCACCTCTAGTTATGAGGGGAGTTGGGATACCCTCAGGAGGTGAAGGCAGGGCCTGAGTGGAGGTGTGAGGATGCCTAGGTGGATCGGGGCATCACAGTACTGACACGGGCTTGCCTCAAGGCTGGGTACCACCCTCATCCGTCGCTCTCTCATGCTGGTCTCCTCCCTGGCGCTACTGGCGGGGGTCTGTTAAGAATCCTCATCATTTTACCCCCAGCCAGAAAACTCGGAGGCAGCTGCATTTATCACGCTGCGCTGAAAAATTACATATGCAAGTCCATTTTCTTGGGATTTATGTACTATTCCCTTCCACAAACGATTTGCAGAAATTTCACAGACTGTTGAAGAATTACATCTATAGTTACATCTTCCTAAGATTTATGCTCCTCCCAGATTTCTTAAAGGATTTGAGGATATTTTATAAAGTTCATCCCAAGGAAAAGTAACAGGATAATTAAAAAGAAAACAACGGAACGAAAAGCTACTTAGAAGAAGCAGAGTCGTGGATCTCAGGTCCGTGTGCTCAGTGCGGACACAGCGTGATTTGGTGGTGGGTGGAGACCAGCGTTGAGACTGGCGCATAGGTGTCGACTCAGTGCCTGGAACTGAGTTTCTACAAAAGACGAATCAGGGCGTTATGACCTGCTTTAAGAAGTGATCCTGCAGGTTCAAAATCCCTGTGGGTTTTCGCTGTCTCCCGAGTTGTCCTTGTGGACAGTGGTCTCAGGACGACAAGCCTGAGGAAGCCAGTCTTGCTGACGCGTGACAGGTCTTGAGAATCAGCCGGGGAATTTCCAGACCTCGGAAAGCCTGGACCGTGACTTCAGAGCCTCTGGGGGGAGGACCCGGCTGCCAGAATTCGGAAAGCTCCCCAGGGGATACCCACGAGCAGTCAGGGTTGGGAACCCCAGGAGTAAAAGATTCTCTTCTATTTTCTGGGTGGGGAAAGCAGAGGCTCCACCCTGGGAGTGATTCATTCTGGTGCTACTGGAGCTGAGATGTGAGGTGTGACCTTCTGACCCCGCCTCACTGCTCACTCCGCAACCAAAGTATCTTGTCATTGCACAGATTTTCAAGCACAATTGAAAAAAAAAAAATCCACCAGGACCGCTTACTGACCTCGGTGCACTGCAGGAACGACTACATTAAAGGCTAAAACTTGGGGAGCCTCGGGGGTGCTGGGGAGCGCTGCCGCGTGGGCAACACCTGCTCCAGGTGGATTGAGGAAGCAGCAGCATCGGGCCAGCCTGTGCTGTTAGACATGTTTCCCAGGGGAAGCTGGGCCTATTTCTAGACATTGTAAACCAGCCAAGAGACTCTCGGTCAGCCTGGGATCAAAGTGGATCATTTCTCAGATGATGTCACTGGGGCAAAGCAGAAAGACTGGATGTGCATGTGTTAGGGGACATAAAAACATTCAGTGTGGATGTCAACTAAGCCCCAGTGATGGAGCAAGATGTGACTGATGGGCCCTCAGCCCTCCAGGAACTTTCAGGTCCCTTGGTGAGATACCCATCTGATGGATGCCAAAGAGAGTAGGCATTTCCATCAACCATAACTTTTATATGAACTTTCAACAGCAGGAGGAGGGGGAGAGACATGGGGGGCATCCAGGACACAGAATTTAAGGAGCCCTCACTTTCAGGGGTGTGTAAGTGTGCCATTAAGCTACCCTGGCACCTTTGGGGAAAATCAATTGACTCTATAAATAAGGGTCTATTTCTCAAATCTGTCTTGTCCATTGGGCAATTCATGTAACCCTACGCCAATACCACACTGTCTTGAATACTGTTGCCTTACGGCAAATCTTGGAATCAGTGAGTGCGGGCCCAGAAACTTTGTTCTTTTTCTTGAAAGTCTTCATCAAAATCCCAGCAGGCTTTTTGTAGAAATGGACAAGCTAATTCTAAAATTTGCACGGTAACAAGAAGGACCGAGAATCAGTGCTCTTTCTTCCTTTGTGTGGATCCAGATTTCCATCTGGTGTCACTCTGCTTCTGCCTGGTGGATTTCCTGTAGCGTATTTTGCAGGGTGGGTCTGTGGGTGATGCGTTCTTCCAGCATTTGTAGGTCTGAAGAAGTCTCGATTTCATCTTTGGTTTTGGAAGCTATTTTTGCTGGGTATAGAATGTTGGTTTTTTGTTTGTTTCTTTTTCTTTCGGTACTTTAATGATGTCACTCTACTGTCTTCTGGCTTGCATCTTCTGTTTGTGATGAGACATTTGCTGCCATCCTTATGCTTCTTCCTCTTTTTGTAAGGTGCTTTACTCCTCTGGCTGCTCTTAAGGTCTTTGAATGTATCACTCATTTTATGGCACTCGATCTTGATGTACCTTGTTGTACTTGTCTTCATAGTTTGGGGCTTAGTGTTCAGTGAACTTCTTGGCTCTGTGGCTGTATAGTTTTCATCAGATTTGGAAAAAATTTCAGCTGTGAATTCTTCCAATATTTTCTTCTAGTCCCCTTTTCCTTAGTGTACTCCTATTACACATATATTAGGCGGCCTGAAGTTGCCCCGTAGGTAATTGATGCTCTGCTCATTTCTTTTCCCATTCATTTTTCTCTGTGTGGTTAATTTTGGTTGGTTTCTATTGTTATGATTTAAGTTTTTGTCTTGCAATGTCTAATGTGCCGTTAATCCCGCACAGTGTACCTAACAGTTTTTGTCTATATGCTAATATATATATTATTATATATTATTGAGCCTGGACAGTTTGTCTTTTCTTTTTTAAAGAGCATTAGGTTTTATCGTGGCAAGGAGTAAATTTCCTGGAAGATCAGCATGAGTTGATTTTAGACTTTCTTGGGGTGAATGTAGAGGAGCCCCATACTCTACTGCAAGAGGGGATTTTGTGGGCTGTCAACTGAATAAGGGCATATAATGTCTCTCCCTTCTGGTTGGTCTGAACCCCAGTGTGTCTTAGCTCTGCACAACATTGGGATCTCCACTCACCACCTTTCCTCTGGTTCCCCCTGTTCTATGCCAGGCTTCACAGAGACTTGCCCTGTGCATATGCACTTAGTATTATGTCAAAGACTAAAGGGACTCCTCATATAGATTTCTGGAGCTCCCTCTGTATGCAATTACCTCCTCTGAAGTTCTCTGCCCCGAAAATTCCAGCTGTCTCTGGGAGCCCCAAATGCCAATTTCTGTTTCCTCTGTCCAGGAGGAAACACTGAAACCAGTGTTTCTCCTCTTTCTGGATTAACGATTGTGGATGGAAAAAGAATAGAAAATCAAAATAGCGAATTACATGTGCAGGGATTAACAGGCGATGGCAGCCGCAGCGCATCCATCGTGTCTATGTGAGGTCTGTCAGTTTACCCACAAGTTGGTTTGGTTTCCAGTCTCTGAGCCAAGCCTGAGGCTGGTGCTGCAGATACCATGGATCAGTAGTTCCAGGCTGTGACCTTGAGGAAGCTCAGGCTTCTGGAAGGCAGGCCCAGAAACACGCTATTTCTCTTTGGCCATAGCAGACCCCTGTACACACCCTACACAGCGTGCCCAGGAGGGGAGTGAGAAAATGCCTGTGCGTGAGGTGACAGGTCGCCCCCTAAGTGTCAGGGAGGGGGCCACCAGGCGATCAGTGCTGGGCCCTGGAAACGCTGTCCAGATCCACGTCACCGTTCTGCCACTAAGTCGAGGTGTGACCTTGGACAAGTCACTTTACCTCCCATGCCTCGGTTTCCTTTTTGGTAAAAGGGATATAAGCGTATCTAACTCCTTGTGGAATATGGCCTGACACCTAGCAGGTACTCCATGAATCTAGCTGTACTGAGGGTCCATCAGAATAACTCTCAGGATCCCAGGCGATGAGCTCTTTCTAATCCGCGGGTTCCACTCTGTGATTCCACACGGTCATTTCTAGATCGTGGACACGGTGAATCCAATTTCCCAGTGTGGGTTCCACTTCGGTGAAACTACGGCAGAAAATAGGAGACAAGTGCAACGATCTCAAGAAACAACCTGGACCCCCACGGACGCTGTTAGGACTCCTGGACAGTCTGTGCCAAGTTTAAATACACAGATTTGGGGGTACTGGGTGCTGGTCTCTGTCTAGCAGGGTGCTCTCGGGCGAGCTCCCACCATAAGCGAGGAAGAGCCCTTGCCCCAGCTAAGCCCGCTCATCCATGGGGTGGTGCCTGGTGAGCACAGTGAGCGCCCCCTAGCAATGGCTCCAGGGTTGCTGTTTTCCTAAATGGTCATCATCTTCTTTATGACTGTTCTTATTATCTGCAGTGGGTGTGGTTGAGTCCAGACGCTAGCACGTGGATCTAAGGGGCAGCAGTGGGTGCAGAAGCTCGAATAACCAGCTTCAGCCGGTAGGTAAGGTCAACATAGGAAATGGAAATTTCCACCACGAAGGGCCTGGAATCAGAGCAGGCAGCTCGATATCAGTTTCCCCAGAGCCAGCCCAGCCCGCGTGGAACCTTGTCTGCCCCTGCCCGTTCCATCCTGGGCCTGCTTTCTCTCATCATTTCTTGCCCTCCATCATGGCAGGGAGCGACCCAGCCAGGAACGAGGCAGGCTGGACGCTTGTCAGGAGGAGGATGGCTGCTGGCTGCGTTAGGAACCCTCGTCCTGGAGGGACCTGGGTTTGTTTACTTGGGAGACAGAGGCAGCCTGAGGAGGAATTTCTCCCTGGAAGGGGGCCCAGGAGCGCTGCGCTGTCCCACAGATCCCCACGCCTCTCCTGGAGCAAGTCCAGTTCTCAGCCCAGCCCCCGTGGGCGCCCCCTCCCATCCAACCGCCAATGGCAGCCCAGCCCCCGTGGGCGCCCCCTCCCATCCAACCGTCAATGGCAGCCCAGCCCCCATGGGCGCCCCCTCCCATCCAACCGCCAATGGCAGCCCAGCCCCCGTGGGCGCCCCCTCCCATCCAACCGCCAACGGCAGCTCAGACCCCAGACACCCTCGCGCTGCTCCTTTCCTGCATCTCGGGGCAGTGTCTCACTGCTGCTCCTCTGTGTGTCCGTCAAGGCACTTCCTGTGCTACCTGGAGGGGTTGGTCTAGTCCCTGGTGGCTCCTCCCCGGGCTGTGGGCTTCCCGAGGCTGGGACTGCCGAGGCAGGGTCTCTGTGGGGCCAGGTGAAGGCCCTGGAGCCCGGGTGGGATCCTGGCTCAGCCCGTCCACCGGTTCCCCCTCGGCAGGTTCTGCTCGGGTCCTCGGTTTCTCTCTCTGTAGAATGGGCATGATATGGATCCCCGCCTCACGGGGTTGTGGGAGAATTAAGGAGCTTGCTGTGTATAAAGGGCTTAGAATACTGCCTGGCTCATGGTAAGTGGCGGTGGCTGCTGTTCCCGCCTGTATCTTCCGGAGCCCAGCATGGGTTGGCCCAGGGCAGGTGTCTGATGTGAATTAGTAAACTTGTGCCTTTGTAGCAGGGGCCTTTAGCTGACAAGATGGCCTCTGGGTGGGGTTTGTGGGTCTTAGAACCAAGGTTCCCGGGAGGTTCCAACTGTGCCTTGTCAGGCACCCCTGCTCCCAGGGTCTCAAGGGCATCCTTTTTCTCCTTTTCCCTCCTTGCATCCCTCTCGTCTTTCTTCCCTCTCTCTTCTCCCCCCGGTTCTTTCTGATACAGGGAGCCAAGTAGCACCGTGAAGATCACACATCCTTGTGGGTATTTCTGCTTCTATCAGTGGGCTCCATTTTAGCAGAGGACCTGATCCTTTCATAACACCAGCTAATTGCTCTTAAGAAGCCCAAGAAGCCCCGTGTTGTGCTGGTGCTCTGGGGATGCTCGCCCACGTACCAGGCAGGGCCTGCATCTTCTGCTCTCCACAGCATGTACTTGGGGCTCCGGGTCCCAAGTCTGCCCCACGAACCCATCCCTTACTGTGACTTGGGAGTGCTTCTTTCAGGAACACCAGGGACTGCCCGAGGGCCCTGTCTTCGGCAGACAAACAAGTCATTTGGTGATGCGTTGGGCAGGTGAGTCCCATGAGTCATGCAGAATCCAAAGGAGCTGCCCAGGAGGGGCACTGCGGGGGCAATGCCAGGAGCAGCCAGATGTCAGGAGACTGGGTGGCCTCAGATGGCAAGCTTTGGATTTTAAGTCACCGTTGTTCCTAAAACTTGGAAACCTTCAAAAGCATTCAGTGAGGGCTGGACTGGAAGACTTGACACATATAAATGGGATTTGGAATCAGCCCCAGACTCAAGCACAGCTGCCCTTGTGTGGACATGCCTGGAGCCAGGTATGTGGCCGCTGGGATTAAACCAGCGCAGCTCTGGGAGGAGCCCGACCTTTGCCTGGTGTTGATGTCCATTGCTGGCATCACTAGGCTGGCCGCTGACCGGATCCCTGCAAGGAAGCCAAGAATACAGGCTCTGCAGCCAGCTGGTGCTGGGTTTGATGTGACTTTACCACCTACATGGCAGAGGGACCTTGACCCAGGCTTTTAACCTCTCTAGCTTCAGTTTCCTCCTCTGGACATGGAATAAAGATAGTACTTTCCTCCTAGGATGCTTTTGAGGGCTGACATAGTAAACACATCATGAGTCATTATTATTTCCATTGTCCCTCTAACTTTGAGACCAACCTGGCTACCTAAAGCGCGTTTTTAGAGGAAACTGAGTCCAATCATTATATTCTTCCAGCTAATAGCCTGGCTACAAACCAACTGCTCTTTCCAATTTCCTTGGCTTACGTGGGGTTCCCTCTGAGTCGGTCTGTAAACCAGTTGCACCCTAATTAATCCTCATTATCCAGCCACTCAGAACATGTTGAGTCAGGGACAGTCACGTGCTCCTGCCCCCACAAATACCTGTTCTCTCACCACCAGAACGCTAGCATGGTACATAGCCACCCTGACTAAGACTACATTTCCCAGAAGACCTTGTGGCATGGCCATGTGACCCTGTGTTACCCAATGGGAATGAGAAGTGATTCCGTTAACGTTGATGGTTATGTCCTTAAAGGGTTGGGACCAGCACTCCACTCCTTTTCTCCCTCCACCAGGGAAGGGACACGGTAGCTAGTTGTTTGGGGCCTTATGGACAAGGGCTACTCCCTCGGGGAGGTAGAGAAATAAGGAGTCTCAGTGCCCAGCACTGCATTATCAGCCATGAACGGTTACCAGGCAGAGAAAGTAACTTCTCTTTTGTTTAACGTGCTGTGATGTTGGACACCTCTATCTTAATTAACGTGGTGGTTACATGTATTTGGCCCTTTATGACTACGTACACGTGTGAGCTGGAATTCACAGTGCAGGTTAACAGCCATGCTAAATCACAATATTGACATAAAACCTTATCTTAGACAAAATCACATTAAATTGTGTCCCTTGATTAGTGATTTATCATAAAGAGCATCTTTTTATCATTGATCAACTTATTTTCAAAAATACGTTTTTGTAAAATAATTACTCATTTCTTGGTTTTAATTGTAATTTTTGCTTTTATCTTTTAAAGTACAGCAGCTATTTCCTTGTTGTGGTATTTACTTTTATGGTTATCTTTTAAAAAATTAAGATATAACTGACATATAAAAAATTCATCCTTTTAAAGTGTAAAATTCAGTGGTTTTTACGAGATGGGGAACCGTCATCATTTTTTAATTCCAAATTTTTTTCATCATACTCCATACTCTCATTCTCCCCTTTCCCAGCCCCTGGCAACGCCTTTTCTACTTCCTGTTTCTGGATTTGTCCATTTCAAACATTTCATATAAATGAATCATATAGTATGTGGGATTTTGTGTTTGACTTCTTTTGCTTAGCATGTTTTCAAGGTTCATCCGTGTAGTAGCGTGTATCAATACCTGATTCCTTTACATGGCTGAATAATATCCCATTGTATGTATCTATACCACATTTTGTTTATACATTCGTCAGGTGATGGACATTCGGGTTGTTTCCACCTTTTGTCTGTTATGAATAATGCCACTACGTTCATGTACAATTTTTGTGTGAGCATACATAACCAGGAGTGGAATTGCTGGGTCATATGGTAACTCTCTATTTAACTTTTTGAGGCACTGCCAAACTATTTTCCAAAGTGGCTGCACTATTTTACTTTCCTACTAGCAATATGTGAGGGTCCCAATTTCTTCTCCATATGCTCGTCAACATTTGTTATTGTTCTTCTTTTTGATTATAGTCATCCTTGTGAGTATGAAGTAGTATCTCACTGAGATTTTGATTTGCATTTCCCCAATATTAATGATGTTGACCATCTTTTCATATAAGTGATGGCCTATAATGTTTGTCTTTCTCTGACTTACTTCACTCAGTATGATAATCTCTAGGTCCATCCATGCTGCAGTAATATTTCATTCTTTTTTATGGCTGAGTAATACACCATCATGTGTGTGTATGTATATATATAGATAGATAGATAGATATGTATATATATATAGATATATATATATGTATATATATATATATATATATATATGACACATCTTCTTTATCCATTCATCTGTTGAAGAAAACTTATGTTGCTTCCATGTCTCGGCTATTGTAGATGGTGCTGCTATGAACGTTGGGGTGTGTGTATCTTTTTGAATTAGAGTTTTTGTCTTTTCCTGATATGTGCCCAGGAGTGGGATTTCTGGATCATATGGTAACTCTATTTTTAGTTTTTTAAGGAACCTCCATACTGTTCTGCATAGTGGCTGCACCAATTTATATTCCCACCAACAGTGTAGGAAGGTTCCCTTTTTTCCACACCCTCTCCAGCATTTATTATTTGTAGAATTCTTGATGATGGCCATTCTGACCAGTGTGAGGTGATACCTCATTATAGTTTTGATTTGCATTTCTCTAATAATTGGCGACGTTGAACATCTTTTCATGTGCTTGTTAGCCATCTGTATGTCTTCTTTGTAGAAATGTCTATTTAGGTCTTCTGCAGTATAAGGCAACTTCCAAAGGGATGAAACTCCTCTGTGTGATGCTGTGATGGAGGACACATGTCATTATGCATTTGTCAAAACCCATGGAATGCACAACATAAAGAGTGAACCCTAATGTAAACCATGGGGTTTAGTTAATAATAACTAGAGGGTTATTGGTTCATCCATTGTAATAAATGTGTCACACTAATGCAAGATGGTAATAATAGGGAGAATGTGTGCAGGGAGGAGGGAGAGAGTACTTTCTGTTCAATTTTTTCTGTAAATCTAAAACTGCTCTTAGAAATAAAGTCTATTTAGAATTTTTTAAACGTGACTTGATTTTAGGAAATATATTCGGTATAGAATATAGTAGGTGGTATAAGAATATGGCAAAAATCACATGCGAGGTATGTGGGTGATTGACATTTGGGAAACATGGTGGGAAATATGTATTGCAACTGGGGTCTCTGTTAATGCAGGATAGTGGAGAAAAGAGACAAACACATTGAATAAAAGATAAAAATATTTCATGAATAACTTGAGGTCTAGTGGAACTATGTATGTTACACCAGGTACAGCTGATTGGGGGTTTTCTTTGCTTTGAGGGTTAAGTATGACTTGGGAAGAACTAAGAGACAAAAAAAAAAAAAAAAAAGACTAAGACATCTAATACAAGACCTCCAATGGTTGATGGAAAAGCTCACAGGAGAGGAAGAAGGAGAGAGAAATTTTGGAAAGCCTCCATCAAACACATTGGGGGTTGTCGAAACCATGAGTCAGGTGATGAGAACAGCGCCAGCATCAGCTGGCGCCCTGCTTCCTCTTGGTACCATGGACAGCAGCCAAACCCAGTTGGGTGAGTTTGCTCATGAGGCCAAGGGTTTCTTGTCTTCATCCCACGGTGTCGGATTTGTGCTGGGTTCTGTTTAGAACACAGGGATGAACTAGGGGTTCCTCTCCTTCTGGGAGATCTGACCCTTTCGCATGGAGCTACATAGAAGTTCAGGAGGCATGAGGGGAGTGCACAGGACGTAGCATAGGAAAAATCAGTCCAAACTCTGCCACTCGCCCAAGGTCACAGGGTTAGCGACAGAGCATCACCCCTCTTGGAGTCTCCCTTTTCTCTTCTGCAAATTGGACTTGATCCTCAACCAACCCTGTGAGGGGCACACAGTGAGTGCTGGACAGATGTTTAGTGAAAAGAATTCCGAGGATTCCTTTTCTGGGGTGTGAGAAAGAGGCTAAGGTGGTCTTGTTGAGCGCTGTGTTTCTGCTTCCTAGCACATCGCTTGCCAGATAGCCAGTACTTCAGCGAATGTTGGAGGAAGGGAGAAAGGAGGGAGGAAGGATGCAGGTTGCTGGTACTTCTCCCTTTTCTCAGCCTGGAGCACAGGGCCTGGCACCCAGGGGCTCACTGCCACATCCCTCCTTCCTAAGCAGACTGTGTCTCTCCTACGGGGTGCAAAACCCAGGAGGCAGCCTCATCTTCCCATCCGGCTCACCTTCAGCGGCAGTAGAGATCAAGAGGAGCGGTAGGGGCCGCACCCTCAGGGTGTGGGGCCCATAATGAGGTCTGGAGCTCCAGGAGTCTTGGCGATGCTCCTTTATCTCCATTTCTCATCCGGGGCTCAACTTAAGAGTCCGTCTAGAAACATCCCTCTCACTTCATTTCCAGTTTCAGACACCTGGTGAGGCGAATCCCTGGGGAGTCTGGTTTGCAGGAGGCTGGCTTTCAAGGCTTTTGTGATGAGGTCGCAGGCCCCTGATGTATTATTCAGGCTGGGTACCAATCAGTGCCAGATGCCCGTCCATCCTCCGCTGGTGCCCCTGCCTGGGCTTCTGCCGTTTTGGAAGCAAATGCTAAAATCTGCAGAGAGATCGTCTGCTTTTGTCTTGCTGCAGCGTAAATACCTGGCACCCGTCGCTGGGGAGATATGTTTGTGCTACATTGTCTGATTCTGTTATTTCCAGTTCTCTTGCTGGTTGTAATCACCCCTTGTGCTTTTAGCCTCCAGGGCGGCGGGAGAAGCAACCTTTCAGCTGCAGTAAAAGTTGGGCTGAGATTTGCTGCACTGTGCTGTCTTCATGTCTAGAAAGAAGTGTGATCCAAAAGGAAATGCTTGGAAAATCAGAAGCGACCCCCAGCTACCAGCCAAACACCTAGGATGATGCATGGCGCAGGGCTGGGTGCTGAACTAGGAGCTGCAGTGACTCTGGACAAATCACTTAGATCCACTTCACGGATATGGCAATAGAGGCATCAGGCAAGATTATCCTGTCCACCTTGCTCTCCTCGTGGGGTCCTCCTGTGTATAAAATGCAGTAGGACCATGGCATTGCGTCCTGGGGTCAGGCTGGCCTGGGTTCAAATTCCAGCTCTGTTGCTCAGCAGCTGTGTGACTTTGGAAAAGTGACTTCACCTGTCTGTGTCTCCGTTTCCTCATCTATAAAATGGGGATAATAATACTCTTGTCGCAGGGGGGTGAGGGTTCAGTGTGTTAATCTAGGTAAAGCACTCAGAACCATGCCTGGAATATAGGAAGTCCTTAACAAACACTAGCTTCCATTATAACAGTAGTATTACTACTAATAGTAAACGAAGTACCTACGACACTCAAGGCAGTGCACCGACGGAGCTGTATTCCTGATCCAGTCTAATCTTCATAACAGGCTCAGAGGGAAGTTGATGAACCCTCAGGAAACTGTGTCTCAGAGGATGAAACAGTAGAGCTGGGATCTGAATTCCTCCTAGGCAGCACCTAGACCTCAAAGAGCTTTGCTGGTCTTGCTGGAGAAACAAGCTCAAGGAACTTTAAGTGATTGCGCTGGGATTCTGTACTATTTAAGACAGTGAACAGAGATGCTAGTATAACCCAGCGCGTAGCAGTGGCCCAGTGACTGGAGCGGCCTTTGTAAGCCCTTTGCTGGCCCTGTGTCCCCGCGCCGTCTGCCGAGAACACGCCCTCCTCTGACGGCAGGCTGCTCTCACCCTCCTCCTTCTGGTCATAAGTCTTCCACACCAGCTAGCTTTGTCCTTTCACAGCAGTGGTGTTCCATGTTCCATGAGAACAGGCACTGTGTTTTATCCCCTCTGTATCTTCAAGGCCTGGAAGCATGCCTGGCACATAGTAGGTCCTTATTAAGTGGACTGAATGGAGGCCTGGTTCAGCTCGTGGCAACCCAGAGAAGCTGCCCTGGGTGGGGGGGCAGGGAGGGGGAGGTAGAGTCTGGAGGAAGGAGGGAACCGTCTGTGACACCCCCTCCCTCGCTCTCCCTGAATCATCCCGCAAGGCGGCTGACCTCTGGGGACCACACCAACGGGTCCTCCTGGACTCTGCCTCTCACTTGGGTTTGGCCAATGGTGGAACACCCATGTGCAGGTTTAGCTGTACCCAGCAGGGGGAGAGGGGAGAAGGAGTCCGGGGAGGTTATGATCATTATTAACTCTCTGCTGTCCCCTGCTTGCTCAGGGGTGATTTGAGGTGAGAACACAGGCGTGAAAGTGCTTTGTAAACGGGAGTGCTCCGTGGATGTAATGACTTCCTGCCAACAGCACCATTGGTCCCGCTGCCCGGTGCTCGGTTACTGCATGGTGTCCACCCCTTATATCAGCCCCCTGCACACAGGGCCCAGCACGTGGCTCTTCCTGGGCCCCCTCAGGGTGGCCAGGTGACCGGGGGGGGGGGGCGGTGTGTGGCTTTGGTGTCTCCAGACCTGGGTTGGAATCTGTAACTACAAGGCCTCAGGAATGCCTTTAGCTTCCTGAAGTCACTCCCCTCTTGTAACGGGGGTCCTGATGGTCCATGTGGATGTTCGTAGGAATGGGCTGGCCCGGAAGAGCAGCCGTCCTAAGGCACCTGTTGCTCTCATCCGTAACCCCATCGGTAGTTCCCGCAGTGTACAATGCTGACATCAGTTTCCCCCTCATCGGTCACGCCTGGCATTTTTCCAGATGGAGCAGAGGCCACTTGGTCCCTCTAGCTCTAGAACCCAGAGCTCTGAGCGCCAGCTGAAGAATTCCACGCGTTCCTGTGGCTTCCAGACGGTGCCCCTGCACCCCGCCTTCTTCCCTCCAGCTCCCCTCTCTGCTCCCCGACCCATCCGCCTGATGACGGCTCTATAAGGATCCAGGGCAGCAGGGACCGGATTAGGCACCTGCCTTCACCAGTCACTGCTTCGCGGCTGCCTTGGAAGCCCCACAGACTTGAAAAAACAGAGACACACGCGGTGTCTGTGCTGTCAGACACCCTGGCACACCCAGCCTCCAGCAGATACTCCCCAGCGGAGTCCTAGCGGGCTGGCCGCCTCCCAGGCAGGAGCCCAGGGCTGAGCTCATCAGTGAGGCGCCGGCCGGGGCGGGGGGGCCGATGATGCCCTGGGGGCGCCCGCCACAGCCAAGCTGGGGCCCCTCTGTGCAACGCTGCCCTCAGCTGCACGTCCTCGCCAGACACTGTTCTCCTTACAGAAGGACGGTGGTTCCTTGTTGCCCAAAGAGCCCAGCCGCCACGCGACCTAGAAGCAGACCACCTCCCAGAGGCGAAGGCTGAATGCCCTCTGCACCCGGCAGATCTGAGCAGATCACCCCAGGTCTGGGACACAACAGCCTTAGAATGAAGACCAAACTCCTTACTTTTTCCTACCAGGCCCTGCAGGGCCCAGCCCTGCCGAACTTCCTGACTGCTTCTCACACCTGTGCTCCCTCACACTGGGCTTTCCCCTGCCCCTGCCCCCCCAGGGCCTGCGCCCCAGCCTGGAAAGGCCCTGCCCCTCCTCCCCTCCCCTGTCAACTCCACCATCCCATCCGATTTCACCACAAGAAAGCCCCTTCCAGACTTGCCGCCCAGCCCTGCTCCTCTGCCCGGAACGTTTCACAGTCAGGGCGGCTCCTGTTTCCAGAGATTTCAGCTGCAACTTTCACTGTGTGTCCTCCGCTCCTTCGTGGACATCTGTCTCTCCAACTGGACGGAGACGGCAGGACATGGAGTCGCAGGCTGGGCCCTTCAGAAGCAGATGCTGACATGGAATTTGGGGGGCTGACATGTTGGTTAGGGATCAACACTTATCAAGGGAAGTCAAAGATGGGGGACGCAGAGCTGGGCTGAGGGAGAAGTTCAACGCGAGGGTGGCAGGGCTCGCTCAGTTGGTGGGGTCTGTGGCGGGTGCCGGGCACAGTTTTCTGCCCTTATCCCGAGCAGCTAGACCAGCCTGTGTGCCCCAGCACGCCTTAGTCCCCTACGCCGGCTGCCCCTGGCCCCCCTGAAGGATGCTTCCGTGGCTGTGCAGTCCTACCTTGAAGGGGGGCGGGCACCTCTCCCTGCACACACTCGCGGCTTCTCTCCCTCTGCATCCTCACGGCTCAGCAGAGGGTGTAAGTCCAGCCCAGGCACCCCTCTTTCAGCCGCAGAGTGTGGGGCAGCTTCCTCCCAAGGGAACATGTTTTCTAATTTGCATCACATGGTCTGGCAGCAGCTCCAGACATCCCAGGGGAGAGAAGTGAGAAAAGTCCTTCAAACCTACAGTTAAGGTCCCCAAACACGTCCAGCCGCCCAGCCTGGCTCTCACTTGCTGAAGAGTTGAGACCAAGCAGGTTTGTGGGCAATCACAATTCTGCACTGATGTTCATTTCTTTTTTTTTTTTTTTTTTGGGGGGGTACGCGGGCCTCTCACTGCTGTGGCCTCTCCCGTTTTGGAGCACGGGCTCCGGACGCGCAGGCTCAGCGGCCATGGCTCACGGGCCCAGCCGCTCCACGGCATGTGGGATCTTCCCGGACCGGGGCACGAGCCCGCGTCCCCCGCATCGGCAGGCAGACTCTCAACCACTGCGCCACCAGGGAAGCCCAGATGTTCATTTCTTTGATTAAAAGCACTTTCACTGTATATATGTGCCACATCTTCTTTATCCACTCATCTGTTGATGGACATTTAGGTTGCTTCCATGTCCTGGCTATTGTAAATAGAGCTGCAATGAGCATTATGGTACATGTCTTTTTTTGAATTATGGTTTTCTCAGGGTATATGCCCACTAGTGGGATTACTGGGCCATATGGAGTCTGTCATACAGAGTGAAGTAATTCTGAAAGAGAAAAACAAATACCGTGTGCTAACACATATATATGGAATCTACAAAAAAAAAAAGGTACTGATGAACCTACTGGCAGGGCAGGAATAAAGATGTAGACATAGAGAATGGACTTGAGGACACGGAGGGGGAGGGGGAAGCTGGGGCGAAGTGAGAGTAGCATCGACATATATACACTACCGAATGTAAAATATAGATAGCTAGTGGGAAGCAGCCGCATAGCACAGGGAGATCAGCTCGGTGCTTTGCGATGACCTAGAGGGGTGGGATAGGGAGGATGGGAGGGAGGCTCAAGAGGGAGGGGATATGGGGATATATGTATTCATCTGGCTGATTCACTTTGTTGTACAACAGAAAGTAACACAGTATTGTGAAGCAACTATACTCCAATAAAGATCTATTTTAAAAAAATGCACTTTCACTCTGGTTTTGTTTTTCAAATCCATCATTTCTTATGTCCCAGCCCCAAATCTATCTGGATGGCAGGGGCTGGCCCCATTCCTGTCACCTCTCCACCACCAACGAAAAATTCTTATTTTTTCAGTTGCAGAAACAGATCTTGCGAAAGTGTCTGTGTGTCCCTGTCACAGCCCCCGGGAGGAGAGAGCAACGTCCAGGAACTCAGGGCTCTCCTGTTACCTCTCCATTTTCAATTTGCATCCTAAGCATCAAGGCACTTTTTTCCTTCCCAGGGAGATTTTAGTCATATTGTCTTGGCCAACCAGGCAGGAAGAGAGGAGATTTTTCTAAGCTCAGACCCAAGTACGACTAAGTGGCTTCTTCCTCATCCCCTCGCCACCCCTCACCAGAGATTTTAAATGCAGAGTATGTCGACTGCACTTCTATTTGCAAAGCGACTTTCATTCCAAACAGATCCCATACACTTCACACAACTAAATAATATTTATGAAAGTGCATGATGGGGAAATAGAGAAACGCTGGGTAAACTGATCGTGAGTCACAGAATGGAATGGAAGAGAGGAGGGTAGGTTGTAAAAATTACCAGATTGAAAACTAATAATAGGGTGAGTTGCTAATTAACTAGAAATGAATTTTATTTTTTTTACTAATTTTCAATATGTTTTCAGTAGCCAATTAACTAGTTTAAAAGCTTAAAGGAATCCCACATCCGCATCAGGAAAGCCACCTTATTAAGCTAAGACATCTCAGCCCCCACATAAGCTGGGAACCACATCAGCCACCATCACAAGGACTACTGTTTATTGAGCACTTACTATGTTCCAGGCTCCTTACACATTGCAGTCCTCCAACAACTCTACGGAGTTGACATTCAATTTCTGTTCCATAGACTAGGACATGGAGGCAGAGCTGCTACTTGCCAGGGTCAGCATGGTTCGTGTCCATGGTCCACCATCTGCTGACCCACTGAGTATCTGCCTGAGCCCAGAAGAATCCACCAGAGTCTCATTCTTGATTCCTCACCCTGGCTTGATTTTGGCTCTAGACCCACAGGGCATCAAGAACAAAAAGAAAGGCCTGATATATTGTGGGTACGAGCACCTCGGTGGGCAGCACCTGGGTTCAGTTCCACGTTCTGGCATTTGCGTGCTGTGCGATCCAGGGCAAGGAACTGTGTCTTTCTGAGCCTCAGCTTCCCAACCTAGAAAATGGAGACAATGATCACCTTTTTGGGTTATTGTTAGTAATAAGTGAGATTAATCATAATTGGACCTGGCGCATGGCTGACACCAACTAT
Organism: Stenella coeruleoalba; assembly: GCF_951394435.1. Classification (NCBI taxonomy): domain Eukaryota; kingdom Metazoa; phylum Chordata; class Mammalia; order Artiodactyla; family Delphinidae; genus Stenella; species Stenella coeruleoalba. The sequence goes on from NC_137161.1 coordinate 5,130,266, forward strand.
TTTTATCTATACGGCTCGTCACATGTTGCTGAGTGCTTGTGAATTCAAGGAAATGACGAGCCTGGCACAGCACGGAAGCATCCTCAACACCCTAGACAGTGTTCTTCAAAGCGTGCTGCATGGACCACCTTCATGAGAGTGATGTGGGGGGCTTGTAAAACACACAGATTCCTGGGTCCCCCCTAAAGTCTCCAAATACTGGGGACAAGGCCCAGGAGTCTGCATTCTTGGGAGGCTCCCCAGGCCTGTGATTCTTATGATGCCAACCCTGCAGCATCACAAGTCATCAGGGTCAGAAAGAAGTGCTGGGGCAGCAGGGTTAACACTGGTGCTGTGGACTGAATAATTGTGTCCCCCAAACTTGTAAGTTGAAATCTAATCCCCAATACGATGGCATTAGGAGGGGGCATCTTTGGGAGGGGATAAGGTCATGAGGATGGAGCTCCCACAATGAGATTAGTGCCCTTGTAAAACAAGACAGGAGAGAAAGGATCTCTCTCTCTGCCATGTGAGGACACAGCGAGAAGGAGGCTGGCTGCCAGCTGGGAAGAGGGGCCTCACCAGGAACCGAATTGGTCAGCACCTTGACCTTGGATTTCCCAGGCTCCAGAACTGTGAGAAATAAATATCTGTTGTTCAATCCCCCCAGTCTATGGTATTTTGTTATAGCAGCCCGAATGCACTAAGATACCCGGAAAAAGAAGGTAAATCCAAGAGCCTTGGTTGTATAACCTCCTTCTACTCTCAGGGAAACCCTGGTGCTGGCTCAGTTACCCACGTCTCCTTCCCCAAAGTCTGCCCCCACTATCAGCCCTCTCTTCCCTTAACTTTCAGCCACGGGTTGCATTTTTAGAGGGAAAGAAGATCGAGCCACCAGTGCACAGTGAGTTACCTTGTGAAGCCACCAACATGTTGAGGAAAGAGCCCTAAGCAGACTTCCATAACCGATGCTTCGACCACCTGCTATTTGTCAAGTACCGCATGGGTCTCTGGCAGTGGAGTGGTGGACAAGAAAGATACAGTCCCTGCCCCTCTCCTGGAATTTATCATCCTCTGTGTGTGTGTGTGTTTGGGTGTAGGAATACCAACTTGTTACAAAGAATTTACTGCATGGTCTGATAAGAGTTGTGACAGGAGAAAGATGGAGTAAGAGAGACCAGGACTCTGAAAGGAACAAAGAAACTTAGAGCAGACAGTCAGACAGAGGGAGACAGAGAGAGACTATGAAGGAATGAGAGGGGTGGGTGATGGTTGAAGTGAGGGCGGGAAGGCCAGTGGGGATAGGTGATGAGCTCCCTTGGGAACTAAGTTAAGGAATTTGTACTTTCTCTTCCAGGGCACTGGGGAGCCACTGAAGGATATTGAGCTCTGCAGGGCACAATCAGGTCTGAGTTTTGGGTACAAGGTTCTCACTGCAGGGTGGTGAATGGATAGCAAGAAGCACAGGCAGAGGCCGGCGGTCGGGAGCTGTGTTGTAGGTGGAGAAATGCCAGGTCTTGCCTCTCGCTGGTGGTGACGCTGATTCCAGCCCAGGGCTCTCATCTCTCACTGGCAGAATGGCCCCTTCTGTGCAGGCTTTTGGAGGAGATGAAATGGTCACTGCGTCCCAGGCTGGCACATTGTGCGTGTCATAAAGGGCTCAGCGTCTGGGTGACCTCCTTCAAGTGCCCCTTAGGGCCTCGGGGTCTGGAAACGCCCAGCCCACGGCCGCCTCAGGACCTGCCAGGATTCTGCTTCCAGAGAACCTCTTCCGAACGCCTAGGGCCCTCTGATGTCCCTGAAACTGGCCTTTCCTTGCAGAGTGACCCCCGCCCGGCCAGCAGGTGGACAGGAGGCAGGGCCCCTGGGGTCCCCGGGCAGAGCCCCAGCCGTTCTCCGAAATCAGTCCTTAGCAGCTACTGCTAACACTCAGCTGACGGACGGGCCGTGAACTTCCCGCAGCCCAAGTGCAGAGCTATGAGACAAACGGGGATCTTAGTTATAAAGCCGAAACTAACACACCATTGTAAAGCAATTGTACTCCAATAAAGATGTAAAAAAAAAACAAAACAAAAAAACCCGGGGATCTTAGAGATCCGTGCGCGGGCATCTGGGCCGCTGTCCTCTTCCCAGGCCCCGGCATCGGACTCTTTGTTTAGGGTTCAAGACCAGAGGCTGCCAGGTTTCCGACTGAAGCTCTTGCTGTGGCAGCCGGTCAACGTCTTAACAGCTCAACTAGCTGAAAACTAGAAAGGGGTCGAAGCAGAGGGAGCACAGGGGCCGCTGACTCCGCCGCAGGGCAGAGGGCGAGGCGGGGCGCGGGGGCACGGCGAGGGGTCTCTCTTTTCGAAATACAGAGAAGCCTTCAAAGGTGGGCACGCGTTGGCAGAGAGCCTTCAGGCCGTTCTTGGGGGATGGGAAATTCAGATCCAGCTGCCAAGGAGGAGGAGACCCACCTCTGCAGAAGGGATGGGAGTGGTCCTTGAACCTCGGGGTGACTGCTACCCACACACTTGTCCCTGCGCAACTCACCCGTCCACTGAGACGTGGCTGCCGCTCTCCATGGAGAGATTACGGGCAGGGTGTGGCTCGGACGGCCCCGAGTTCAGGTCTGACCCGGAGCTTCCGCCCGGCTTCCTGCAGGACCCGGTTGCTGGGAGGATGAAGTGAGCCAGGGACACCAAAGACTGAGTAATAACCATGACAATGGATGTGCCATCGATGTGCTAATACAGCTATACTAACAAAGCAAACATGGAACAGAAGCCCGTGTGCCGGGCTGGGCGCTGGGAGTGCAGAGCGCAGCGAGGCACAGACATGGTTCCAGTGGGAGAAACACCTGCTCAGGAGACGGGAAGGGGTCAGCTGCTATGAAGAAGCATAGAGCAGGGTGAAGGGGTCAGTTCAGGTAGGGTGGCCGGGGATGGTCGGACTGAGGACGGGACATTTGCTCTTGGATCCAAAGGCAGTGGACACACCGTGTGGACATCTGGGGGCAATGTCCAGGCAGAAGAGGTTGCCAGTGCAAAGGTCCTGGGCTGGCAGGGGGTGAGGTGCTTGTGAGGATGAGCGGGCAGCGGGGGCTCTGGGGCTGGAGGGGAGTGGGCAGAGCGGGCGGGGGCGCGGGGGAGGGCAGAGAGGTGACACCTGGGGTTAAAAGAGACCGATTGTGGAGCACCTACGGTGTGCCGGGCACTGAGCCAGGTGCTGGGGACCCAGCAGTGGGAAAGCAGGCCTGGCTCCCCTTCTGAGCCCAAGGGGACTTGGTTCCGAAGGTCATTTGTGAAGGTCGCCTTACTTGACCCTCCCGACCATCTTGTCCAGCAGTTCACACCCATTTGGCAGGTGGAGAAACCAAGTCCAGAGGGGAGCCCATGTCCCAGTGGACTGCTGCGTAGCCAGGCTCCCTTGCTCTCTGGCTTCTGGTTGGGTTGGCCAATAGGAGGTCCCCGCATTTGCTCAGGGGCCAAGAGGAGAGAGGGGCCAGTAACATCTCTGTCCCTGGGCCCCTCTTGCTGAGCTGGGGTTGCAGCGCCTGCCTTTCTTGGCCTCTGTCAGGTGACCACTAGCTGCAGGTCTTGCCAGGTGCCAATAGCCCATCCTTGGGAAAGGGTGATGCCTTCTGTGGTCGCTTGTAGATGGAGGGGCGGACAGGGGAGCCCTGCTTCTTGTGGCTCTCACACCTTTGCAGAGAGTCTCATCATTAGCTTTTCTCAGCATGCTCCCCTTCTGAGTAGGTGCTGTTCAACCCAGGGCCTGCCAACCAAACGATGAACAGCAGAACCAAACAGAAAGACACCGGGGAGGGTCCCATGACATCACTGAGCTGCCAAAGCCCACCCTCGTCTGGATTTCCTGTTACATGAGCCAATAAAAGTCCTCATGCCTTTTGGAGATAGATTTTCTGTTTCCTCCAAAGTGACACAGTTACACAGCACTGGGGCATCTTGTCCCCCACCTCACCACCCCTGAGCTCCTAGCATCGGGTTAAGAGCTTGGGCTCCAAGTTAGAAGTGGGATCAAATCCCAACTATTCTACTTAAAAACTGTGTGACCTTGGACAGGTTATGTAACCTCTCTGAGCATCAGTTCTCTTTCCTCTACCCTGAGGATGATAATAGTTCCTCCCCCACGGGACCACGGTTGTAGAATTCGATGAACTACTTCCCAGTGCCCGGCACATAGCAGACACTCCAGACAGCTTAGTCAGCTCTGCTCTCCTATCACTACTTTTGCACACCGAGAACAATTTGACTGCATTTCCATTGCTGAGATGATGCAATGGTGCTCACCATTGTTTTCTGCCTCAACACACCTATTGGTGACCAGCACTTTGAAGTTTCCCTCGAGGGGAGGGTTGTTCATGGGGATCCTGTTTTTGTGACTTAAACCTCACTCTGACGCTCGTACTCCCTGGGACACGATGGAACAGAGCGCCACCCGCTTCGGGGTCTGCTGTGTGGCTGTCGCAGTTTGAGGAATGCGTCCTGGGACTCTCAGGTAGGACAGCAGGTTTCGCCCTTGACGTTTCCTCTGTGGGGATGGCTTATGGGCAAGAGTGCATCCGGCGATGCCTCTGAGGCCAGCTGTCCACTGACGGAGGGACCAGCACTTAATGAGGCCGTGACGGTACAGCCCGGGGACCTCTAGCATCAGGTGGGAAGGAGGTGATGAGGTCTGATGGATGAGTTAATTGTTTTCTGCAAGGACCTGAGGTGAGAGTGCCAATTATCTTTCCCCTTCCAGGATGTTTAAACATTCCGGACCTATCCATCTGTTTGTTCCTTTAGTCGATAAATACGTATTGACTGCCCTTTATACTCCGGCAACTGTTTTAGGTACAGGGGATATTGTGGTTAATAAGACAGAAAAATCCAAATACAGACCTTTCCTTCCTCTGGGACATCCAATTAAAAGCTCAGAGATTAAACAAGTAGAAGATAGACGTACAACTTTTTCTTCAACTTAAAAAGACCACAGTGGAAAACGGAAAAGCACAGGGAAGAATCCTCTCCCCCAACGGCGATCACGGTCACTGTTTCAGTGTATTTACTTCCATTCTTCCAAGATATGTGTTCTAAGTACTGTCAACATGACTCTGCAACATGCAGGATTTTAACCTTTTCTTACTGTAAAATAAAACAGACTGCAAACCACACCAAACAGCTGCATGGCTGAAGAAATCGCTCGAAGGAAGACACCCCTGTAGCCCCACCTGGATGAAGAAACATAACTTCGCCTCCTACCTTCAAAGACCGTCCACGTAGTCCAACCTCCTCCTCCAAAAGGCGCCGTTACCTGCCTTCTATAGCAGCCTCTCTCTTGTGTTTCTTTGGAGTTTTGTTGCCCTGGTGTGCTGCCCTAGCCGCTATGGTTTAGTCTTGCCTGTTTAAAATATTTCGTTATGTCTTTTAAGTCCCTTGTAATCTACAGTTTTGTCCTCCACCCCCCCCCCCCCCCCCCCCCCGCCTTTTGCCATTTAATTTGTTACAGTCTGGAAGAATCCAAGAAAATTGATCCAAGAATTTCCCACGGCCGGGGTTTGGCTGATTGCAAACTCTGGGCAGTTTAACATGTACTTTGTCCTCTGTGTTTTCTGTAAATTGGAAGCTGGTCCAGTGGCTTGATCAGGCTCAGGTTCAATCTTTTTAGCTTGACCTCAGATGATACTGTGCTCTTTCATCAGGAGGCAAGCCCTGTCTGATGTCTCTTTTTTCCCCGATGCTAGCAGCAAGTGATGCTCTGTTCTTAGAGCCATTAATTCCCCGGGGGTTGCAAAATGGTCATGTTTTAATTCTGCTATTCCTCCTTCATTTATTAGCTGGAATATTTTTATAAAGAGCTGTTTCCCCTCATCTATCTGATTACCCAGTGGTACAGTTCACAAGAGAAAGATCGGATAAATACCTGATTCTTTCTTCGTGCGTCAATTTCCAAGATAATGAGTTGATCTCCCACCATCCTCCAAAGATGATCAACTTTAGTTTTTAAATGCCATTATGAACTCATAGATCTAAAACTATTTGCTAGGTTTTAATCCATTACAAATAGTTTACTTTTGAAGCTCGAATTGCGTTCTCTTCGGCTGCTGGAATCTTCTTCGAGTTCTGTTTTGTCCTTTGACGTGACTAGCACACTTGTTTTCTTGCTCTTCTGGGTCCATTGTGAACATTTCCTGCCCTAGACCTCAAATCAGCCATTTCTCCAAGAAGCCTGGCTGCTCGTACTGGGAAATGGTATTCTGACACCACAGTCTGGGTCCCTCAGATGCTCATTGCTGTCAGGTTGATGCTTATTTTTAAGGAATTTTAACACTTAAGAGTATTCACATTCAAATCTAAGACTACAGATGTTTTATTTAATACCCCTATATTCATGGGCACAGGTGATGACAGAATTAATATATCCCATGGTTGTTCTTTTACGTTATCTTGCAGAACACCGACGACCATCTCAGATAATTCCGATACTAACACCAACAATATAATTACTGAGAGCAGTTTAAAATTTCTTTGCATACACTCCTCCTACTCTCTCCCCACTTTTGTGTGATTGTATGACTGAGTAATTGCCGTTACAAACTATATCCTCTCCCTTTTAGCCCTCTTTATTGCTAGTTTAAAAGGGAGCCAGTATTTAATACTCACCCTTGGTCTTTATGTAAAGCTTTCTCTAGTTATCTTGGTTGTCTGAATCCCATTCTCGAGTAGATTCCTTGGGAAGAACCCGTGGGAACAGTATTCCCATTGCACATTGCTAACAGTTTGTAGCCTTTATACATAAAAGTCAGTTTGTGAAATTTCAAATCCTTAGCTCATGTTTTCTTCCTTGCAATGCCTTAAAAATATTATGCTGGACTTCCCCGGTGGCGCAGTGGTGAAGAATCCGCCTGCCAGTGCAGGGGACACGGGTTTGAGCCCTGGTCTGGGAAGATCCCGCATGCTGCAGAGCAACTGAGCCCACATGCCACAACTACTGAGCCTGCGCTCTAGAGCCCGTGAGCCACGACTACTGAAGCCCGTGCGCCTAGAGCCCGTGCTCCGCTACAAGAGAAGCCACCACAATGAGAAGCCCGTGCACTGCAACAAAGAGTAGCCCCCGCTTACCGCAGCTAGAGAAAGCCGGAGTGCAGCAACGAAGACCAACCGCAGCTAACATCGTCTTCTGGCATAAAACATTGCTGTCAAGAAGTGTGACAATTTTCTCTTCTCTTATAAATCACTTGCTGCTTTTGCCTAAATGGCCAATGGATTTTGTTTTTTCTTTAAAGTCCTGTGATTTTACTTTAGAATATGACTCAGTGATAGTCTTTCTGAGTCAATCTTCTCAGATACTTACCCTGTGTACTCTTGCAGTGTGTAATTTCAAATCATTTTTTAAACGGAGATATAGCTTACATACAGTAAAATGCATTCTTTATATTGACCATTTCTATTGTGTCAGTTTTGACACAGTCATGCAACCACCACTGTGATTAAGATATAAAATATTTCCATCCTTCTTTCAATATGCAGGTTCAAATCTCCTTGTCTTCAGTAAAGGTTTCTTGAATTATTATTATTTTTAGTGTTGTTTCTGTTTCCTTGCTTTGGTGATCTTCCTCAGTTACTCTTTGTTAGAACTTCTTTGCCAATATTCAATAGGTGTCACTTTTTTCTGAAATCCTTTTTATCTCTCCTTTTTGTTACTGTTTTCCTCTCTCTGCATTTTGGGATTTTCGATGGCTCTGTGTTCAAGTTCACAGATCTTTTCTTCTGGTAGTGTCTAATCTGTTGGCAATCTCATCCTGTGTATTGTATATGTCAGATGTGATTATTTTCAACTCTAGAAGTTGGGTTCTTTTTATATTTTCTAGGTATCTCCTTAATGCTTTCCTCTATCTTCTTGAACATATGGAATGTAATCAGAATAACTTTTCTAATATCATCTGCAAATTCTATCATCTGTTGGTTCTATCAGCTATTGGTTAGCTTTTTTCTCATTATTTTCCTGTTTTTACAATTGGAATTACAGATTTTACCCTGTTGAGGGTACTGGATAGTTTTATATTCCCTTAATTAATGAACTTTGTTCTGGAATGCAGGTACATTTCTTGGAAACATTTCCATCCTTTTGAAGTTTGTTTCCCGTCTTTGTTAGGTGGGAACAGCACAGTGTGGGTTACTCTGGCCCAACGATGGAGGCAATGCCCTTCTGAGTACTCTATGCAACGTCCTGTGTGTTACTGGGTTTTTCCATCCTGGCTGGTGGCAGCACAAATTATTCCCACCCCTGTGTGAGCTCCAGGAATCATTCTGCCTGTTCCTTTCTGGTGGTTCTGCCCTTAGCTTTGGGTCGTTTCTTCGCATGCACTGATCAGTACTTACCTGAAGGCTTGAGAGAAACCCTTTGCAGATTTCTGGAATGTTCTCTCTGTGCAGCTCTCTGTTTGCTGCTACACTGCTATAAGTTCTAGCCATTTTGATTTCCCTGAATTGTCCACTCTGTCTTCTCAACCCAAGGAGATTGCCAAGATGTTTGGGTTCCTCCTCCTAGCACTGTGCCCTGGAATCTCTTCAGTCAATAAGCTGGGCTCACTGCATTGTTTGTTTTTTTCTTTCCTTTTCTCAGCAACTCACTGTCCTGTGCTGCCTGTTTTCCAACATCTGAAAATTATGGTTTCAAGTATTTTGTTTGGCTTTTGAGTTGTTTCGGGCAGGAACATAACTCTGTTCCCTTTGCGCCACCCTGGCTATGAGCCTGTGTCTCTGAGTTTAAAAATGTTCTCCTTTTCATGTTCTGTTTCTCCTAAGCATCATTTGCTGTGTTTATACATGTGTATATTTCTTCTAGTTTACTCTTTATTTCTGTAGTTATTATTTTCTTTTATTTCTAATTCTTTCCTGAGTTCTGTTACCCCATTCCTGAATGTTTTCTAATTCTGATTTACATTGTCTTTTAAAAAAAATTATTTATTTAATTTATTTATTTTTGGCTATGCTGGGTCTTCGTTGCTGCACGCGGGCTTTCTCTAGTTGCAGCAAGTGGGCTCTAGAGCACAGGCTCAGTAGTTGTGTCTCACGGGCTTAGTTGCTCCACGGCATATGGGATCTTCCCGGACCAGGGCTCAAACCCATGTCCCTTGCATTGGCAGGCGGACTGTTAACCACTGCGTCACCAGGGAACCCCTACATTGTCTTTTCATGTCTTGTATCATTTTCTTTATATCTTTTGCTTCTATTTGGAAATAGAAGGTCACAGTGGCATGATTTCATTTCCGTGGGGAGGTTATCTTGCTCTCTATTTCTTTGTATTATAATTCTGCGTGGGATTTGACCTCAGTGCTTTTCTGAGGTCAATTGAGCTTACTTGTTTCCACATGAGATTAACTTTCCTGAATTTTTACAAAGATGTGTGGTTCCCAGATCTTCTTTTTTTTTTTCTTTTGCGTTACGCGGGCCTCTCACTGTTGTGGCCTCTCCCGTTGCGGAGCACAGGCTCCGGACGCGCAGGCTCAGCGGCCATGGCTCACGCGCCCAGCCGCTCCGCGGCATGTGGGATCTTCCCGGACCGGGGCACGAACCTGCGTCCCCTGCATCGGCAGGCGGACTCCCAACCACTGCGCCACCAGGGAAGCCCGCCAGATCTTATTTTTTTCTGTTATTTCCATGTAGTGTTAAAAATTATTATCCTGGTTCTATTCCACCCACCTTTATATACACCTTATATTTTCCTTTGTCTCCGCTGCTCCTGTATGGGCCAATTTTGATTCCACCCCCAGCAGTTCCTCATCTGTCCTTCCTGTCTTGGAAGGTAACCCTTCCAAGACAGGATTAATTTCAAGAGTTCATAAGACTACCTGCTCCAGCTCCTTTCCTGGCTTCACCACTAACTAGTAGTATGACCTGGCACAAACTACTCAGATCCTTACTGACCACTGGTCAAGGGAGAACTACTCAGCATTCTTCTGCCCAGTTTCCTTATCTGCAAAATGGGGATAATGCTAGTATGAACTCATACAATTCTAGTAAAGATGAAATGCTGAATGCTTGTGCTCAGCAAAAACTCACAAACTTTTCAGCTGAGCTGGAGGTCTGCAGAAAGGAGAAGCACAGAGTTCGAATATTTTTGCTGCAAGTTCTCAAATGCTGACTGTCTGAGGACCTGGTTAGGTGGCTGGACAGTAGCTGTGCCTTTTACCGTTAGTGACTGAGCTTGTGTGGCTGCCCTGTTTCCTCTGGGTCCTGAGGCTGCTGCATCTTAAGGATGCCTCTTGGCCCAATTTTGTAGAGTTGGCAGTGAAGAATCGCACGTGGTTTGCCCGACATGTCAGGGAGAAGGGAATGATTTTCCACTCGATTCTGTTTTTTCCAATAAAATTCTATATTTAAACCACCCAGATATACTTTAAGGAAATCCATAGTGTTGCTTAATGGAAGTTCCCAGTTCAATAGAGAAACATAAACATCTACATAGAAAGAGACACCTCACCTAATTCTTGACTCTCCTGAACTTTAATCCTTTTTCCATTTTCTTCGTCATTTTAAAAGAGGAATCTTAAATTTCCTAGAGACAGGAAGTGACGTACAAAATTTGGCCAAGTCCTTCCAAACCCAGAGATGGAATCAGAGAAGTTTAGAAATCGTTGAGCCCTGGAGGCTTTCTTCATGGCCTCTGAAGTAACAAACGCCCCAAACAATGTCACCTATACCCAGAATAATTCCCTGGAGGTTTCCCTTTCTTCTCTCCACATCTCAATCTTTCTTTTTCATGCCCACTGGAAGTACAGAAAGGGGTTGTTCTTCATTTGCCCATCTCTCTATTTATTCAGTGTGTGTTTATTGAGCACCTACTGCATGCTGGTCACGGGGCTGGTGGAACATGGCAGACGAGGTACAGTCCCTGCTCTTACAGGGCTTATGTCCTACTATGAGGAGACAGAAAATAAACGAAGAAGTAAATGTCTAATCAGAAATTGTGATAACGCTATGAAGGAAGTGGATTTGGGGGACAGTGTGCAAAGGGCCCCAGAGGTGGCGACATTTAAGCTAATCCTGAAAGAGCAGCAGGATCTATTCGGGGGGCAGGAAGCGATTCCAGGCAGAGAGGATGGCTTGACCAAACACCTTGGAGCAGGAAATGGGACAGAACCACCGCCAGTGTGTGGCATTCAGTGGAGAATAGTGAAAGATGAGTTTGGAGGCATAATCCGTGGATTTGGGTCTTAATCCTTACAATAAAGGGAGACCATTGAAGGAGTTTAAGCAGGAGAGTAAACCAATGAATGAAATTTTCTGCAAAGGTCAACTGCAGGGTGGAGGATGGATTGGAAAGAGGGGAAGTGGAAACAGGGAGGCCAGCCAGGCTGGGAGTGCACAGTTCAGAAGAGGCAATGATGCTGGCCTTGCCCTGGAGGCCAGTGAGACGTGGAGGACTAGGGTCGGTCTGCGGTGTTAGGGGAAGAGCCTTGATTCTATCCTTGGCTTCACTAGTGGTCAGGTAGATGGACCTGGGAATTTCTCCTTTCACCGCCCCCCCCCCTTATTCCCCAATTTTTAAAACTGTAAAATTCACATAACATAAAATTTACCATCTTAACCATTTTTCAGTGTACAGTTCAGTGGTATTAAACACATTCGTAATGCTGTGCGACCATCTCCACCATCCAGTGCTTTTCATCTTGTAGAAGTGGAAATCTACCCACGTTAAGCTATAGCTGCCCATTTCACCGCTCTTGCCAGCCCCTGGAAACCACCCTTCTACTTTCCGTCTCTGTGATTTTGACTCCTCTAGGGACCTCATACAAGTGGAATCATACAGTATTCATCTTTTTGCAACTGGCTTATTTACTTAGTATGATGTCCTCAAGGTTTATCCACGTTGTGGCATAGAATTTACAGAACTGCCCTCCTTTCTGAGCCTGAATCATATTCCATCGTGTGGGTATACTACAGTTGGCATCTCTGTGTTTCCAGCCTCAGCACATGGTAGGGTTTTTTTTTTTATGAAAAGATGGACATATACATGGATGAAAAAATGTATAAATGAATATAGATGGATGGGTCAATGAATAGATGGATACGTGCATGCGTGAGGTGTTGTGTGGATGGATGATGGATGGAGGGATGGGTGGATGGGTAGATGGATGGATGGATGGATAATGGATGAATGGAAGGGTGGGTGATGGATGGATGGGTGGATGGGTAGATGGATGGATGAATGGATAATGGATGAATGGAAGGGTGGATAATGGATGGATGGAAGGGTGGATGATGGATGGATGGATGGGTAGATGGATGGATGGGTGGATGGGTGGATTGATAGGTGGATGGGTAGATGGATGGATGGATGGATGAGTGGGTAGGTGAGTGGAGGAATGGGTGGACGGAATAGTGAATGTGTGTGTGTATGATGGGCACATGGATAGATGCGTGGCTGGATTGAGGTATGAACAACCTTTCTCCAAGAGGCCTTTCCTGGAGTTGGTGAGCTCTCTTTAAGGCTTTCCAAACGTGGCACTGTGAGGCACAGTTGGAGAGAATGTGGTTTTCTAGATTCAAGACAGTGTAGGGGTAGAGAAGAGGTCTCAAACCAGAGGCCTGGAGACTGTAGTCAGTTGGCAAGTGGAGTATACGTTCATCGAATTGGCTGTCGGCTTTAAAAGTGAGGATGTTTCCCACAAAAATATCTAGATCTCTTGACTCTTTTGGAAACCTTTTTTTATTTAAGATTTTTTTTTTTTGATGTGGACCATCTTTTAAAAGTCTTTACTGAATTTGTTACAATATTGCTTCTGTTTTTTATGTTTTGGGTTTTTTGGCCACGAGGCCTGTGGGATCTTAGCTCCCTGACCAGGGATCGAACCCACACCCCCTGCACTGGAAGGCTAAGTCTTAACCACTGGACCGCCCGGGAGGTCCCTCTTTTGGAAAACTTTTAAGCTCTGGCCTTACTGGGCCAACATTCCTGCCTGAAACAAGTGGCTGGAACTGAATGGCAGACATCTCCTCTCGAGGGTCAGGGTCCGCCAGCTCCTCGGCTCCCAACACGCCCACCCCCCTCGTTTGGTGTTCACAGCCGAGTTCTCCACCCTACAGTGGTGGGTTTGGGGGCCGAAAGGTCTGGGTCAGAGTCTACTCCCATCAGGTTCTCTGTGTCCTCGGGCAGGTCACTTCCTCTCCTTGTCCTGCTGGAGGGGCAGAGAACTGGTAGCAATAGAGTTGGTTTTGGCCCAAGTGCATCCCTCGCGCTGGTTCCTCCCTGGCTTTGCCGTAGACTCCTCACCTGAGACGTGGGGATGATGACGACATATTATTACTAATACGCACTATGACTATTAAAACGTGCTGCAACCCTCGCACACGGCAGCCAGTGCGTCCTCCAGCGAGGTCAGCAGTCTTATTATTCCCACCTCAAGAGGACGCTCAGGCTGCCCGAGTCCACCCGGCCAGGAGCCGGCACAGCCGGGCCCCAGACCGGGTCTCCCACTCCCAGCGTCTCCCTGTGCTCCCTGCAACCACGTGCACGCAGCACAGGGCGGGGCCTCTCTGAGCCACCACCGCTGCCACGCATCCTGCCTTTGCGGACAAACCCGGGACTGGCCCTTTGACCCCCGGGACCTCTCTTTGCGGAACATCCCGATGTACAGGCTCTGGAACGCGGTTCCTCCTCTCTCGTCCACACTCCACTCTCCGGTGGCTGGGCCGTCCCCTTTCCCACACAGAGGGCCTGGAGGGCCCTTGAACAGCGTGTCTGAACAGAGGCCTGGGTTCCCAGCCTCCGGGGAGCCCCAGGGACTGGCCGCCCAGCTTCAAAGTTCTTCCCAGCCAGACGTGTCCTGCTGACCGTGTTCCCAGGGGACAGTGTCTTTCCCACGGCCACACGGACCCCGGGAACGGCCTTGGCCACCAGCCCGCCTCTGAGGTCCTCCCGACCGCGGCCTTTCCGTCCCCGGGAGGCAGTGGGTCTGTGGCGACGGCGGGCCTGCGGCTTGGTGAGATCTGGGTTTGGGTCCAACAGCAACTTGACTTCAGGCAAACGCCTTCTCCTGTCTGAGGCTCCCTCTTCATCTGTACACTGGGGTTGACAGTGCCAGCCTCAGGGGGTTTCACCCAAGGGGCTTTCAACACGCCTTTCTGCCAAACCAGCCTCCAACTATGTCTCCCTGGAGAAAGGCCCCTAAATCCACAAACCCCCCTCGTGTGACTGGTCGCCATGCTCTAGAGACTGCGAAGCGATTGAGCTGGTCGGTTCTCTTCCGGTATAAAAGGCAGACCCCAGCCACCAGACATGACTCTCCGGCCTCCTAGTAAAAGGACACAGGGCCCCGCTTCCGTGATGCTCTTCAGAGGAATGTATGTTTCTTGAGGGCCAAGCGTATCATTTCTGGGTAGAGAACATGGAGAAGAAAAGGAGAATCCACCTCCACTGCTATCCTCACGGGAACGAGATTGAAAGAAAATAAAAACAAATTACCTCCTGATCGTGACTGATGTTACATAAAAAGTTAGTACATGTAGCAAGGTCCTAAAAAAAAAAAAGGACTAATAACTAGACAAATACACGACACAAATTTCAGGTCCATTGAAGACTTGGACGTGGAAGTCTCTAGACTGCCATGGAAAAGGCAGCTTCACTTAGAAACACAGGTCTTGGCCCTGGTGACACTCAATGTTATTACCTTGAAGTACTAATGAGGCTGCCAAGCAAATAGTCTTCAAACTAGAGGCCACCAGCCATCGTGTTAATTTTACATTAGTATGTTGAGTAAAAGGATATTTACTGCTCAAGGAACAGCCCATCTCAAGTTAATCGATTGAAAAAACATGAAAGTGTGGGCTTTTCTGGAAGGCCTTCTCTTTGTCAACATGAAGCTCCTCTAATTTCGTTATAAAGTCCCCGTATTTTCCCTCCACCATGGGAAGCGTCATTTGGGATTATGTTACGTATCGTCCCTAAGAAAATTCTGCTGATGGTAACAAGTAACTATCCCAGAAAGGTGACCGGAAATATTCCAGTAAGTGTCCTGTGGCCTGCCTGCGGCCGTTCCTGACATAGCCCCTGGGGAGCAGGAAAGGCTGCACGCCACGCCAGCCTCAAAAGATGTCCAGGTGATGGTTGGCTGTGGCCCCTTCCCCGGGGCGTGTAGTGAAGGAGGCAGGGGCCCTTCCTGTAAATGAAGGTCACGGATTGTGGGTCCAGCACTATGGGACCCCTCCAAAAAGAGGGTCAGGAACTACTCAGACCAAAAAGAAGAAATCCCACCAGCAGAAGGTTGACATTATGTGGGCATTAATATTGCTCTGGTAGGTCATTGTGAAGGTCAGCTTGAGGCGTCCACCCAGTGAGCCCGCGTCCCCAGTTCTTCAATCCATCGCTCATCAGAGTCGATAATCAGGTGACTCTAAGTAAGGGAGACTGTCCTAGACGGTCTGGTCGTCCTGGTCCAATCCGTGGAAGGACCTTAACAGCACGGCTGGGGCTCCCTGGCGAAGAGGAAATCCTGCCTGATCTTTTGAGCTCTGTCCTGAAATTTTCATCTCATGGCTAATTTGAAGACCACCCAGGCCATGCCCCCATCTCTCGGCATGTCGGCCCCTCTGCCTGGACAGCTGCCAGTGGCTGGCGCGCCTCCTGGCTGGGATGCCGTGGGCATTGCACCTGCTCAGGGAGGCTACAGCGGCGCCTCCCCCACTGTCACTCTCATCCAGACCCCTGGTACATTTCTGGTTCTGTGTTTGTTTGTCTTTATTGGATGTTACCTTGTTGATGTATCTGCTTCCTGTTTATTGTTTTTTCTCTCTCCCTTGCAGCATAGAAATCCCTTGGATCCTGTTTATTTCTGCTCATCCACCTTGCGTGTCCCAGGGTTGTGTTCATAATTGTGGATGAGTGAATAAATGAATGCCCTGGAGTTTGGATGGGTGGGGCTGGGGACCAGGGCCAGCCCTCTCTCTTCCTGCTCTCTGCGGAAGAGCTCCACCACAGCACGGCCTGCCCTCCAGCCCAGGGCCCGCAGCCAGGAATTCCGATTCAGAGACATCTTGGAGGGAACATGTGGCAGGCTTGCTCCGGTGCCCGGCTGGACTCCGGGACGTCTCTGCCCGGGTTGCTGGGCACCTGCCCGCCGTCTAGGTCACGTGATCCCCATGGAAAATTTCTGGTCTGCAGCAGGATGCCCATGACTCTGTGACCACAAAATGTTACACTCACTGGTTCTGATGGGGACGCTTTGTTTCTTGTTAAAACAGTGGCCTGGACATGTCAGGAGAGAGTCCGGTCCAGCCCTGGAAGCACTTCAAGGCACTTGAACCCGGTTCCTGGCCAGGGCTCTGAGGCTATGAATCAGGCTGGGAACAGAGTGAGTTCAGAGCTGGCAGAGATGTCAGGGCCTGGAGTCAGCCCTTGGCTGGGCCCGGGCTGTGGGTCAGGGAGGCTTCGGAGAATTTCACCCATCTTCAATTTGCACCAAGACCGCTCATCCCATAATAATAAAAATGCTCCCGTGGAGCCTTACACAACCTTGCACACACGATCTCATGCACCCCCAGGGGCCTGATGAGGCGGTGCCCTTCCCATGGTACAGATGAGGAAACTGAGGCTCAGAGAAGTGACTGTCTTGCCCAAGGGCTGGCAGATGGGACGGGAGCCCAGCATCCCGATTCCGTGCAGGTGTGGAGGGATTTTGTGCGTTGCAGCCGTACAGGGTGTCCCACCCTCTGAGGAGGAAAGAGGAGGCAGAGGCCTTCACTTCACACGTGTGGGGGACTCCCTGGGACCCCTCAGGGTCCTACCTCTGGAGGGCTCAGGGGACTCGCGCCTGATGGGGCAAAGGCGGCCTGGGTTGGCTACATCTGAGAAATCAGAGCTGGATGAGTCGTGGGCACCAGGACCCTGGGGACTGCATTAGGGAAAAAGGGCTGCTCTCCCGGACACTGGCCCCCGGGGTGTACCCAGGGCCAGAGCCATCCCCCAGGAGTGTCAGTCCACGGTGGAGCCTCTGCTGAGCCCTGCCCCTGCCCCGAGGGAGAGGCCCAGACGGTGCAGGGTGGTCCACCTCGCCTGGCCTCCCCATCCTGCTTCATCCCTGCGCCCGGGCGAGGACTCCCCTACCGCAGGCAGCCAGCTCACTGCAGACCTGTCAGGAAACAGGTTCCTATTCAACCAAAGAGCAAGTTTTGATTTTTCTCCAGGATTGGGCTTCATCGATTGCTGCATGAGACTGTGTTTGCGACTTACACTCACCACAGGGCTGTCTCTGCTGGAGGGTCCAGCAAAGTCACCTTCACTGCCTGAGTTCACATCCGGTCGGGGCAAACCTCTGTCCCGGCGCACGGGTTTCAAGGGCCAGTGGGCAACACAGAGGTTGGCTCCACGATTAATCCTACGTGTCCGGTTCGTTCTGTCCACCCAGCTCCACTGACTGGGGTCGCCCTGAAGTGGGGGTGGTGTGTTCACCCAGCACTTCCCCCAGTGCTCGGAGCATGGCAGGCCTTCAAAAGGATTTATTGCGGAAATGAAGAGGTGGGATTGTCCAACTGGTCTGCAGTGGCAGGTTATCTTTTTTTTTTTAACATCTTCATTGGGGTATAATTGCTTTACAATGGTGTGTTAGTTATCTTGACCCGAATGGATGCCCTCTCTACTGATCCTCTCCTGGAGCAGGGTCAGAGGTTAGGGGAGGGGCTGCTCTGGGGCGTGGTCCCCCGACTCAGGGAGGTGGGATGCTTTGGGTGGTGGATGACGAGGTGCCTCTGGCCACAGGCAGTGGGATGGGAGGGCCAAAGTGGGGAACTTGGCTCAAAGGGGATCCTAGGAGGCGCCCTTTCTGTGTCGTTCTTAGCTTTCCCGCGGGCAGTCACCGTTCCACGTACTGGTGTCATGGGGAGCTGCAGTCCCCCCAGGAACCAGCCACTCGGAGAGCCAGGTTGGGAGTGGGGAGGGGAGACCCATCCAGGCAAAAGGAAGGGCCTGTGGGAGAGCAGACCCCTTTGTCTCAGGGCCAGACTTCAGGCAAGTGTGTAAAACACCATGAACAAAGGAGGAGAGGGAAGTTGGGGGTCAAATCATGGAGGGCTTGTGATTTGATTCCAAGTGCAGAGGGGGGCACTCAGGGCTTGAGCGGGAGGGTGAGAAAACACTGATTTTTTTTTTCTAAAAGGCAATTGTTTTAAGGAAGCCGCATCTCAGTTGGAGACACACGAGTCCTGCCAGGGCAGCCGCCAGTCTGTTCACACTCATGGGCCCGTCTAAGAACCGCCTTCGCACAAGGAGGCCATAGACCCACCCCTTCCCATCTGACTCGCCTGGGGCCCCTCCTGGGAAAAGGATGCTGTTTCCCTTTGGGGGTGGCCTCTGGAAGGGGCCACGTGGCATGACCTTCCGTTGACCCATCTTCTGCCCAAGTCCATGGCGGTTGGGTCGTCTGAACGGCCAAGTGATGAACTCATCGCCCACCTCCTGCAGGGCCACTGTCTGAGTGTGTCTGTGCTTAATCAAGGGACAAGCACGCTGTGTCCCGGGGCTGGGCCGCCAACATCCTTGATGAGTAACTGGGACAGTGAGGGGATGGGGAAGTGGCAACAATGCCACCATTGTTCTTTGGCTCCAGAGCCCCAGAGGGCCAGGGCCACACGGAGGCTGGGCTGCGCTGGGCTGGGCTGGCAGCTGCAGCTGCTAGCCAGACCCCCTGCAGCCTCGGTCATCTCAGCAGGAAGGCGAGGGGACAGGTCCTGCTGCCCCGGCGACGCCACTTCCACAGAGTCCCCAGAGGCTCAGGACAAGCAAACATGTCTTGTCTGCAAAGGGCAAAGTTTCCTTTCTATAGAAGGGCTGGGCGTTTATGCACAGTGGAGGGTCTTTGGGTTCATTTGCGTGTTCATTCATTCATTCATTCATCCATTTCTGATTCCTTCAATATTCATCCAGCCCCTTCGAGTGTTTTACCTGAAACGTGAGAATGAGCAACTTCCTCATCACGTTTAACCCTCGCAGCATGCAGTGAGCTCTATGCAATTCAGATGCCTGTCCAAGGTGGCTGGGCTGGGACCTTCCCCACTCCTCCGGGGGGGTGGGGGGGGGGGTGTGGCCTTGGGCTGAATCCTTCACCTCTATGACATACATCACAGCGGGCGATGTTAACTACTCATCCAGTTTTTATTCACAGATCTAGAGACAAAAGTCTACCTACAGAGGTATAATTTCATTAACAAATTTGATCCTATGTCTGGGTAACGAAATGGAAAGGTAGAGAATATGCTTTCTCTTCCATGAGATGTCCATGGAATAGTTACCAGGAAAGAGCCAGAAATAACCATATAACCACAATAAATCCCCTTCACAGAAAATAATGCAGGCAGATTTTGGCATAATATTGAAAAACCCCGATTAAACGAGTGAAAAAATTAATACCCGAAAGAATATGAGTACTTGTAATTCACCCACTTGGGAACCTGTTTGAGAGGATCTGTTTGTTCTAGAGCTGAACGTATGCCTGTTCTCTGACCTGGCGTCTTTATCGCCAGATGTACCTGCCCGGAAAAACGCCTGCATATGTTCTCCCACAGCAACCATGTGCTGGCGAGAGCCCGTGGTCTGTACCTCCTCCCGGCTCTACTTTTAGCTACATCACTGCGGCAGCTTGAAGTCAGCCACGGTGGGAGGATTTACACCGTGGAAATTGGCAGACACGTGTCAGAGCTTTTCTCTGAAGAGCCATTGTTCAACATTTGCCAGTATACCAGTGATCGAAAGTCATGGATTGAATATTCACGGCAGTGCTGTTCATAACGGCTCCACGCTGGAAGTATCCTGGGTGTTCATCCACAGTGAAGGATAAATTCATTACGGCGTTTTTTCCCTGCATCGGAACTTTGCAGCAAGGAAGGTGAATGCCACCACATACAGCGACATGGCTGAATCTCGCAGACACAAAATAATTTACGGTTTAGGGTTCCCTTTATGTAAAATTCAAAACCAGGCATAACTAATCTGTGGCGTGAAAGGCTATGGCAATGGTTCTCCCTGGACGGGGGAGTGCAGGGCCTGCCCGGAAGGGCGCACAAATGGAGCTTCTGAGGTGGTGGCAGTATTCTGTTCCTGTATCAGTGCTCTGGTTACATGGGTGTGTTTACTTGGTAAAAATTCATTGAGCTGACGCTTATGATTTGATATGTATTTGATTTATATGTATGTTAATCTTTAATAAAAAGTATACTAAAAATACAAGATTTACAAATAAAACGCAACAAACCAAACTAGAAAATTATCTCCTAAATAACTTTTAGGCCAAAGAGAAAATTATAAATGAGCTGGAAAATACTATTTGTCCTAGGTAATTAATCATGGACATGTGTAAACACTAATCAGGAGAATTTTATTACAGAGTGGCTCAAAGTAGCAAAAAAAAAAAATGGAGTATTATCCAAGTGTTTAACAAAGGAAATTGGGTAAACATATTACGGCGCAGTCACACAGTGGAATATTATACAGTGATTACAATTATATTGTACAGAAAATGTCTGATGACATGGAAAGTTTCCTGATGTGTTATTAAATGGTTATGATAAGGTTTTTTAAACATGCATTTTATACAAGGAAAAATAACTGGAAAAAATACATCGAAATATTAATAGTCGTTATCTCTGGATAATGGAAGTGCAGGTTACAAAATTGTTTTTTATTCTTTTTTACATTTTCCAAAGGCTTTGCTGTGAATATGTATCGCTATTGTAATGCCCCCGAAGTTTATTTAAAACAAGATAGATTTATTATTAAATCCTGGCAACTAGAATGTGCATTGTAGAGAATAAATCTCAGTGCCTACTTCTCGAGTGAATGAGTGATGGATTCCTAGGGTCAAACCTGAGTCCTGTGGGAGAAGACAGTGTGCGTGGACCACTTACCATGTGTGATGGATGGGGACGTTTTCACGGTGGATACGGGCAGACAGAGTCGTGTTATAATAACTGTGGAGGGAAGGAAGAACGGAGAGGACTTTTGTAGATGGAGAGTGAGACTTCCCAGGGTTAGAAACAGCTTGACCAGGGTAGAGCAGAGAGATTTTTCCGAGTGTCATTTCTGAGGTCAAGAGAGACTCTGCGCCACCCTTTCAATCTTTTGAGGCTCATGGGAGTTACAAAATGGGGGCATAGTTCACCTGTTTACATTTAATAAATAATAACTTAGGTGCAGAAACAGAGACAATGCCAGCTGTTAAAGAGTTAAGAGTTGACTGTTAGTCAACCACAGGTGGCCTGCCATTGACCATCATGGGAGTATCTACACCGTGGAAACTGGCAAACCCTACGAGCCAGCAGCATTTCCCCCCCCACCACCCCTATTCTGGAGAGCTGGCTTACCAGCTCATCCCTGGATATAATTGGCACTGTTCGCAAGATAATCCCAGCTCTCCCAAAGCCGGCTACTTCTTAGTGTGTGCTGGTCAGGGCACAGAGTTGAAGGTGTATTATGTATATTTTCTTCTCCCCGTCCTGCCAGGGTAGCTCTGCAGCCGTGTGTAAAGCTTCACGTGGCGATCTGGCTTCGGCCAAATGGCCATCTTGCGTGCAGCAGCTCCGGCCCACGGCCACCTCCACAGGTGGGAGGCCCCGCTCAACCAGCCCCACTACCCAAAGCCTGCCATTTCTTCCCGCACCCGAACCTGTCCACCAGCCGCTTCCGGTGGAGAATCCGCTCTCCCTGAGACCTCAGTGGGCGTGCGGGGGCGGGCCTGAGCCCCTCTCCTTTTCTGGCTCGGGAAACCCTTTAGGGCACAGGGCACCTCCCGCGCTGTGCGTGCCTGTCCCCCGCCAGCCTCTTGGGAAATGTAAACGGCAGGAGAAGTTATCGTCACTCTTCCAACAGCGGCTGCCTTTGAAGCTGCATCTCAATGAGGTTGACTTCGCTGTCCATCGGGGGAAGGGGCTTCCTGAGACAGGAGGGCCCTCACCCCATCCTCTCTCCCCTTCCCTCCTTCCCTCACCCTTCCAGCTCCCTGTGCCCTGGGCCGGGCGACCGCTGGGCTGTGAAGAGCCTCTTCCCTGCGCTGTACGCCCCTCCCTGTGTCCTACATAGACTCTCCCCGGGACAGGCGTTCTCATCACGAGACCTTTGTTCTCGGAAAGATCCCGGCAGACGGCTCCCTTAGCCTAGAACATTCTTCCCCATCTCCCCCGTCCTCCACCACCTTGCTTTCACCTGTGCAGTTAGTTCTCACCCTTCCTTCAGGATAGGCATCCCTGAAGGACTCCCCTCTCCAGTCACACTCCTTTTCATGCCTCACAGTTTGGATAATGTTCCAACCTATCCGCTGAGCACCTGCTCTGCACCAGGCTGACAGGAGACGGCATTTCCTTGTTTTCCTTGGGCTCCTTCCCCAAGGCATCTTACCTTCCTTCCAGCACCTTCTACACTCCTCTCGGACTTAACATAGAACTTGTGGCCTGGTGGGACCTCAGTATATATTGAGAGCCTACTATGTTCTTTTGCTATGCGTCCCTGAACATTTACTGACTGACAGCCACTGTCGACATTCCTGTGTCTATTGAAAAGATGTGGGTTTGCCCCCAACAGAGGATCTGCCATGGTTTCTTCTTCCCTCTACCTTCCTTCTTCAGCTCAGCTCAATTTTCACAGAAAGTAAGATTTTCCAACTTGAACAGGTGCCATTTTCACCTTTGATCAAGGCTAAAAACTACAATTGAGATGCCTGACGACAGCAATCAATATTGTAATAAGATCACGCCTAATTGACCTCGTACTTCAGGTGTACCAGGGTTCCGTCATCCGGATAGAGCTTCGGAAAGTTTCAGAATGAGGAAGACCTGTTTCGCTCATGGCATTTCTATGCTTGGCCCTCACTGACGCACCCTTAAGGGCCAAGACCTCCAAGCTCCGACCCGCTTAGGAAATGGACGCCCTGGAACGTAAGCTTCTCAAGCGTTTCCAAATCTTTTAGTCACGAGACCCAAGCTGGGGGCAGGCAGGGTGACCAAAGATGCCTGACAGTTTATCTGGGTGGCATTGGGATGGAAATGACTTATCTTTCCACGGTAACCCGTATTATTGTTTCAGAAACTGGAGTTCTTTTCTCCAAGTAGGACGTTCATGAGAAAGAGGATTTACAGAGGGAGCTGGAACTGGAAAAGCAATGGTTTCCCAGCGAGGCCAACACCAGTCTCAGAGTGCAAAACATTCGTGAAAACCCACCGATGACACGTGGTCAAAACCCATTTTCTGCAGACGGTCTTCGTGATGCTGGCGGGTCAGCTGAAGGCTTTTCTTTGCCTTCTATAATAAATACAACGGCAGCGGGTTTCTGAGCGCAGAACCTGGAGGGGCTGGGAGGGACGGTCTCAAGGAACACAGTTCCAGGAAGTCCTCTGCCCAGATGGGCTTCCCGGGAGCAAAATGGACATCCTCCTTCTGGAGACCGACAGGTCCTCAGCTGAAGTCGGCCAAGCAGGCCCCCAACCCGCCCCAAGTCCCAGGCCCCAACTTTGTAAATAGCACCACTGCACTTATTTCCTTATTGCTGATTTATAATAAGCCACTCTTATTTCCTTTCCTCCGTCATTACCCCAGTAAGGGCCGTTAATATGACTGTGTGACAGGCAGTTAAACATGTGGGCTTCTGATCACTCTGCCTGGGTTGGAATCTGTGCTCTGCCGCTTCTAGCTGTGTGAAGTGAGGCATGTTGCTTCACCTCTCTGTTCTTCTGGTCCCTCATTTATAAAATGGTGACAGTGATGATAGCAAATATTCAGGCTTAATTCAGGATTAAATGTGATCGTTTGCGTAAGTCCAGTACAATATGGTGCTGGGATATGCAGAGTCATGTAAAATGTTGGCCTTTAATATTGTTGAAAATAGTTTCATTTCCCCACTTCTCTCTCTCCCCCCTGTCATCGCCTAGACTCAGCTGACATCCTGCTCCAGGCGGATCAGTGGGACAGCGTCTCATGTGGCTGGCTCCCTGCTTCCTTTCCTGCCCCCAAAACCTCTTCTGCCTGTTTCAGCCAGAGGGGATTTTAAAACGTTGCTTTAGTTTCCAAGACTGCCATACAAATGACTGCAAACTTGGAGGCGTGAAACAACAGAAATTTATCCTCTCATCTTTCTGGAGGCCAGAGGTCTGAAATCAAGGATTCAGCGGGGCTGTGCCTGAGGCTCTAGAGGAGGCTCTGGCCCCAGAAATCCCCAGGGTCTCCTGCCTGTGGGTCCCCGTGGGATCATCTGCTCGTTTGCTTGATAAACGATGACCGATCCCCCGGCGGGGGGCTGGCACAGCGCGAGACCTGACTGTTAGGTCACGAGGAAAACGCAGTCAGAGCAGTGCCCAGGGGCCAGGCTAGGTTGGCCCTGTAGGTCAGGAGAGGGTACGGATTCTATTCTAATTGTGATGAAAAATCATTGAAGGTTTTGAGCAAGGAGCTAACGATTTGGTTGGTACTTTACAAAAGTCCCCCCGGCTTAGGGTTCCCAGATCTAGCAAACAAAAATGCAGGTTGCCCAGTTAAGTTTTAGTTTAAAATAAACCACAAATAATTGTTTAGCGTATGTCCCAAATATTGCAGGCTGAAAATTATTCATTTATGTGGAAAATTATTCATTTTTGCTCTGAAATGTACATTCAACGCGGCGTCCTGTATTTTTCGAGGCTGTTCTTCCCCGGCTGCTGTGTGGAGGAGGGGCCAGAGAGGGACGAGGCTGCAGCCTGGGGCACCACCCAGGGGTGTGATGATGGTGGCTCTGATGAGGTGGTGGCAGTGCAGGTGGAGACGAGTGGACAGACTGAAGACGTGTTTTGACAACATCTCACATTTGTGGGTGCTTTACTCATTTAATCTTTACAATAACCCTCTAGGGTAGGCGCCCAGATTATGCCGATTAGACAGATGAGAAAACAGGCCCAGAGGGTACCTTGCTAACTTACGGGAGAACAGGGTTCAAACCAGTCCCAAGCCTCTATTCTTAACTACTCTGAGATAGCACTTATGTGGATTGAATCTCACCAAACTGTAGCCCCCTAAACTTCCACCTCTGTTCAAAGACCTCAGCTGTGTGGAGGAGGGGTGTGGGGAGACCAGAACGGTGGGATAGGTTAGGAGGGGCTCCCGCACAGGGCGACAGAGGTGGCCCTAGAGCAGCGGCAGTGAGAATGGAGGTGTGGAGAGGGGACCTCTGTGTTCCAGAGACTTGGGGAGCAGAAAGAAACGGCTCCCCATTTCTGTCTGCAGCAGGGTGCAGAGTTATTTTGGTCTGCCCACTATCTACTCCCCTTTCTTTTGGTTAGAAACTCCCCAGTTTCCATCGGGAACCAGCCCTCCCTTGAATTCCATCCATGTGCTTGGGGGAGCCAGCCCCACCCCCAAGATCCAGAGGTGCCTCGTGAACAGGCTTGGCCATCGGTGCCCGCTACTGCTCCAGCCGCTCTGATTGGCTGGCGTGACCCAATCCGTCAGTCATGCGGCGGGGTGAGCCCTGATTGGTTGGCGTGACCCAATCCGTCAGTCATGCCGCGGGGTGAGCCCTGGCCTCCGTGGGATGCTTGGACAAGAGGCTCTCTTTCCGCTGGCGATGGCGAGCTAGTGCGTCACGGGCACTGTGCTGCTGGAAACCTTCTCTCCTCCCGAGGACAGTGAGGCCAGAGGACGCCCCCAGTGCAGAGAAGTTAGGGGTGGGGGATACCGGGGACCCTGAGGACATTTGGCGCCTGAAACCAGAGCAACAAGGACCTTTCCAGTTCAGGAGCCACTAAACTCCCCTTTCCTTGTCTTGATCCAGCTTTAGTCGTGTGTCTGCCACTCGACCCTGGAGCGTCCAGGCTAATCTACAATGTCTCTGGGTGGCATTTCACCTCCACCATGGACAAGAATGTTCTGGAAAGAGGACTCTTGGATCTTTAGAACAACAGAGATCCAATGTCCCCATTCTAGAAGACTTTGAGTCCTCACTGAAGTTGGTAAACGGGGAAATGGAGGCCCCAAGCTGGGAAGCCTCCCGACAGCGTCACTTAGCTAGTTAGGGCCATAACCAGAGTGGGGTCCACTTTTGACACATAGTTGGATTCTCCGTGATGTCTGCTGCGTAGCGAGCACCCAGCACATAGCTAGTGACTATACTGTGGCGGGAAATCCCTCCAAGAAAGCGGTATTTCCAGCTGCCAGCTTCTGACCCGCGAGGATGCTGGTGTTTTGGAGTCTTTCCTGGAGCAGCAGGCATGTTAAGACCAGAGTTCACAGCCATCTTTATTTAGATGACTCAAGGTGCAATGGTGCACAAAATTAAATTCAAACCAAGGTGTGGTCAGTGGAAGTAGACACGTAACAGAAAGCTCAGAATTAGAGAAGGATGCTTTCCAAGAAGAGACCTCGCGGCCTCAAACGCCCACGTGATGGCGAGAATCTGGCATTTCCCACGAAGACGGGCACTTGTCAAGTTCACTGCCAAGTTCTCCCCACACATGGGCAAAGGCTCCTGGTAGAGCTGAGAGGAGAGCCCTCCTCTGAACCTCTCCATTTGAGGTCACCAAACCAGAAGCCAGATGGACCTCTCCTGCTCAGGTGGGTCCCAGGTGCATCTCTCCAGGACCCCAGGAGCTCGGCAGTTCTGCTCTGAGCTCCACTGCAGCCATGGGCTCACCCTGCGCCAGAAAACCGTGCTGTCCTGTGGGTCCCTGAATCAGAGCATCTCGCCTCCCCTCTTGCTGCTTTTACCTGTGAAACCCGGGGCGATGTTGGGAGGGAATTCATCATCTGCTGCTTTGGTACCTCACTCCCTTGGAGCAGATGAAGCCAGGTCACCTGGGCACCCAGTCTCAGAAGCAGGTCACGTTCAAATAAACAACTGGCTGAGGGTCAGAAATAATTGAAAAGCAATTCAGTCTTTGCTGAAATCTCTCAGAAACACTCCAGGAGCTTCCATTCTCAATGCACATTGAAGCTTTCTAACACCCTCTATCCAGCGGTTCTCAGCCCAGGCACCCAGCCCGACCAGACAGTGAGGTCAGAGAGCCCGGGACGGGCAGGCCCAGTGTCTGTTACAACTCCCCCGGGACCCCAGTGCACAGCCAAGTGTGAGAACCTCCCCTAATGTGCTCCAAGCCCACCCTGCTTTTCTCCGTCCCCCCACATCCCCTCCACACTCATTAATCCCATTTGAAAAACAAGAACTGGGAAAGAGCTGGCAAAGCCTGAGTTCTTCCTGACGGGGAGAGGAAAGGGCAGGAGTTGTAGATTTGCCCGTTGATTTGTGGGCACACACGCTGATCTGCCAACATTCGTTAGTGCTCGCTGTATGCCGGGCACTGTGTGAGGCCCAGGAGAGCAAAGGTATTGCAGTAAAAGGGATGAGAAAGGGCTGTGGTTTGAGGGAAGCAAGTAAAAGACAATTACAATAAAGGTCGATACAGACCGTACACACGATGGCCAATGCCACGTATCAGCCGCCTGCCGGCTTCCGTTCCAAGTCAGTAACGTGGATGAACCTGTTTAACCCACACAACGAACCCGTGGTGTAGGTACTGATGTGAACTCCCACGTTACAGGTGACAAGACAAAAACCAGAGAGGTTACTCATCTGCTCAAGGGTGCACAGCAGGTAGGTGGCAGAGCTGGGATTCCAATCAGGAATGTCTGAGTTCCAGACCCTGGCTCTCATCCATGGTACTATCCTCACAGAAGGCTGTGTGGTGGCAGAGTTGGGATTTAAACCAGCCTGGCAGAGCACACTAGGGCACCAGGGAAAACTTCCTGGAGGAGGCAATGCCTGAGCTGCGTCTTGAAGGACCAAATGTTCCAACAGGGCTCCTCTAGCATCTAAGCGGCGCCTGGATAAGGCAGGACATGGGGGTGGGGGAAAGGGGAGGAAAGTGGGCATGATAGCCACAGGGACATTCCTTGGCTGTGACTTGAACAGGGAAAGAAACACAAAAAGCTAGATTAACAACAACGACAATAAACCCAGGAAATTTACTGACATGTGCAACTTTGAACAGTTTGGCGGCCTTCAGGCACAGTTGTATCCAGGGGCTCATTTGACTTGACTCTCCTCTTGCCATCTCTTGGCTGTGTTTATTTCTAGTTGGCTTCATTCTTGGGCAAGCTGGGTTCCAAATGACAGCAGGGATGGCCTCCAGTAGTTCTGGGCTTCCATTTCTTTCATAGCTAGCAAGTCAGAGAAATGTCACCATCTTCCTATAGAATCCATTTCATTTCCCCCAAAGGATTCTGATTGGCCCTGCTTTGGCCATGTGACCGCCCCCTGACCCAGGGCCTGTTAGGAACCGGGCCGCACAGCAGGAGTGAGCAAGTGAAGCTGCATCTTCCTCTCTCCATCGCTCGCATCACCGCCCGAACCATCACTCGCATTAGCACCCGAACCATCTCCTTCCCTGGTCTGTGGAAAAATGGTCTTCCACGAAACCAGTCCCTGGTGCCGGAAAGGCTGGGGACCACTGCCCTGACCTTCCCTGATGGTCCAAGTCATGGACTACTCTGCCTGGCCAGCTTGGGTGACATGCTCCGCCTCACGGTGAGGGAGGCGTTAAGGCAAAAGGGGGTCCCCAGAGGAAGAAGAGCCTCCTGGGAGGGTAGTGGATCCCTCCTCCAGCCAGGCCCACTCCCCAGGCCTGTCCAGCCGAGTCCAGCCTCAGTGGCCAGGAGGATGAGGAAAATGGAAAAAGAAGGACGAAGACACCTGCAGGTTTATATACGGTTAAAAAACAAACCCAAACAGAACCCCAAGTGGTCCTAGAAAATCACTGGGACTGCTGGAGAAAGAAAAAGAGAAGGAGATGGGACCCTTGAAAATGAAATGGAATTAATTCGCTGTGAAACTGAGCACCAAGAAATTAAAAATAATTTAATAGGAAGCTCACAGACTTTTGTCTGGCTTTCTATTTAGCATCTGGGGAAACTTTGATACACTGACGTGCCCCAAATGGAGGGTGCGGAGGAAGGGAGAAAGCAGGACCCTTGCTTTGGGGTCAGGGGCCTGGGAGCTCAGCTCTGGGGACGGGTCAGAGTCCTGGGAGGTGGGGCTGCTCCTGTCTCCATGGGGACAGACCTGCCATCCTGCCAGAGTCCTGCCAGGAAGGTAGGAAGATCCTACTTAGGCAAGGTCCAGGTAAGCAGCGCCTGAGTTAGAATCCAGGGCTCCTGGCTGCCCGAATGACCTGAGGAAAGCGTGTTTCCTGAACGGCAGCTTCCTCGGTTTGTAAATGAAGTGGCTGACGGAAGACCTAGTTGGCCAGTGTTGGGCACACCCGTCATCAGTAGGAGAGATGATTTCCAGCAGTACAGAAGCGATGTTTTAAACTTTAATAATGATGTGTTCATCTTTACAGTCACCTTCTATTTTTGTTTTTCCATCCGCAGTCGTGACGTAGGGTTTTATTTTAAAATGAATTTGCTTTTGTGAAAAGGGTGCATTGTTTAAAGAATAATTCTAAGTAAATTATAGCACCGGTAGGCAAAGTCATGAAGGCGTTCCCCACGTTGGTCAATGTCTGGGGAATGCCAGCTGGGGGCACTGGGATTTCAGGTACAGGTTCTTATTTTATTTGTACATCAGCTGTGAGTGGGAGTGTTCAAGGTGCCCTGGCGACCAGCTATAACGCCCAGAGGAAGCCCTGAACTTCCCAGGCTTGCTTTCCCAGCGATTCTCCTAGGCACCTCCTGAAAAGATAGCTGAAATCCCGATACCATGATGTTTTGAATCCTGCTTTTTGGAAACAGTATTTGCTGACAGTCACCATATGCTGGCAGACCGTCTCCTGTACCGTGATTGTCAGCTTCTGCTTCCAAGTCCCTCTTCGGAAGGTCCTATAATGTACTTAACTGGTTCCTTTTTGGAAGGAGTGTCCCCATTTTTCATGATTGTAAACAGCAGTGCTTTGAGCTTTCCTGCAGCCGGACCGTGGCTCTGATGATTCCTGAGGGTGCTCTCCTTGGAAGGGACATGGCTGGACACCCCTAATCAAGGTGGTGAGGAGCCATTGGCCGTGCGAGCTACAGCCCTGAGCACGAGGCCATTCAGCTGCAGTCCTGTCTAGACAGTGAGCGTGCCAGCCACTCACTACCAGGCCTGAGCCAGCTGTGTGTGTGTGTGTGCGTGCGCACGCGCGTGTTTGCTAATTACTCTGGAATGTCTGTTCTGGCCGCCACTGTGGAAATGTAGGTCACCCCAGTGAGGCAGGCGGTCGTGAGAAGGGGGGTCAGGCCAGCCGGCCGTGCACACACCGTATCGAGGTCATGGCAGTCTGGGAGCCAGCCTGATGGGGCCAAGCACATGAGAAGCAGACAGGCTGGGGGCTCTTTCTGCATCTATGTCTCCTCGTACATTTCATAGTATTGCTCACATTGGCAACCTCCAGCGTGTGGCTTTCCCATCACAGAGGCAAGGACAATGTCCCATTGTACATCTCAAATTAGATCTTTCACGTAGAAGTCTTTTATTGAGCTGGGACATCCTATCAGGCCATTTTCCCTGCATGGTCAATGTCGTTTCATCCTTCCAGCAGCCCTAAGAGGAGGGTCCTATGTTCACCACAATAACCTAATACATAACCTCCATTTACCTTTTACAGGTAAGGAAAGCAATGCTCAGAAACGTTACCCCGCTATTACTAATCTGTTCCTGACTACACACTGGTCTCATCTGTTCCCAGCTCTTTGTGCCTAATAGCTCTGGTAGTCCGCCAACAACCAAACAAAGGGTGTTCCCATTTTACCGATGAGCAAACTGAGGCACAGAGAAGCCAATCACAAAGCCAGGTTCAAACCCAGGTAGCCTGGCTAGAGGCTGAGCCCTCAACCATGAGCTGTCCATCATGGCGTTAAGGTGCCCAAGTTGGGCTGGAGCTGGCCTCTGTCTAGGATAAACAATTTGAATTAAAACCAAACTGAAGCGAAAGCAGGGCTATCGTGCCCACTGCCGAGAAGGTTTTGGTTAGAAAGAGTTAAACCTGTATCCTGGTAAACAAAGGCGGCTGCAGGGGAAGCCAGATCTTCTCAACGGGATTGTTCGCAGGCCCGGGTGTGCTGCGAGTTTTATCAGTACACACCCGCGGCCTCCTCGCCCCAGGTTAGAAAAGAAAATAATCTCATCTAACAGACGTTTCCATCTGTGGAACCATACACTGCTGTGTGGGTGCTTTGTTTGTGCACCTGACAGTAATGATTGTTCAAACATTTACAAACTGTGAGGTGATGAGGAAAAGGTTCTAAGGAACGAAAAGAAATACAAGGAAATCCAGCTTTAGCCCACTCTCTCCTGGAAGCCGGGGCAGAATGCATCCCTCTCCCCAACATTTTATTATAAAAAATTCCAAACGACAGGAACCTTGGAGGAATTACACAGTGGACACCCAGATACTCACCACCTCGAGTTTACCATGAAAAGTTCGGCACGGCGGCTTTGCCACACGTCCACCTGTGACAGCCTGCATTTGAAAGGGTCTCAGACTTACTGTCTGCAGGTAGCTTTCTCTCCACAGAGAAGGGGTTCCCAGCCACGTGGGGGTTTGGCCATGACTTTTCAAGGATATTTTTATACATAACATAATGTTGGAGAAGGAGGGGACTAAGAAATATGTCAACAACCGCTCTTTTCTTATCTCCCAGGCACAGTGTGCTTTCTGCCTTAAATAGTAGCGGTAACAATACTGGTCCCCGAGGGCTGCGTGAACTTGGACAAGTTATCTCATCTCAGTTTCTCTGTGTGTGAAAAGGCAGTGATCATACCTTCCAACGAAAGCTGATGTGAGGTTCTGAGACACAGAGGCTGTACAGACAGCATCTTGCACACAGCAGGTGCTCAATAAAAGGTCATTCTCTTTCTTAACATCTACTGAGCTTACAGGCTGTGCTGTGTGATTTGCATGTGAGGGGGTTGGTCCTGGGGCTTCTGTGACCCATAATCAGAAGTTATGTCCAGCTCTATGGGACAATGTGACAGAAGGGTCCCCTTGCTACACCCCCCCCAAAGGGTACCTCGTAATCTGTGCTTTCTCAGGGAGAAGCGTGACCACCTTGGCAATTTGACCACCATTTAACAGTGAATCATACATGCTGCTCGTTTATTTCTTTTGTATTTATCTCTGTTTCTGCCCTCAAGGAGCTGAAAGTCTGTAGAGGAGAGGTTTTACCCTTTTCTTACGGGACCAGAAGGACCCAGCAAAGGGCTCGGTGTAAGTCAGTACTCCTCAATGCACCCCATGCTAATTCAACCTAACCCAACCGAACCCAACCCTACCCAACTCAAACCAACTTAACCCGACTCAACTCAACCCAGGTCAATTTAACCTAGCTCAAACCAGCTCAATCCAACCCCACCCAGCCCAAACTAGGCCAACTCAGCTCAACCCAACCCAACTCAACCCAACCCAGCTTAACTCAGCTCAGTCTAACCCAACCCAGCCCAGCACAACTCAGCTCAAGCCAGCACAGTTCAATCTAAACCAGCTCAATCCAACCCAGCCCAACTCAAACCACCCCAACCCAGCTCAACATGATCCAGCTCAAAGGCAATCGTTGTTCGACAGAAAGCACACAGAATTTTGAACCAGATAGACCTGAGGTGAAGCCTCAGCCTTTTGACTTAGGAGCTGTGTGGTCTTAAGCAAGTCCCTTCGCTTCTGAATCTGTTTCCTCGTCTTTAAAATGAAGTTAAAATACTCCATTTGCCAGTATAAAAAATGTTTTTTCTACTTGCAAGAGTATGAAGTTGGACCTTTCGTACCACGTGCAAAAAGTAAATCAAAATGGATCCTAGATCTAAAAGTCAGAGCTAAAACTACACAAATCTGAGAAGAAAAGCGCGTAGATATCCACACTAGTGTGTGAATAGGTGTAGAAAGCGTGTAGAATAGGTGTCGCTATTCATGACCTTGAACTAGGCAATGGCTTCTTAGATATGGCACCAAAAGCACAAACAACAAAAGAAAAACTAAAAAGAAAATTCATTTTCTGTCCATCGGGTGCCTCCTTGTGTGACACCATCAAGCCGGCCTCAGGCCACTGAATGGAGTGAATCTCAGCAGCGTGCCCTGTCCCTCCCCTGACGCTCCCCTACAGCAGACAGGTGGGAAGGCCTCAGGAAGGGCAGGAAAGGCACCACCAGCCCCGTCCTCCTGTTTGGCACTCGTCTAAGAAGATTTGGGGTAATAGTTAATATTTTTCAGAAAATCCTCCTGATAAAATTGAGTGGTTTCTTATGCACTAGCTAAACTTTCGACTGTAAGTATGGTCCCTTCAAAGCGTTGTCATGAAGACAGACATTAATGCACGGTACACTAATATGTAGAAATTACTGCCGCTGCCACTGCCACTGCTCCTATGACCACGGTCAGGACACTCGTGTAGACGCTCTCTTGATCTGTCTCCGCAGCAACAAGACACTGGACTGACCAGTCCTCTCCACTGCCTCTGAAAACATTCTCTGGATGCCCACAGCACTCTGAATGTTTGAGAGTGGTCAGCTACACATCACAGAGCCCTCCCACCTCTGCCCCCGTCTAATAAGGCATCTGGTCACCCAGCGTCAGATGGATTTGTTCCCAAACCTGTCCACACCAGTTACACTTATGATTTTAATTTCAAAATTCAATTGAACTAATACACAAGGTGAAAAACTATGAGTATGAAAAGAAAGAGAATAGTTGGTTTTATGAAAAATAAGCCGTATGCTCTGGAATGACCTGATAAATACAAATTGCCCCCCAAACCGCTGAAGAATTAGGTGTGGGAGAGATTACAAACTACTCGAATAACGGAGAACTCTACATTCAGAATCTTTGCAAGCGTCCTTCAAAGTTTTACTTCACTTTAAAGGATTGGAAACTAGCAATTCTAGGTAATGTAAAAATGGGTATGGTTTATGGAAGAAGATGAAAATGGAACTCCAATCAGCAAAACTAAAGATGCCTTGACGTACGCAAAAAGATTGGTACGTGGATGTCCTGTTGGGTGATTAAACCGCCGGCTCTAACCGCATCGGGACTTTACAGAAGGTGACTGCCATGGAGAAAGCGACGTGCGTGGTGTCCCTGAGTCTGGCTCTGCAGTGGGCTTCAGGCATTTGTATGAGCCAAATGGGACCAGGTCCCGCAGTGGAAAGAACACAGTCTGGCATAGAGGCAGTAGGTTCAAGGGTCCCTCTACCACTCGCTGGGTGACTTTGGGTGGACCACGTCACTTCCCAGGGCTGTGATATCTTCCTTCGTGGGGTGTGAAGGTCAAGGGAGGGCTAAGGAGGGTCTGTAGCCAGGTTTTGGCCCAGAAGAGGGGCCATCAGAGCGCCTGCCCCTCCCCTCTGGGCACCCATGGCCCAGTGGTCCAGCGTGTGCCTGACTTTCTCATCTCCCAGCCCAGGGTCGAGGAGTCTCAGCTCTCAGCTGAAAGGCACTCCTGGGTGCCACGTCTGTGAAATGGACAGAGGTCTATGAAACACACAATCCCTCAGGCTCTGAAAACGCACTTGACACATTCGTGTCCCTCGGGGACCCTGACGTTTTGGTCAACTGGGACTCTGCAGAGAGCAGATTGGGAAGAGAAGAGAGGAAGTTCCAGTAAAAGAGGGGCAAGGCACTGCGTCCTGGCTGTGTGGAGGGTTAAAGAAACACTGCCTCATGGATTACTTAACAGAGGCGGTCTCATTCCCCGCCGTCTGACCTCCCATGGGCAGATGCTCTGGGTGGCCGCGTGGTCCAGGGTCATTAACGATGATGTGCGTGGATTAATTGCAGAGACAACCGTTCTCTTCAAGACCCAGCTTCAAACGGAAAAAGCACTTGCTTCCGCGTCTGCATTGTTCCTGGTAGATAAACAAGGAGAGGAGAGCGCTGGGCCCTGGTAAGGGCCCCTTTGGGAAGCGTGAGAGAAGAGTCTCCCCACGGTGCGGCTGCGACAGTTCCACCTCGAGGAGGGGCGGGCTGTGTGGCCAGACTTCAGGGAGGGATCCTGAGAGAACTTTCCAAGCGGTGGGGCCTCCTGGTGAAGGTCATTGGCTTACGAGTCAGGCAGAGCTGGGCCACAGACACGAACCAGTCCAGCACTCGGCTTTACCTGTCCACACCTCGCTCTCCTGTTGTGCAAGGTTGGCCCTGGGGAGCAACCCACAGATGGATGCTTCCTCCAAGAAACTAACATGGGGAGATGGGTCACCTCTTCTCCATCTTGGGTCGTTTCCTTGGTTTGCTTGTTGCCTAAAGAGGACTCTTTTTCTTTTCTTTTAGGCCTCGGGAGTTAGATTTCATCCATTAGAAACTTGAATGTGAGCGCTCAGAATATGGGTCCCTTCAGTTCATTGGACCACATTCTGCTCAGTCATCTCCTAAGGTTCCCATCCCTTCTCCCACCTCCCACCCATGGCCTCTGTGTTCCCCACTTAATCCCTAGGTAGAGTACAGGATGCCCCATTAGACTGGAATTTTTTAAAAAAAGTTTAGTGTAAGCATGTCTCATGCAATATTTGGCACGTACTTCGACTAAAAAGGATTATTCTTTGTTTATCTGAAATGCGATTTTTGCTGGGTAGAAATTTTTATTTTCATTTGCTCAACCTGACCATGGGTGGTTGCGGGGAGGCCCCAGGGCACCCCAGCTGGGACGCGGTCCCGTTAATGACTGTGCTGTTGTTTGTTTATCGGGCAGCCCCTCTGTGCCGGGCACTGGGCTGGGCCGTTGATGTCCGTCTTCCTGTCTTTAATCTTCACAATCACTTTGCAGATGTGAAAGCAGAGGGCATGGAGCTGTGGGGAGACCTGCCCATTAGACGCAGGTCACTGAAGCCCGTGCCCTTTACTGCTCGCCCCTGCCCCTCTAGAACCGAGACACAGGGCCCTGACCCCCTGCCCACTCGCCATCAGCAGCTGGTCCTGGACCACTTCCTCCCGCTCCCTGGACCTGATTTAGATTCCTGCTATTTTCAATCCAGTGCCTGTGCCACATGTCAAGTCTTTATTTTTCCATCTAAATTAGCTCCTGGGGAGACCCCGCACTCTCCCCAGCTTTTATATGCCTTGATCTGGCTCGTGAAATGAGACACGTAGCCCCTCTTGTTCTCCAGCGAGGCTGGCGGAGACTCTCTGCTCTTGGCTATGGTCCCTACCTTGTTCTCCACGAAATGTTATTTCCAGTAGACCGAGCGACGTAGCACCCGTCATATGGTACAAATCAAGCAGGATACTCTGACCGGCCTTCCCTCGTCCCACTGTGTTTCATGGGCCACGACTCACAGTGATGCTCTCAGGCACACAGTCTGGCTTTGCCTCGAGAACACACAACTCAGCCTGACTGGAAAGTTTGGCTCAGCCTGACTGGAAAGGTTGGCTGTTACTCTGTTCCTTCCTTTATGTGGTTGGCTTTGTGGGAATGGGTGGGTTTACCAGCTGGAGTCATGCTCCAGAACCAGGCTTTTGGAGCCGGAACTTTAGACACAAGTTAGAATGTTCTGTGTTTGCCCTGGTTCTCTGAAGCCCAGCTCTGGTTTGAAAAGATACGTCATTATGAGGCAAACTGGAAGGTTGCCGACATCATTGGATAAAGCCAATGACACCATCTTGCAGATACTTGGGACAGTGGCTCTGGGAGAGATAGTTAATCCAACAAGGTTCATGGCCACCAAAGGTACCTTCATTTACTCATTTAATGAATATTTCGTGAGCACTTATTTTGTGCCTGGTGTGTTAGCACCAGGAATACAGTGAGATAATTAGGACGTGTTTGCTGTGTTAAGGGTTCCGGGTTCCGTCATCTACGGAGGTGGGGCGGGGGGCAGGGTCAGAAATATAAACCAACAGGCAAACCCACGAGACAGCGGCCACCATGCAGAGCCCCCTGAGGACCTGCAAGGGAGCTCCCACACTCTGTGTCTCCAGGCAGTGAACCAGGATTGATCCAAGTCTATCATGGCCACCGCATTCCCCTTTGCCAGGCTCTTATTTCCTGCTTCTGTTACATCTGGGGTGGCCCCACAGCTCTACAAATGAGACAGGTTGAAATCTGGCAGGGAGTTGCTGAGAAACATTTTGCTTTCCTGATAAAAAGACCATATTCACCGGCTTCCCCTTCTGCTTTCTTCTTGTCTTGAAAATGTTGGTGTGATGCTTTGAGCTCCAGCAGCTATATTGACACCATGAGGCCACCAACCTGAGAACAAAAAACCTAGGTGCCTGGAATGTCAGAGGGGAGGGCAAGGACAACCTCGGTTCCTGAGGGAGTCACTGAGACAGGGCGCCCTCTAGGCAGCACCCGCTCCTCACTCCTTGACATGCAACAAAAATAAACTCCTGTTTGTTTAAGCCACCGTCAGCTGGCATTTGTGTTACTTGCCGCCTAAAGCATTTCTAATGGATGCAGAATTCGGTGACTTGATCTGGAAGGTTCTGGAAAATCTAGACAGAAGAGGTTTAAAAATGCACAAAGTCCCTTGTCCTCAAAGATTCACACTTGGTCAGGGACATGTAGCATGGAACCATGGTGGCCCCTTTGTCCCAGCAGATGGAGGGGCCACTCCTTGTCTGCCGGGGGCTGAGGTGTGAGGGCTGAACTTAAGAGCTCTTGCCCCAGGAACAGGGGAAGTGAAATCAGACCGCTTGGTCCTGCTTGGTTTCCCTGAGACTCCTGCAGAACCCCCTCCTCTGTCATTTTCAATCCAGTTGAGCTGTGAAAACACAGAACATACAGACAGCACTGCTCAAGCCCCGGGGCACTGACATCACCTAGGGGTCTTCTCCAAAGGCAGATTCAGACCCAGCAGGTCCAGAGCCTGCATTTCCAGCTCCCAAGTGGTGCTGATGCTTCTGGCCAGGGGACCACACTTTGAGTAGGGGGCATGGAGAGGGTGGCCAGCTGCGTCTAACGCTGTCCCACTGGTGGCCAGGTCTGCTCTCCTACCCATGGAATCAGCCAACTGGGTGTTCTGTGCTGCAACTCATTTGGCTAAAACTTAGCTCCCATCCCAATTCTTGTTAATTATGCCCTTCTGCAGTCTGGTAGGACCTCTCACTGATGGACTCTAAATCAATTCCCTGGGGTTTGGATGGACCTAGAGTGACCAACTGTCCTGGTTTGCCCAGTGCAGAGGGGCTTCCTGGGATGTGGGGCTTTCAGTCCTGGCGAACTGGGACCAGTTGTTGGCCCTTTATAGACTGAAGCCTGAGTGATTAAACCCAGGAAGACAACCCAGAAGAGGCCTTGGCACCAAACTGAGGAAATACTGAATGGGTGTCATGCAGGGGCTACTGCAAGCAGGTGAGTGAGGGAATTGTTACAGCGCTCCGATCAGTAAAGTGCGACAAGCCTGCCCTTTGGAATTTCCTCAAGATGTGCTAGACGGGGGTCTGGAGGCTTGAATAGTTGGGGAACAAAAATATCGAGCTCCAACCCCCCTAGGGCTTGCTGCTGCCGCGTGGGCTGGCAGGGGCAGCCCTGTCACAGCCCTGTGCAGAGGCCCGAGGACTGGCGTTGGGACAGAATGAGGTCACGGGGCCTCCATGCCTCCTGGGGTTGCAGGGGACTCCCCGCCTTCCACAGTCCTGGGCAGTTAACAACTCAGCTCCTTAACAGAAGAAAATATGCACTCGTTCCGCCCTTAATTTGTCCCATTTGTGCCTAAAGGACAGGGTGTGGGGCAAAGCAACGTTAAACAAAAGGGCTGTTACCTTACGTGTGGCCTTGGGCAATCCTCCGAAAGTGCGTTTTTTTCCAGAACTAGCTAGGGGGGCGGGGCCGGAGATGGGGCTAACCCGGAGGTGACGGGCTGGGTTCTGCCTGCAGACTGGTTTTATTTGGGGACTCTTGTTGTGTTCTTAAGAAGTGGCCAGTACTTAAAAATTGGAAGATCTTAAATAAATATCGATGTTTCTAATATCTCTTGAAAAATTTAGCAGCACCGAATCCACATTCAGACACGTGGACATTGAGCTTGGGCGGAGGACGGGCGGCCCCTCCGGCGCCCTGGGGGCGGGGTGTGGGGGGGCGGGGTGTGGGGGGATGGGGTGTGGGCTCCCCAGCCAACCTGGCTCCTGCAGCACTGAGTTGGAGGTTTCTCGGAATCATTTCTTGTGTTATTTTACTAAGTGGGCAAAATATTCTTAGTATTTGCACCAACACTGGTTATCAGTATTGGATTTACTTTCACCAGTAATTTCTGACTCAACGCCCCTCCCCACAGAGGAATTTCCACACTTTGGGGATCTTGGGCCAGAACTGGAAACGAAGCAGAAAGCAGGTGAGACTTAACCCCAGCTAAGGAGCTGCGTTTGAGCATTGTGGGGTAGAGTTGCAGAAATCAGTTTTTATGTCTCTTATTATTTTTCAAAACTGTATTCATTGTGAAAATAGGTGTGAATTTTTCATAGCAACATTTGCAAAGGATGTAAAGAGTACCCATCAAGGGGACGATGGACCCACATGTGTTTCAGGACATCCCAAGAAACTGTCAGAAAATATTCCCCACCGGCTGCTCGGAGTGTACCTTGAACAGGAAATGTTCATTCAGATCTCGGTGGGGTGGATGTCCACGTGAATAAATGTGAAGACTCCGTTCTTGGTAGGCAAAAGTGAGGTAACTGAAGGATCTAGCTCACCTCATTACTTGATTTATGATTTTTACTGTAGAAGCAAGTCTAATGACATGAAAAATGGTGTTAAGATAAGATACATAAAAAGTAGCAAAACTATATGTAATGCATGATACCACGACAAATTAGGTGTATATTTAAATGTCTGCACAAAAAGAAAGATCAAAAGTTATAAGTCAAAATGATCATTTTTATTAATGGATAGGAGAGTTGGATTTTGTTTTCTTTTTGTTCTTATTTTTAAAGGAATCTGGGCAGTCAGTTCTATTTCCCAGATCAAGTTTCCTTCAAGCTGCTCAATTAAAATCAGCAAATGTTTACCAAGGATCCAGGCTGAGCCCTGAGTGAGTGCCAGTGATGGTCAAATAACAGCTATTATAATGATGGTGTACTAATTAGGACTGTGTTAGGCTGCATGTAACAGAAACCCAATGGCAGCTTAACAAAATAGGGCTTTATCCAGCCCCCCATCCCCCCACCCCACCAACATCTCATATAACACAAAGTCCAAAAATACAGACAATGTCTCCATAATACTACAGGAGCCCAGCGTCCCTCTTTCTGTCCACTCACCCATCCTTACACTGTGCCTTACCTCCTTGCAAGAGCAAAATGGCTGCTTCACCTCCAGACATTGCATCCCTGGTTCAGGAATGAAGAAAAGAGAGTAGAAAGGGGGAAAATACTAAAATTCCTCTATTTTTTAAATGAAGGAGGCAAACCCTGACAAAGGATTGCTTCCGACTTCTCGCTGTCCGGAACACTTGGTCGTTTATAGCTGCAAGGAGGTCTAGGAAGGTAAGAAGGCCCATTACTGTCTAAGAAAAATTGAGACTCTGTGAGTGAAGAAGACAAAGAGAGTGGATATTGGCTAGGGACCTTGCAGTTTCCACCTCCAATAATGGTGATGGTCACTGTTTACCATGAGCTTTACTACATGCTGGGCTCGTGTACTAAGCCTCATGCTTTATATCAGTCATCTGGGGACCATTATTATTATTTTCCATCCCAGAAAAAGAAACTGAGGCTCAGAAAAGTGGAGCCATTTGCCTGAGGCCACCCAGAGTGCCAGGTAGAGCCTAACATCATACTGTCTGGGTCCAGGGTATGTGCACCTAATCGCCAGGACGTACCAAGAAAAACAGGCATTTGGGTGTGAGGAGACATATGCAGAGAGATAGTCATTTCTTCTTGAACCCAGACTTGTGGGCATGACCTCTTGGGTTCCTTAAGACCAGAGCTTCATGAATAGAACGTGCATCCGAATCACCTGAGGACCTTGAGAAAATGCAGAAGCGATTCCCGGTGGCCCGAGGTTCTGTACTTCCAACAAGCTCCTGGGTGATGCTCGGGCTGGTGGTCTGAGGACCACACTTTGAGTGGCGAAGCCTTGAGCCACTTTCCAGACTCGTCCCACCTCCCTGGAACTGTCTCCTGGCTCCAGATATGTGGACAAGTGGTGTTGAGGTCATTCGTTGCTCACGAGGAATACCCACAAGTTACAGGGCCCTGGGAAGAAATGCCACAAGCACAGGAGCCAATAGGAGAACTCTGCAATGTGATGAAACAAAGCCAAGGAGAGCTTTGCTCCTGCTGTTTTCCTCAAGGAAGAGCCACTTCCTGCAACAAGTTAAGTCTGGGGCTTCTAGAAGGACCAAGAGATGAGCCTCAGACCCAGAAGGCCATGGAGAGTTTGATGCTTTGGGGAAATTGGCCCTGCATCCCCATCTTCAGTGTCTCGGGAACTGGTGGGTCATGAGTTTTGTTCTCTGCTGCTAAGATGATGAGGACAGTGATGATGATGATGATAAAGGAGAGAAAGAGGAGGAGAAAGAGAAGGAGAAAAAGAAGAATGGAGAGAGGAGGGGAGGGGGAGGGGGAGAGAGGAGGGGAGGGGGAGAGAGGAGGGGGAGGGGGAGAGAGGCCACTAGAGTTTACTGAACACCTACTATATGCTGTCACTGTTCTAAGGCCTTTACATGCCTGATCTTATTTAACCTTCAGCAATACATTACCAGGGTTGTACTATTTTTACCCATTTTACAGAGGAGGAAACTGAGCCCAAAGACACCGAGTAACCTGCTTAAGCCCACATAGTTGGGAGATGACGGATCTCGGATGGAAGCAGAAATTCCTTCATCCCATGTCTTTGAAGGCACGCAATCCATGGTGAGCCTCTTCCGCTGGATTCAGATGTAGTCTTGGGATTCTTCCCATCTGGAGTAAGAGGTACAAACTATCAGGTATAAAATAAGCTACAAGGATGTATTGCACATGGGGAATATAGCCAATATTTTATCATAACTATAGATGGCGTATAACCTTTAAAAATTGTGAGTTACTATCTTGTACTTCTGTAACTTAGATAATATTTTACAGTAACTATACTTCAATTTAAAAAAAGAATAGAAAAAACAATTTAAAAAAATTCTTCCTGCCTGGGCACTCCCCCGCTCCCAGCCATCCCCTCCGTCCTAGTTTCCTCTGGAGTCAGGATACAAGAAAGAAAGAGAAGGAGAAGTCTGTAGAGACGTACTGTGGAAAAGAACACTTTGGAGTAAAAAAAAAAGCCAGTATGTATTTCCATGGCAGCCCTACCCCTTACCAGTAAGCCAATTCTGTTCTAAAACTTGTTTGGAAAAATACAACTTTTCCAATGTGATAAGTATACAAGCAAATAATCTGAGCACGATGGGAATTTTGTGTTCGCTTGTATGCAGTGTTGTCCTCGAGAAACACTAGGGTGAACGCAAGACACTGCACTCAGCGGGGTCAAGCCACACAGGGACAAAGATGTCTCACACGGGTGCACATGCCTGTGCGTGTGTGCAGACACACACACTCATCTCAACATCTACCTCAGCTCACCTCCTGGGTTAGGAGCCGCATTTGTCCACACCTGGTGTTAAGACTTCCTTCCCTGTTTTGGACAACCTTCCTTCCTCTGTGTCCTCCCCACTCACAGGCAAATTTCAGGTCTTTTTCAAGATGAAGTGCTATATTTACTGTAGTATATATGTATTTTCTGTCCGTTTAATGTGTGTAAAACCGAGCTGGTTTTTATCTTTTTTTTTTTTTAATGCGTTACTGGTGATGGTTTGAGAGTTGTGTTCCCATCCTGACTCTTTTTCCGTAAGCCCTGTGGTTTCTATTGTGTGATTTTGCGTAGCATGGTGATCTTTGAGCCATAGTATTACCTTACGGCAGAACTGCCTGCTGTTACTTGAGTTAGTCACCTGGCCTTCTGGGAGCCTCAGTTTCCTCACCTGTAAAATGGGCATAGTCATGCCCATCTCACAGGGGATAGTAAAAAGAGCCCTGGACTAGGAGTCTAGGGACTGGGTCACAGGCCAGGTCCTCAGACCCATGGGGCTACCTCAAGGACTCTGCTTCCCCTGGGACCCTCTAAGCATCAGCTTCCTGGGCTGTTGAAGAGAGACCACCTCCTCAGCCCCGTCCACCTCACAGAACAGCTGGGCGGCTTGGAGATGAGTCCTCAGATGTCCACAGGCTTTGCAAACTCAGTGGTCAGCGTTATCAGGTTAATTTTTAAAGTTTGGAAGAAAAAAACCAGAAACGTATGAAGGAAAAATGTGAAGTTCCCCATATTCTAACCATCATTCATCTCTCAGTAGATTTAATTCTACCCCTTGTCCTTGATGTGTCCATGCTGGGT
Source organism: Stenella coeruleoalba (assembly GCF_951394435.1). Lineage (NCBI taxonomy): Eukaryota > Metazoa > Chordata > Mammalia > Artiodactyla > Delphinidae > Stenella > Stenella coeruleoalba. Next base: position 5,173,487 of record NC_137161.1, read on the forward strand.
GACATGGTGCCATGTATGTACACACACATATATGTGTACACACACACACACACACATATGTGTATATATATGTAAGTTTCACTCACCATTATGTCATGAGCATGCCATTTCCCCTTCATTAAAAATGCTTTGTAAACATTTGTTTTAACACGTGCATAAATATTTCATCATAAGGACATCCTATAATTTAACCATTTTTGCAGTGTTGGACATTTAATTTTTTTTAAAGTCAAATAATGCCATGATTAATGTCTGTTTATATTAACCTGTTTTCATTTCCTGATTATTTTTTGGGGCCAGATTCCCAAAAGCAGAATGACTGAATGAAGTAGATGAAGTAGATGAGAATGACTGAATGAAGTAGATGATTTCATACATTTTCACACACAAGCACAATCAACGATTTGCTTTTGGTGAAGGTGCTTCTAACAGCATTTGAGGGAGTCCACTGTGCTACGCCATCCCCAGTACTGAGTATTATTGCTTTTTAAAAAAAATTTTATTGGCGTATAGTTGATTTACAATGTTGTGTTTACTTTTTAAAATCTTTGTTCAGTTAACTTTCTAGATGGCCTCTCACTGTTTCGATTACATTGATTAATTCTAAATCTATTTCTTCACAGATTTTTTTTTTACTAACAATTTCATAAGTTAGAGCCCCTGAGTGAACATCTCCATTGGATATCAGAGCTTGTCCTTCTGAATGAGCGGGACGGCATACCCTCCGCTGCACCACTGAGACGCCTGCCACCAGCCTTCACGACCAGGTCCGCTGCGGGGAAGGCCGGTGGCCTCAGGGAAGGGGGTTACCTTTCCACTTTGCAGCAGCCTGATCATTCAGGTTGTGCTGGCATTGGGGGACCTGCATGGCGAGTGCTGGTCTGGTTTTGGGGGCCGGATGATCTGGGGCTGGGGGAATGATTTGGGAAACACTGTTCTCTGGTTGGTACCTGGTCACTGCTTCTGGGCAAACCTTGCCCAAAGGCGGAGTTCAGATTCTATGCGGTGTGACGGGCCCAAAGAACATTTCTGTTTGCATAGAGGATTATATAAATAACAAACAGATTGTAGCCCCAATATGTCTTTTCAAAGTTTATACGAAATGGCAGAGTTGGGGGTGAAAAACTTAGGGTGACCGGCTTTGGCAGTGTCCCCTCACCCGGCTTTATGACTTTATGACTCCCTCCGGCTGTAACCTCTGGGAGGCGTCTTTTCTCTCCATTCAGCCGGCTCACCAGACGTGCCTGTCCTTCCCAGGACTACATCCATCAATGTGCCCAAATTCAGGAACTGTCTTGGCATTTATCAATCAGCCAGAAAGCAGATCTAGTGCCTAGAAGACACCTCATTAATTTTGCAAGTTTGATTTATTCCCTGTTTAAACAATGAATTAAATTCCATGCAAGGGGAAAGAAAAATCAATTAAAGCAGCCCTCTGTCTGGGACAAGTTTAGCTTTGAGAAGCGGTAAGTGTTGCCACCGGGGGGGCCACGGAGCTGGTAGAAAGATGGTGGCATTTGGAGACAAGAGACCCGAGTTCAAGCCCAGCAGGGTGACCTTGGGCAAGTCAGAAGCCACCGACCTCCAGAGTTTTCACCTGCATGTGATGATTAAAAAGAAGCAACTCTGTGACCAGCAGACCAGTATCCAGACGCTGGTGACCGCAGTGCCAATCACCATCGCATTATCATCACTGGCAACGGGGGTATCGCGGCCCACCTTTCTTTTACATTGGTTTTGGTACAACCAACCTTATTTGTAAGGTTGCATAATGTATATACAAAATGTACGTGTATATTTTATATATATACAAATAACATATGTATGTATTGGTATATGATATAGATCACATATATTGATACATAGATACCTACATATGTATACATGTATTTATTAACATGATATACATATATATCAAAATGCATCATTTCTTTCTCCATGTTTACTTTTAGTTCTAATTATAAATTATAGGCAGACCACTTTTTAAAATGAAAGAACAGTTTTTTGGGGTAAAATGTTAGTGATTTCTCCATTGCTTCCTCTATCAAAATGCTTTCCAAAGAAAAATCTAAAAAGTGAAATTTAAAAGTCTGATCAAGCCATGGTTTCCACCATCACGCTGGCTGTGTTGGAGTAATCTTAGCAGGAGACCCAGACAAAACAGATGCTAAGATAAACCCGCCGCCAGAAGAAGTAGCACAAGGGCCAGATAAAGGCTCCTGGTGACAGATGTAGCATCTAAACTGCAGCTCTGTGGTCATCGAACGGCTGCAGACTTTCTCTGTTTACTGCAATACCGACAACTCATTTGTGCTTTTATGGTGACAGCGGTATTTCTCTCTCCAGGCAGATGGCCGTGTTCATGTTCATTTAGCTCCAGCAGGCTGTCCAGTGTGGGGCTGGCTGGCTTCCTCTTCCGGAGCTAGCTGCTTGGCTAATTGAGTTTGGCTAGTACAGGGCGTGATGCACTGAGCCGGAAGTGGCTGCCTGGGGTATCACCTGTGGGTGAGGTCAGGGCAGGAGACCAGTCCCTGGGAGGGTAGCCAGACTGAGAAAATCCTAGCAGGACACAGCAGGACCCTGGGGTAGGGCCACCTTCCCCTAGGGCACAGCGCCCAGGGACTCCGAGACTTTTAGGGCTCATGAAGATGTTTCAGCTTCTTTTAGAATCAGATGAAAAAATGGCTCGGAGGTGAAAGACAGCAAGGTGTGTCAGGAGCTCTGGGTAGCTTCCTGTGTCCCCACTGGCATCTCTCCTTCAGCTACTGTACTGACTGTCTCATTCCTAATCGGCTAAACTGCTCAAAAGAATGCGAGTCTCCTGGCCCGTCTCCTCACCGGCCCGTCCTTACACCCCCGTCCTTCCACCCCCTCCATCTGCTTCCTGCCCTCTGCAGAGGTGCTGCCGGTGAACTTCGCCACGGACCTCCGAGTGTCCACATCCCGTGCACTGTCTCAGCTTCTCATTTTACATGATTCTCAGAGGCTTGAAGCACTAACTAAAGGATCTGTCGTGTGATCTTTTTTTTTTTGCGGTACGCGGGCCTCTCACTGCTGTGGCCTCTCCCGTTGCGGAGCACAGGCTCCGGGCGCGCAGGCTCAGCGGCCATGGCTCACGGGACCAGCCGCTCCGCGGCATGTAGGATCCTTCCGGACCGGGACACGAACTCGTGTCCCCTGCATCGGCAGGCGCACTCTCAACCACTGTGCCACCAGGGAAGCCCTCGTGTGAGCTTTTAATCAACAGCTTAATTGGAGCTTCTCCAACTTTTCCACCCAGATTCTACTAAAGGTGAAAGCCAGGGCTTGAATCCCCGGTGCATGGCAACAAGGTTGAAATTTACTTAGAGCTTGTGTTTTATCTTGAAAACTCTTCTAAGTTCTGCATTTTTCTCCAGTGTATGTCTGTATCTTCTTAGAAAAATAAGTGCCCCCCTGGCAACTCTCTGGGCAAAACTGACGCTCCAGGAAGGCAAGCTGTGTTTTCCCTGGGTTTTGCCTGCTGCCTGGAACCGGGGGCCAGGACTAGGGTGAGGCTGGCCAGGAGCCCGAGGCTCAAGATGTCAGGAGGCCCCCATCTTGGTGCCAATCCCGGGCTCGCACGACTCTGAAGGTGACAGTTCCTTACACTGTGCACCCGTGTCTTCCTCAGCCTCCTCCCAGCCCTGCCCAGGCCCCACTATGAACCCCACTTTGAGAGATGGGAGCAGACCCTCCGGAGTAAAAGTAACAGCTGGTGCCAGATGGCTGCCCCCCTACTGTACCGCCAGCCGCGCCCAGTATCATTGCAGGTGCATCAAAGCAGCTGAGGGTCTCACAGAGCCTCTTCAAAGACCTCGTGTGGGACTAATATAGAGACAATTGGGTCATTCTGGATGTCATCATCGTCTCATGTATTTATTCACTTTCACCAAATCGTTACTAAAAGGCCATCCAGATGCCAAGCTGGACACTGGGGACACAGCAGTGCCCAGACAGACGAGGTCCCTCTCAATGTCTGGCATTCAGTAGCTTCGAGGTTTTGTACAAATAAAACCAGACGGGAAGGTAGAAAAACGCGTCTGTGTTTGGGTGCAGCTGGGGTGTTCCTGGGCACATCCGGCTCCCCAGTTCAGCATTTGCACAAGTAGTTGATCTTTGGGGGTTTTTTGTTTTTTAAAAATAAATTTATTTTTGCCTGCATTGGGTCTTCGTTGCTGCGCGTGGGCTTTCTCCAGTTGCTGCGATCAGGGACTACTCACTGCGGTGGCTTCTCTTGTTGCAGAGCATGGGCTCTAGGCACGCGGGCTCAGTAGTTGTGGCTCTCTGGCTCTAGAGTGCAGGCTCAGTAGTTGTGGCGCACGGGCTTAGTTGCTCCGCGGCATGTGGGATCTTCCCGGACCAGGGCTTGAACCCGTGTCGCCTGCATTGGCAGGCGGATTCCTAACCACTGCGCCACCAGGGAATTTCCAGAAATAGTTGGTTCCTGGGGGCACTTGCCCCAAGAGAAAAAGCGGTGCTGTGTCAAACAGACTCAGAAAACGCTAGATAAGTTGGGGCCCTGGAGAGGTTCACGACCTACGTGTACAGATCAGATTCGGGCTAGTCCGGCGGGTCGACTCTGTCTGGCATCTCCACATTTGACCTGCAACATCTGTTAACATCTGGCCAGACAGGTTCTGCCTGGTCCACTTTCAGAAAGGCTGATCTGTACCTTTTCCTGTGAGCTGGTGGGCCCAGCACCTTCCTCATTTGTCGCTCTCCGGGGGCAAGCTTCCTTCCTTCCTCCTTGTGAAGACGTGTGAAGCTGCGTGGAAGCAGCTTAACCGTGTTTCGGGGGATTGTGTGACCGTGCCGGAGGCTGCTGGTACCGAGCCCACCCAGAGGCACTGCTGCTGGGAGCTTAGGGGTGATTTAGGAATGAGGAGGATTTTCCTACTGCAGAGAGCTTGGGCATAGCCCTAAAATGGCAATAATCAGCCAGAAACATGACAAACAACAAAAACAAAACAGAATGAGGAGGGTCCGGGGCAGTGGTGGCGCTGGGCAGGGTGGACCACAGGAAAGAAAACAGAAACGTCATGCAAAGATAGGTAATTTAGAAGTAAAATGGAAATAATACCAGAGACTCACCTGGGAGGCTTTGGAGTTTCAGGAAAGGAGTCCTCACTTCCTGCCGTAGAATCCTCCGGAGCTTTGAAAAAATGCTGAGCTGCCTGGCTCCAGGCGGGCCTAGGGAGGGCCCCAGACAGGGGTGGTATCTGAAAGCTCCCCCAGACTACTGTGCCCTGAAGTCAAAGCTGAGAGCCCCTGCTTTCCCGGTGGGAACGGGAACGGAAGCTGTGGGGATCAACTCCCTCTTGTCCTTTTTCTTATTCCTTTTGTTTCAATGAATTTCTTTTGCGTCTTATTGTTTCTCAGATGACAAATCGAGACTCACGTCTCCATCCTCCCAGGCTTTCATGTTGCTTTTCTATTTCTAGTTCTCATCCCGCTTTGTAAAGGTCTTTGCTTTGCTGTCTTTCTCCTCTAACTTCTCCCCAACCCCTACACACATGCACACACACGCACGTGCACACAGAGACACACACACGTGCACACAAAGACACACGGACGTACACACGCACGCAGGCATTTTTGCAGTGCCCTCAGCCCGCACAGATGAACTGTGGTCCACAGTTGCGAGGCTAATTTTGACTGGGCAGCTGCAGCCTCTCTGGGAAGCCAGCTGTAGAAACCCTATGAAGATGGCAGGATCCTACATAGCTCTGGTGTCTCCGTCCTTCCTGCACGGGCCAACAGTGCTAGAGTGACCCTGGGCAGCTCTGAGACACGGATGCTGCTGGGCCGGTGGGCCTGTTGCCCTTTCTCCTCGAGGCTTCTTAGCTTGTATCTGTGTTGCTGTGTTCCTCGGCAGGTCAATGGCCAGAGGGTGCAGGGCCTCCCTGGGGTCCCACCCTGCAGCTAGACCAGCATTTCTCCTCCGGGGACGTGTAATAGTGTCCGGAGATATTCGGGGCTGTCCTGTTGGCGGCAGTAGGGGTGCTTCTGGCATCTGGTGGGTAGAGGCCAGGGATACCTATTCAACATCCCGCAGTGCCCAGCACAGCCTTCACCCAAACACTGGTAGGGCCCAGATAGAGGAAACTTGACCACAAGGTCCATGACAGCTGGTTACGTGTCTCTCCTTTCCCTGGCAGCCCTAGAATTGAAAATTGCAGAATTTGGGATAGGATAGGATCGAATCGACCTCAGTGATTTGGGTACAACTATTATTTATTTCATATATCTCTTTAAATTACGTCACTTTGCTTTCTTAAGTCAAATCCATGAAAAGTGGCAACATTATATATTTGCAATATTTGGGAAACCGGTATCACATGCCGCGAATAGACAGGACCCCTAAAAATAAGTGCAGAGAAGGCTCGGCCAGTTATTCACGTGTCCGGCTGGAATGGTTGTCTGTGCAGATTCTGAGCACGAGGTTTTGCGGTTGCTCTTATTTGAGTGTCAGAACAGGGTTAAACAGGCTAGTGCCCTGTGGAGGCTCTCTCCTTGAAGGAGGGAGGCCCGCAGGAACGAGCTTGCTTGCCCTGCGAGCCAGTCTTCCCTCCTGCCCTGCCTGCGTGCCGCCTGCGTCTTCTTGGGGGCTTCTCGGGTGCCTACATCACGCGCGGGGTGACCACAACCCGCTCTTCGCAGGCAGATGAGGGGGCTGGACCCCCCTGCTGGGAGATTCTAGAAGGGAAAGCTGGCACGGTCACCACCACCCCCCCCAGCTCTGCAATCTCAAGCGAGTTATTCAAACTTTCTGAGCCTCAGTTTCCTCACCTGTAGGATGGGGGGGTAGCCATACCTACTCCTAGCATCGCTGTGAGTGTTTGGTGAGAGAACAAAACACGCGTCCCAAGCCCCGTTCAGTGCTAAGCCCGATCACTGCTGAACACTTTCACACGCTTACCGTGAAGCATCATCAGAAAAGCTGGAGATATTTTCCACTACGATTTTAAATAATAAATGCCCACGTATGTTTAAGGCATTTGTACATTACGTGTACACACATGCACCCTCACAGGCAGGCTCTAAAGGTTCTGAAACTGTCCTGCCTGGTCTCCAGATCCTTCAAGGACTGTGGATGAAGGTTTGCTTTCCCAGCCGGCTTCCTCCTTTCTCATGTGACCCTCAAATGTCCCTGGAGGACAGTGCCCTTGTGCTTGAGGGACCTGGGTCTTTCCTCTCAGCCCTGAAGAAATTTCTCAGGAGTCCTGGACAGAATTGGAGTCCATGAGCCTGGGGGGGTGTCGGCCAAGACCCAGGAGGCTGGAACATCACGTCTAAGTCCCCTGCCCCGTGCCCTGCCCCGTGTCCCCAGCCAGGCCTCCACACTCAGCCCAGCCCCCAAAGCCCCCCACAGGGTCTCCCTGCCCAAAGAAAGCCCGGGCAGAGCCTGTCCCAGTCGGTCAGGGGGCCTGCACTAGGCCTGGAGGAGGGGGCATGTTTCCTGGGTTGGGAGCCCCCCTGCCCTGCTCTGAGGTAGAGGCATGGCATTTGGACTTGAGGTGCAAGAAGTCATTCCACTGCTGTGGGTTTAAGTCTCCAAGAGTTAAATGCTTTGGAGAGACGACGTCCTCATCTATGAAGTGAGGACCCTCCCCGTCTCCAGGGTTTAGTGGGACAGCGTATTCAGACACTGCATGGAGCCTGGGACACAGTGAAGCTGCAAGAAATGGCAGCTACTACGCAGAGTTTTAGGTCACGTGGAGCTGGACCCACTGAAAAGAGACCCGCCCAGCCCATAGCAGTTAATAAACAGAAAGGCAAGGGGAACTCTGAACTAGAATTGCTTCCAAAATGTGAGCGTTCAGGGAGCTACTGGACTCTCTGCTGCCAGGTGGTGATAAGTGTTATGGAGAAAAATGAAGGCGGGGGAGATGGCCTGGTGGTGCTGGTGTGTGTGTGTGTGTGTGTGTGTGTGTGTGTGTGTGTGTGTGTGTGTGTGTGTGTGTGTGTGTGTGTGTGTGTGTGTGTGTATAATTTAAATGTAGGGTGGTTAGTTTCAAAGAGAAGGCAGTATTTGTGTAAAGATCTAAAAATAAAGGAGTAACTCATTGGAATGGCAGGGAGCCTATTTCAAGCGGAGGAAAGAGTCAGTGCAAAGGCCCTGAGGCAGGAACGAAGCTGGCGGCTGAGAGCCGGCAAGAAGGCAGATGGGCTGGAACAGAGTGGAAAGAGGCAGGGACCTAGGCCTCGGCCAAGACTTCATGCAATGCGGCACCCTGGAAGGACCAGGAGCAGAGAAGTGACAGAACTTCACCTGCATCTTAATGGGATCCCTCTGGCCACTGAGCTGAGAGACGGGAGCCCAGGGAGGAGAGGGCTGCAGTAACAGGGTGAGAGATAGTGTGGGTTGCACAGAGCAGGATCTTCTGAAAGAAGTGCTCATGTTCGGAATCTATTCATTGACCAATTCAGAGCCGCATAAATGTGGGAAGCAAGGGTGGGAGAGTCCAGGACAACTCCTGCTTTCTGTCACTGAGTCGGGGTCACCGCGTTTCCTGACCTGGCCTTGGGGAGCCCCTCCCCCTCTGCCACCATGGTGGGGGTGTTCCAGCTGGCGGAACAGGCCTTGAACTTGGGTAGGACAAGCCATTGTTTGGCGAGGGCCGTGGGCCCAGCAGGAGCCAGCACCCCATGGCCTGACGCTGGCCAGCCGCGTAGGGTAAACAGAAATTCAAAGGCTTCCCAGGCTAAGCGGGGCAAGCGGGACTTGGCTGTCTCCATGTCTCCCGTCCCACAGACCTTTGATCAGTGGGGAAGGAGGGTGTCCAGTGTTATCTCAGCTGAGGCCAGAGGGGCCTCCACACAGAGCGGCGCAGGGGGAGGGCAGTTGGGGGGAGGCTGTGGGAGTGGGGACACTCCAAGTCCCCTTGTGGAACATTCCTGTGGACTGGGTTTCGGCCCTTGGAGAGAGGGGGCTGGGAGGAGCGTCTGGCTGCTGAGGGGCTGGGGGAGGGGAGTGCTGCTGGTGCAAAGAGAAACCTCTTGAAGTCAGGTGGCTTTTCTGAGCATCTGCGTCCTCCTGGGAAGCAAGTGTTTGGGGAGCCCTAACAGGCAATTATCCGTAAATAATCCGGAATGGCAGAGAGAGAAAGGACAGAAGAGGGAGATAAAAACAGACAGGGAAGGACGGGTCAGGGCAGCAGAGACAAGCGTGGCATCACGGGTGCCTCTGTGTCACTCAGCCCACCCGAGGTCACCGAGCACCTGCCTGGAGGTAAACGCTGGGCCAGCCTCCTGGGGCCCCACCCGGCTCCCTGGTGCTCATCCCTCAGCCTGGAATATTCTCTCTTTCCCTCTCCATCTCAGAAATCCTTCCAGACCTAGGGACGGGTCGAGGGCTTCCTCCCACTAGGACCGAGGCCCTTCTCTCCAGCATCTGTCACGAGCCTTGTCTGTCTTACCCGGGCGCGGGCGCAGTGTTTCCCCGGCCCCCTCCCCCCCGCCCCTTCCTGCCCTCCTGGGATGTTTGACAGTTTTTGGAGACATTTTTGGTTGTTGAGACTTGGTTTGGGGGAGGGGTGCTCCTGGAATCAAGTGGGTGGAGACGAGAGCTGCACACCCTGCAAAGCCCAGGACGGCCCCACCGCACGCAGGGAATACCCAGCCCCAGTGTCAGCAGTGTGGATGCGGCGAAGCACAGGTGCTGGGGCCACGGTGGGCGGGCAGCCTGGGTGAAGCTCGTTGGCGTCCCTGTCGGCTAGCGATCCGGCACTGTCCGTGAGCCAGCTGCGTCCTGACCCTCGCATGTGCGATGGCCCCTTCTCCTCTCACAGTCCCAGCAGGAAGACCTGTAAGGAGCCCTGTCTGACAGGCAAGGAGCCGGGGCTGTCGCTGGCCTCGTGGGGTGGGAGGACAGAGGGGGCGATGAAGAGGTGGCGAGCTCCCCGAAGTGACTGACACAAGGCTGCAGCTGACATTTTAAAAGAGCGCGTTGCCCAGCCCAGATCTGCTCTGGTGCCGCCTCCCTGCAGCCTTGTCCTGCAGATGCTTTTCGGGGTTCACAGCCGTGCTGGAGGCAGGATCACGCCTGCCTTCTTGGAGCCTGTGTTCTCTGGGCTGCTGTGATGCTGCCTTAGACACACAGGTGCCCCCAGAGCCCCCCAGTGGGGGACTGGCCACCCCACCAGCTGGGCTCTTGGTCAGCAGGCAGCCCGCAGCGGTCTGCCCTGGGGGATGGCCTTAGCTGCAGATGGCTGTCTGGTCCAAGGCCATGTCCCTCCCAGGGCAGCCAGTGTCCACCGACTGAAGGTTGCAGGGGTATAACGGCCTGGCCATCTCGGCCCTACTTGGGACAACTTCCCCTGGGGTGCGCTGAAGCTGTCATGGGGCTGCTCCCCCTGCCCACTCTTCTTCCTCCCCCGCCCTTCCACCAGTGTGGGTCCCAAGGGGCCCCCAGTTAATGGTCCTGGTGCTCGCCCTCCTGATCTCAGAGTCTGCTTCCCAGGAGCCCTGGCCAAGGCAATCCCCACTTCTCTCTGCAAAATCCTCCTCCCCAGGCTCTCGACTCCCACACCTGTTCCAAGGAGACAAAAGTGAGCTAAAAACCTAAACAGAATCCTGCCGCATCCTAGGTCGACCCCTTCCATCACTTCCTATTGCATTCAGAATAAAATCCAACCTTTACTTAGTCTGTACGCACTGAAATGCCACCTCCTCCAGGAAGCCTGTCCTGACCACTCTGCCCAAACCACAGCCTGCTCTGCTCTCTGTCAGCCCTTCTTTGTTTCCATCACTGCATTGATTACAACTGTGACAATTGTCTCCGTCTATTTGGGGCTATCTCCCTGGATAGTCAGCAGCCTAAGGGTAGAGACCTGTCTGCTTCACTCCTCATGGCTGGGTCCCCAGTACCTGGAGCAGGTCAGGCACATGGTGGGCCCTCAGGGAAGTCTGTAGCATAAATGAACCGGGGTGGAAACGTACTAAGGTGACCCCCAGAGTCACACCCCTACATCATCCTCTCCTTTTGAGTTCAGACATGACCTGAATTGTTTCTCGCCAACAGAATATGACAGAAGGGAATGGGGTATCATTCTCCTCATTAAGTTATTTTATATAAGACTCCATCTCAGCAGGTGGGGTCAAGGCTCTCCTGCTGGCCTTGAAGAAGCAAGCAGCCATGCTGGGAACTGCCCACAGAGTGGGTACGTGGAAGGGAGGTGTGGGTACATCTAGGGCCAGAGGGCAGCCTCCAGCTGACAACCAGCAAGCAGCAGGGACCTCAGCCCTACACCTGCAAGGAAATGGATGCGACCAGCAACCACACCCGTGAGCCTGGAAGTGGACCCTTCCCCAGCTGAGCTTCTGAGTGAGAACACAGCCCACCTGGCACCTTGACTGCAGCTTTCTGAGGCATGCGTAAAGAGCCCAGCTAAGCCATGTCCAGACTCCTGACCCATGGAAACTCATAAATGTGTCTTCTAAGCCACTAAGTTTGTGATAACTCGTCGTGCAGCAATAGAAAATGAACACAACTGTAGTTAGACAAGAATGGATGGAAATGTCACATGTATACCAGCAGACATTCATTGGATGGTATTGCTGTTACATCGATTTATCCATCCACCCATCCATCCATCCTGCAGAGTGAGGGTTACCACAGGAAGTTCTGCATCTTGCTGACGTTTGACCAACGAAAGCTGGAATGCCGGGTGTATGTGGACTCCACCTTGAGTTGTCCTATAGCCTTCACACTATTAGCAGACTATAAACTTTGTGACCAGTGTTGAGAAGTTGTCAAGGGTCTTACCATCTAAATGTGATCTCAGGAAAACTAAATATGTGTGCGTATACCTCTGTGTGTGCACGTGTGTGTATGGGCGTGTGTGCGCTGTGTGCGTGTGTGTTTACCCATGAAGTTAGTCAAGGGCAGAACCCAGTATTGTTCTCCCCCCCGTCCACTTGGCTCAGCCCTGAGTGGCCACAGGGTGAGTAAGGGAGCGAGGGAGCTTCCGATGGGTCCGGACTTCCGGCTGGCCATGAGCATGGAGAACAGACACAGATGTCAAACGTCTACAGCAAATATAAGACTATTTAGGTGCAATTTAGTGAGTCACCCGCAGACATAAACATTTTCATCGGAATGACAATGTTTTCAAACAATTTGACAGTGCTCGCACATGCTGAACAGATGGGCTGGGGTCGGGGTCCAGCGAGTGCGCTTCTGGGGGAGGGAACCCCGGCCAAGGCTGGCTGGCCTGCTGGAGGGGCAGAGGGGACGACGAGACCCCGTCCGACAGCAGAGTGGCTCCTGGGATGACCCCAGGTCCCCACTCCCAGGGGAGCCTGCCTGCAGTTTCAGGCACCTCTGTTTGATGTTCCAGTGATACTGATGACATCAGGGGAATTCTTGATGCAAGGAGGCCATTCATTTATTCATTCATCTATTTGGGGAATTTGCCGAGTGCCTATTACGGGCTGGGCACTGTAATGTGTGTGTGTGTGTGTGTATGTGTGCGTGAGTGTGTAGCCTAATGCATTATGAACGTCTCTGTATTTGGAATCCACGGGCGTGTGAGGCTGGCCTAGAAGCAGCCCCAGGGCAAAGATTTTGGTCACCTGTTTGTTTGGGAGGTGATTCTAGGAAGCTCCCGTAGGGTGTGAGGAAGTGAGGGGAGGAAGGGCAGGAGGCAGACACGGTGCATTGATGAACGGCCACCCTGCAGGCAGCGGGGGCTCCATCTCTCTGGAGCCCTGTGACGTGGTGTGGGACTAATGTTTATAGTGACACAGCCAAAAATTTTTGGAGGTGGGATTCGATCCTAAGTCTGTCCCTCTCTGAGACCGTATTCGTCAGGGCTCTCCGAAGAAACAGAACCAATAAGATATTTATAATGGAAAATTTATTGCAGGAATTGCCCCATGTGGTTATGGGAGCTGAGAAATCCCATGATCTGTGGTCAGTGGGCTGGAGACCAGGAAAGCCGATGACGTAATTCAGTCCTAATCTGAACGCGTGAGAATTGGCGGGGGTAGGGGATGGGAAAGTTGGGGGGTTGATGGTGTAAGTTCTGGTCTGAGTCCAAACGGCCAAGAAACAGGAGTGCCAGTCAAAGTCTCAGCTCAAGTAGAAAGAGGGGATTCGCCCTCCCTCCGCCTTTCTATGCAGACCCTCAACAGGTTGACGGATGCCCACCTGCAGAGGTGAGGGCGAGCTTAGCCTACTGATTTGGATACTAATCTCTTCCAGAAACACCTCCATACACACATCCAGAAATAAGGTTTTATCAGCTATCGAGGCATCTCTTAGCCCAGTCAAGTTGACACATGAAATTAACCATCACAGAGACCAATTGTCTTAACGCTGTGGCGTAAAACTTCTCCCCGGTCTATCCCGCAACTCAGTTTATAGTGGAGGAAAAACAGTGCCTGTGAGTTGCACTGGATGCAACTCATTTCAGGCTCTATTTCCTTTCCCTTGATGACACATTCATTGGGAAAAGGCCATGAGTGACTATGTGACGCCCATGTGTATAGGGGAGATGTTCTGTAGTAAATAAGATGGCCGTCTCCTCTGAGCAGGGGTGAGCCGTGTCCCCTCTTCCCAGGTCGGGTTTCTGAGTCTAGACACTTCCCAATTCATCTCTAAATATAATCACCAGTTACCTGCGTCCCCCCCTCCCAAGCAAGTGGAATGGTTTTGCACTTTAATCACCCACTGAGTTTCCAAAATTAATTTCCTGTTAGAAATAAATATTGCACTATGAATTATAAGTCAGACCAGGAGGTAATTTATAGAGAACCTGTAAATTAAAATTTCGACTGTTCTTTTCTGTAGCGAACGGAAGTGGGAGCAGTCAGAGGGTCTCTGGGGTTGAAGGTCCGTAGCTTCTCGAGGGAGGTCGGGTCTGAATGGACGCGACGTCGGCAGGAGGCCCTGGCTGCTGGGCCGCTTTCCTGTAATCAGCTGCTGCTGTTTCATGTGATTCCATTCAAGCAGCTGTTGAAGCTTGCCCACTGCGTGCTGGCGTAAATAGTGAACAGCAGAATTCCGGCCCAGAACACGGGGTCTCCTAGTCGTGGTCCCCTGGGAGGCGGCTGCAGAGATGAGGATTCCGGGAGACGCCTGCGTTACCCTCGCTTTGGGCCCACCCTGAGGATTGCCCTCAGCCTTTGCACGTATCAATTTGTTTAATCTTCACGAGAATTGGACACAGTAGGTTCTAGCATTAGTACCATTTTGTACTGGTGGGAAAGGAGGCGCAGAGAACACCAGTAACACGTCAGAGGTGGTGAGTCGGCAGGTGGTGGCGCTCAGGAGCGTGGGGTCCCCCCAGTTCCGAGTCAGGGCCCCGACTCCGTCACACCCAGTCCTGGCTGGCCCATCGCCCCTTCTGAGGCCAGCCCACTCCTGTTCTCTCCGCCTTGGTGGCCCTCTCACCTCCCAGCCAGTCTCTCGCTTCTCCCCTTTGGGGACCCCCCTCAACACACACAGTGCACATCACTCAGGGAGAACTTCAGAAACGTGGATTTGAATGTGAAATCCCACTGTGTCACCCCCCAGGGCTGCCCTATGCCCTTAATGAACAAGACAGCACCCTTGCCCCAAACCACGCCCCGGTGGGCAGGGGAGACCACCCAAAGCAGTGGCTCCCTGGAACCCCGGCAGCAAGGTGATGATCTTGCAGGTTGGGGGAGGGGAAGGGCAGGGTCCTGGGAGGAGGTGGCATTTCCACGTTAAGCACTTCTCTGGTGAGCAAACCCTCACAAGCCAATGGTGCAAAGTCCCAGCAAAATATTTATCGACTGGCTGAAAACACACAAAATTGGGAGGCTCCGTGGTGAATGGGACAGATGAGCCCTTGCCCCCCAGTCATTCCTGGTTCAGGCAGGAAGATGGGAAATCCGCAAGCGGCCCCTTGCAGGGAGGCACGTGCGTGAAGGGGGAGGTGGGGTGTCTGAGGGGCTCCTTATGGCTTTTTGCATCTTCCCACAAAAGGATGCAAAAAGCCATCGGGCACCTGTGAGCCTGCAGGTGATATTATCATCACTCCATCTTGAGGGGGGTGGGGACGGGACTGACAGGTGAGGTGACCTCCCGGGGCCGCAGAGGTGGTACATGGCAGAGCGCGAGCCTGACAGGGCAGCTGGCTGCAGAGTCTGTGGTGGGACCGCCATGAGCCCTGCCTCTTCTTTCCTGATTATCAGTAAATTGTTGAAGGAGCCGATCAGGTGGGGCCACAGCTGAAAGGGGTCCTTCCCCTCACCCCACTGCCGGCAGATCATCCTCTCCTCCCAGACAATCTCTTCATTGGTTAGGATTTCTCCTGCACGTCTTGAAGCCCAACGCAAACTGGCTAAGAAACACAAGGAAATTTGCTGGCTTATTTTTACCGGGAATTCCAGGAGTACTGGCTGCAGGTACAGCTGGATCCAGGGACTCAAGTTCTGTCTTCTGGACTCTGTCTCTCTTCATTTGATTCTACTTGGCTTCTGCTCTCTTTCAGAAAAGAGGCTGCCCTGCCTTATAGTAGGATGGCAGCCTAGCTGTCCCCTGTGTGTGTCCTCCCAGCTTCACAACCAAAAGAAACCCCTTCCCTCCAGCTCCAAATACAGCTATTTTAGGGAAGGGCCCTGACTAGCTTGGCCAAGGTACCTGCGCACTGCTGGGCCCACTGCTGTGACAAGAGGAACCAGGGCTGTGACCGGCCCATGGCATTGAATGGAACCAAGACGTGGGACAGGAACATTGGGTGCCGGTCACTGCATCCTCCAAGAGGTGCACTAGAAGTGGCTTCTGCTTCTTGCGGGCATTGGGGGAGTTACACCAAGGAGAGTCCTGAAAGAGACACCCATCTTAGTGAACGGAAGCCCCCTAAACCAAGGGTAAGAGTCCCACTGCCTCACCAGACCTGCCTTCCTGGCCTTCAGGGATTGATGGTGGAGGCTGAGCCAGCACTTGGGGAACGTTGCTGGCCTGGGGCTCCTGGGAAACGCAGTAGAAAGCTGGACGGGTGCAAACATTGGCTGGAGGGGGAGTTTAACTATCACCACCCCTACCGCTTCTCCTCTTCTTCCCTCTTCATTAGCATAAAAGTCCATTGAACCCATATTATGGTTCAAGAAGCTCCAGACAGAGCCCGTTCTGTGCATTATATCATTGCATCCTCACAGCGGACCCTCAGTATAAGCTCTACGATCTTCATTGTAGCTCAGAGGGCAGAGCTGGCCACCAGGTCTCTCCGACTCCAAGCCCATGTTCTCTTCTCCACACACAAGACAGTCTTGCCTCACTTTCTAACACACGCAAACAAATGACCCGCTTGGAAGCGTTTCCCATGACGGGGGTCCACCTCCCATATGGTGAACGGACCAGCACGGTCCACAAGCATGTGACCAGCTGTGGCCAGAACATCTGGCTTTCTTTCTTGCCCAATTTTTCCCGGTGCATAAATTCCCTTTTCTTGGCTTCTTTCATCTGGCCCCAGGCCTGATGTCCCCTGGGGACACAAAGAACCAAAGCAAATATTTACCTGAGCCAGACTTGGCTTCAGTTTAGGTTAAAAAGACTCTTTAAAATGTAGAAGTGGAAACAGCCAGACCCTCGGGGTTATATCCTCCAGGCCCCCGTCCTGTTGGTAAAACAGAACAGAGAACGAACTCTGAGAGGTCGCCCATTGTAAGGGCTGGAGCTCCAGGGCTTAGGGCTAGCAGACGTTGCTTTGGCTGTGGTCTCGGTGGTCAGAAAGGCACACTTACTGGGGGTGGCTCTGGGCGGGGTGAGGGTGGGGTGAGCTGTGATGGGGTGACAAGGACCAGAGAAACTCGAGACCCCGATTTTTAGCGATTTGGGGCTCCAGACCAGGAGTTGAAACTTTCTAGCTGGTGACTGAAGCGTTGGGCAAATCAGTCTCTACTGTTAACCCCTGAAGGGGTCATGCTTGCAGATTTGCCCTTGGGAGAAACAATTTTCTTTTTGATTGTGGTAAAATATATATAACACAAAGTTTATCTGTTTAAGTGTACCGTTTGTTGGCACTGAGTATATTCACACTGTCACGTAAGCGTCACCCCCATCCATCTGCAGAACTCTTTCATCTTCCCAAACCAAAACTCTGTCCCCACTAAAGACGAACTCCCCACCCCACCTTCTCCCTCTGGCCCCAGCACCCACCATTCTGCTTTCTGTATGAATTTGGCTCCACCCGGTATCTCCTTGCTCTAGATTGAATGTCTGTGTCCCCCCAAAATCGTATGTTGATAACCTCACGCCCAAGGTGGTGGTGTTAGGAGGCGGGGCCGGTGGAGCTCATCAGGTCATCATCTCGGGAATGGGATTCATGTCCTCATAAGAGGCCCCACCCTCTCTCCGTGTAGGGGCGCAGCGGGGAGTCGGCAATCTTCAGCTCAGCCCAGAACTCGGCCGTGCTGCACCTGCTCTGGAGCCATAAGAAATGAGTTCCTGTTGTAAGTCTTCCTGGCTGAAATATTTAGGCAGAATTTTCTTAACCTTCCAAACACATGCCTGGGCTTCACTGATCCCACCTTATGTGAGCCAACATTTCTTAGCCTGAGAGATGATTTGCTCATTGAGGGACCAAACAGAAAGATCACGGGTGCATTTACAGTGGGATAACCGCATTCTTGAAGGATGAACACTCAGGGCTGAGCGTGTGATGCGTTTCTGTTTTTATGACCAAGAATCAGAGGGGAGCTTCTCACGAGAGATCCCGACACTAATTGGCTGATTGTAAGAGACAGCAGCAGAAAGGTCGTGGAAACTTCCCATGTCTCCAGCCTGCTTTCAACGATATCTTTCCATGCTCTTGCCTCCCTGGGCCTCGTCAATGGCTCCGGGCCATAACATGAGCTTAAATAAGTTCTGACCTCCAGTTTGTTTGAAACACTGACACAGTGTTTCGTACAGAGCAAACCAACAAGTCCTGGGAGTGACTCCAAGTGGATGTGACTCTGAGTCCTGTCCCAAAGCAGGATTTCTGAGATCGAAGAAGAAATTTCCAGAAGGGCGGCAATGCCGTGCTCACAGGCTCCCGCAAGCACCACTTTCCCTCAGGGCTGCGTCATTCTGCCAGAGTCTGTCTTTTCTTGGCTGAAGTTCTCTCCCTGCAAGACACACTCGTCCCTTGGTATTCACAGGGCATTCGTTCCAGGACCTCATCTTGGGCATCAGAATCTGAGGACCCTCTCAAGTCCCTTATATAAAATGGTGCAGTATGGCATATAGTCTAAGCTCATCCTCCCGTGCACTTTAAGTCATCTCTAGATTACTTGTGATACCTTATACGATGTGAGTGCTATGTAAATAGCTGTCAGCTCATGGCAAATTCAAGTTTGGCTCTTTGGAAATTTCTGGAATTCCCGCCCCCTCCCCCAACATTTTTGATCCTTGATTGGTTGAGTCCAAAGATGCAGAACCTGGGGATATACCGGACCGTTGTACATCTAACAGGGAAGGAGTGGCCCTTATTGGCTTTGTCCACCCTCATTTCTCAAAGTGCACCCCACAGGCCACCTGCCCACATTCCTCCCTCCCTCCCTCCCTCCCTTCCTTCCTTCCTTCCTTCCTGAGACCTGGAGTGCAGACCGTGTCCAGAGATGTTTCAGCATCTCCCCTCACGGCTCTTCTGATCCAGGGCTCACAGGGTTAACAATACTATGTGTGGAGGTGAGCAGAGAGGCCGGCCGCCCTCCAGGGAGCGGGCATGCTCTGGAACCGGGTTGCCCGCTGTGCGTCCTGGAGGAGCTTCCCGAGTGGGAGGCTCACTGCCTGTGTCGGGCACCTGGTCCGGGGAGAGTGAAGGGCCCAGGCCGACCAGCACAGACGCCTCCCCGGAAAGGCTGCGCTCGTGAAGCCCCAGCAAATCACTGCCAGTGCCCACCCAAGGCCCTTCGGTGCGTGAACTCTGTTGCCTTTGAGGCCTAGAGGAGGAAGCAAGACATCTTCTTATTCTTATTCTAAACGGCCAACAGTCCAGCTGATAAAAGGGAGGCACTCTTAGGCCCTTCCGGAACCTTCCAGAAGGAGCTCTCCCAAACACCATGGCCGCAGCAACAGGAGCTGGGGCCTCAGGAGGGCATGCGGGCGTCAGGGACCCCGTCTCTGCAGGGCGACGTCCTCTGTTCTTCCATCACCTCGCGCTGCTTGTGTCCTGCAGAGCACCGGCACAGTTATTAGCACATAAATCATCTTCTTTATCTCCTAGTTCACGTCCTTGGACTGCAAACTCCACGGGACCAGGGCCACGACTGCTCTGCCCCCAGTGCCTGGTGCCCAGCAGACCTTCAATAGATACTGATTGGCTCAACAAATAAAGGGCGTGATTCCCAAATCCTCTGCCCATTTACAGAGTCACAGAATGCAGTCCTCACATCTTTCTCGAGGGCCCGCTATGTGCCAGGAACATGGCCAGACATGGGATCCGTAGGATAACAAGAGCCCTGCACGGTCCCTGCCTCTGGGAGCTGAGTGATACCATGGAACTGACACAGGTTTGCGAATCAGGGACACAGGAGTTGGAACATCATAGGTTGGTCACTTAACTGCGTGCCTTTGGGCAACGAGCACCCAGTTAAGCCTCAGTTTCCCTGTTTGTAAAATGGAAAGAATGGTGGCATCTACTTCGTGAGGTCATTGGGCAGATTGGAAAGAGCGTCTGTAATGCGTTAAACAAAATGCTTAGTACATAGTAAGTGCTCATTAAACTAGCTTCGGGATTCATTTCCTAGGGCTGTTGTAAGAAAATACTACTAACTGGGTGTTTGAAACAATAAACGTTTATTCTCTCACATTTCTAGAGGTCAGACGTCTGAAATCTGCTTCCTTCTGGGGACTCGGGGGGAGAATCTGTTCCAGGTCTCTCTCCCAGCTTCCGGTGGCTGCCGGCAACCCTTGGTGTGCCTTGGCTTGTGGCTGCAAACCTCCAGCCTCTGCCTGCATCGTCACGTGCCTCCTTCCCATGTGTCCCTATGTCTCTGTGTCCCTCTACCCTTAGAAGGACACCAGTCATTGGATTAGGGCCCACCCTAATCCAGTCTGACCTTAACTAATTACAACTGCAAAGACCCTATCTCGATATAAGGTCACATTCTACGGCTCTGGGAAGACATGAGTATTGGGGGGACATTGCTGAGTCCAGAACAGCGTCTCTTATTTGGGGGCTTAGTGCCTCCCAGACACAATGGCCTCGCATCCTCTGAGGCTCCTCAGGAAGAAGGGCCAGTGAGGAGGGGAAGGCGGCCTTCAGGCTGTGTGACTGCCTTTGCTTTTGCTTTGAATTCATCTGATTTGCAAAGGGGGAGCCTGTGGCGGGGACCCCGCCTTTGACGTTTCTCTCAAAATGGCAGGAGAGCAGCCGGACCACACGAGCTGGGCTCCAGAGCACCCTGTGTTCATAGGTCTGAAGAGCAGGCTTGGTTATAAAACAGACACTGAGCAGAGCTGCTGGAGGCCGACAGGAGGGTCGGAACGCGAGGCTGCTTCCAAGCTGACGCTGGCGGGATGGCAGAGCCACGGTGGTCTCCTGGTGGCCCAAGGGCCCAGCAGCGAGTGCCAGGGGTCCAGCCTGCCTAAGAGTGCTGGGGTTCCAGCTCCTCGGTGGGAAGCACTGTTTCTTTGTCAAACATTCTGGGAACCTCATCTCAACCTGGCACAGACCTCGCCCTCCCTGGGGTCACGAGGAAGGTTTGCTGCTGACGTCAATAAAATTCAGCCCCGTGATGTCTCTCCTGGGGATGCGTTTGTGGTGGGTTGATTCAAAGCCGTTCTGAAGATAGAGCCAGAGGGATTCGCTGGGTCTTTTAGGAAAAGTCCACCCACCAGGTATCTGAACCTGTATCCTAAAGAGCAGCGTTTCTTCTCTGCCTGTGTGCGCAGCGGTGACACCGAAAGCGTAAGCAGAATGACTCTTTGCTCGCTGAGTTTCACTTTCCCGGCACCTGTCCCAGGCTGGCTCTGCTCTTGTCAGCCTCCTGACTAGCACCCTGTCCTGCTTCCCTAATTCAGGCTCAAATCGAGGGTTGCCCTTGTTACAAAGGCAGATCCTGGGGCCCCCGATCTAAAGATTCTGACTTGGTAGGTCCTGGAATCCACCTTTGAAACAGGCTCTCTGAGTGACTGATCCAGTCGGTCTGTGCGCTACCCTGGGGCGATGTTGAGCTAGCTTGGGAAGAAGCCCTAGAAGCATTCTGGAGCTCCAGAGTATTTCGCAAAATTAGAGAGACTTTTAGGGAAGATTTAAACCAGTGTTTTCCAAAGCAGACATAGCATACGAAGCTTTCCAAAGCCAATGGCCAAGGGCAACGCGGTTGTAGGTGAGGCATGCGTGTGGCGTTAAATAACATTGATTCATACAGTGCAAAAATGATTCCCCTTTCCACCCCCCTGGTTAGACCAAGGCGAAATTCTTCTGGCACTAGGAGTCTTAGCACCTCCTGACATTTCTAATCTCCCTCGTGAACAGAGAGAGAAGGGCCCCAGGCTCAAAGCCTACACAGGCAGCAGCACGTGGCTGGAATTTAGTAGTATTCATTTAGAAATAATTATTTCTCAATATTTCTGAATAATCAAGCAATTATTACTTAGAAATAATTATTTCAAGGTTCCAGAAAGTAAATAATTACTTTCTATTAACGGCACGGTACACTGATTTCCATTGACGGTGGTGATACCAAGAATCCTTTTAGATTAAATGCAGTTAATTAAAAATGCGAGGTGGTTCACCGAAGAAAAGGTAGTGACCGCATCCTAGCACAGGTGGCAGAAGAGGCCAAAATTATGGCAGTGCTGGGGAACGATGGAAGTTTGGGAAATGCTCATCTAGTCGAAGTTTTGCATTAGGTTCATGAGAAAATGGAGGCCCAGGGAGGGGAAGGGGCTTGCCCAAGGTCGCCCAGCATCTGGGGATGGTCTTCGCTGTCACCTCCAGGAACCCACTGCGGAGCTCTGCAGAGCCAACACTGCAGGAGAAGTTTTTTTTGCAAACCTGGGGATCTGAGCTCATTGGGGAGGTGTGATTCTCAAGACACCAATATCGGGTTTTTTTGGGTTTTTTTTTTTACATTTTTATTGGAGTATAATTGCTTGACAATGGTGTGTTAGTTTCTGCTTTATAACAAAGTGAATCAGCTATACATATACATATGTTCCCATATCTCCTCCCTCTTGAAGACACCAACATCTTTGACACATACCAAAATAAAGCGACAAGAGTGACCTCACGAGCATGTGGCGGCCACTGGGAGCAGAGGGCTATAAAAATTAATTGCTCTCTATCTGGTCACCTGCTACAGCAGGTGGGCCCCCGCGAGGGGGTCACCCAAAAGGCAGGGAAACGGAGACATTCTTTGGGCCTGACACAGCGGTTCCGCGGTGACCTCACCCGGACAACAGAAGCCTTGTTATTCCAAACTGAATTTCATTTTGTTTCTAAGCGCTGGGGAGCTGGGGCTTGTGAACAGCTTTCATCAAGATGAAGGTCTAGATCTTCAACAAGAGCGGTTGGTCCTCCGTGTCTGCAGAGCATGGACTTCAACAGTTGCTAGTTCTGGGGCTTCCCCCGTCCATATCCGAGATACCTTGTTGGTCCCGCTGGTCTCCACTTGTGGTTGGAGTGAGCTCGGGGCGTGGAGCCACGGCGGCAGAGTCTGAGATGGGCATTCTCGTCCTGGGGTGGTTTCGAGGGAGGGCTCTCAGGAGAAGCTGGAAAGGCAGTGAGGGAAGGGAAGGACCGGAGCAAATCTGCATTTGATAAGGAAATTCAGATGCTGCTGACAGTGATGGAAGAGAAACGTCCCCACCTGACCATTTCCCACCAACCTTGGGCTGACGATGAGTACAGGAGCTGGGCGTGCTCACCTGCAGGGGAGCACCCTGAAGTAATCTTCTCCCAAAGCCTTCTCCTCGGTCACCATGGGCGCTTCTCTTCCGGGCACACCTTGCCCTGCTCCCATGGGGAGGGTGGATTCCGCCACAGAGTTGAATCCACCTCAGGCGTGAAGCAAGGTATCCAAGCCCCTTGTGAGTCGGTTCTTGTTGTGGGATGCCCTTGCGATGGACAGAGAGGCTCCCCTGATCACGGTCACCTTTCCAGAGAAGGGGGGTGGTCTTAGGAAGTGGTGTTTTGCTGGAAAACCAGCTCTCCAGGGGACAGGAAGAGGAAAGTCCAGATTTGTAGCTTTTGCCCATTTCCGTGGTGTAAATACTCTCTCCGTGTGACCGATTTCAAAGCTATCAATGGTGCAACAAAGGCTCACAAGATTCCTGGATGTTTAACGACGAGCTCTCACCAGCCAGGAGGAGCTGAGCCCTACCACACCCCTGCATTAGCTGCGGCTGGAGGGAGCAGAGGGCGGGGAAGGCCATCTGGGTACCAGGTCAGCGTCTCTTTGACTTTGTGATGACCACAGCTGCCTTCCAACCCATCCTCCTGCTTCCCCTCCCCTGTGTGCAAGAGTGCCTTCTTCAGACGCTGCTCCAACGTGCCACGCTCTGGTAACCCTTCACATTAGTCTTTAGTTCCACGGTTGGTGTGTTTCCATTTCTTTGAGGCCAGTTCTCGGAATTGTGGCAGCTTATGTCATGGCTACTGTCTGGTCATCATGTAGTTAACTTCTTCCACCTGGTGTGGGTTTCAGTATCTACAGGACAGCTCACAGGACATGGCTCAGAATATTATCTCTAGCCCTTGAGGAGGGACCAAAGGGCCCTGACCCTGCTTAATGACTCAACTATTATTATTTGGTCTTGTTGGACAGTTTTCCTTTGTTTCTTTATTTTCTCACTTCTCTGATTAAACTTATACTTTGGCTAAAGTTTTTCTACAGACAAAAGGCAGGCAGAAGACCCGCTGGGGTGTGGGGGGGGGCAAGGACCACAGGCTCCTGCTCTGTTTCATGCTCACACGTCTTTGCCAGGAGAGGTTAGGGCTGTTCCTGACTCCCAGACACAGGACGACGAGAAGCTTCCAGTTTGGCGCTTTCCTGGGCTCTGTCCCCTGGGGTCTCTTCCCTGGGCTGATTTTATCTGCATCCTTTGCTGTAATAAACTGTAACTGTGAGTGCAGCAGCTTTCAGTGAGTTCTGAGTCTTTCCAGGGGATTATCAAAACTGAGAGCCCCAGACTTGCAGCTGTTGTCCGCATGATGGTGGTCTCGGGGTCCCCTGGACCCTTCAATGCCCATTTCAAGAGCACCTCTTCTGTGACTGGCCCTGGGATGCAAGGACCAGGGTCTCAGATTGGGCCCTGTTCACTCTGCATCCTTGGGCCCCAGGACACAGTAGACGTGCCGTGAATAGTTGGTGGATTGACCCATTCGGTGACGGCAGCCTTTGCCATTCAGTAAGGCTGGGCTGTTGGTTTTGTCATGCCCACCTTACAAGGTGAAGCTGGACTTGCAGAGGGGCAGTGACTCGCCTAAACTGCAAAGCTGAGCCAGGATTTGAACACTGGTCTGAGGTTCTGAAGGCTCACTTTGCACCGTGTTCCGTTCCGCTGCGGGTCTGGCCTTGTGGCCGCACACCTGGGAAGAGGAAAGGTCGGGAATACAGAGGCCAGGGAAGCAAGCCTTAGGGGTGGAAGCACCAGGGAACAGTGCAGCAGGGGCTGGCCCGGGGCTGCTCAGAGCTGGGCTCTGCAGTGATGCTACCTGTGCCATGTGTGGGTCTGGCCTCAAAGCAAGGAAAGAGAAGAGCGAGGGAGAGAGAGGGGCCAGACCCTTTGTGAGTTATGAAAGGGAAGGCCAGATGAGAAGAGATAACAGCTTCAATGCCGTGCTTTTATTATACAAATCTGCACTTCGAGTTGGAAGAAAAGGTTTTTTTCTTTTCGTTGTTATTTGCTTAAGAGAATTGGAGACCCGAGAGCTGTCTCGGTGGACGATTAATGGGAAAAAAATTACATTTCGATGAGGTCTCTCCTCCTGGAGGGTGACTCTCTTCAAAGGAACGTGTACAGTGGGTGTCAGGTTCGTTTCCTCATTTCTGTCTCAGCTAGGGCTGAAAGAGATGTTTTGAAGGGGGAACAGGGTAGGAAAGTGGCCGTTTAAGGCTGAGAGGCTCCTCGTTAATAATAATCGCAGCTAACATTGCCGGGGCCGGGACTGTGCCGGGCGCACACTTTGCGGTGTTGTGTACAGGTAATGAGCCCATGAATGAGGTGACACCAATGTCTCCATTTCACGAAGGAGCCAAATGAGGCTCAGGGAGCTTAAGTAGTTGGAACAGGGTCATAGGGTGAAACATGACTGAAACTGGATCTGTCTGGCTTCTCGGTCCTGGCTCTTCCTTCAGATTCATTTAAAGGCTGGACCAGCATCTTTCAGGGACAGCCTTGGGCAGGTGTCCATCTGGTCTCAATGAAAGGGCTTGGAAGAGCCAAGAAATGCCCCTCGTCTGCAGGGGTCTGAGACGGCATCATGTGGAGCTCAGGGACTGGCCCTGGGAGTTGAGGATGGGTGTGGGAGAGCAGCAGAAGCTGGACCTGGTGGGTTTCACCTTATCCAAGAGCAGTGGCGGGGGAACAGGAAAGAGGAGGCGGGAGCGTGATCAAGTTTGTATTTCCAGAAGACCGAGACTGTCAAACAACAAATCCGAAGTGTCAGAGCCAGGGGCCTCGGGAGCCCCGGGCTAGTCTCCTGTTAATGCAGCAGGTGGAGACCCAGGGCTCTGCAGAGCTGGGGGTGCCGGGCCCAGGGAAGGGTACCCGGGAGGCTGGGCCCAGACCCCTACCCTCACTTCAAACAAAGCAGACCTTTGAAAATATTTTGTCTGGCACCCATTTGGGGGCTTTCACAGAAGATATCACTCAAGAAAACGTCTCTCTTGCCAAATAAATGGAAAAAAAAGAAAAGCATGGGACTTCATGCCAACCTCTTTTTTGTAAGGCTGGGGACCCCAAAGCCATGTGACCAGGGACGCGGCTGCACAGTTCGTGGCTGAGCCAGGGCTCCGGTCCCTGGTGTATCCCTGTCTGCCCTACACTGGGCTTCTTTGGCGTATTAGTTTCCTGTGCTGCCCTAAATAAATGAATGCTAACTTGGCAGTTTAAACAATATGAATCTATTCTCCTACAGTTCTGCAGGTCAGAAGTCTGCAGTGAGCCTCTCGGGGCTAAAACCAAGGTGTCGGCAGGGCTGTGATCCTGGTGGAGGCTCTAGGGGAGAATCTGTGTCCTGCTCGTTGGGGTTGTTGGTCGAATTCAGTTCCTTGGGGTTGGCAGACTGCTGTCCTGCTTCCTCGCTGGCTGTCAGCTGGGACCTCTCTCCGCTCCTCGTCCTACACGTGGGCTGCTGTGTCTCAGAGCCGGCAGCAGGGTGTAGACTCCACACACTGTGCATCTCTTTAACCCTTGTTTGGAGCTCAAGTTGCTCTCACTGGCAAACGCTCTCCACTTTAAAAATTCTTTTTAAATTGTGCTAAAATACATATAAAATTTACCATCTTAACCTTTTTTTTTTTTTTTTTGCCATGCCACATGACTTGTGGGATCTCAGTTCCCCAACCAGGGATTGAACCTGGGACCTCAGCAGTGAAAGCACAGAGTCCTAACCACTGGACCTCCCAGGAAGTCCTTCATCTTCAAATGAAGAGATATATATATATATATATATATATATATATATATATATAGGTGGCATTAACAACCCTCAGAATGGGACAAAATATTTGTAAATGAAACAACGGACAAAGGATTAATCGTCAAAATATACAAGCAGCTCATGGAGATCAATATCAAAAAAACAAACTTAATAGACATTTCACCAAAGAAGACATACAGATGGCCAAGAGGCACATGAAAAGATGCTCAGCATCACTATTAGAGAAATGCAAATCAAAACTACAATGAGGTATCACCTGACACCAGTCAGAATGGCCGTTATCAAAAAATCTAGAAACAATAAATGCTGGAAAGGGTGTGGTGAAAAGAGGAACCCTCTTGCACTGTTGGTGGGAATGTAAATTGGTACAGCCACTATGGAGACCAGTATGGAGGTTCCTTAACAAACTACAAATAGAACTACCATACGACCCAGCAATCCCACTACTGGGCATATACCCTGAGAAACCATAATTCAAAAAGAGTCATGTACCACAACGTTCATTGCAGCTCTATTTACAATAGCCAGGACACGGAAGCAACCTAAGTGTCCACTGACAGATGAATGGATAAAGAAGATGTGGCACATGTATACAATGGAATATTACTCAGCCTTAAAAAGAAATGAAATTGAGTTATTTGTAGTGAGGTGGCTGGACCTAGAGTCTGTCATACAGAGTGAAGTAAGTCAGAAAGAGAAAAACAAATACTGTATGCTAACACATATATATGGAATCTAAAAAAAAAAAAAATTGGTTCTGAAGAACCTAGGGGCAGGACAGGAATAAAGACGCAGACGTAGAGAATGGACTTGAGGACATGGGGAGGGGGAAGGGTAAGCTGGGACGAAGTGAGAGAGAGGCATGGACATATATACACTACCAAACGTAAAATAGCTAGCTAGTGGGAAGCAGCCGCATAGCACAGGAAGATCAGCTCGGTGCTTTGCGATGACCTAGAGGGGTGGGATAGGGAGGGTGGGAGGGAGGCTCTGGAGGGAGGGGATATGGGGATATATGTATGCATATGGCTGATTCACTTTGTTGTACAGCAGAAAATAACACAGTATTGTGAAGCAATTATACTCCAATAAAGATCTATTAAAAAACAAATCGCACTATTGTGCAACCGTCAGCCCCATCCACCTTGAGAACACTTTCCACCTTGTAGAACTGAAGCTCTGAATCCGTTCATCAGTAACTCCCCATGCGCCCCTCCCCGCAGGCTGTGATAACTACCATTCTGCTTCTTGTCTTTATGAGTCTGATTAGCCTCGGTTCCTCCTACAGGTGGAATCATACAGTGTTTGTCTGTCTGTGAGCAGCTTATCTCACTCAGCATAATGTCCTCCAGGTTCATCCATGTTGTATCACGTGTCAGAATTTCATTTTTTAAGGCTGAATAATATGCCGTTGTACGTACAGACCACATTTTGCTTATCCGTCCGTCCATCCATGGACGTGGGTGGCTTCCACGTTTTAGCTGTTGTAAATAATGCAGTTACGAACATGGGTGTACAAATATTGATATACTTTCCAGATTCTGCTTTCAGTTCTTTTGGGTGTATACCCAGATGTGGAATTGCTGGGTAATATGGTCATTCTATTGTTAATTTTTGAGGAACTGCCATACTGTTTTTCCACAGTGGCTACTGCACCAATTCGCATTTCCATCGACAGAGCAGAAGCGTTCGAATTTATCCACATTCTCACCAACACTTATTTCGTTGTTGTTTAACAGTAGCCATCTGAATGGGTATGAGGTGGTATCTCACTGCGGTTTTGATCTGTATTTCCCTATTTATTTGTGATGTGACGAGCTTCTTTGCTTTTGGGGATTCAGGTAACTAGAGTGGGCCCAGGTAGATATCCAGATGACCGGGATAACCTCCCATCTCAAGAACTTTAATGTAATCACATCTGCCAAGTCCCCTTGCCATGTAAGAGAACAGGTTTACGGGTTCCAGGGATTGGGACATGGACACCTCGGGGCCATTGTTCTGCTTTTCACACTTGAGCAGCTGAAATGGACCTGGAGAGCTTAGGGGGGTGCTGTCCCCTTTTCTCTCCTCAGACCAGGTGGGAAGTGATCATCCAGGGGCTTAAAGGACCTCCAGCATCTTAATGAAAATGCAGTTGCTGTTGTTGTTTCCTCACCCGGGTCTTCAGAGACGAATCACCTGAGAGTCACGTGTCACTCAGCCCCTCTCGGTCTGTCCAACTGGGCAGCTCTTTCACACCAGGTGTCAGGCAGGTGTCACCAGTGGTGGACAAGGTCCTGTGTGGGAGACAGAACTGCAGCATCACAAGGTTGAAGTGCGGTTATGAGTGTGTTCAAGTGAGGAGGAGACCCCAGGGTTCCAAACCTACCAAACCTCGGCTTTGCTGAGATGCTGATGCTTAAGCCCAGAGCAGGAGTCACTCAAGGCAGAGGTGAGGGGAGAGCTTCCCAGCAGAGGCAACAGAATATGCGAAGTCCCTGAGGTTGGCAGGGGCTCGGGTGGGGGGTGATCCCGGGATCCGAGGGATGGTGAAGGTGGCAAGAGGCTGGAGAAATCAGTGCTCCCACTTCCCATTCGAGAAACATCTAGGATGTTAAGCTTGCTCAGTAAGGGACTGTTTTCCCTTCTGCGAAAGTCACGGAAATAACAGAGTTAGGAATCGGAGTGCGGCCCCATTACTCGATGGTAATTAACACGACGGCATCACTTTTTAGTAAGAGATTCAGCCATCGGTTTATTATTCCAGGAGGGAGATTAAACACACAGCATCCATGACATGAAAATGAAAATTTTGGTTCCTCCCGGGAGCCAAGGGGGATGCGGGGGAACTTCATTCCCTTCTCGTCCCGGCCCTGCGCCTCCCTCCCTGCTGCCCTTCCCCCCACCCCAGGTTGTCGCCCCCAAAGACCTCCCTTTCCAGTTGAGTCACAAGCAGAGGAATCTCTTAGCAGCCCCCATTTCCTCTGCTCCAGGAGGCCTGCACGATGAAACGGCATCTCTGCACAGCGGAAGCCAAGTCAAACAGATTAATGTGAGATGCATCTGCTGTAGATTAAACATTTGGAAAAGCCATTTTATAAATATTTTTTTCCCACAGCGACATCCCCATATGGCCGCGAGCTCCGGTCCCTCTTCCCAACGCTGCCGGCGGCCTCAGGCGTATGTATTGAATGTACACTCGGGGTTCAGGACTTCTGTTCCTGGCCTCCCAGGAGCATTCCAGAGCAACGGCTCATCTACTCTGGGGGACACATCAGACTCCGAGGCGATCAAGACAGGTGGCGCCCACGTCATGCGGGGCTGGCCGTGGAGGTGAGAGGCACCCCGTCTTGGTCTTCTCTCCAGAAATCCAGCCCACAGCCCTTTGTCTGCTCTGTGCTAAGTCGGGCCTCGGAATTCCCGAAACCTAGGTTCTTGCGTTTCTAGAACTCCCCATCCAGCAGGAAAATACCTTCAAGGGTCAGCTCTTGGTCCCGTGAACCATTACACTCCAGAGGACCACCAAGCCCCGTCCCTTCTCCCCAGTAAGTGCTTCCAGATTACGCGTCTGCAGCCGCTTCTCATTGTTTCCTTCCACGGCCCCCTCCCACCACATACCCCCAAGCAGCCTGAGGGATAATGCTTGCACACGCCTGGCGTTCAACCCACCACCAGTGGACACCTGCCTCCAGATGTTTGATCAGGCCCTACAAGGCTCCATGCCTTCTCTCCCTGATAGATCGATTTACAGACAACTATAGATTCATCAAACTTGCAAAAATGGTGCAGAGAGGTCTGATGTATAGCTTCTCCCAATGGTAACACCTTCATAGCTATTATCAATATTAAAACCAGGGGCTTCCCTGGTGGCGCAGTGGTTGAGAGTCCGCCTGCCGATGCAGGGGACGCGGGTTCGTGCCCCGGTCCGGGAAGATCCCACATGCCGTGGAGCGGCTGGGCCCGTGAGCCATGGCCGCTGAGCCTGCGTGTCCGGAGCCTGTGCTCCGCAACGGGAGAGGCCACAACAGTGAGAGGCCCGCGTACCGCAAAAAAAAAAAAAAAAAATTAAAACCAGGAAATTGACATTGGTGTTATTGCAGATTTCACCTGCTTTATGTGCACGTGTGTGTGTGTGTGTGTGTGTGTACGTGTGTGTTTAGTTCTATGCAACTTTACCCCACGTATGGATTCATGGAATTGCCATCATGATCTAGACACAGAACGGTTCTATCATCACAAAGTTCTCCCTGCAGAGTCACACCACTCCCCCTCCC
The DNA here is from genome assembly GCF_951394435.1 of Stenella coeruleoalba. Classification (NCBI taxonomy): domain Eukaryota; kingdom Metazoa; phylum Chordata; class Mammalia; order Artiodactyla; family Delphinidae; genus Stenella; species Stenella coeruleoalba. The sequence goes on from NC_137161.1 coordinate 5,204,331, forward strand.
CTCTCTCCCTTCCCTAACCCCTGGGAATCACTCATCTGTTCTCTGTTTCTGTAATTTTGTCATTTCAAGAAACTTACATTAATGGAAGCACACAATATGTGACCTTTCAAGCTTGGTTTTTTTCATTCAGCAAAAGGCCCTTGAGATCCACGCAAGTTGTTGTGTATACCAAGAATTCGTTTCTTTTTATTCTTTTTATTTGTTTAACCATTCACCCATTGAAGGACATTTGGGACGTCTCCAGTTTTTGACTATAACAAACAAAGCTGCTGGAAATAATCATGGGCATGCTTTTGTATGGACGTACGTTTTCATTTCTCGGAACAAGTGTCCAGAAATGCAATTATTTGGTCGTGTGATAAATATATATATCATTTTTTAAGGATTTGCCAGAGTTCTAAGCCAAGAAAACACCCACAGCGCAAAGAAGCTTGGTAGGGAGGGCGTGGCCTGTTGGAGGTGCCAAAAGGAGTCCAGAGCAGATAAAGTTCCTCAATGTCCGGCCAGGGCACCAGGAGCACGGTCCATACAAGGAAAAATCAGTTTGTTGGACTTGGTCAAAATTAAAAACTTTTGTTCTGCAAAAGACTCTCTTAAGACGATGAAAAACCTTGCAGGAAAAATTTATAAACTATGTAGTTGACAAAGGACTAGTACCTGGGACACAGAGAGAACTCTCAATTTTGTAATGTATAGAAATACTGAATTGCTACATTGTACGCCTGGAACTAACACAGTCTTGTAGGTTAATTATATTTAAAGTAAAAAAAAAAATTAATTAAAATAAAACAAAGCAAGGCACTTCCCTGGTGGCGCAGTGGATAAGAATCCGCCTGCCAGTGCAGGGGACACGGGTTCGAGCCCTGGTCCGGGAAGATCTCACATGCCACGAAGCAACTAAGCCTGGGCACCATAGCTACTGAGCCTGTGCTCTAGAGCCCGTGAGCCGCAACTACTGAGCCCGCGCGCCTAGAGTCCTGCTCCGCAACAAGAGAAGCCGCCACAGTGAGAAGCCTGTGCACCGCAACAAACAAAGAGTAGCCCCCGCTCGCCACAGCTAGAGACAGTCTGCACGCAGCCTGTGCACAATAGCGAAGACCCAGCACAGCCAAAACAAAATAATAATGATAAAAATAAAGCAAAGCAAAAAACTAAGCAACTTTAAAAGATAAACAATACTCTGGGGGAAAATTTTTTTTAAAAAAGAAGTCTCAGAACTCAATAGAAAAACCATTTAATTAGAAAATGGTCAAGAGACATTTCACTGGAAAGGATTTATACAGATGGCAAACAAGCACATGAAAAGGTATTCAACATCATCAGCCATAAGGAAAATGCAGATTAAAACCACAGTGATGGAGGCTTCCCTGGTGGCGCAGTGGTTGAGAGTCCGCCTGCTGATGCAGGGGACTCAGGTTCGTGCTCCGGTCCGGGAGTATCCCATGTGCCGCAGAGAGGCTGGGCCGTGAGCCATGGCCGCTGAGCCTGCGCATCAGGAGCCTGTGCTCCACAACAGGAGAGGCCACAGCAGTGAGAGGCCCGTGTACCGCAAAAAAAAAAAAAAAAAAAAAACACAGTGATGCAAAACTACACAACTATCAGAATGGCTAAAATTTAAAAATAGTGACAACACTGAATGCTGGCAAGGATGCAGAGAAACTGGGCCTTTCACATAGTGCTGGTGGGGATGTAAAGCAGTATGGCTACTCTGGGAGATCCTACATAAACACATTTTCGCTGGGGTTTTATTCACCCCTGGTATTGGTTTGCTTGTCTGGATTTACAAATCCCGGGGTAGCTTAGGGATGACCTTTCTTTGCATCACAGGTTGTCATGTTCACCCTTCTCTGACTTGGGGTCAGGACGCCCAGCAGGGGAGGGGGCCTGTTGGAAGTTTAACTTGCTGGAACAAGCAGCCAGACAGCATGGTCCATCTGGGCAAGGCCCTGGGCCCCAAGTGAGGCACAGAAACTCTAAGAATTTGGGGGCCCTCCCAAATTCCAAGAGCCACAGGGGCTTTGGCAATGAGCACCTCAGGGGCGGCTGGCATGGACTGAAGATAAGAAGGGCTCACATATACTCGATTCTGTGCAAGACCCCAGGGCCTTTGCACGTCCTGGGATGACCAAGGTTGAATTTGCCTCCAGCCATGAGTGACAGGAGCTCAGAGTCAGATGTAAGGTGATTTAAAGACTTTTTAGAAAGGCAGTTTTGTCTGTGTGTGGACTGAGTTTCTAGGTCAGCACAGTTCTGCTCCAAGTGTGGTCCACAGACTGGGAACTGGTAGGAAATGCTCACCCTTGGGCCCCACCCAGACCTACTAAGTCAGAGTCCCTGGGGGCGGGGTCTGAGATCCGTGCTCCCTCTAGCTCTCCAGGGGATTCTTTCACAAGCTAGAGTTTGAGATGCCCTAGATTAAGAAATGCACCCCTCAGATACAGTGTGCATATTGGAAGGTGCGTAATGAACCCACTGCAGAAAGTGGGGATGTGATTGTGGGTTGAGTACAGTGTGGTCCAGGGACCCCTGGTGGTTCCTGAGACCTCCAAAGAGGGTTCACAGGGTCAAAACAATTATCCTAAATAATACAAATGTCCAAACAAATGTCCGGAATCATTTGTCTTTTTCACCCTCGTATTCTCACGAGAGTACAATGGAGTTTTCTAGCAGCTGCATGATGACATCATAGCTCTGCCAGCTAATGGAATGTGTGCTTGTGATTCTTGCCTTTTAAAGATGTGGTAGTTTTAATTTCTGACACCATTAATATCGATAGATGCAACCTTCTTGGACAAAAGCTCTTTGGAATCCTCAGCAGTTTTTAAAAGGCTAAAGCGGTCCTCAGCACAAAAGTTTGAGAACCTCTGATCTCGCACTTGCCACAGAAGCACCAATAATAATCATCACTGGAGGCTATTACGCCCATTTCACAGATGAGGAAAATGAGGCTCATAGATTATACCAGTTGTGGTTCTTGGGTTGCAAGCATCAGAAAGCCAAGGCTTACCTAGGTGAAAGAGGATTTACTGGAACTCTTGGGGTGGAGGAGGGGGATTACCCAGGCAGCATCCAAGGACCAAGGGATCGACCTGCTTGAACGGAGCAGCTGTTTGTGCTCCTGCTGCCCAATGGAGCTGTGAGAAGGGGCCCCACGCTCTCCCAGAGAAAGGCAGGCACATAGCCGGGCCAGTGAGATTCCTTCTGCAACTTGGTTCTTAAGCAGAGGGGCAAGGCTGACTTTCTGAGCACAAAGAGGCCTCTCCCCAGGGTCCAGGAACCCCATTTTGCCAACAGCCACTTGCAAGAAAGCAGTTTCCCACAGGTCTCCCCATGGCTCATTGGGGCGAATGTTCAAACCAACCCGTGCCCAGAAAGATGCCTGGGTGGTGAGTGGAAGGCTGATCATGTCTGCGCTTTTTTTTTTTTTTTTTTTTTTTTGCGGTACGCGGGCCTCTCACTGCTATGGCCTTTCCCGTTGCGGAGCACAGGCTCCGGTCGCGCAGGTTCAGCGGCCATGGCTCACGGGGCCCAGCCGCTCCGCGGCATGTGGGATCCTCCCGGACCGGGGCACGAACCCGCGTCCTCTGCATCGGCAGGCGGACTCTCAACCACTGCGCCACCAGGGAAGCCCATGTCTGCGCTTTCAAGTTCCTAATGAATCTCCCTCTCCCCGCAGCCCCAAGCCAGCACGGACACGAACCTCACCCCCCGCTCCCCGCCTCGATCGTGCCAGTGTTTGTTGGGAGCTCTGTGTGTGCTGTCTTCTACCCAGTGGGACATCTTTCTCTGGATTTATTGGAGAAATTGCCTGTCAGATACGATTATTTGTTTGGAGTCCCGTATATCTCATTTCGCTGGAGCTGGGGTGCTGTCACACACAGTTTATAGGTGTACGGCGGGCGCAGTCCCATTAAATGCCCTTTAAAAATATGCTTGGTTAAAAAACAGCGACCACCTTGCTCACGGTTAACATAGAGAATCACAAAACCCTTCTTCCCTGGGGACTGTCGGTGTTTGCCGCCTGCAGCAGCGGAGCTGTGCGACTTAGCCTCAGTCCCGAGTCGGCCGCCACCCGGCTCCTTTTCAGGAGGGAGGCCCGAGGACAGCCAGCCTTTGTCCACAATTCATTTCCTCTCTGCTTCATCACAGCAGGTGAGATGGATCCAGACTGACTAGCCCTGAGAAAGCAGCCCGTCCGGCTCGGCTAAAATGATGTTTCAGGCGGGGATCTGACCGGCAGAATTAAAAGGTTGCAGAAATCTACGCATCCACCAGCCTGGAGACATATCCACGTGAGTTGCATGTTTCATTCGGGGTTTCGCAAACTAGGAAGACCTGTGGGGCCAGGACTGAAGTCCTCCTGGCCCCTTCTGCCCGCCCCCCTCTGCCCTGCCTGGCCTGGGTCTGGATCCTTCCCCTGCTGGCCAAGCTTCTTGCCGTGACTGGAGGGTCCGATACCCTCGCCTGGCTATAAATAGCCAACGGTGCTGACGAGAGCACCCCTCCCTCGGTCCACGTTTCCTCTGGGTACGCACCCACACAGGACGTCGGCGCCTTCTGATCTGGCGCCGTGAGCGCACGTCTGCTCACATAAGTTAATGTCCCTGTTTTGTTTTGGCAGACTCAGTTGGCAAGGACAAGGCGTCCACCAGGCTGCCCACGGGGCCCCTCCCCTGAGAACCGAACAGCATTTTGTGTGCTTGGCTGTGCCGGGCTTTGAGAAAGGGCAGCATCACCTTTCCTGTGACTTCCATGGTCCTGGCCACTGGCCTCTGCCTGACGTTGGTGCAGCCTGAAAGTCTCGGAGCTTTTGCAAATTCAGCAGAGAAGAATGAGAGGGACCTTCTGTGAGTTCTCAGGGTAGGGGGTCAGCTATGGCATGCTTTGCCAAAGGATGGAAACAGAAGGGGTACATTTCTACTGAGGGTTCTCAAAGATATTAAAACCTTCAGGACTCCAAGATACTGTTGAAATGGTAAAAACAAAAAACTCAAGAACTATTGCAATAGGGGAGAAGAGACCTGGGCTCAGTTCCGACCACAGCAAGGGCCAGTGGGGAATTACAGACAAGGAGCAGGGTGGGGTCTGAGGATGGAAACTCACTAAGAGGAAACAGCGTAAGGGGGATTCTGGCTAAACTGAACCAACAGGATTCTTGCTGCAGGCAGGCCAGGAGTGATCGGATATTGCCTGGGGGATGATGGGGGAGGAGGAGCCCAGTCAGATATCCAAGGGATCAGACGTTGAGGGTGAGGAGTCTCAGCAGGATTCTTGCTGCAACTGGGTGCTACAGCGGTGGTTTCTCCCAGAATGCCCCAAATGGGGATAACTGCCTGGACTTGGGATCTGCACCCTCCACCTGATCTTCTCCAAGGTCCATGGGTCTTCCTTTCAGAAAAGAAAAATCTCACTTGACATCAGTAATTACATTGTCACCTGACTTAGAAATTGAAAAGCAGCCGCAAGTCAGTTTTCGAGAACCAGCACCCAAGGCGGGAAATTACTTCTTGACTCTATTCGTGGCTTTTGGAAACGGCCCCCAGACAGCTCCATGCATAAGGATGTCAGGAAGGACTTATTGTCTAGGCAGCAAAAGGCAGAAATTTCAGCGACTGCTCAGTGATCTAATGCGGGGTGAAATTCCTCTTTCCGTACTCAAGCACTTTGGAAATGCTAACGTTTTCAGACCCAGACTCTGTGGTGTTTCAATAGCGTAGATAGCATAGTAAAGTTTGATGTCAGTTGCCTATTGATTTTACGATTTCCTTGTTTCCCTTTTCCCCTCCCTGTCTTTCATTTTATTAATTAGAGACTGAACCTCGCCAGGCACACAAGGCTCACCCCGTTACTCATGGTGGCCCGGGGTCTCAGGTCCAAACCTGGCAATGGGCATTCCTTCTCTCAGTCTGCATTTGCTCACCAGACCCCCAGGGCCAGAAGTGATGCCGGCCATGGGGACCCTAGAAGACTAAGACGTGGGTCCCCTTGGATGAGCTCACTGTCCCATTGGTCGGGTGAAAGGAATGGTGATTTAAATTATGAACCCCCAGCAGGTATCACAAGGCAGAAGCTCCAATTCAGAGGTGCTGATTCCTGACCCCACGGCTTCTTGTGGGAATGACTCAGGACGGCCCAGTCCCGGCAGAGAAGGAGCAGAGATGGTGAAGGCTGACCTCCGAAAGGGGGGTCACGCTGCAGGCGGTCTTAGACCATGTCATCACCCAGCTATGATTCTCCCCTCCTTCAGGGAAACCGACATCCTCCAGCAGATGTCTGGCTTTGTTCAAGTTTGGAAGAGCATTTTGCACTATATAGGACTTCCTTTCAAAACTAGTCATCAGCTCTTCATTCAAGCAGGGCTGGAGAAGCAATGGTGCTTCATGGGGGGAGGGGGGTGTGGGTGTCCAAACTGGCCACGAACATGGTCTGTAGGACCCTCAGACCTCACTGGTCTGGCCAGGACCCCGAATGCTCTGGAGTGTCCCAGGCTCCCCCCAGGGAGAGCCTCATCCAGGGGCTGGCAGGACCTTGGCTTCCAGAGACACTGATGGGAAAAAAAAGAAAAAAATAACCACTCCTGAAATAAATGACGAACTACCACAGTCCCCTCTAATGCGACCCCACGTGGCAGTTGGCATTTCCACCTGTAGCTTGCCATGAGCTCTGACGCCCCTGGCAGGCTCTACTTCACTAATTCATTGATGGGGCAGGGGACAGGGGCCCAGGGAACCCTGGCTGCAGACCACGCCCCTTCTGAGCAGGAGAGGAGATGCTGATTCCCCTCCTGGTCCCTCCACGGGGCCTCCTGGCTGGGAGGCTGCCAAGAAGTGGAGGCAGCTGGTAAATTTGAGGGAGGTACTTTACCTCTCTGAGCCTCAGTTTCCTCATCTGTAGAATGGGGGTGTTAATAACAGAACATAGAGTCCAATTTCAAAAAGTGTCAGTGAATCCAGTTACTATCATTAGTCTAATTACACAACTTGAAATATGTGCCCCAGGCTGGCTGCTGGCGCGTTCACAGTCTGACCCCACGAAACACGGTAGGACTTGAGAGCTGTTTTCTCTCGAGTGAAATACTGCCCAGAGCAGGGCATTGCTGCCGAGTGCGGCAAACACGTTTTAGATGGCGGAGGGGGGAGCACACAGTGTCTTTAGAGGAGTTTCCTTCCAGGGCCCTGAGAAACCCTCAGGGGCAGCCCACCCAGGAAAAGGGTCTGGAAAGGAGAGAGGAGAAGCGTGTGAACGCTTCACCCAGGGCATCTCTAAGTGCCCAGACGTCAGCCAGAGCACAGGCCTGCGATCCTGTCCAAATCCATAGGCTTTCTGAGGCTGGATTTAGACGGAGGGGTTAACGAGAGGTCATTCCCTGCGCTCTAGCTCATCCTCACTTGTCTGATGGTGGAAGCGGAAAAGAACCTCCTTTTCAAACTCCACCTGAATGGAAGGCTCCCATGGACCACAGGCAGTCACGGCATGAGATGGTCTCATTAGCATTCCCATCACACAGGTGAAGAGACGGAGCCTGCCGCATCACCCCTGACCCGTCTCATCCTCTGTGCCCCCCCACCCCCACACACACACAACTTCCATAGCCGTCGGCCTTGAGGGTCCACGTAGGGCAATCAAGAAGGAACCTGGCCACCTGGGGACACGTGAGTCCCCAGGCAGGGGGACGCCTTCTTCCTCGAGGGACAATTCTGGGGAGACCTCAGCTTCTGGGTGGATATATTTGGTAATGAGAACATATGGGGCATGTCCCCCGAGCCTAATGTGGCTCACGGACGGAGCGCTGGACCAGGAGTCCAAAGGCGTGGCTCCAGGTCTGGCTCCCTTGTTCCCTGCCCCGGCCAGCAGCGCGACCCTAACCTCACTTTCACCTTGACAGAGAGCTGCTGGCTCATCTGCAAAGAGGCATAAACAGCCTGACCTGCCGTGGAGGTAAGAGCCTCCTACAGGCGTAAGGAGGGTCCTACGGATAACGGGCTGAGGTCCGCCCAGCTCGTTCTGCGCTCGCTTGGCTGTGAGGCCCCGAGCAGGTAAGCCGTGAATGAAGACTTTCTGTTGTCCTGAAACCATTTCTCTTCCACAGAGAGCTCAGAGCACGTGCCACACTCTCCACCCCTGAGATGTGAACGCTCCAAATTCAAAACTGACAGATGTGTCAGTTCCTGAGCAGGGCCCAGAAGACAGGACCTGTGTCCGTGACGATCTAGGTAACGTCCTGCATGTCTTTAGGACACACACACGCCAGGAACATGGGAAACGTTTATATTCATTTAATTTCCATGACAAGCCTACTGTCCTCCGCTTCTCAGATGAGAAAACTAAGGCTCACAGACCAGTATAGACAAGTATGCAGACAGAGAGATTGGATAGATAGAAATGACAAAACTAAGACTCCTGAACTTTTCTAGATGTAGATGTGGAAAAATAGATTAGATAGACAGGAAGGAAGGGAGGAAAAGAAGGAGGAAGGGGGGGGCCGTGGAAGGCAGAAACTATTTCTTACGTGTAGAATATGATTCAAACAATGAATTGGGGTTTGTTTTTGTTTTGTGTGTGTGTGTGTTTGTGTGCGTTTCTTTTGGTTTATCTGATGATTACTATTGTTTCCCCTCCTTGTAGAAAGTCACAGAAATAATATCTCCTGGTAATAAAATAAAGCCAGACCCCAGCTACATCTCCTTCCTGCCGCTGCAGGCAGCCATGCAGGATGGTGGATCATAGTGTCAGAAAGCCGGGGGACGCGTGGCCTCCCGCAGTCAATTAATGGCGATAATTAGACACTGTAAACAGTCTCGGATATAATTAAGGCTGGAGGCCCAGGGCTGGGCGTGCTCCCCGTTGAGCGTCATCAGATGTGGGGGCTGGAGGCTCGGCTCCGTCCAGGAGACACCAAGATGCCAGTCTGCCCCTTGGGGAAGCTACAGCTTCCTCCCGGTCTCCTCCCCGTTCCTTCTCCTAGGACACCTCCCGAGGGGAGCCACGATCCAGCCAGGCACCCGGCTCAGTGCTGATGCCCAGAAATAAAGCATCCAGTGACCCCAGACCCCTGAGAGAGCCTCAGCCTGCGGGCGGAGAGGTGGCTGCCCCCGAGACCCCAGAAACCCACAGGGTCTGAGATTGAGCTCAGCTTTCCCTTCCTCCTCCCACCGAGCTGCTGCACCCACAGCTCTAAAACCCACTTCGGGGCTCAAACCCCAAACCTGGGGGTCTACCCTGAAGCCTCCCTCTCATGTCTGACTCTAACCCATTCATTCATTTCTTCACTTATTCCACAAATATGAATGGGAGACTGCCGTGACCAGGCTCTGTGTCATCAGCAAGGACCGTCAGTGTTACCTCCCAAATGTTCTCCCTTTTCACCCCACCCGCCTGGAGCAAGCCAGCTCCTCCCGGGTCTCCCAGCTTCCTCTCTGAGCCTCCAGGATCAGCTTAGAAAACCCAAGTCTGGCTAGGTCCTTCTCTGCTTAAAACCTTCCAAGAAATCACCACTGTCCTTGTGACAGGACAAAGTTCTTACCAGGCTGCACCATCAGGCTCCGGACATGTCCAGTTTCCTCTCTCGCACTCTGAGCTCCAGCCACCCTGGTTGTCTCTCTGTCTTCCTGCTTCTAAGCCTCTGCACAAGCGGCTCCCTCTGCCAGGAGTGCCCTCTCCCCTCTCCTCTCCTCACCTAGAAGACCCCAAGGTGTCTTTTATGTCCATTTCAAACAGCTTTTCTTCAAAGGAACATCCCCTGACCTTCTGCTGGGGTCAAATCCCCCCGGACATGGTTTTATGACTCCATGACTTTGCTTTTTGATAGTTAAGGATCTTTGTAATTATGCGTTTAATGTCTTCCCCTCTTGACAAATTATTTGTTAAGTTCCTTGACAGCAGGGCCTCGTCTGGCTTGTTTGTTGCTGTATCTCCAACACCTGGAACAGTGCCTCGCACATAGTAGGTCCTCCCTTTGTTGAATGAATGAGTGAATAAGTAAATGAATGTGTGAATGAATGGCTTTTAGTTTTTCCCTAGGACGTATGGAGGCAACGTGTTGCATTTTCTACTTTCTGTTTTTTGTGACCCACCTTGATCATTCTACTTATTTTGGGTTCGATTCTTGTCATTTGCCATTTCTGTTCTGCAAGTTCCCACGTACCGAGAGGTTCAGGGTCGTGGGGATTACAGATGGCTACTAATCATTTGATGTAAGCTCCATGTTGCCTCCTCCTGAATCTGGCCTGGTCTGTGATCACTTGACCTCTTGGTATGGTGAAAGAGATTGTCTGCTCCGGGCCTTGCCTTTAAGAGGACTGTCAGCTTCCACATCCTTCTTCCAGGAGCCCTGAGCCGCCATGCAAGGAGTCCGATTACCCTCGGGCTGCCATGCTGTGAGGAAGCCCAAACGATCCACACAGAGAGCCGTGTAGAGAGAGCAAGGGAGAGATGCCTGGCCAGCCCCAGCCATTGGAGTCAGCCCCGCTGGCATCCCAGACATGTGCATCCCTGCTGTGCCTTGTCTGCCCCACCCACAGAACCCGGATACATTGTAATCAATTGTTATTTTAAGCCAGGATGTTTGGGGTAGTTCGTTATGCAGCAAGACAGAGCCAGAACAGGGGTTCCTCAGCTTTGGCAGAGAAGACAATACTTTCAGACATTTAAATAACGCCACATCTGCCCCCACTCATCACATCTGCAAATCCTCCCACAAGAGACGTTGCTCTTCTAAAGCCCTCTTCTGAGTAAAAGCAAACAGATAAACAGCACGTCTGTGGGACTTCTGGGGCAGAGACTTTCTTCTGGTTTTGTGTTTTGGAGAGCCTTTCCTTGCGGTCTTTTATTTTTCCAAAACAGACTCTCAGCTGGTTTTTGTTACCCATGGGACTGCTGGAAAATTCTAATCCCTAATGCAAGACCTATATTTTTAAGAACATCAGTTAAGAAAATTAGGAAAAATACTATGTTTAGGAGGAATGAAGCATTCTAGAATGTGTGTGTGTTGGGGCAGGGGCTGGGGGTGGGGAGCGTGGATCTCTGAGACCAGAAAAACTGCCGTTTCTTTTCAGTACATGGTCCCAGCCTGGAGCTCGCCTTCGATGGGAGGATGCTGGATGTGAGACCAGATGGGGATGGATGCGGACTTAGCTTCACGGTTGAAAGCTGGGTCTTCTCTGGCAAGCAGAGGACCCCTGTCTGGTCATCTGTCGCTACGATGTATCTCTTGGCTGACAGAAGTGGCTCACTGCCCCGAAGCTGGGCTGTGAGGGTCTTGTCTGCCAGTGGAAAAGCCCTTGGGACAGCGGGGCTCTGCCTCCTTCTGTGAAGATTCACTCCACATCGTGGACGTCCGGGCCCGCCGCATGACATCTCAGCATCTAATACTTGCTGGCGGCTCCCCCAGGGCTCCCGTCGACACCTTTCTCAGACCGAGTCCCTGGGAGAATGTGTTTGTGCTACTTCATGGATGGCTGGGGCAGGAACCCATCAGGATCAGGCAGATGTTACCTGGAGGAGGAGAAACTCCATCTCCCTCGTGGAGTGGTTGTTTCCTTCAGGGGAGGGGACCCAGCAGCTGGATGAATGAAAATGTTGAAAAGGAGGAGAGGGACTTCAGAGCGACTGATGGGGAAGGTTTGGGTGACCCTCAAATACTGTGGGAGGGGGAGAACGGACTTGCCAGGGGAGAGCGGAGGATGGAGAATGTGATTGGATCCCTGGACAGACCAGGCTGAGCCAGCCTGGGGCAGAGAAAGAGCAGAGAGACCCCTGGTCAGGGTGCCCCAGGGGGGGAGGAGACACCAGTGGGTCAAGCAGGACATTCAGAGGTGATGTCATCAGAGGAGCCAGGAGCAGGCCTGGCTGGTCTTCAAACATACCAGACCCTTCAGGGTTTTTGGTTTTTTAATTATTTATTTATAATTTAATATTAAATTATTTATTTATTTAAATTATAATTTATTTATTTTGGCTGCGTTGGGTCTTTGTTGCGGCGAGCGGGGGCTACTCTTTGTTGTGGTGCGCGGGCTTCTCATTGCGGTGGCTTCTCTTGTTGCGGAGCACGGGCTCTAGGCTCATGGCCTTCAGTAGTTGTGGTGCGCGGGCTCAGTTGCTCCGTGGCATGTGGGATCTTCCCGACCAGGGCTCGAACCCATGTCCCCCGCATTGGCAGGCGGATTCTTAACCACTGTGTCACCAGGGGAGTCCCAGACCCTTCAGTTTTACAAACAGTTCCCCACCCAGCAGCCCAAGCATCTTCTCTGAACCTAATTAAGCCAGGTCTTGTTCGCTCTGCTTCGAACCTGCAGTGGCTTCCCAGTGTCCCATGAGAGAGACCGCCTTCCCTTCCCTGCCTCTCCCTCACCGAAAACCAGTCAGTCTGCCCCGGCCCGGAACGGGCTCTGGCTTGTCCGACTCAGAGGGGCTTTCTCTGAACCCGCCTCCCTCACTCCAAATGCCAAGCAACTCTAAGAGTGTGTGTGAATCTAAACGTAAAACAATAAGGCTTCAAGATGAACACGTAGGAAATGATCTTGACACTTGGGGAGGCAGAGAATTCAGAAGTAGGACACAAAAAGCATTGACCAAAAAGGAAAAGACTGTGAAATTCGACTACATTATAAGAACTAGCCATCAAAGAACCCATTAAGAGAGTAATAGGCAGGCCACAGAGTGGGGCGAAACACCCACAATACAGATATTCAACAAAAGATTTGTATGTATAGAATATATAAAGAATTCCTACAAACCAGTAAGAAAAAACTAGACAACCCACAAGAAAGATGGGGGAAAGACTTGCAAAGGCAGAGAGGACATTCCAGCAGACAAGCAACGTACCAGAGGGGATTCACCTCTTCAGCCACGAGGACATGAAAATCAAAGCCAGAGTAAGATGCCACACATGCCCACTGGATTGACTCGACTTTAAAACCCAGGCAGCGCCGAGTGTGGGCTAAAATGTGGAGGGACTACATGCTGGTGTGAGCGTAAAATGCTTTGACTTTGGAAAATGGTTTGGCAGCATCTAGTAAAGCTAAACGTATTTACTTTGGGTCCATCAGTCCCATTCCTGGGCGTGGACCCAACAGGTGTACGTACATGCCCACAAGACGTGTACGAGAAGTTCCTAGGAGCACCATTCCAATAGCCCCAAACTGGAGACAACCCAAACGTCCACCCCTCAGAAAAGGGTACATTATGGTGTATGGGCAGCCCTCATGTTATTGCGCTTCACTTTACTGAGCTTTGCAGATAATTGTGTTTTTTTACGTATTGCGGGGTGGTGGCAACCCTGCACTGAGTAAATCTATCAGAGCCATTTTTTCCAACAGCGTTTCCTCACGTCATGTCTCTGTGCCCTAGTTTGGTAATTCTCGCGATATTTCAAGCTTGTTCATTATTATTATATGTGTCGTGGTGACCTGTGATCAGTGATTTTGATGTTACTGCTACGACCTGCTGAAGGCTCTGATCACGGTTAGCATCTTTTAGCAATAAAGTATTTTAAAATTAAGGCCTGTAATTGTTTTATTAGACACTTAGTAGACTATAGTATCGTGTAAACTTTTATATGCACTGGGGAAGCAAAAAATTCATGTGACTTGCTTTACTGCAATATTTGCTTGATTGTGGAGGTCTGAGAATGAACCCGAATGTCTCCGAGGCGTGCCCGTATTTCATACGACGGAATAAATGATCGCTGACACCTACTTCGTGGACAAACCTCATAGACTTACGTTTGAGAGAAGCCAGGCGCAGTGGAGCGCACATGCAGCGTGGTTCCCTCTACGTACGATTCAAGAAGAGATAAAACTAATTCCTGGGGACAGGTGATCGTAGGGGCGGGGCTGCGGCCTGGGGGTCAGCCTGGGGCTGGGTGGTTCTTTTTCTTCACGTGGAGGGTGATGACATGGTTCGGTCACGTAATGAAGACTCACAGAACTGAATGCTTATGGTTTCCGCACTTTTCCAAATGTGAGTTATACTTCTATTAAAGTTTACTTAAAAAATAAATAAAAAGAAATAAAGCAGGCCGGTACCCCAGACACTCGCTATCCCAAGAACCCATCTGATTTTCCTTGTAATTACTTATAAGAGGGAGTCACGAAGATATTTGGGGGCTTAATTTTGAGAGGGTCACTTAGATGCTGTGTGACTTCAGGCAAGTTACTTAACATATCTGTGCCTCCATTTCTTCATCTGTGAAATGGGAGTGACGGTGGTGGTGGATGTATAATACTTGCAGCACAGGGATTTCTGCCATCATCACAGCACTTCCCACTCTGAGATCATCTCGCGAACAGGATGTCCATCTTCCTGGCTGAAACGCTAGCTTCGTGGGAGAGGGGTCCGCCAGGCTTCCTGGGACGCTGCTCGGCCACTGCAAGTATTCAATACATATTCATCCAGTGACTGAGCAGAGGGTCGGGGACCCATGAGGCAGAGCCACCCGAGAACAGGCTTTGAGAAAAGGAGGCTTTCCTGGTGCAAGAGCAAAGCTGATGGCAGGCCAGCGTGGCCGTAGGTACCAGTGGGGGCACCTGGATCCCCCTGACTTGTCCAGCACCCGGAAGGGGCTGCTACTCAAAGAATCACTCCTTTCGGCCAAAAGCAACCTTGGGAAAAGGAGAAAGAAAGAGGGAAGAGGCAAAATGAAACCTCCGGGGTCTCTCCTGCCAGGGTGGCCTTGGAATGTTTTTAAATTATGCCAGGACCACTGACGCCCAGGAGCAGTGTTCCCTGGAGGCGCTGAGCCGGACACTACGTCTCTCGTCCACCCGCCTCAACTCCTTACAGGCGACACCCGACTGGGGGGCAGGGGGTGCCCGAGGCCACACTCGAGTCGCCGCAAGCGGCGGGGACAGGGCCACCGCGCTCCCACCTCTCCCAGTGAGCTCCGTTTGACAGGACGTAATAAAAAGTCTTTTAATCTTTGTCACCGTGGGTAGGCGGAGAGGCCAGACGTCTCCATGTTTTAAAGGGAAATTTTAATTAGTATGTAAATTCGACTGGCGACATTAAAATGTCATTTGCTAAGTAAATGTTGCAGCACTCGGAGTTCAGGTATTTATTTGATCCTGTCCTGCCAAGGTGCCTTTGTGGGTTCCTTGAGAGTGTAATAACAGCATTTCAAAAACAAAATGAAATTCTGCCTCTGTTACAATGCACCCGGGTTACGGCTTTGCCGCCGGCGATGTGACTGGAATATTTTAAGGTAGTGGCCGCCGTCTCTGGCAGCCGCACACAATGTCCCCTCTTTCCTGTCTTCTGAGACAGCCTCTGGGGGCTGTGAAGGAGACCCGTGCATCCTGGAATCAGGATCCCCAGCATTGGGCTGGCGGCCTCTGGGGCGACTGCCAGCTAACTGCGAAGTGGGGGACGCGATGGGCGTCCAGGCTCTCAGATGAGGGGTGAGAGCTGAGAGGTCAGGTCACGTCCCAGCCTCCACAAAACCTGCGAGGAACCACCCGCAGAGGAAGCGGTAGAGGGAGATCACCAGGGGCCACGTTTTCCTTAATTCCAAGATAGGTGATAATTTAATGCTTAGGATCCAATGACTGTCCAGTCTTTCAATGCACTGGAATTTCCACCAATAGTGATCAAAGCATCCTCTGAGTGTTGACTACGCTTCACTAAACCTTCCCCGTGTGTGTGTGCATGCATGTGTGCGTGCACGTCTGCAGCTCCAAGCTGCCAGCCTCCTACAGCGGGAGTCCATTCAGCTCCCGGCTCCTGCCAGGCCTGAGCTGGCTCTGTGTGTGTGTGTGTGTGTGTGTGTGTGTGTGTGTGTGTGCGCGCGTGCGCACGTGCGTGCGTGTACATGTGTGTTTGCTTGTGTGTACATGAGTGCATGTGCATGTGTGTTGGGGGTAATTCTAGATTACTGCATTTACCAGATGTACAAACTGAGGCCCAGGGATGTGACCCCGCTGGTCTCCCGTCCCTCAAGCTTTCCTCCTCTAATCCACCCCGATACCACCTGTTGGAGGAGAATGAATTGGGGACATTTTCAGGAGCCTGGGAGGGACTGGGACAGAAGTCCCCCAAAGTGCATTAGTTCTCACGCCGGCCCCGCCAATCATCAGCTGTGAAACCTCGATTCCCTGAATCCCCGTCCCCACTGCTGCTCCCCGACCCCCATCTTCTCCAAGTCAGAGAATGGCACATGGGTGTCTGGGTGGCTGAACCCCAAAGCCGGGGCGTCCTCGGGGCACCGTGTGTCTTGAGGAACAGAGAGGAGGTGAGGAAGGAGTGGGGTGTGGGCCAGGCTGAAATGGGTGGTTTCTGCTCAGCTTATAGGTGTTAAGACAACACTCGGGACCCCCAGCCCTCTGATAAGTCCCACCTGTCCCGCCTGCTAGAACGCCAAATGTCTCTGTGAAAACATCCCACCTTTGGCTGCTGAACATTTATGTTGTAAAACCCAAATAGAATACCAGTACAGAGGCAGCCCTTCCCCACCATCCCATTAGGATTTACCACCTGGGCTGGAAGAAGAAAAACACTTAAGTTAGAGGCACAAGGGTTTCAATACAGCTCTCTTCATCCTCTTATTCACGCAGTCACTCAAAACGCTGGCTGAGGGCCCACTACCCCCTCACCTGGACCCTCGACCCTCTGAACAGAGCAATGGTTTAAAGGGCAGAGGCCCTAGTGTGGAAGAACCAGGCTGGAATCTTGGTGGGACTGCTTCCTGGCTGTGTGAGGTTAATGAACCTCTCTGGGCCCCGGTGTTTTCATGGGTCAGTGGGTGATGCTGGCAGAGCCCATTTCAGAGATGCTCCTGCGAGGCACAGCCCTGGTCACGTGTGGAGACCCCAGCAAGTGGCAGGTTTGACTATTGCTGCTGGAGCTTCCAGCCCATATGGACCCTTCCTGACGCAAGACTTGCCAGTGAAGAGGAAGGCGGCGGGGGCAGAGCGGGTGCCGTGTTTCCCCAACAACTTTATGGAAGGAGCACCCTCCTGGGATGAGATTTCTTCCCAAACACCCTGCCCATTTTCCAGAGTTTCCGGAGTTAATAACCAAGTTTCAATATTTCTAGAAACCTGAAAAGCTATAAATATGCAAAGACGCTTAGGTGGGCTTGAAGGGGTCTAGAGATGGAGAGGAGTCGGGATGAGGCTTTGTCCCCTGAGTGGTGAGACACAGATTTACCTTCTCCTCCTGGGTCCACTCAAAGGGCCTTTCAGCAAATCTGGTGGTGGACTAGTTAGTGGGAATTTGTGAGGAACGCACCCGGAAGCAGCCATCCACAGCAACACTCTCTAGCCATGAACGTCTACTCACTGGTCCTCGCCCCGGGGAGCCTTGAAACTGCTGGTGCCTGGGACCCACCCGGTGGCCAGCCAGCCTGATTTAATTGGCAGGATGGTGATCTGAGGATCAGTGGGTCTTAAAACCTCCCCAGTGATTCCCACGTGCAACCAGGGCCGAGAACCACTGGTTCAGGGCCGCAGTGGGCAGAAGGGCAAAAGGGGGATGAATGAGCGGCAGAAGCTTCTGCATGAGGCAAAGGGCCAGGATTTCTCAGGAGAAAGATTCTTGGGTCCCAGTTCCAAGATGTGCTTGGATAAGGTTGGTGAGAGCCACCTGGAGCTGGCCGGGCACAGGAATGCCATCTGAGTTCCCAGAGCTCAAGCCCCAGGATGAGCTGAGAAACTCAGCCCCATCACCTCCTGACACCACGGACATGCCCCCTGGGGGGAAGGATACCAGCATGTGGGGCTGCAGCCTCCCTCTCAGCTCAGAGGAGCCTGGGGTGTTAGTCACCTCTCACTCACACCCCTGTTCCCTTCGTTCATTCATCTATTCATTCATCTGTCTTCTACTGAGAGCTGCCTATGTGCCTGGCATCATTCCAGATTTGGAGACCTAGCCAGGAAAAAGTCAAGACACATGCCCTCAAGGAGCATACAGTCTAATGGTGGAAACAAACGGCATGGGTAACACTTAAAACAGCAAGGAAGTTTCAAATAGTGGCAAGTGCTGCAGAGACAATCAGCTTTCCACCTGGAAAATGAGGATTATAGTAAAGCCCTTCAAGACCAATGTAAAGATTAAATTAAATAAGTTGTGAAAATATACACGGCATGGTAACAGGCGTCCAGCAGGTGTTCCAAGCTTACCGACAGCGGTTGGCAAGAAGAGAATCAACACAGCACAGGGAGAAATGCTGTGTATCAAGGATGTAACAGTAAGTTAGAGACACACAACAAAGAGATACAGGGCCTTCTCTGGCTCAACAGGAGGCACTAGGACCAGGGCTGGGTCCAATTTATTTAGCATTTCCCTAAATACCGATCCTCTCCTGTCCTCATACAGTTTAGGAAACGTGGATGGCTCTCATGAGCCAGGCCACCCTGGGCAAGCCCTCTAATTCCATCCCATCATAGGTGAAATTGGGAATTCTAGTTGGAGAGGAATGTCTGTGTTCAATAGAATGTTAAGAGACTAGGAGGGACAGAGGATGCAGCCCAGAGTGGGCCCCAGACCCTGGCTATCTGTAGGTTGTGCTGACCTGCTAAAAAGGGGCTCTCCAATCCCGAAAGGTGGAGTCTGGAAAAGGGCCAAGTAAAGGTCTGTGGATGCTGTTGGTTCTGGCAAGGTCCCCAGCACTTGGACCAGCGCCTAGCACGTAGTTGGCACTCAGTTCATGTTTGTGGGGGAGCGAATGACGCTCCGGGCCAGCTGCGCACCTGGCGGAGAGACAGTCACGTCCATCACTAGCTGGAGGCTACGGCCCCTCCCCCAGGACATCTGGACGGGGCAGGAGGCAGGGCACGGACTGATGTTTCACCACTGAAAGGACGCCTTTAAGACGAGCGGAGATAAAAAAGTGACCTCGTTTCATAAGCAATGTTGAAAGGGGGTTGCTCAGGGGCCTAGTTCAAGCTGAACGGGAAAGAAGCCCCAGGGAGACCTGCACCCATCCCCATTGGGACTGTTGCGGCATGGGGGTGGCAGGAGTCACCCCCCACACATCACACCGCGCAGAGGGGGACAGTCCAGCTTTCCCAGATTTGGTTCCCCGAGAGACAGTGTGTCTGGGTCATGAGCCGACCCAGGACCATCCCTCCTGCTCTAACCAGCTGCTTAGCGGTGCCCACAAGACCAGGACGCCTCCCGTCCACCTGGCCAGTCCGCGTGTCCTGGTTTGTCCGACTCCACGCTGCAGCGCCCGGCGCCCGGCGACACCGGCCACCCCACCACTCATGCCGGAAGCCTGGGGTCACTCTTGTCCCTCTCTCTCATCCACACCTTGCAAGTTCTCGCCAGAATCTGTCCACTTGTCTCCCTGTCCCAGCCTCCTGGATGACGGTCATGGCCTCAGGCAGTTCTCCACAAAGGCCCTGGCAGGAGGTGCGTCTCACCCCGCCACGCCTGTTCCACACCCTCCCCTGGCCCTGCTGCCCTTTCCATTTTTCTCTCCAGTTCCAGGCACACTGGTTTGCTAGGCAGCCCGGACACAGACGTAAAGTATTCATGGTTATCAATTCATCAGCCGACAGAAATAAATTGTCCCTCTGGAACGCATTTCAAACCTCCATCCTGCGAGCCCAGGGCCAGGTATTCCTGCTTACAGACTGGTGCCACCGCCCGTCCTACAGTATTTGGATGGGCCTGTGGGATGCAGTCCTGCGGGCTCGGGGCACCATGAATGCACGATCCTTGTCAGAGCACCTACTGTGTGCCTTGCTGTTCCACACTTGACCTCATTGCATGTTCGCGACATTAGGGCCTGCAAAGTCAGAGGCTTCTGAACGTGCGGTCTGGTGGCTGGGGTTAGAGAGGTAAGTTCAGATCTGCCTGACGCCACAGCTCTTACGCCACTAGTTCCTTCCAAGGCACATTTACAATTTTTTCTGGGTTCTTCAAGCCTCAGTTTTTTCCGTTACCTTAAAGGGAATAAATAGCTTACTTGAGTTTTATCCTAGTGATATGCATTTTCTTGTTATCAAAAGTTAGTACATAAGGTCTAAAAATATCTTGTGTGATAATATGAGACTGTTTGTATAAAACGTTTTGCAGAGGGCTCTAAACGGAATCATCTTTCGTGAATCGCCTTTACCGAAAGAGTCAAACCTCCCGAAACTGAGTCCGCACCAGGCTTCCTCCAACACTTTCTCCAGGCTGAAGACGTTTAAACCTTTACAAAAGGTCGTTGGTCAGCCTTTGTGGGCTGGTTTTTGTTCCTCTTCACTCTGTTGACCAAGAGGGGAGAGGCACCCCCAGACTGTCAAGGCCACAGGGATGGGCCCTAATATTCATTTCAACAGAATTTCAGTACAACAAAATCCCAAGACAACAGCAATCCTTTCACTAAGACTTGGGCTTGGCTGGATCGAAATGGACCTGAATTATTCCGATAACTAATTAGAGCTTATTATTTTTATTGTCTTTGATTTAAGAAAAGAACAGCTCATGCTGAACCCGGAGGACCCCTGTAGCACATCAGTAGAAACGTTTGTGGTATTCTGTATGATAATGACGAATATTACTATGGCAGGGGAAAAAACCTTCTAAATAAAAGTAATAATGAAAAAACCCAACCCTTTTAGCTGTTTTAGGGATGGCATATACCTCCTGAGTTCTTGTGGGAAGCAGAGAAATGCTTGCCCTGCGGACACGGTTGAATTTGTGTTGTCTTGTTTGATGTGGTTTTGGACAGGGGTCGTTTGTCAGCCTTTGTGAGCTGGTTTTTGTTCCTCTGCACTGGAGGGGCCCTCAGCGATCTGAAGAGGACACTGGGCTGGGGTTGTCACTGCCAAGAATCAGGGAAGGAGGCTAGGAGGTCCAGGGTTTGTGTCTCAGGATGGAGGCGGGAGATGCCAAATAGGGTGGTACGCTCTGTCGGGGTGCCTGGGAGAGGGGGGCCTGGGAGAGAGAGGCCCGGGCTCTGCATCGTCCAGGTGGAAGGTGAGGGAGACCACGTAAGTGTCGTCCACTCCTGGCCACTACAGGGAGTGTAGAGGAAGCACATCTAACCATTATGCCAGGACAGCAGCGGGGGACCTGGACTGCCCGGGGCAGACTAGGATGTGGCCGCTAACTGAGACATCGTTTGCGGATGGTGTCCGGCAGACACTGGGATGCCTGGGACTGGCTCTCTGGCTGTTATAAAAAATCCTTCAGCCTGACCTCGTGGAGCTAGGGAACAGCCTTCTCTATGACCCTTTACAGCTAAAGTAAAGGGCTTGCTTTCTGCCCTGTGCTGTCATTCTCTGTGGATGAGTAAATCTGAAACCATAGACACAATTTTAAGTTTTTCAGTGATTGCTATGCATAAGCCACTGCACAAGACATGTAACAAGCATCCCTTCACGGACTGGTCCCGGCAACTCCAGGAAATGGGGACCGCCACGATCCCCACTCTGCAGACGAGGAAGCCGAGGCTCGCAACAGCTGTCCTATGACTATGACCAAGGTCACACACCTTAGAAGGAGGAGAGCCAGGACCTGAAACCAGGTCTGTGGGACCCCAGGCTTCCTGCCCTGTTGTTTCTGCATCAGAGACACTAATTTACATCAAGCGTTCAAGGCTGATAATGTTCGGTCTTTTTCTACATTTCTCACCTGGTCCCGTCACACTTTAAAGACTCATGAGCAAAAAAACCAAAGATAGACATAAAACGAAAACACACTCCTGAACGCTCAGCAGTTCAACTTCACAACCTAGAAGTAATCAAATTAGGACGCCTCTAAACCAATCCTCCAAGGCGCCGTCAGGGTCCAGTTTGTTTTTTTTTTTTAATTTATTTTTGGCTGTGTTGGGTCTTCGTTTCTGCGCGAGGGCGCGACGAGCGGGGGCCACCCTTCATCACGGTGCGCGGGCCTCTCACTGTCGCGGCCTCTCTTGTTGCGGAGCACAGGCTCCAGACATGCAGGCTCAGTAGTTGTGGCTCACGGGCCTAGTTGCTCCGCGGCATGTGTGATCCTCCCGGACCGGGGCACGAACCCATGTCCCCTGCATCGGCAAGCGGACTCTCAACCACAGCGCCACCAGGGAAGCCCCAGGGTCCAGGTTTCCAAAGACCCTGAGATGGAGGAAGGGAGGGTGAGTCCCCACCTCTTAGCTTGTCCACTCATGGGCCAGTTGTTCTAAGACTCCTCTGTCTCCCCAACTTCACAGTGTTCCAGGCCTTTCTAGAACATGCCAAATGGCTTGGTTTTAAATTCTGACTCTGCCCTTTGCTATGGACCTTGGGCAAGTGACATGAACCTGTGAATCTGTGAAATGGGGTTGTCAGTCAAGCCTTCCCAGTGGGCTGTGATGGAGGTTGGGTGAGATAACGTACGCAGAGCTTGTTAGCACCTGCTCACGGCTCAACACAGCAGTTCCATGTGCTGTGTTGTGTTGTTGTCATTGTTTTTATCCACCCCCGCCCCCAACACTCTGTTATTCTCAGGAATCAGCACCAAGAACTGACTCTCGACGGTCACCCGTCAAGTCAGCGGCCCTCACCTCTGCCACCCGCTGGGCTCACGCGGGAGTTTTAAACCTCCTGATGGCCAGGCCACATCTCAGAACAACTATGTGGGAATCTCTGGGTCTGTGTCCCAGCATCGGAGATTTTCACGTTCCTGGCGATTTCAACAGGCAGCCAAGGCTGAGAACCCGAGGATGGAGGACTTGGGTCCTGTGATCCCAGTTGCTCTACAAGGAGAGAGGACTTGCCTAGGTGACGTGTCTGACAACCGTCGGTCATGTGATGGGTGATGGAGATCAATGCATGCAGCCAGGCCGCAGACCCCAGTCCCACAGTCCCCTGGCCCCTGACCTTCCTGTCACCCTCTCTGCTTTGATCCCAGAGGCTCTGTGAAGTCCCCACCTCAGGGCTGTGGCCAACACATTCTCTGGTTGGCCACGGGGCCAGCCGGTCCCTCCTTGTGTGCCCTGAGTTCCAGGGCCCGGACGGCCTGGGCAAAGGGTCTGTCCAGCCCACGGTCATGGTGAACGTGCTGGGTGAACACCTCGCAGACGGCCTCTCCAAGCCTGGTGACGGTAGGGGCTGGGGTGAGGGGGGGTGATGCTGGCCTCCAGGCAGCCACAGGAGCCCACCAGACACATTTTGCTTGAATCATACTATGTTAAAAAACTTTAAATGAGTTCCCAACGTTTAAAAATCTGTGGCTTGCACATAAAAATTTCATTTCATTCCCTTTCTTGCACAGCGAGACTCCTTTGAGCTCACACGGACGCAGCAGCCAGCAGGGACTGGTCCAGCCGCCCCTACGTGGGAGCAGCCTGTGGACCACACTGCCCGCCTGCCTCTCCCCTCCCAGTGTGGCGGCAGCCCCCGGAGCCCAGGGCAGGCCCCAGTCCTGGGCGAGGCGCAGCCCCCTTTGTTCACTCTCAAAGCCTCTTCCTGCCATTCTGAGCTTCCCAGGCCCAGGGCACAGGTGGTGCCGAAAGCTTCCCAACACACCTGTCCTCACGCCAGTACTGGGGTGAGAGGGGCACCCTTCTATACCCTTTTCCCAGATGAGCTAACTGAGCTCAGAGAGGGTGAATAATTTGCCTCGGGACACACAGCTGGCCAGTAGCAGAGTGAGACTCAAAGCGAGGCCACCTGATCCCAGTGACGGAGCCCTTCACCCACAATGGCCTCCCCTTTCCCCCATTCAATCATTCCCAACACACAGAGAGACGTGAACTGGGGAAAGAAGATGGAAGTCGATACATAATGGAGGTATTTTGCATTTTTGGCAGAATTTAAACAGAAGCCCTGGGAAAATGCTGGCATTTCTACTCCAAAGGGACTCTGTGAATGCATGGCCCAGGTGAAAGTAAGCTCAAGGGAACAAGGGGTTAAGGAGAAATAAATGGATGACTTATCATTTCTCTTCCCCTGCCCGCCCATCCTTTTGGCTACCACTGAACACAGGGCCTTGCCTAACACCGTGATTTATCCGTGTATAAATATCAACAGAGTGTCTCCGATGGGACAAGAAGGTTGCCCGTTCTCTGAGCTCTAATAATTTCCTTATGTTGCACAACTGTCTCACTCCTCTCAATCAAGAGCTGCCGCCCAGGGAGGCCTGTGGTCCTTGCTCACTGGGTTAGCAAATACCAGGCTGTCTGGGAGACTCAGCATTGCCCGGGGCTTTCAGGAACTTCCTTCAGATAAAAACCCCGCCAGCCAGGGGAGAACTGCCAGACAAATTAGGAAGAGCTGCCTGACGGGGCCTTTTCAGATCCTTTGAGAGGAGAAAGCTCACTCCCTTCTGAGAAGGTTACCTGTCCAGGTACCGGCTGAATCGCCTCATTATTCTAAGGGTTTCCTGCAAAGGCTCCCTGCTCCAGGAGCCAGGACTGCCAACCTTTGAAGAAGAGACAAGGCTACGTTCAAACCGATTTGACCTTGAGGGGGCAGGATGCTAGAGCTCAGTCTCCTGGCTGGGGCTTAAGAGAAGATTATTTCCAGAAAGAAATGAAGCAGCTCTTTCAGCCTCGGGCCTGAGCTGACTTTATTTTTTCTCTCTCGGAGGCAGTGAAATAAAATCAGGCCTTTATGTATCAGGACTCATTCCTACAAGAGCCTTATTCGCCCTGGGAAGAGTTGAGGGAGAAAGTTCATGGGGGAGGTAACTGTCTTACATGCAGAGAGAGCAATGGAGGGAGTGGGGCCCAGAGAGGGCAAGTCGCTTACCCTGGGTCACAAAGCCAGGCAGTCTCCAGGTGGCAGGAGTCAAGCCATGTTTCTAGAACATTCCAGAACATTCATGTTTCTACTAGAGGAGGGTTTCCCGACCTTGACGTTGTTGGCATTTGGGCCGGATGATTCTCTGTTGCCGGGGGCTACCCTGTGCTATATAGGGAGCTTAGCAGCCTCCCTGACCTCTGCCAACAGGATGCTGGTAGCCCCACCCCATTCCAGCAGTGACAACCATGTGCCTAGAGGACAAGGTGGCTCCCTCCATGTGTCCTGTTTTAAAGAATGTGGCCTGGACCTCGGGTTCTCTTACCTGCAGTGGGACTGGGCCCTGAGGGTCCTTAGCCCTGTGGGCCGGGCAGGAGGAGGTGCCCAGGTGTGGGGCATCCTGAAGGACCAAGAGGCAGTGGTGGCCTGGTCCGACCATGCCCATTATCCCACTCCTTCCCCCCAGTGCCCCCAGGGATGCCCATCTCACAGACGGGGACACGGAGACTCGGTCGGGCGGCGGCCACCCTCTGTCCGCGGCGGTGACAACGTGTCCCAGGGAAATCACAGCTGCTCAGGACCAGCCCAACAGACGGCCAGGGGGGCCCTCTGGCTTCTTTCTGGAACATCCCTTTTTCTTTGCCTTTTTCTTTGCTGGGGGCCTGCCGGGGGGGCGGGAGGTCCTGGCTTTTGAGGGCCCCAAGGAGGGAGTCAGGCGTGGAGCTGAGCAAACCCTCAGTATCCCTGTGGGAGAGCCGGAGGTGTCGGGGCTCAGCACCACCGCCGAGGGGAGCAGATGGTGGGGCTGCAGCCGTCCCTTCCTCTCTGCCGCTGACGTCCCTCCCCCATGTCCTTTCTCATCCTTCCTCCAACTGCCCTGTCCCTTGGGCCCCCTTTCCTGGAGCGGCCCAGCACCACCGCCCTCACACGAACCACGGTGCCCACAGCAGCGGCCTCGATCCGCTGCCTTCCCGGCCTGCCTCAGCTCCCCCTCCGCACCGATGCTTCTGGGGTGGACTCTCCAGGAAGCCGTTTTCTTGCCCGTGCCAGGGTCTGCTTCTGGGGGAGCCCAGACTAAGCGCTAGTCACAGCACCCACGCGTGTCCCGCACACGCCGCCCGCCCCTGTCTATTTCTCTCACGGCAGGGGCAGGCGAGTCCTCCCAGGCTCCACTGCCTCTGGCCGAATAATATCTGGGCTCTCTCAAGCTCCCTTCACAGACCCTGGGCTCTCTGCACCCCCAGGGCTTCTGCACGTGCTGGTCCCGCTGCCTGAAATCCTTTCCCCCAGGCGTGCACAGGGCCAGATCCCTCCTGTCTTCATGCCTGAGCCCAGGCTCACTCTGTGCCTCCCCGGTCTGGCAGCTGTGCTCTGCCCCTTGGCCCAGCTGTGCTGCATCAGCTCCCAGAGCTCTCGAAGGTCACCTTCTCTGAGCCTGTGTTTACTCGGCCACGGTCTCTCCTGGAGCAGAAGGTGAGCTCCGTGAGGGCAGGAAGCCTCACCATCTTGTTCACTGCAGTAGCTCCACCTAGAACAGTGTGGCAATGGTAGTCTCAAAGGATGCCTGTAGGAGGGATGAATGGATGGATGAATGAAGACAAAGCCAGACCATGGATGAGCGGGGGAGGGGGCCAGCTTGAAAGGGATGCCCTGACTCTCCCCGTGTTCCCAAGATTCCACCCAGTCGGCATCCAGCTTCCACGAGAGCCTGTCCTGGGCACTGGGCACCTCGTCTTCCGTGCCATAGGAGACACTGGCAAAGACTCAGGGTGGCTCCCTCTCTGTCCCCCAACGTGAAGGAGGCCCCCAGCTATGAGCAGGACACCAGAACTTGGCTGTGTTCCAAGAGAACAGAGGGAGAGAGAAATCCAGCATCATTGGACAGCCGAGGAGCTATGGAAATGCATCTAAAATAGCTATTCTAGCAGCTGCCGGCAGATTACTTTCTCTATGCAGACTGGATGGCTTTAATAAAAAATGAGAACTTCTCCATCTGCTCCTTAAAGATAAGCCCCCGGTTCCCCAAATCGGTGAGCGACAGAGGCCGGGGGGGCTCGGAGAGCCTGGGAACAGCCAGCGAGGCCAGTGACAGAGCCGATTAGCTAGGATGGGGCAGCGCGAGGCTGGTCGGTGCCTCCGGGCTGTGTGACGGAGGTGGAGGCCAGGTGATGAAGCCGTCGTTTAGGCCCCGTGGAGGCCGCCTCGCCTTCCCCAGGGTCACGTGCCAGCCTTGTCTCCTACCTGCTGTCAGGAGGAAAAGGATGGATCTCCAGGGGCCTGGTAACCCCGGGATCACGACTGTGTTCCCAAGGGTGACCGGGAAGCAGCCTGGTGATGGAGACCATGGGCTAAAGCAGGTCCCATGTCCCTTGAACAAGATTAACCACCAAGATGGCTGCCATGTGCACCCAAAAGACACTGCCGGGGGGCCGCCCAGATCCCCCATATTGTGGCAGGTCTCCTAGCTCTACTGTTGGAGAAGGACTGCAGGGCCGGGTGCTTGCACAACTGGGGGGCCTTCGATGAGATCATGGATACGGCGTGACGATCAGAAGGCAGCTAGGGCCTTTCCCAGGGCCTTGGAAGGGCCACGAGAGGAAGAGGCCCTGGGACTCAGGCTGTATGGGCTTCACTATAAACGTGTGTGTGTGTCAGAGAGAGACAGAGTGTCAGTGTGTGTGTGCACACACGGAGCTGGCATCTTTCCACCCGAGCCTTCTTCGGTTTGGAGCCCCAGGTACAACATGAAGTAAGCGACATTTATTAATGTGTGACGATGCCCACCTCCTGCCCCAGCTCTTGATCCCAGCCCCCCATCAAGGACTACTCTTTGCCAACCACCTCTCAGAATTTCGTGACACAGAATCAGAAGGATAGGACTAGAAAGGCAGGAAGCGGAGGGGAGGACCTGCCCAGAGAAACCAAGTTTGTCCACAAAGAAATGACGGAGATTTGGTAGAAGGAAGGGAGACTAAAACTCAACAGGCAGCAAGTTTGAAAGAGGCAGGAGTTTGTTGAAGGCGAGGCTCTCTGGGCGCATACGGTCTTGACAAGTCACGTTGTTGGTCGTGAACGGGATCCTCTGATGTTCTCGGAGAGACACAGGTAACCAGCAAATGCCTTTTGACCGACTGTTGGTTGTAGCGACCACGTATGACTAGGGTATCAGTGGGGCAACACAGGGCCCAGGTTTTAATAGGGTTACACTTCAGTCCAAGGAGGAGTTCTCCTGCCCAGGTGTATGCATGTGTGTGTGTACGTGTGTGTCTGTGCACATATGGGAAGCATCACCCACGTATTATGCCACTGCTGTATACAGATGTGACACAATGGGGGCTGGGGGCTGCAGCCTTGCCACCCGGCAGGGGAGACCTGGGGGTGCCCTCAGCCTACCAGAGTCAACAGCACAGAGAAGTCCCAGCCCCTGTAATCTGCACACTTACAGAAACTGCTACCTTAGCCCCCATTTTCTAGATGGGACCTTTTTTTAAAGTTAAGTGGGTTAGCTCAGGGCTTCTTAGATTTTAACGCACCCACACACACACCCGGAGGTCTTGTTAAAATGCAGGTTTGGGTTCAGCAGGGCTGCGGTGAGGCCGGTATTCTGCCTGAGCTGCCTGAGCAGCTAGCGGGGGTGCGAAGCTGCTGGGCCAGGGAGCACGCCGCGAGAAGCAAGTGAGAAGGGGTTGTGCGTGCTTTCTGTGCGAGGCGTGTTTGAAGGCTGGGGTGCAAGTGGATTCCCAAGAGGACAGTAGGGAGGAGGGTCAGCTTTGGGGACAGGGACGTGGCGGGTGACTTGCCCACATGTGGTACATCCTCCACCCGGGGACTGAAGGGAGGAAGGCTGACAGCTGCCTCCTGCGGGGCTCACGGAGCCGCGGGAGCCCTGCCGTCCCCCTGGTTTCACAGTACGATGAGTCCTGCCTTCCACTTGTCCTCGGCCCTGAGGTGGGCCCACAAGGGGCCCCAGGGGCGCCCAGGGTCAGAGGCTGGCCCACCGGTAAATCTCTATGCGATACCGGCCAGGGGAGACAAAGGGCTCATGTTTAAAGGTGTTTTTATTTGAAAATAATTTCATACTTTACCAAAAAGTTGAAAGAATAGGAATTGTACCAAGAGCCCCCATATAACTGTTTGCCCAGATTGACGGCTAACATTTTATCTCTGTTTCATCGTTTGCGAGCTCTCTCTCCCTCCTTGTCTCTCAACCTCAACCTGCCCCTCTTGCCTGCCCCCCCATTTGTATAGATTTTTCTAAGCCTTTTAAGAGGCCTTTCCCCCTCAATGCTATAGTGTGCATTTCCTAAGAAAAGGGATATTCTCATACACAACCACATACCGTTACTCACTCCAGGAAGTTAACATGCATGCGATTCTTTTCTCTGATTTTCCATCCATATTCCAGTCTGGCCAATTGGCCCAATGCAGTTCTTGCTAGCATTTTCTCCTGCCGTACAGGGTCCTGTCCAGGACCCGGTTTTGTATTGAGTTGTCATGTCTCTTTAGCGTCCTTCAAGCTGGAACGTTTCCGCAGTCTTTCTTTGTCTTTATGACATTGACATATTTGAAAAATACAGTCCCTCCCCCGCTGACCCCATTAAAAAAAATAGTGTGTTACTCTTTCTGGATGGATCTGATGTTCTCCACATAGTTAGAGGCAGGATGGGATTTCTGCCAGCTGACTGCATGGTGACGTGTGTGCCCTTCAGGGGCCCATTGGCTCTGTGCTGAGATGTTAATTTTTATCACCTGGTCAGGATATTGCCTGATTTCTCCACTGCTTAATTACGAATTTTCCTTAAGACCATGCAAATATCCAGCCCCTCAACAAATTCCCAAATTACCCATTGGTGACCCTGGCCCTGACCCATCTTTACAACCATGATTGCAAAGTAATACTTTTAAGTCCAGCACCCTCCCCAGTTCTCAGTCAGCATCTGGTGTTCTTCCATAAGCAAGAGCCCTTCTTCCCCCATTCAATCATTCATTCACCCATTCATTCATTCACCCATTCATTCACTCATTCATTCGTTTGTTCATTCATCCACTCACTCATTCATTCTCTCACTCATTCATTCACTCATCTATTTAGTATTGGTATGGGCTCATGGATGAGTGGAAACGTGTGGAAACCACGTTTCCACAATGGTTTACAATTCATTACTGTTCTTAATTATTTTGGTGCTCAAATTGTCCTAGATTTGGCCCCTGGAGCCCCTTCAAGATGTGTTCTTATGATATGTCTTCATTTTTTCTTAATACCTCCTTACTTTTTGGAATAATAAGCTTTTCAAGGTTCATCTAGTACCTTCCTTGCCCCAGCCCTGGAAATGGCCATTTCTCTGAGGATCCTGTTCCTTTCATAGTGAATGGTTTTAGAAACCTAGATCTGGGCATTAGCGCTGCTATTGCTACTGGGGTGTCTTTGCTTCTAGGCCTTTCTAGTAGACAGAGCTAAGAAATAACTGATATATAGAAACACTTGCATATAAACATATACATGCACACACACACACACATAAATTTATCTTGGAAATCATGCATTCGCCTGATACCTCCGTGCAGACAAAGAAGTTTGCCTCTCAGACCCCCAGCTGTGCAGAGCACAGTCCTCAGCTGTCAGCTTGCTCAAGGTCCCGCGCAGCTTTGAAGCTGGAGCTCCTCTGGGGAAGCAATGGCTGTGCAGGCAGTGCTACAAGGGTCGGGCTGCTGCCACCCAATCTGGGACCCCTCCACAGACAGTCCTTGCTCTGGAACTCTCTGTTAGGCTGACAGAACTTGTTGAGTCTGCCTATAGTCTGACAGCCCCGCTGCCTAACCCTGCACCCCCCCTTTCCTCCACACCCTGTGCACTCCCAACCCCACCTCCACGCATGCGCCTCCGACCCCAGCCCACACCCTGGAGGTCTTTCTTGCCTTCCCGGTTCCGCAGCTGATGCTCCCTTCTTTCCCAGTGAGAACCTGGCTCCTGAAAATAACACCACACTTATTCATACACTCAATTTTATAATCGAAAACAATTCCGCAGTTGTGTTGCTCATAGCACCACAAAAGCATCCATTCAAAAGAGCTTGGTGTGTTTGCAAATCTCTTCCAGCCTCCCGCCCCAGAGTTGCCAAGGACCGTGCTTGTGAGTTCGTAGGATGGGTTCTGATTCTCTTTTTCTCTTCTCATTTCAGTGTGGCTATGGTGTTCATTTGAAATACATTTGAGTTCATTTGTTAGCTTCCTTTCCTTTCTAGTTTCCCCACCCCCATCCTTACTGATTTAATTTTATGTTCTTGAATATATAAACATGCTTCTAAATTTCAAAACTGGGCTAAAAGGCACATCCAGAGAAGCACTCCTTCCTGGGTCCCTTCCATCCTCCCCTCACTCCATCCCTCATAGGGATCAAGTTCACTGTTTTCTTGTTTATCCTTTCCATGTTTTTCTTCCTGTGTATGTTTTATCCCCCCCACACACTTTTTTTTTTTTTTTTTTTTTTTTTGCGGTACGCGGGCCTCTCAGTGTTGTGGCCTCTCCCGTTGCGGAGCACAGGCTCCGGATGCGCAGGCTAAGCGGCCATGGCTCACGGGCCCAGCTGCTCCGCGGCATGTGGGATCTTCCCGGACCGGGGCACGGACCCGTGTCCCCTGCATCGGCAGGCGGACTCTCAACCAGTGCGCCACCAGGGCAGCCCCTCCCTCCACTTTTTTTCTTACACAGAAGGTAGCATATGTCCAACATGTGCTCTTCTGTACTTCGTTATTTACAGCCAGCAACCTCTCCCGGAAATCACTCCCTATTCCTTCACAGAGGTCTTCCTCAGTCTTCTTCACAGCTGCGTAGTACTCCACATCACAGGTGATGCCATTGTTTACTCCAACTTGCTCCTGCATATAGGTGTTCAGGTTGGTTGCAATATTCTGCAATTGTCCACAATGTGCGTGTGCATTTTCTTATAATCGGAGGTACCTCTTTAGGGTAAATTCCTAGCAGTGCGATTGCAGGATCGAAGGGCAAGGGCGTGTATCATCTTGTGCGATATTGCCCAGTTTTCCTCTGTAGAGATTCTGCCATGCTGCATTCCCACCAGCCATGCAAGAGAGTGTCTGTTTCCCAGTCTCTCCGACAGAGACTGGTGTCAAGTTTTGACCTTTGCCATTTTGATGGCTAAGAAATGATACCTTGGTGGAATTTCCATTTGTATTTCCCTTACTTGGCACGTTCCACATGTTTATGGGCCATTTTAAATCTCCTTTTGTGAATTGTCTGTTTATGTCTTTTGGTCATTTTCCCATAGTCTTTTTGGTCTGGTTTTCTCAGTTTTTAAATGCTCTGTGTATTTTGAACAACATTAACCTTTTATCTCTGATATAGATTACAGATATTTTCTCCCAGTTTACCATTTGACTCTGCATATGGTGTTTTCCACTATGAAACAATTTTTCATTTTTATGTATCAAATTATGTATCAGTCTTGATTTTCATGATAGTTAGAAGGTCTTCCCTTTCACCCAGCTTAGAGGAATTCACCCACATCTCCTTCTAGTGCCCGCGCAGTTTCATTTTTACACGTAGATCACTGATCCCTGTGGAGTTATTCTTGTGTTTGGGACGAGAAATAGATTAATTTTATCTTCTTTCCAAATGGCTGTCTGGTTGCCCCAGCACATTTATTACTCAGATTGTCTTAGCGCTGGGCTAATTCTTTCATGAATAGCCTTGCGGGGTGGAGGAAAAAGGGGGCAGTGGGGGCAGGGCTCTATGATATTTCCAAGTGAAGAATGGTCTGGCCTTGGCAGGCTGAGGGGCCTCATCCTTCTATGTCCTGGACTGGCTCGAGGATGCTGGAGGCTCTGCCCCGGGGGTGGTGTGTGGAAATGAGTTTCTAGTTCCCTAATTCCTGGGAACGTGGGCCCCTTTGACCTAAGAAGTAGGGGCTCCAGCATCCTTCCTGCAAAGGGAGGGGCTGAGGAGGCTTGAGAAAGATGGAAGAATGTCATCAGTCGGCCTTGGGTCATCCATGGTCCAGGCCTTGCAAAAACCCCACACAGGCCTGCTCTCACCCTGGTTCCTGCCCTGGCATCGCCCACTGAGGGGACCTAGTAGCTTCCATCCGGTCTCTGGTCCCTCTCCGGCCGTCTCACAACAACCAGAGGGATGCCTTCCAAACAGTCCACGCCATGTCAGCTGACCGCTCTCTGTTCTCTCTGACCTCACCTCTGGCGACACCCCCGGCTCACCGGTTCCAGCTGCCCCCAGACACACCAGGAACATGCCTGCCTCAGGGCCTTTGCCCATGCTGTCCCTGCACTGGAACGCCTTCCCCACATATTCACATGTCTCTCTCCCCTCACTTTACTCAGGTCTCTACTTTAATGTTGTTTCCACAACGAGGCCTCCCAGATCTCCTCTTCTGTGCTCCATCTCCCTGTTTCCCGCATTCTCTGCTGTATTCGATAATTAAATAATTATGTGGGCAGCCATGTAGGTGGTAACGTCTCCCTCCTAGACCACGAGCTCTGTGCGGACAGAGCTGGGCTCGTTCATCTCAGCTTCCCAGTACCCAGCAGCGCACCTGGGCCATCGTGGGCCCATCAGTGTGGGCTGCAGAAGGTAATTCAAGTTCAAGGTGCATGAACACACATGCCTTTGCAAAGTTGATGGAAAGAAGCAAATCGAAAGCAAGCCTGAGATGTGAGGCAGGAGGGGTAAAAGGGTCCTAAACGTTGGGACACTGTACCTTTCCTTCCCAGTACAAAAAGACACTGAGTCTCATGGCCGCTTCGAGGATGGAGGGAAAGGCACCAGCCTTGGCCACCACACCTTCCTTCCATGCCCGCTGTCACATCTTCATCCACGACACTGTTCTTCGCCCACCAGGGCTTTCTGCCTCCTGCGTGATAAAGCTCTTCGAGCTTACAGAAAGTAATTACGCAGGAAGGAGCCACAGCAAGAAGGCTGCTTCCCAGCGGGGTCCACGCACACGCCCAGATATGGGGTGGATGGAGCACGGCGCTCCGCACGCTGGGCTGAGGTCTGTCCCTGAGGAGGGGGGCAAGCGGCAGGCCATTGCCAGCTCTGTGAGAATGCCTGGAATTTCCGAGCAGAAAGTTATGAGTTTGTTTGGCCAGAGCTGTCTGACCGTATTTTCCTCTGTTTGCGCCTAAGAGATCACTTCGTGAAGCTAAGCTCTCTTTACCTGATGGGATTCAAGTCGTATTTTGCCAGTAAATTAGGACCTTGGCAAGTTCTTGGGGCCATGAGCGCCCCCGTCCCACCAATCCTGGAAGCCGGTGCTGGGATGTCTTCTCTTTGCGTCACATTTTCTTGGCCAGAAGATTAAAGAACCGTTGAGTTTTGAATTAGAATTTGTCAGGGCAGGTGCACGGCGAGCTTCCGGGCTCATGGAGAGCAGAGCTGAGGTTATCCTGCCCACAACTCTCTGGCTTGGGGCCGTCCAGGCTGAAGGTCTGTGGGCCGTAGGGGACCCCCGTGGAGGGCAGGGTAAGCTGGCCAGGGAGTGGGGCTCAGGGGTCAAGTTTGAGCAGATGCAGCCCTGGCGCGAGGGGTCTGAGGAGACCACCCTCACCCAAGGGGCGGGAGTCAGAGGTCAATGCCCCATCCTCTCTGTCCCCCCAGCCCCATCTGTGCTCAGCTCTGAGCACGTCCTTGAGGCGCCCCAAAGGCCCCCGGCAGCACGGAGCTCCCCGTTTTACTGTCTTTCAGGTCCACCCTCCATAAAACCACCTGTGCCCAAGTCTTGCCTCCAGCTTTGCTCTGGGGACACGAACCAAGACCCGCCGCCTTCCAGCAGGTTCACTGCAGCCTCCTTGACACGGGGTGGGTCGCTCTCTGTGATGGGGGCTGCCTTGGACCTTGCAGCATCCCGGCCTCCACCCACTAGATGCCAGGAGCAGCCCCGCCCCATTCGTGATGCCCGAAAATGTCTGCAGACGTTGCCCAATGCCCCCGAGGGCAAAACCCCGGTGCCCGAGAACCGCTGCCTGAGATCAAGGGCCCGAGGTCTCACACGGGGCAGAGGAGGCCCAGGACGCCCGGGGCTGCGGTGAACTGGGGGCCCCACTGGGGCTGAAGCCCTGATGTTGCCCGGTCCCCCATCAACCCCACTGTATTTTTAAAAGGAGCTAAAGCCCGTGATCTTTTTCTGATTTTAAAAATTGGGCTGGTCAAGGCAAACCCATCTGAGGACCAGCTCTGGCCTCGGCCCCAGCTAGTGGCCCGGTCCCCCCGCGGCTCCCCCAGTCCTGAGACAGACCCCAGGCTCTCGGCTTCCTGCCTCGCCGTCTCCAGAAGCCGTGCCCGTGGGAGCCTGGGAGAAGCAAATCTTCTCTTGTTCTTGGGGCTTTTCCAGTGATTTCCCAAGAGTTCTAAGACCTCGTGACCCCCATGCATGGGGGGGAGGGCAGTGCAGGAAGACCATTTCCTGGGAACTTCAGGCCATGTCAGGGAACGAGGCCATGGGCCTGGGCCCCCCAGGACTTGCTGTCACTGACGGACACACTTTGGGGACTCTTCACACTAAGTCCTTTAAGTGTCTTGAAAGGAAACTATGCTTTGTCTCACTGGGTCAGCCAAGCCCCCAGTGAGTCAAACTCTAACCACCAGAGGATAAAGGCTCGACAGCACCAGAAATGCGAGAGAAGCCCTTTCTCGAGCCCCCCGGGTTCTGGGGGCAGGAAACCTGGTGACCAGTTCCAGCCCGTACCTGCTCACATTGACTTTGACAAGATGGTGACTCGTCTGTGATTTCTTCGATGAGGAGGTTGTGGGCAGCAATGCTTGAGCGCCTCTTGTAGACCTGGTACGGTGCTGGAATGACGTCCTATTATTGAACCCGCCGGCGTGTGGGCTTGGCAGTCGGGAGCTTGCTTTCCGGGACACCAGTCTCCTCACACCTGGAACCGTGACAGGCACGTGGCCGACGATCTAGGAGGGAAAGCCTGACCTCACGGCGGCAGGCGGGGCAGGACTGGTCACTCTCCTCCACGTCCCGACAGAAAAGCTGAGCCTCAGAGAGGGTGAGTGGCTTTCTCAAGGACACACAGCTAGTAAGTGGCGGAGCCAGGACTCGAAACCCAGGAGGGCATGCCCGTCAAATCTGTCGTCTTGGCCACTTTCTGCCCACCTTCGGGTTCACAGACTTTGTGCCAGTGTCTGAGTTTCCTCTTGCTGTTGTAACAGATCACCACAAATGTAGCAGCTTGAAACAGTACAACTTTATTCACATATAGTTCTGGAGGCCAGAAGCGTGAAGAGGGTCTTACTGGGGTAAGATCAAGGTGTGGGCACAGCTGCCTTCCTTCTGGAGGCTCTGGCTTCTAGAAGCTGCTGCATTCCTTGGCTCGTGGCCCCTCCCTCCACCTTCAAAGCTGTCAGCCTCATCCCTTCAACCTCTGCTCCATCATCACCACTCCCTCCTTGACACTGACCCGCTGTCTCCCTTGCTCTCTTATGAGGACCCTAGTGACTACACGGGGTCTACCTAGTTAGCCCAGGATCATCTGCAAAGACCCTTTTGCTCCGTCAGGTTCTGGGGACTAGGGGTGGGCATTTTGGGGGCCATGGTGCTGCCTAGCACAGCCAGTCTGTGGAGATGGATTTCCACGTTGCAGAATGTTTTAGTTCAGGCCGCCGCAGTAAAATACCATAGACTGGGGCCCTTAAACAGCAGAAATGCATTTTCCCACAGTTCTGGAGGTTGGGAGTCTGAGATCAGTCTGAATGCCAACATGGTGGGCTCCGCTGAGAACTCCTTCCTGCCTTACAAGTGGAAGGGATGGAACATGCCTCTCTCTCTCCCCCTGTCTTCTCCCCTCCCCCTCCCCCTTCTTCTTCTTCCCCTTCTTCTCCTCCTTCTAAGGCCACTGCTCCTATCGGATGAGGACCCCACTCCTGTGTTCTCATTTAACCTTAATCTCCTCCATGTACCGTCACATTGGGGTTAGGGCATCAACACAGGAATTTAGGGGACCCACTTCTGTCCCTGGCCCAGGACGTCAGTAAATGCTCCCACATCCGCCCTCGCTCTTCCCCTGAGACTACATTTCCCAGGCTGCCCTGCCCACTGGCTGCCATCTGCGTGGAGGCAATAGGAGGCCGGGAGGGGGGCTGGGGGAAGGAGGACCCAGGAGGGCCATGCCCATGGTGAGGACGCTGGTGTCCCTCTGAGGTTCAGTCGTTCAGTGACTGAGCTGCGCCCGGGTCCCTCTCTGCTCTCTTTTATGGTCTTCTGTATTTTCCACACGGTTTCCAACAAACAGTTGTTACTTTTGTTAACAAAAAACACCAATAAAATCTAGAATTAAAAAAACAACCCAGGGCTCTCCTCAAGCCCAGTGCTGTCCATTAGAACTTTCTACCGTGATGGAAACGCCCTTTACATCTGCACCGACCAATACAGCAGCCACTCACCACGTGTTGCTGCTGAGCACCGGCAATGCGGCTGGTGGGACTAAAGAACAGAACTTTACATTTTATTTAGTTTCAATTTAAACTTCAATAGGCACATGTATTGGTTGCCACATGGGGCAGCGTGTCGCCAGACTAACAGTGACTACAGCCGCTTCTGAGAATTTCTCTCCAGTGTGTTCACATCTGTATAAACGTCTTGTACAAAACCCCAAAATCATCAGTCAGCAAGTTATCCGAGTGCCCAGCCTGATGTGAGGGGCAGGGTGAGCCGGGACGGGAGGGGACGGAGCAAATGCCAGGAGGGCTCAAGGTCAAATTTAACTCAAGGTCTTTTACAAATCCCTGAATGGCACAAGTGGGGAACACCTATAGAGGTCAGCCTATACGGATTTATTTGCATGGAAAATGGAGTTTTTCATTCTCCATGCAGATAAATCTGCCGGCTCAGTGCTCACCGGGCCATACTTTAGAGCCAGCGCCCCAGGTGGGTGCAGCAGAGAAGCCCCAGCCCCTCCTCTGCGGTCCTCTCCACATCCCCGTCCTCCGGGCAAGGCTGGAGTGTGGGGTACCGAGGGGGACAACTACCTCCCGGGGGGATAACAGCTTCAGGAAGCAACCTGCTAAATGCCAAGGCCTTCCTCCTTCCCTCACATGTGGAAATCCCCGCCCCCCCAAGCTCTCCCATCAGGCCCCACTAGGTACCGGGCTGTTTGTTCATTTTTTCAGTCTTTTGACCATTTCTTATAGGATCTCAGCCAAGGTGTGAATGGGGAAGAGGGAGCCCCAGAGGGGTGACAGGGCTGACCTCTACCAAATTCCAGTGAGGCTCAGGGACGGGCGGGCTCCGAGGTGTTACCACATTTCATTCTCCAAACCACCGCCCCCTGCCCCCAAGAAAGACATTTTACATTCTCAGGAGAAAAGGTAATTGAGGTGTAAGGAAGTGCAGCACCTGCCCAAGGTCCCACCACAGGTGAGCAGGGGGACTGGGATTCTGCAGGATTCTGGAAGATCCTAGAAGAGCCTGGAAACTCCTAGAAGATCCTGGAGGATTCTGGAAGCTTCTGGAAGATCCCAGAGGATCCTGGACCATCCCAGAGGAGTCTAGAAGATCCTGGAGGATTCTGGAAGCTCCTAGAAGATCTTAGAGGATTCTGCAAGATCCTAGAAGGTCCTGGAAGATCCTAGAGGAGTCTGGAAGATGCTGGAGGATTCTGGAAGAGCCTAGACGGTCCTGGAGGGTTCTGGAAGATCCTGGAGGATTCCAGAATCTGGGTTTGTTCTGCTCACCATGCCCAGAACATCCTTCCAGGAGAGACAAACACCACCACCCACAGTAGTGGATGAAAGAAAGGATTCAGGGCACAGAAAGGAAAGTCGGGCAGGGTGGGGGAAAGCTCTGGGTCATTGACTGCATGGTTTATCAAACCTAAGATTAATCACAGGAAGTATTTTAGGCACAGTTGTCATGGTGGCCAGTTTCTGAATTGCATGCCCAGCAGGACAGGGGGCTTTTCTTGTACGGGTGCCTTCAAACGTGCCGCTTCCCAGTGAGATGCGCTACTGCCGTTGCCTGCCTCATGGGGGAAGAAATGAGCTTGGGGAGCTGGACTGAGTTGCCCAAGGCCACATAGTCCGTGAGTGGGGGACGGGGCCTCAAACCCAGATCTCCAAAGTTGGTGTCTTCATCAGCACACAGCCCCCTTTCCTAGGCAGCTGGAGCGGGAGGAAATGCAGCCTGGCCAGGGCAGCCTCTCTGCTCCAGGCAGAGCCAGAGCCCAGCCAGGTCCCCAGTGCATTTTGCCCACCCCAACAGTGATGGGATTGCCTCAAAATTCAGTCCCTTAAAGGCCATCAGAACTCAGCCTAAGTGGGCCCCAGAGTGATCTTGACATTTTCTTTCCCTCCTAATGTTGAAACCCTATCATTCATCCCACCCCTCCATCACTGCTAGCCCTGGAAGATAAGGGCAACTCCTAGGATCATTCCAACTCTGATGACCTGGCTGGTCACACGCCTCGGAACTCTGAATTAGGTGGTGATGGAATGGATTCCAGGACCTTCAAAAAGCAGGAGGCGTGAGTGAGAGCCTGTGAGGAAAGAGATGAGCTGGGGCCTTGGCAATCTCTACAAGAGAAAGAGGGTGTAAGACATGGGCCCCAGATGCCATGGGCCAAGGTTCTGGAAGGGTCTGGGCATCAAAGCCTGGTCCATCACCCGTAGCCCCAGGGACCCACTTTCTCTCCATCCCCTCCTCTGCTAAGAGAAGGAATAGGGTACTAAGTGTTTAAAACAACAACAGATCCGAAGTCACGGAGCTGGGCCAAATCTCAGCTCAGCCACTTACTAGCTGCCCTTGACAATGTCACTTAACTCCTCCGACCTTCTTTATCCCTCATGCGTAAGACAGAAAACAGTGCTGCACACTGTGCCGTTTGTTAGAAATAGAGCAACACGTGCTGCTTGAACTGAGGCTGGGTGCAGAGTGATGGCTCCAGGTGTGGTGGCTGCTTGTGCTGTAGAGACCCGTCCTAGCTCCTGGGTGGCCAGAGGTGATGCATCTGGAAGGCTCCCACCTCTGAGCTCTGACTTGCTGAGGACTTTCTGGGGCTGCAGAGCTAAGCTGAGCTGCTGCAAGGCGCCACAGGTTCGGCAGGTGAGAAAGCTGCGTGCCAAGGATGGCAATTCTTCCCGAAGGATATGCCCTGTGAGGGGCTGTAGTTAGTGTTTCACGTATGTAAGCTCATCACTTGTCTTATGGTTGTTTCACCAACTTTAAGAGTGTGACCGACAGTGTGAACTGCTTCCCCTCCTGCCTCCAAGGCTAACAGAACCCCACCTGCATGGGCTTGTGCTGTTCCCAGCCCCAGGGAATGAGTGGTGACTGGTCGAAGCCAGCCATGATGATTCCTTTCTACTTTGTCCAATGCTTGCTTTCTAAGCCTCCCGTATAACTAGGAGTGGCCCTGTGACCCAGTTTTAAACAATGAGAAGAAAGGAAAATGTCTGCTGGATTACATCTGGGAAGGATTTCCTTTCTGGATAAAAAGACAGGATCATCTGGGGAGAAAGTCCTTAGTTCCTACTCTATTCTTCCTGCTGAGGATGTTGCATATGAGGGCGTGATGTTTGGAGTTGTGGTAGCCATCTTGTGACCATGAGGCAACAAGCATGAGGACAAAATTTCACTGGATGTAAGAATGGACACCGGATCCTTGACGATACTGTTGAATGTCTGAGCCTGCCTTGTGACCCAGTATTTCTGGGTACCTGATTAAGTGAACAAACAATCTTCTTATGATTTAAACCGTAAGGTCTATTGCGTTTTCTAGGGCTTGCAATCAAAAGCATTCCTAGCACCAGCCATTGAGGAGTGTGCTCCGGACAACTAGGGCAGTGAGTGAACACAGAGGCAGTGCTGAACAAGAGGCTTGGAAGTGGTTTGCTGAGTGTGAGAGAATTGGGGTGGAGGCAAAAGGCATTTTGCAGAAGTGTCCTCTGGGTTGTGATTTGCATCCCCTCCATATCCTTTGAAAATGAAAGTGAGAATTGGAATTACATTTTGTTTCCTCTTGACTATTTAGCTGTGTTTCTCTGACTAGCAGAGGCTGAGCCTTGTGGAGCATAGAAGTTATTTGGGTCACATTCAAAGCCACAGTTTGGGTTCTGAAAAAAAATGAAGGATTAAAAAGGATATAAAATCAAGAGACGTTTACGCAATGATATTCACATGTTTTAAGTTTGGGCTTCTCATTTGGAATAACCTGAGGGGTATAAAATAAGTTTACTGCCAGAGAGACTAGAGAAAGGAGACTAATGTAAAAGTATAATATTCAAAAAAATTAAAAACACAACTCATAAAGCACACAGTGAGTAGATGTCACAAGTATTATATTTGTTAATGAGCGAAATAGGATGGCAAAGTCGATTCAAGAGGATGTGAGAGTTGGATACAGGTGAGATACAAAACTGGTTCATGTCTTGTGTCCCACAAGGCAAAAAAAATTTGTAAACTCTGAGATAATATTTTCTATTAGCCATTAATCATTTCCATCTCTTCTGGACAGTCATTGCAACTTCTTAATCTCTACAAGCTAACATTTCACTTTACTATCAGTCTGGGCTCCAATCGATAGTCAGTCACAGATCAGAAAATCAGATCAGTTTTAGTCAGGTGTGTTAGATACTGTTCTAGTACGATTCTGAAAGAACACGCAGCAATATTTTCCTTTTATTTCCAAGCTTGAATAATGCCTCTTAACACCATAAGAGGGCTACAAAACATCTGGCAGCCTGTGCCTCTGTGACCTGGATTCCAGGACGAGAGCCTCAGGACTGGGGCTGGAAAGAAATCACACTCGGGCAAACCGAATCCAAGAGCACGAAGGCGCTAGTTTACCACCAACAAAACAACCATCTGGAATTAGCAAAAAGCATCTGGAACCAAAGGGGCCTCCAGGCGATTCGAGCTGTTAATCTTGATTGATTGTCCTTTGCGCTCAAGAGAATTTCTTGTGGAAATTGATCCTGTGATCCTGTGTGGGATTTGGGAGGAGGGGTGCGGGAGGGCATAGCGTCTACACCGCCTGGACCACTCAGCTCCACGTCACAGTCTGGTGCGGCGGGAAGGGCAGGAAACCTAATCCGGGCTCTGCCACTTGCCAGTTGTTGACCTTGGGCAGTTTACCCGTGTCGGGGTCTCAGTTTTCCACCTGAACAATGGGGTGAGGACAGCGCCTGTGTCTGCAAGGACCAGGAGGGTACAGAGCACGGAGCACAGACAGTGCCTCCCACAGAGGTGTGTTGGGGGCCGGTTAGTTCTACGTCCTGCTTGTGGGCAGAGGGTGGGGAGTCGGGGATAGAGGAACGGGCGCTGCGTTCGGGGGGAGTCCGGCAGGGACCCTCCCAGCCCGGGCCTCAATCTGGTCCCCAGATCCAGCGCAGCCGCGGTTCCCGTTTGTAAGGAGAAGTCACAGTGGTAGTGCCTCCCCGTGGGACGATCCTATCCCGTCCTCACAGGGCTCAGCGCCTGTATTGTTCCCATTTCATGGGCGGGAAAGTGTCTGCACAGGGGGGTTTAGACATCTCCAGAGCTTAGACCCCCCCCTCCTGCTCTGGGATTCGGTGTCAACTGTCAGTAGGCAGGCGACTTGTCTTCAGCTGGGGAGGATCCAGGTTGAGAGGAGGGCGGGGTGGAGGCCGGCGACCTACTCGGTCTCCAAATACCATCCAACGAGGCCCACGTGTGGGCACGCACAGCGACCCCGGGGGCCTCTTGCAGCCGCTTCTCAGAAGTGGGGGGACCCGGGGGCTTCAGCTCCAGCAAGAAAAGTGACTCCAGAGAGGG
Source organism: Stenella coeruleoalba (assembly GCF_951394435.1). Taxonomy (NCBI): domain Eukaryota; kingdom Metazoa; phylum Chordata; class Mammalia; order Artiodactyla; family Delphinidae; genus Stenella; species Stenella coeruleoalba. Next base: position 5,246,727 of record NC_137161.1, read on the forward strand.
GCCCCGGAACCACACACAGTGCAGGGCTGAGGGGACGTCTTGGGCCCCCGAACAGCAGTCCTGTCCAGGCTGCACGGACTCTGTGACCACCCATCCGTTTCCCCGTGGGAGTGAGAGTCGGACCCTTGAAATGGAAGCCCCCCGTGGGCTTGTCTCTGAGGCCAGCTGGGAGGACGGGGCAGAGGGACTGCCCACCAAGAGCCCGAGAGGGTGCGAGAAACGCTCCCCCACACACGGAACGTGTCAGCCCGCAACTCCTTACCTGGCCCAACTCCAGCTGTTAGATGAGGACAGACATCTGAGCCCAGAGCGCCTGGTCCACAGGCGCCAATAGCCCATGACCTCGGCAGACGTGAAGAGGCGCGCGCGTCGGGGCCGCCGTGACGGGCTATGTGCGCACAGACCCCCTGCGGCTGCAGAAGCCCAAGGGGCGTGTGCGGGGGATGTGGGGGAAGGGAGGACCTGGGGGCAGGTGGGAGGGTCCCCCGAGGGCAGAGCCCTGGGGTCGTGCCCTTCAGCCGCCCAGCCCAGGGCCCTGGATCCCCGGGGAATCCCAGGGCAGGCGCCAGCCTCCCTCCCTGAGCTCCTCCTGACATTTCCCACCCTTGAATCTGCACAGCGAACCCACCCGCTTCTGGGCACTAGAAGCGGGTGGCTAGAACACTCACCCTCATCCCAAGGAGCACCCCTCCCCTCCCCTGTCTGTCCTGCCAGCCTCAGCCTGACCCTTGACCGTCCTCTTCTCAGGGCTGGCTCAGAGTTCGCCGATTCATGCCCCCGTATGGGGCGTGGTCCTTTACAGAGCTCCCCACTTCTAAACGCCCGCCCCATACCCCCTGCACATCCCCAATCCAGTAGATGCTGAGGGCAGGGATGGTGGTCTCCTGGTCACATAGCAGGAGCTGAATAAACATAAAAGGAATAGACGACATGGGCAACCCATGTTGCAGACATGGCTGAGACATGCTCAGGAAAAATAAATGGTAATTGACTGTTGTCCGTTCCTTTAGGATGTGAATCTTCCCAGTGTCTCTAACTCCCAGGAAAATCTTCCACGCATGTGCACGTCTTATGAGAGTGACAGCTTTCGGCGGAAATACGGGACAGGCTGAATCCCTCACATGAATCAGCACCATGAAGGATGGAGACCAAGATAATGGGAGGACCCACAATTCATTATGGGGACAGACCAGAGGGGACCGTGACAAACTGAGGCCCCTTCCCCAAATTTGCAGACATCGAGCAGAGAGTTTGGACTTACACTGGGTGTGCAAGGAGGGGGGCTGGAAACCATCTTTTCTTAGGGGGCAGGGGGATCGCAGCTGGTATCTGTACTCCAGTTCTACACCCACCCAGAAGCCGATGGCAAAAGTCTGTTGACAAAACAAATGAAAAAACAAATGACCCAAGTTAGCCAGGTGTCAGCTCTTGTGGGGTTTTTTTTTTCATATTTATGAAGAAAAAGGGGGAAGAGACAAGGCCGAGACCCCATTTATACCTCCAAAGGCAGATGTAACGCTTCAAGACAGGCTGGCTGGCTTTCAGTAAGACAGAAAGTTTTTGAAAGGTAAAATGCAGCTCCCCTCTGTCGCTGAGCAGAGAGCTTCCCAAAATCTCAGCAGCAGGATCTGATGGGCTGAGGGCAGGAAGTGCTTTGCTAAAAAGTCTATGTCACAAAGCACCGAGCTGATCTCCCTGTGCTCTGAGGGGTGGGATAGGGAGGGTGGGAGGGAGACGCAAGAGGGAAGAGATATGGGAACATATGTATATGTATAACTGATTCACTTTGTTATAAAGCAGAAACTAACACACCATTGTAAAGCAATTATACTCCGATAAAGATGTAAAAAAAAAAGCCTATGTCAAGGCAGAATTCCAGAGCTGACTTGCTTGACCTGCGAACCAGCACTTAGTGGAGAAGCAGCAAAGCAGCACTTGTAGGTCACCTTGCACATTCCTGGGACAAGGAGGAGACCTCAGCCGTGCTGGGGCCTGGGGTCTGCAGCATTCCTCCGTCAGACTCCATTTTCTGGAAGTGCTCAATTTGCCCTTGGAAAAAATTGAAAGAAAGAGACCAGGAATGGAGGGGATGGAATGAATTATCCAGTGGATCAGACACTTCGGTTGAAGCCCAGGACCTCGCAGAGTCTTGCATGAAATCTTACGAGCAATATAAACAGAGCGGCCGCCAACCTCGCCACCAGAAATATTCAATAATAAAACACAGCTGTCAGCACTGGCGTTTCCCAAGCAGAGTTTGTCATTCTTGCCATTAGAAATGCTGACAAAGACAAAAACTGTAACATGAAAGCCAGTTTTCTTTTCCCCACCAAAGAGGGAGGCTTTTGTGAACTGTAGTCTAAATATTCCCTTAAAACCAGAACGATCCATAAACATAATTTAAGACAGAACTTCTCCTTGAAAACTCATTTTGGCCGAGTGTTTGTGCGAGACCTGGGTTGATCCTGGCTAGGATAATCGCTTTGATTTGAAAGCTGTGTCCTGATTATTAAAATACTCTGCAGCCCCTCTTCTTGGCTCACCCCAGAGGTAATTAAGCGGGAGTCTTCTTAGCCGACTCCAAGGGATGGAACTGATGCAGCGCTGGCAGCGGCAGTTGGCCAATCTTGCGGGGACTTTATGACAGTAACATCTTAAAATTGTTCTGTGAGAAGAGAAAGACCCAGATGCGGGTGACAAGAAACATCTGCGACCACAACTCAATCCTCTGGCCTCAAAGCTTCCCACTCCCTGGGGTCCCAAAGATGGCAGCAGGAATTTTGGTAATAAACACAGAGCTTTTGAGGGGGGCGGGGGGCAGGGAGACAAGGAAGCCAGAAGGGCAAGAGTTCAGGTGATCGTGTGTTCTCGGGTTTTTTCTCGTCAGAAAGACAGGTACCGTTCGAGGATACACATCCGATCCAGGGTGTGGACTGCATGGAGAGGCGGGAGATGGGAAACCAAAGCGGGGATGGAGGCAAGGGGAGGGGAAGTAAGAGAATATACGAAGCGACGTGGAGGCTTTCCGGGGACACGGGAAGATGGAGAGTTTTGAGCTCAGAAGTTAGATGTATTCAAACCTCTCCACCTTAGATCCAAAAAGGAAAAAAAAAAAAAAAAAAGAGCATTAGAGGGGGGGAAAAAAGGTAATGTTCAGTAGCACATGCTTGCGGTTCAATACAGCGTGTCATAGGATTTGGCTTGGGACAATGAAGGCCCGGGTCTCAAAGGAGCTCCTACCCTGGGTGGCTCTTCCTGCCTGTGGTTTGCTGTTTAAAGACTGATTACATTTCGCCAAGTGCTCAGAGAGGCCGGAAAAAAAGATGGCCCTGCCCTTGGACGCTGTTCTGAGCACGAAGCAGAATGACAACAGGGCAGCGAAGCAGAGAATGCTGGGACTTTAAAAGAGCAATTTTTACCCTAGCAGCAGGGAAGGAATGTTATCTCTTTTTTAAAGGAAAAAATTCCATATTTATTCCTGCTTCGCCTGAACTCGGAGGAGTGGGATGCGATTGTAACGAGTCTGTTCGCCCCAGAGCCGCAGGCTTGGCCAGACTCCACGCAGGGACGCTGTAAGCAGAGGCACGGGTCTTCTCTTCTTCAGATAAAGTGACCCCCAGCTGAGAAGAGGCTGGAGCAGCGACTCAGGGGACGCGCCGCCCGGGCTGGTGCCTCGACCTCTCCCGTTTCCTAGCCTCTCCTCTGAGGGGTTGAAGAGCTCTCTGGATGTGAAGTAGTACTGCTTTTTGCTTTGACTGGGGCAACACAGAGCCTCAGAAAGTGCAGACACCCTCAGCCTCGCCCACCAGGGGGACCCACTAGGGGACCCGCACCGGGATCAGGCAGTGTAGACCCGACCTGGGGCTGCCATCCCACCGGCTCTCCAAGAGCCCCTCTCAGTCACACTCTGAAAGGGTTAATCACATCAGACAGGCCTCCCCCCCGCCCCCTGTCTGCTCATGGCTCAGGGAGCGAGGGAGGGGATCCACTGACTAGACAGCTTCAGTGAAATCAATAAAATATTGTTTTAAAAAATGAAGTTAGAGTGCATTATCTCTCCATTCCACGGGTAGGGCTTGCCCCAGGACACTGCCAGAGATGCAGGTCCCCCAAGGTAATCAGTGCCTAGGTTTCCTGCATGTAGAATGAATTCACCCCAGGCAGCGGCAGGGGGCGAGGGGCAGCTTTTCTTTTTAAGCCTTTCAAGTGCATTTTTGTCACATTGAAGAAGAGGACTGCAGAGTCCGGGATGGAACGTGTCTGCGTTCCCTCGCGTATCTGCAGCTGGCCCCGCACCGGTGCCGTCTCCACCCCACGACCCTTCATGCGTTCCTGCCGGCCTCCAGGGGAACCTACCCCGTTCAAGACCCCTGAGTCTCTTTTGAGGTACCTTGACCTGTGAAGCAGGAGGACCAGTGACTTCTAACTCGGTTTGGGTCCTCATGCCTTCTCTGTGCACCCACCGTGCGTCAAACAATCAAAACCAGCAACACTGACCCCGTGACCGTCACTGGTCACTGTTCTAAGACCCTTCCACGTATCAGCTCACTGAGTCTTGACAACGCCCCAGGGAGATAACTAGGGACAGTTATCCCCACTCGACAGAAGGGGAAACTGAGGCACGGGAAGTCGAGTAAGTTGCCCCAAATCACAGTGATCATACGTGGAGGATGTAAAATTCCAACCCCATCTGACAGCCTCAGAGCCAAGGCCCCGAGCCCTGTGCTCCAAGGACGTGGACCAAAGCGTCAGCCCAGACGGCACGGAGGCCCCCATTCAGGCAGACGTAGACCTGTCGGTGCTTCAGACCCCCTAAGCCTGGCTGCTCTGCCTCCATCAGAGGCCCTGGGGGGAGTGGATGTCCCCGCTCCCCGGCCGGGGCCACCATGCTGCTGAAGGGCCCCTTGCAGTGAGGCACAGCCCGAGCGCAGGAATTCTGCTCTTCCATAGAAGGAAGCTGTATTTGCAGAAGGAGCCGCATTTGGCTGGTGAAATTCATCCAATCGAAAGTTGTACCCAAGTTGTTATAATTCAAACTCAGATGTCGATTTCAACTCCTATCTCACAACTATTTTGAGCCCAGGAAAGCCCACAAGCGTGTCTATTCTGAGATGACACAAAAAGATCCAGTTAGAAAAATGTTCAGAGAAACTTGGGAATTATAATTACTCCTACACCCGAGAGCATTCAGCTACTCTCATTTTATAAAGTGGCTTTGCAGAAACTGCATCTTAATGTTCTGCCCCAAAGGCGGTGGGAAGGGGGTGGTGACAATATTTTTAATTGATAGAAGGCTCCCCCATGAGAGGCTTGCAGGGGAAATGGGTCCAGGAACTCGTGGGCAAGCAGGTGTCCGCAGGAAGGTGCGGAGGGGGCTCCGTGGCAGCTCAGACAGAAGGGGGCCCATCGCAGGGAAGAGGAGAGAAGGGGTTAGGTAAGGGAGGGCCAGAGGCTCAGCACATACAATACCAGACTTATTTTAGAAACAACGACGTTGGCCTCCATTTAGTGGCCGTTTTATGTTTATGGCCAAGACTAGACTAAGCCCTAGACATGTATGAACTCATTTAATTATCAGAAACAACCCTTAAAATAGATTCTGTTGGAATCCCAATAGCACTGGGATTTTACAGCTGAAAAATTAGGGCAGAGAGGTTTAGTGACTCTGGAAAGTCACACAGTAGAGCAATGAATCCAGGATTTGAATGTAAGCCCCTGACTCCTGGGTTTCTGCGCTCCGTCTCGTGTAATTCTCAGACGAATTGGAGTGAATCAAAGGGTGGTTCCTAGAAAGATATGTCCACGTCCTGTTCCCTGGAACCCGTACATGTGGCCTCATTTGGAAAAGAGGTGTTTGCAGATGGACTTAAGGATCTTGAGATGAGATCATCCTGGATTATCCAGTTGAAACTTAAATCCATTGACAAGAGACACACAGAGAAGAGCGGGTGAAAATGAAAGCACAGATTGGAGGCATGTGGCCATAAGCCAAGGAAGCCAGAAACCACCAGAAGCTGAAAGAGGCCAGGACGTAATCTCCCCTAGAGCCTTCAGAAGAGTGCGGCCCTGCTGACACCTTAGCTTTGAACTTCTGGCCCCCAGAACTGTGAGCAAATACCTTTCTGTTGTTTCAGGCCATTTAGTTTGTGGTAACTTGCTACGGCATCCACAGGACACTGATACGCCAGCCCTATAAGGTTAGTACTCAGTTAAAATGAGAATGCCCAGGGCTTCCCTGGTGGCGCAGTGGTTGAGAGTCCGCCTGCCGATGCAGGGGACACGGGTTCGTGCCCCGGTGCGGGAAGATCCCACGTGCCGCGGAGCGGCTGGGCCCGTGAGCCATGGCCACTGAGCCTGCGCATCCGGAGCCTGTGCTCCGCAACGGGAGAGGCCACAACAGTGAGAGGCCCACGTACCGCAAAAAATAATAATAATAAAAAAGAAAAAATGAGGACGCCCAGGCTCTAGGGGTTAAGTGACTGTAAGCACACATGGCAGGTGGCCAGACAAGGACGCAGACCCCATCTGTCTTCGCTCCACACGCCTCTCCCCATCAGCCCATGAAGCACCCCTGTGAAGTATTTCCAGGGGGCATCTCAGGTTCAGGGAGGAGAGAAACGTCCCGACACTACACAGGGGTCAGTGCCGGGGAGACACTCAGTCTGCCGGGGTTCTGGATTGCCCACCACGGACCGTGGGTTGGACAGAAGGTTCTGGGCCACCATTGATTCAGTGATGTAATCTGCTTGAGCACTCCCAGTTCTAGGAAACTGAGGCAGGTCCTCCATCGTTCAGATGTTCCACTTGGAAATTCTTCCCTTGTATTGGGCTCCAAACACCTTCCAAGGATCCTTGCCACCCCCTGGGAGTCACTCTGAGCGTGCCAGAGTGAAGGGACTTGGTGTGGTCCTGGAGGTCTGCTACCCCACAAGTCTGAGCAAAGATTCCTGCCCTCAAAGAGCTTACGGTCAGCCGGGGAGCGCACTTGACGATATCTGATGTCAACATGGGATTGGCAGAGGGAACCAGTTCCAGATTCAAGAAGACAGGGCTTCTCTCCACATCTCTCGAGTCATCCTGCCTGGCACAGGGTTGCCCAGAGGAGTTGGAGGAATAATCATCACAATAGTAACAAACACAGTGACGGCTCCCACGTGTCCAACGCTGCCGCCGGCCAGGTGCCGCTCTGAAACCTTTTGTCTCATCCTTACTTGGACTCCCACCGAAGATGCCATCACTACTCCCATTTTATAGAGAAGGGGAGGAGGTGAGACTCAGCCTGGCTGGGGCCCCTTTCTCAGGTTACGTGGTCGTTAAATTTCTGAGCAAAGATTGGAACCTAACTGTCTAAGTCCAGAGGCTGTGCCCCTGGTCTCTTGTTTCCTCAACTGCCCACTTATGGGTGAAGCACTTTGCACCACTGCTGTCCGCTAGACCATCTTCCTGGCCTTGACAACCCTCCCAGAGTCTCCTCGGGCCTGTCACATGAGCATCCCCAGTAAATATCTGAGTGGGATGGAAAGGGCTGGGGACCGGTGGGCTGACTTGGTCTGATCGGATCCAAGTTGATTTTAATGGACTTAACCTGAGTTGACATGGCTTGAGATGACTTGACATGAGCTGATGAGTTGAATAAAAAATAGTTTAGGACTATTTCTGGGAAACTAAAGAAACGTCACTTTACCCCTTTGCACTGAGACCCACCCAGCCCTCGTCCCTCGGACTATGTTGGAGTCGGGAGTGGGGAGGAGGGTGTTAGGGAGGGATGGACAGTCTCAGAAGTGACAGCCCTGGGAGCCTGGGCAGAGCTGGCCAGGACCACAGACATCAGAGCAGGGCAAAGGAAGCCGAATCTGTGCCAGGAGTTGGGTTTCAAACTCTGAGCCAAGGCTGGTACGGAGGCCAGTATGGGCGCAGACAGAGGGAAAATCAGAGGTCGGGTAAGTAGTGAGCCTCACTCAGCCGCAGCCATGCCCACTGGTCACAGAACACGGCCCACTCGGTGTGTAAGTGCGGGGAAGAAACCGAGACCCGTGGCCTTGACCCACTGAATGTTTCCACTGGGGCCAGTGTGGTTCCAGGGTCCATGAGGGTGTATGCCCTCCAGGGTTTCATCTCTGACTTTGGTTCTGGAAGTTTCTTTCCCTCCTGGAGGCAATGCAGAAGCTTGGGAACAGTGAGAGCTTTGAAGTCAGACAAACCTGGGTGAGCAACTCTGGCGGACTTGCTGTGGGCAAGTCGCTTCAGCTCTGGGGGCCTTTGGTTTCTCATCTCTAAAATGGGAATACCGTTGTGCAGAACAGAAAGCGCTCCGTGGAGAGCACTGAGCCCTGCGCTTGGCCTGCGGCAGGCACACAGTTACTGCTGGCTGTGAGCGCGGCCTGGGGGGGACAGGCAGAGAGAGCTGAGGCCGTCCTCCCGTTGCCACCCCAGCTGCCGTCGCACCGATTCCCCCTGCATTGTTCGGCGACTATAACAGCTCTCTCTGACCATATGCATTTCACGTGCGTGATCTCATTTAGGCCTTACAACAACCCTGTTATTATCCCCACCCTGCTCACGAGCGAGCCAAGGCCCCGTGACCAACTGTCCTGATTTGCCCGGGACTGAGATGTTGCATAGGATGTGAGATTTCCGGTGCTAACGCTGAAAACCAGGCAAGCTGGCGGGCCTAGACCAGAGGACCTTGCCCTGGTCTCATGACCAGCCCTCAGCAGGGCCACCGTCAGCCGAGCTGGCTGGATTGCAGAATGTGCAGACCCAGAGCAGCACCCCCCAGGGGCCATCCTTGAACGGAGGCAACTCAGGCAGACGTGGACCGTCTCCTACCTCCACCCTCCACAAACCCCTAGAGAAGTGACAGGCAGTTTTTTCCCAAGAGGCATCCTTAGCATGAATCCATCCTGCTTCCCAGCAGCCCCATAGAGAAGGCATGTCCCAGCCCCATTTCACAGCATGTGTAAACTGAGGTCTCCTGAGGTCAAAGAAGTTCCCTTGGGGCCTGTGACCACACGGTTCTGCACCCACATGCCCCTGGAGGTCTGGAACGGACTTTGGAAATATTCAGAAGTATTTATGGGAAAGAGGAACTGTCACTCAGGTTTCATTTAGGGCATAAACAGTCATTTTATAACATTCCTTAACCCAACCCAAGACAAAGCAAACAGGGAAGTAAACATCGGTCTGCGTCAGAGGGCTTGTCTCAGGGAAAATCCCTCACCTCAAACTCCAGCCTGAGCCCAAGAGGGTAAGTGGGGTGGTGGGTAGAGAGGGGTGGGCAGGTGGGCTGCAGGGACACATTAGGAAGGGGGGCTTCTCAGCAGGGCTGCACCCTGTAGGGCTCACAGACACTGTGTCACAGCCTTGAGAGTGAAAATTGCCAACGTCCTGCCACGAGGCTCTTCTGGACGGCGACACTGCCAGCTTCTCTGTTGCTGGATGGATCCCCCAGCCCGCTGGGCCCTGCCCGCTGCCCTCAGATGCAGCACCTCGTTTGGCTGTACCTGAAGCCGAGAAATGAGATAAAACTGTGGATCAGTCAGGAGCAGGCAGTGGGGTGACCTTCAGCTCTTGTCTGGGGCACAGGATCTGGGTTCCGGGCCCCAGAAAGTACCTATTCTGTGGGGCAAACAGGAGACCACTGCTGGGGGCCTCCTAGGGGCTCAGGCTTCTTTGCGGGTTTGGGGGATCATGGGAAAGGCAGGCCCTGAGGACCCAAGTCACTGTGGGGAATAAAATGGAGAGACCAGTCTCCATCCTCATCGTCCGTTTTAACTGACAGCTTATGGCATAAGTGCTTTTCAGACGTTGTCTCCTTTATTCCCACCGTGGCCCCCAGGGAAGAGCAGTTTCTGGCCGGTATCCCCAGCTTGGAGGAGACCGGGTCCCCAGCCTCTAGGTCTCCATTCCTAAACTCTCACTCTGCTGACCTGGAAGCTGGAGCGTCGGCGTCGAGTGGGGACAGCCCTGGGCCAGCAGGGAGGCCGCCCGGGGGGCCCTGAAGCCCCCTCACTGCCCTGAGCCCTTTGTCCTCATCTGGGCCTCCAGGCCCCCAGCTGAGTGTTTGGTTGGTGTGGACTGATTTCAGCCTCGGACTCTCAAGGAGCCCAGAGGCTGCCCCAGCGAAGGCTCTGACGTGGGACCCCCAAGGCCGTCCAAGCCGGGATTTCAGGGGACGATCCTCACGACTCATCCTCCCAAGACGCCGAGCCACACGGGGAGGGCGGGGCTGTGCACTCGCAAATCCCAGCGACCCCTGGGCTTTCCGGCCCTCCCTGGGGGGGCCACCTGAGTGGGGATCCTCCAGGTCCCACGTCCCTTCCGCCCAAGCAGTTCCTGGCGCAGGGCTCCCAGCACCGTTGCATTTTAAGGAAGAGCGGAGGGTTGCAGAGGGCGAAGGGGGTCGATACAGTAATGTCACTTAGCACTGTCTTCAGAGTGGCCTGTGATGACCTAGGTCGGGGGGAGATGCGGCCCCCTCTGCCCCCAGCAGCGAAGCAAAGGCCTGAGTGCAGGCAGCTCGTCTGAAAAGTGGCCTGGGGAGCCGGAGTGCAGCTGGGAGGCAGGTGGGAAGCGAGGGAGGAAGAGGCTCAGGGGCCCTGGCTGCACTGGGACCGCTCGGGGGCTCAGAGCCCCCGGAACAGGGATGGCGGGGGAGGCGTTTACCCACCGGCTCCTGTGCCCCGTGGGTGCTGACAGGGGCCAGGGGCATGATAGGCTCACCTGGTCCACTTTCTGTGTGGACCCTGTGGGTGCTCTGTGGGCAGCAAAGACCCAGGACAGGCAGGGATCGTCAGGTGGGCACTCAGAACAAAGCAGCATGGGCGTGCAAAGTGCGCGGGGAGACTGAATGAAGACCAAGAGCCGGACGAGACAGAGGGAGGCGAGAATGGGGCAGAAAATGGAAACACAAGCGGAGGGCTCTGAGATGCCAGCCCTGAAGACCACCGCGCTGTGTCTCCCGGCTACAGATACAGGATTGCCCAAGCGAGTGCCACCTCCCAACCCTTTAGCTGACTTGTCAGAATCCGCGGCAGCATTTCCAAGGCCCCGTGCAAACTGAATATGCAGGACCTTCTGTTCAAAAATTGTTAAGAATTTCAAGGTGGGGCTTCCCTGGTGGCACAGGGGTTAAGAATCTGCCTGCCAATTCAGGGGACACAGGTTCGAGCCCTGGTCCGGGAAGATCCCACATGCCGCAGAGCAACTAAGCCCGTGTGCCACAAGTACTGAGCCCGCAAGCCACAACTACTGAAGCCCACGCGCCTGAGCCAGTGCTCTGCCACAAGAGAAGCCCCCACAATGAGAAGCCCGCGCATGGCAATGAAGAGTAGCCCCTGCTCGCCGCAACTAGAGAAAGCCCGTGCGCAGCAACAAAGACCCAACGCAGCCAGAAATAAATAAATAAAAATTAAAAGAAAAAAGGATTTCAAGGTGGTGACAGCAAAGCATTAAACTGAGCTCGGGACCCTTTAGAACACGGGGCCCTGGGCGCCTGCCCAGGTGGCAGGCCCGTGAAGCCAGTGCTGGTTAATATCGCCGAGGCTTAGGGCGGTCAGGGAGCTTGTGCAAGTGTCTACACTGCTGGTAAATGGCTGGGTTGGGATATGAAATCAGTTCTGTCTGACCCCTAAATCCTCGCTCCCAATCAAGGCTGGGTTCTGGGTCTTCAGAAGACGTGAAGGAATCCCGTGTGGGACTGACTGCAGCACCAGGGCACAATTCCAGGCTAACCCAACACTCCACGCATCAACACGTGCCGTGTGTGTTGTGTCTGCTGTCCAGCATCCACTCCCAGTCTGTTTACCAACAGCACCTGGCTTACCTGTGGGGACTTCTCACTCCTGTTCCATGTACAGGATGGGGTGGGGCTGACCTCACCCTTAATTCCTGGGGAAGACACATGACCCAGGCCTAGTCAATCAGGGCTGTTCGTTCTTGTCATCTTCCTGACTACAGTCATTGGTTCAAGGATGTGCATGGGGCTCCAGAGAGGCAGCCACAGAAGTTGGGAGAGTGATGCACTCTCTCACCAGGGGATGTAAAGCTGCAGGAATGGAAGCTGGGAGCTCTGGGAAGCCAAGGCAGGGGAAGGCCCTGCTTGGGACAGAACTTACATGGACAAAAGCATAGTCAAAGGATGGTGGGAGAAAGAGAGAGAGAGAGAGACATTTCTTGTGACATTGTTAGAGCCCCTGGATCTAGCCGTTCCTGAAGCTGGCTAGATCTCTGAACATTTTTTCTTAAGCCAGGTTGAGTTGGGCTTTTGTTACTGGAAATGGAAAGAGTCCTGTGATAAATGAACATAGTTGGAGACACTGAGCTTTTACTATTACCAGGCAAACAACAACATTTGAACCTGGTTCAGTGTCCCCGAAGAATAATACGGGCAGGGCTCTGGGCTTAAGAGCAGGGACCACAGCTCGGCAATGAGGAGCTTCCCACTCCTATGAGCCCTAAAATCTTTCTAGACAGCCACAGGCAGCCTGATGGCCACAACAGCGTTTGAATCCACCCACCACTGGGTCTTCATGAACATCTGCACCGTCCCTGGACAGCGGGCACGTGGTTTCTGTAGGGTGGGGTGGCTTTCATTTCTGGCTCGTCATGGGAGTGGCTCTGGGGGCTCAACAGACAGAACAAAGGGAAGCCAGGGGCCAGGATTAACCTGACACCCAACACTTCACGGCTTCCACACCAGGGTGTCAGAAAAACCCGGAATCTTCCGGGGGCTAGGTTTGCGTTGGAGGAGGGAAACCCTTAGATTCAGAAGGAGGCTTCTCTGGGTGCAGACAAGTTTGTCCTCCCAGGACTGTGACAGGTCTCAGCAGCATTTTAAGTACGGGTGCACGGTGGGGTCTGCAAGCTTACACCCGGCAGAGAGACCCAGTGATGGGGGAACTTGGGGACGTCTCAGAAGGCAGCGGAGGGGGTGACAGTTGGGTCTCAAGGTGAGCAAACGTGGCTGAGGAATCAGGAATTATGAGTGTGGAGAGAGAGAGGGATGAGAATAGACAGACAGGACAGAGGCGGAGAGAGAGGAGGTGGGAACGGAAACCAGCGTAGGCTAGTGTTCAACCCGAGAAAGGAGGGGTCGGAGGAAAATTTTCCACTTTCTTCCCCTGAAACCTCCCTCACCAGACAGACTTCTTCACTGCTAAGAAGATGTGTTTTGGTTTTTTTTGTTTTTTTTTCTTTCATCAGCAAACTGTCAAAATTACAGATGCTTGGTATAAGGGGAAGTCAGAATCTTCCATCCCTTTGGAGTTTTTGGATAAAATTTCCTGCCTCTGTATCTCTGTCACATCATTAAGGAGAAGTTTATTTTCTTTGGGGCAACAATGTCGGCTCTGATTAACTTTCAACAAGACAGACTCGGCAGTGAGTCGCCAGGATGGGAAATTAGGGAATGTCTTTTCGGGTCTTTTTGGGGGTTCTACAAGTCAGTAATCACTTTCCTCTTTCCTAAAGGGAAAGCAGTTTTGATTGGTGTGAAGGTGATTTTGTTTTTATATAGACGTAAAACTCACTCACGAATCAGAAGGTAATGGGGAGAAATGGGCTTGTTAAACTTGGTGCTGAACTGCAACGTGCCCACTGAACTACGAGCTCATCATAGATGCCTGGGTATCAACTCATCTCATGCTCACTGCAGCCCTACGAGGTCCTCTGGGCTCTGCCCATTTCACAGATGAGCATCTGACACTCAGCAGTATTAGCCGTGTCCGGGATCACATGGCTTCATGGCCTGGAGCCAAGGTCCAGACCCTGGCAGGCAGAGTCCAGAGCTCACTCCCTTCCTCACTGACCGCTACCTGCTCTAATCAGTGTTGACCACAAAGGGGGCATTATGGGTCCTACAGCTGATGGCCCCAAGAATCTGGCCCTGCGATTCCTGATGGGTGCCCTAGCACCCAGGAGGTGCACAGGACGTGATATTGAACCAATGGATCCTCACCACATACACGCATACTGGACAGATGTCCTGGGAGACCACAGAGAGGGCTTTTCCAGAGACGAAACTCATCCCTGACAAATCGCCCCATTTGGGTGCAGCCCGAAGCAGACCCTGAGACAAGCCATGGAGGAAGGTAGTTGAGGAGGGTCGTGACACCAGGAAGCAGGGGTCAGAGAAGAGGGGTGATAAAGCTGCAGCTGCTCCTTCCGAGGAGTTGTGGGCGGCACCTCGGAACCGCCCTGCTGAGACCAGGCACCCGGGGTCTTCACCCACTGACTCAGACTCATGGCTGAGGGCGGCCAGGGGCCTTTCCCGGCCACCCCTGCTGATGGGCTGGACGAGCTCTGGGGTGCAAGAAAGAGCCAGCAGGCAGCCGGGCTGAGAACAGGGGGCAGCGGATGGGGACATGGGCTGGCCGAGCTGCAGGAGAAATTAGAATGGCTGAGGGAACCCAGCGGACAAGCAGCTTCTGCTACAGGAGTCAAGAGAGGAGAATAAAGACAAGTGACATGTTTGAGGGCTTACTATTTGCCAGTATCTTAGTCTGTGTGAGCTGCTATAACAGAATATCACAGATTGGATGTCTTACAAACAATAGAAATTTATTGCTCACAGGTCTGGAAACTGGAAGTCCAGGATCGGGGCGCTGGCAGATTTGGGGTCTGATGAGGGCTTCCTGGTTCATAGATGGCTGCCTTCTCACTCAGTTCTCTCATGATGGAAGGGCTGAGGGAGCTCTCTGGGGTCTCTTTTATAAGAGCACTAACCCCATTCATGAGGGCTCCACCCTCATGACCCAATCACCTCCCAAATGTCCCATCTCTGAATGCTGTCACACTGGGGGTTAGGAGTCTAACATACGGATTTTGCTATAGACAAACATTCAGTCTATACTACCCACTAGTAAGCACTAGCCTTATCTCTACTCTACAAGTGAGGAAACTGAGACACAGAGAGGTTCTAATCTCACCCAAGGTCACTCAGCCAGCAGGCAGCAGACATGGATGAGGCTGGGCAGTCTGGACTCAGAGCTTGTGCTGGTAACCAGGGCTGGGACTCAGGTGATCAAACAAGGCACTCAGGTTTAAAATTTAGGGAGATGTCACTCTCAGGGTTGGTCCTGTGCAAAGTTGGTGCCTGAGAGTCAGGCCTCCTTAAATTTTGCACCCTGAGTGCCTCACTTGCCTCACCCTGGTCTAGGCCCTGCTCATGGCTCTGTGCACTCCGCCCCCTGGAATGAGCTTCCCTGCAGTCCTGCACCCGACCCATCACACATCACTCACAACCTGCACTGGGGGACGTGCTGGCTGGGTTCTGAGGCTGACCTAAGGTCACATGCCCCCACATGCAGAAGGGGTAATTGAGACAATTATGCAGATTGCTTACACAAGAAATAATTTGTCCCTTTGATCTGAATTTTTCAAGAGGTTTCAAGTAACTGACAACAAAATACATTACAACTTGATTTTAAAATGTATTTGAGGACTTCTAGTTTCCGCTCCAACATGCAGAACTTAGAACTCATCATTCTCATCCTCACAACAAGAAAAAAGCAGAACAAACTGAAAATCAACATCTCTTCTTAGATCCTTCAAGGAATTGAGGTCCCAGGGCAGACTGCCTCCCCAGAAACTTGGGAGAGACAGGCAGATACAGAGTGCTAACTTACAGGGACCAGAAGCTGCTAAAGCCAGTAGTGGGCAGGAACTCCTTAACAGCAATTGACTAATTGCTGGAGGTTGAGTGTGGGCTAGCATGAGATGAAAAACTCCAGGGTGTCCCGTTTCAAGACGGGTCCCACACTTTCATGAGTTTTCCCTTCGGAAGTCCCACTTGTGCTTCCAACAGGGAGAGGGGGAAACAACCCTTCTGAAATATGCCCCAAACCTTCTATTCTCCTTAGCAAAGGCCTGCACTCAAGGGAAAATACTTTACCAGAGCCTGATCACCTAGGTCAAGGGCAACTAGATAGCTGGAGCCCCTTCTGGCCTTCCATCTCACTTTAGGGGAGAGGAAGAAACTCTTTTGAAGGTCACAGCCCAGAGGCTCTGGCCCACAGAGATTTGATGATAAGATTACAGAATAGGTCCTTTCCTCATTACTTTACTATCACATCACTATACTAGCTCCAGTATAATAACAGGAGGTTACAAGTGAGAACCATGAGACACAGACTCAATTTAAGAAAGAATTTCCAGGGAAAACCAAAAATAACAAGAGGATGAAAACATGGGCGTGAGAGGAACTTGAAGCCTTTGTTGTTACTTATGTTTACAACAAACATGAAACACAGCCCAGCTCTGAGCCCCAGACTGTCATAGCGCCTCACACTAAGTCCTGTTTGCCTCAGCTCCTGTTGCTCAATACAACATGTCCAGATTTCAAGAAAAAGTTACAAGGCATACTACAAGGCAAGACAAAACACAGTCTGAGAAGACAAAGCAAGCATTAGAACCAGACTAAGTAATGGCAGAGATTTCAGAATTATCAGACCAGGAACTTAAAATAACTATGATTAATATGCTAAGTGCTCTAATGGAAAAAGTGGACAATATGCAAGAACAGTAAAGCAAAAAGATGGAAACTCTAAGAAAGAATCAAAAGGAAATGTTGGAAGCCAAAAACACTACAAAAGAAAGTAAGAATGCCTCTGACAAGCTCATGAGTAGACTTGACATGGCTGAGGAAAGAATCAGTGAGCTTGAAGATGTGTCAACAGGAACTTTCCAAATCGAAAAGCAAAGAGAAAAAAAAGAGAGAGAGAGAGAGCACAGAAGAGAATATAGACTATCCAAGAAATGTGGGACAATTACAAAAGGCATAACATAAGCATAATGGGAATAACAGAAGGAGAAGAAAAAAGAAAGGAACAGAAGAAATATATGAATAATAACATGGCTGAGATTTTCCAAAATTAATGACAGACACCAGGAAGCACAGAGAACACCAAGCAGGTTAAATACCAAAATATCTACACCTAAGCATATCAAACTGAAGAAAACCAAAGACAAAGAGAAAATCTTGAAAGAAGCCAGGGCGGTGGGTGTGGGTGGGAACCCACCTTACCTACAGAGGGACAAGGATGAGAATTACATCGGACATCTCTTCAGAAACCATTCAAGCAAGAAGAGATTTGAGTCAAATATTTAAAGTGTTGAAAGAAAAAGCCTGACAACCTAGAATTCTGTATCCAGTTAAATTATCCTTCAAATCTGAAGGGAAAATAAACTGAGGGCATTTGTCACCAGTAGACCTGCCTTGCAAGAAATATTTTTAAAAGTTCTTCAGAGAGAAGGAAAATTCAGATCTACATAAAGAAAGAGCATTAGAAACGGAATAAATGAAGGTAAAATTGAATCTTGTATTTTCCTTACTTGTAATTGATTAATAGATAACTTCAAAATTATAATAGCAAAATGCATTGGGTAATTATAGCTTGTGAATAAGCAAAATTAACGACAACAATACTATAGGAAACAGAAGGAGGAATGGATTGAGAAGACTGTGTTATAAGGTATCTTCACTACCCATGAGGTGAGATAGTGTTAGTTGATAGTGGACTTGGATCAGCTATAAATGTATATTGCAAACTCTAAGGCAACCATTAAAAAAATTTTTTTAAAGAAGCATAATTGATATACTAGAGAAGAGAGAAAAATGAAGTCATAGAGAATATGCTCAATTAAAACCAGAGAAGGCAGAAAAAGAGAAGACAAAAATTAACAAGTACAATGAATAGAAACAACTACAGTAGATATTAAACCAACTATATCAATAATCACTTTAAACATCAAGGTCTAAATACACCAATTAAAAGACATGGACTTACAGAGTGGATAAGAAAACAAGACCTGACTATATGTTGTCCACAAGAAACCTGCTTTAAATGTAATGACACAGATGCATTAAAAATAAAAGGGTGGGAAAAGATAGATCATTCTTTTTAATGAAAAGAAAGCAGGAGTGGATATTTAAATTCAGACAGAGCAGACTTCAGAGTAACGAAAGTCAGAACGATAAGGAAGGAAGGAAGGAAGGGAAGGAGGGAGAGAGGGATGGGGGAAAGAAGAAAAGAGGTGTTTGGGTTTTTTTTTTAACATCTTTATTGGAGTATAATTGCCTTACAATGGTGTGTTAGTTTGTGCTTTATAACAAACTGAATCAGCTATACATATACATATATCCCCATATCTCCTCCCTCTTGCGTCTCCCTCCCACCTTCCCTATCCCACCCCTCTAGGTGGACACAAAGCACCAAGCTTATCTCCCTGTGCTATGCGGCTGCTTCCCACCAGCTATCTATTTTACATTTGGTAGTGTGTATATGTCCACGCCACTCTCTCACTTCGTCCCATCTTACCCTCCCCCCTCCCCATGTCCTCAAGTCCATTCTCTATGTCTGCATCTTTATTACTGTCCTGCCCCTAGGTTCTTCAGAACCTTTTTTTTTTTTAGATTCCATATATATGTGTTAGCATACAGTATTTGTTTTTCTCTTTCTGACTTACTTCACTCTGTATGACAGACTCTGGGTCCATCTACCTCACTACAAATAACTCAATTTCGTTTCTTTTTATAGCTGAGTAATATTCTGTTGTATATATGTGCCACACCTTCTTTATCCATTCATCTGTCGATGGACACTTAGGTTGTTTCCATGTCCTGGCTATTGTCAATGATAGTCATTTTCACAATGTTGATTGTTCCAATCCAAGAACATGGTATATCTCTCTGTTTGTATCGCCTTTAATTTCTTTCATCAGTGTCTTATAGTTTTCTGCATACAGGTCTTTTGTCTCCTTAGGTAGGTTTATTAATAATCACTTGATTCTTAATCGTGTTTATATTTAATTATAAACATAAGATTTATTTTTAGAATAAAAAGAATGAAAAACATCTCCATCATGTGTCTTTGTTCCCAATAATCCCTTTCAGATAGATCTGTGAAGTAATACAGAGCACAGTGTCGACATACCTTTCATTTCAAAGGCCAAAAAAAATAGAGCTTAAGTAGTGAGATCATTTCTATTAGGCTTTATGTTAGTATCAATTAATGAGTTAATCAGTCAAACGAGTATCTGTTGATTTAATCTCACCTAAATGAATGGGTCTCTATTGGTTTATCAATGTGATAGAGCATCAGAGTTCAATGGGCAGGAAGAAAATTCTGCCGGCATAATGTGAGTCTTCACTTTTCCTTTCTGAATCACGAAAGTACCTCTCATTCCTACAGGCTTATCTCCATAATGTTTTTCAAGAGTCTGTCTTATACAAGTCATGAAGTTAAGTTTTCCAGTTCTTCTTTTGGCTTTCACCTCAATGACCTTTTAGTTCCTTGGAAAAATGCTATCGCTTACTAAATATTTTTTTTATTTAATTTTTTTTATTTAAAAAAATTTTTATTTTACTTTAAAAAAATTTCTTTAATTTTATTTAATTTTTTTATTTTATTTAATAAAAAATCTTTTTTATTTTAATTTTTGTTTGCATTGGGTCTTCATTGCTGCATGTGGGCTTTCTCTAGTTGCAGCGAGCAGGGGCTACTCTTTGTTGCAGTGCGCGGGCTTCTCATTGCAGTGGCTTCTCTTGTTGTGGAGCACAGGCTCTAGGCGCGTGGGCCTCAATAGTTGTGGCACATGGGTTTAGTTGCTCCACGGCATGTGGGATCTTCCCAGACCAGGACTCAAACCCATGTCCCCCTGCATTGGCAGGCGGATTCTTAACCACTGAGCCACCAGGGAAGCCCAACGTATTATTCTTAACCTTAGTTTTAAATGAGACTCTCACTCTGCCTGTAGTATTTTCTGAATCTTTTATAACTGGGTTATTTAAAGAGGTTTGGGACTTGGGTAGCTTTGGATTTTCTGAAGAAAACTACAGTAGTTGCAGTAAGCATTCAAAGTTTTAGCTATCTGAGAACTTTTGGAGAATACTGCATTCTTAAAACAAAATCACCTTTCCAGGTTGGCCTTCACTGGCAAAAAGATTAGCCAGTAATGCAAACCCCAAATCGTGATATTTCTCACTGTATTTCCCTAGTAGGCACCCTCCATCTGCAGAGTTAACATGAGCAAAGTAACGTCCATTCACAGGAGGTTTGTGTTCACTTTCCGTGTGAACAACTGGCATAAACTCAGAATTGAATCCAAGAGTCGGAAATGGGCCTGCTTCTGCTCCAAGAACAAAAGCTCCAGGAAGCTGGATTTCTCCTGCGATTTTATTTAGATCATAATTTTTTTTTATTTATAAGAGGCAATAAGTAAGGCACACCTCCTACTTCTGCAATTCTAGTTTTCCCACAGATACCTTTTACGGGAAAGGTAAATGGCTCCTTAGTCAAATTAGGGCAATCCACTACAGAGACCTGGACATCAGCAAAGGTATCCGTTAGCCCCTTCTGCAGAACTCCAAACTCCGGAACTCCACACTCCAGAGGCCCTCCTTTCGATGTGCTGCCTCTCCCCTTCTGCTGAAAAGAGGTATTTTTAAAAAAGAGTCCAGGGTTTCCCTGGTGGCGCAGTGGTTAAGAATCCACCTGTCAATGCAGGGGACACGGTTCAAGCCCTGGTCCGGGAAGATCCCACATGCCGCGGAGCACCTAAGCCCGTGCACTACAACTACTGAGCCTGCACTCTAGAGCCCGTGGGTCATAACTACTGAGCCCACGTGCCACAACTAATGAAACCTGCACGCCTAGAGCCTGTGCTCCACAATGAAAGAAGCCACTGCAATAAGAAGCTCGCACATCACAACGAAAAGTAACTCCAGCTCACTGCAACTAGAGACAGTCCGTGTGCAGCAATGAAGACCCAATGCAGCCAAAAATAAATAAATAAAAAATAAATAAATGTATTAAAAAAAAAGAGCCCAACCAAGAAGAAAATATGTCTCCAGAAACAGAAGAGAATTTCTCTCCGTTGCTTCACCCTCTAGAAAAACTTAATAAACATTATGCATTCAGTAAAACAAATGCTGGAAGACAAAATGATTTTCAAATCCTATTTAAGATATAAACTGACCAAAGGGAACAGACTTTTTAAAAAAATTTTTACATAACTAAGAAATAAAATTTTAAATGACAGAGAACACAACAGATACAGCTGGAAATCAAATATTAACAGAGAGAAAAGGCATGAGATGAAATGAATACACATGAAAAGGGCAAAGAGATCAAAGCTGAGGGAAGCTAACAGAGGTGGAGGCCTGTCACAGGAGACGCGATATAAGCGTTTGGGGGTGTCCCTGGATTACAAAGCCCAACAGTGACAATGTATTCAAAGACATGAAGCAGGAAACTTTCCCTGAAATGAAGAAAAACCTCTGAAACTTTATACTTAAAACACTCATATGTTCCAAGAAACTTTTCTTTAAAATGCCCAACACCGAGATATGCTGTAATTGAACAATTGAATTCCAAAGACAGAGAAAGACTTCTTCAAACATTGAAGCAGGAAAACAGATCAGGGAAAAGGAGGGAAATATTTGAGCTGATCTGACTTTTCCACAGAAACACGTTGCACCAGAAAACAACTTCCACAAATTCCAGACGGGCCGTGGATGTGACCTGGAAACGTTACATGTAGGCAAGATGTTCAAATCAACACAGTGGCTAGATGCTCCACACACAAGAGGACACACATGCCTGGAGAACTCCTTGGGAGAGTTTTGGAAAGAGAACTGGAGTCAATTTTTTGACAGTGAGATCCAACCAGCAAGAGAGTAATCAAAAAAGAATTCAGACCAAATATACCCTACAACCCAGCAATTCCATTCCTAGAAACACCCTAACAGAAAAGAGGGCAAATGTCCAGACAAAGACCTGCACATGAATGTTGGAAGCAGCTTTATTCATTGTAGCCCAAATCTGGAAAGAACCCAAACGTGCATCCACAGGAGAATGGACAAACTGTGATACATCCACACAGTGAACACTACCCAGCAGTGATGCAGGAGCTACTGGTCCACAAGACACTGATGGATCTCCCAGCGGAAGAAACCAGATGCACATTTTACAAGAGTCAGTTTTCCCAACTCAACTCACTTTATGTGACGATCAAGGACAGGCAACACAGGGCTTCCCTGGTGGCACAGTGGTTGAGAGTCCGCCTGCCGATGCAGGGGACGCGGGTTCGTGCCCCAGTCTGGGAAGATCTCACATGCCGCGGAGTGGCTGGGCCCGTGAGCCATGGCCGCTGGGCCTGCGCGTCCGGAGCCTGTGCTCCGCAAAGGGAGAGGCCACAACAGTGAGAGGCCCGCGTACCGCAAAAAAAAAACAAAAAAAAAACAGGCAACACAGATCCAGTGATAGAAGTCAGGACAGAGGTTACCTTTGGGGGCTTAAACAGAAGACGTGCTGGAAACGGTCTGAGTGACCTGGGTGGTGATGACACAGGTGTGTGCACGTGTGAAAATTCATCAGGGTGCACTTTGTGTGTGTTCACAGGGAGAAGAAAGGAGGGAGGGGAGGAGGGAGGAAGGCCACCCGCCAGGTCACAGTCACACAGCAGAAAAGAGCGGCCCACCGAAAGTGCCGTCAGGGTAACGGCTGATTCCAAACTCGGGGAAACTTCAACCACTGCGGACGAGGAAACCCAAGGCTAGTCCCACAGCAGCCGTCAGCTATTTCGTAGTGAGGGGAGTGGAGCACAATTACTCTGCGGCTCCAGGAGGCCGATCCGGAGGGAGAATCAGGTAGCGTAGACGCTTGGCTGCAGGGAAGCCCACAAGCCAGGGGCAACGCAAAGGCGTCGCCCCCAGGTTCCTACAAGCGATGTCAAGCCCCACATCTCTGACGAGGGGAGCGTGACACTGTTCTGAAATGAAGGCGCTCCGACAGCAAGGACCCATGTGCCCGGCGTGTTCAGTGCCCTTTGCTGCTCTAACAAGTTGCCGCAATCTGAGTGGCTTAGAACAGCATGGATGTATTCTCGTAGAGTTCAGGAGGTCCGAATTCTGCAGTGGTTCTTACTGGACCAAAATTCAGGTGTATCAGGGCTGTCTTCCTTCCCCGAGGCTCTAGGGGAGAATCTGCTCCTTTGCCTTTTCCGGTTTCTAGAGGCTGATGCATTCCTTGGCTTGTGGCCGCTTCCTCTATCTTCAAAGGCAGCGAAGTCATCACTCCAACCTCTGCTTCTGGCCTCACATTCTCTCTCTCTCATCCTCCTGCCTCCCTCTTATAAGGACCTCTATGAATACATGGGGCCCATTCAGACAATCCAGGTTAATTTTCCCATCTTAAGATTCTTCATCACGTCCGCAAAGTCCCTTTTGCTACATAAGGTGACATATTCATAGGTTCCAGAGATTAGGACTTGGGCTTCTCTGGGGGCCATTATTCTGCCCACCACACCCAGAGACTGAGCTTCATTTGTGCAACATCTCAGAGCCTCGATCTCAGACTTCTGATTGGTCCAGGGTGGGTCACACGCCCATCCCTCATCCAATACCCAGGAAGAGAGGAGGGAAATTCTGGTGAGCATCTCTGAACCATAGCAACCAAGTGGATCTGTGCTCAGCTAACTCCAGAGGGGACCTGAGAGAGACGACAGGACCCACCAAAGCCACATCCCCAGGTCCCTCACCAGAGGCTGAGCTGGCCTCACATCATGGGTCCTCCTTAGCCAACCAGGCAGGACAGCAGAGCCGGCCGCCCACGCCTCCAGCCCTGTCCACACCTGCTTCCCTGCCCTCATTTTTGCTGATCCTGGGCCAGCAGACGAGTGAGGCTGCCAGCTCTTGGCACAGTGCTGATGTCCCCCAAGGCTGGCGAGGTGTGACGGTGACTTGTTATGAGGCTAGCATGGGGAAGACTGGACTTTCTCACCCCTGGCGTCTGGAGACAGCTGCTCTAAATTCCCCTGAGCTCCCAGCCCAGAGGGAAGGAGAGCAAAGCCAGAAACGTAAAAGAGAAACAGATTCCCGGTGCTGAGAGCCAAGGGCCAGGGCCCCGGCTGCTTGGAGGGGAGCTCCCCACTGCTGGGGGTAAAACCCAAGCCCCTCCCACACTGACGAGGCCGGGCGTGGTCTGGCTCGTGGTCCCCACTTCTCCAGGCTCATCCTAGCCTTCTTCCTGCTTCAGTCTCCCCCTGCACCTTCCAGCCTACCTACTTTTGCCTACCTGGACCTGCTGCCTGGAACACTGTCCCTGCCCCATCCTTCCCCTGGCCAAATCCCACTCATCTTTCCAGTGTCGGGATACATGTTCCTTCCTCCTGGAATAAGGTCTGTCTGAACCTCGCAGACTGTGAGATGCCCCCTCTCCACAACCCCTCGGACACATGCACCTGTGTCTTCACTTGTCTGTCTCCCTGTGTTGGGTCACAAGCTTCGTGTCCCTTCTCAGATTCTCCCAGGTGCCCCTTCCTTCCCTCTTGGATGACACCACCCCACACCTCCACTTCCATACGTGAGATGCCACACAGAGGGGACCCTGGCTTTTCTAGCAGCCCAGAGGGGCTGGATGAGGTGCCTGGGGAGGAAGTGTGTTAGGGGGGATTCCCTGAGCCGGGCAGAACGCCTTCTCCTTTCTCTCTCCCGTGACTTCTTGGAGATGCGGTTCCTCCTTGAAGCCCTTCCAGGGAAGTTCGTGTGTTGGGTGAACACACCTGCCGGGCAGCCCACTCTGTCCCTCCTCAGCACTTTGGGTGTGGCAGCCAGTGCCCTGCAACACCGCCCATCAAATCCTCCCTCACCACCTCACCTCCCTCTCCATCACCTCCACTGCCCTGGGCTTGCTCCTCCCCAGTACATCAGAAGTCACCTAATCCTTGCCTCAGGTTCTGCTTTCTAAAGGATCCCTGCTCTTTGAAGACAGGAACATGTCTTATTCATTATTTTAATCCCAGTGCCTGGCAATCAATATATGAGGAGTGATGTGTTCATTCATTTTTCTGACACTCACTTTGCCAAAATGAAAAATAAAAGCACAGAGGAGGTGAGTGGAAGCTCTCTTTCAGCATCCTTGGTCAGAAATTGATCTAATGGCTGAACTGGAATCCTTATGCTCTTATCAACAGGTGGGGAATTGAGAACCTCTTTTCACTTCTGTGAAGATGAACCTGGTGATATAAATTCAGAGAGCTGGAAACACAAGAGGTTTCCTCTCCAGGCCTCGGAGCTTTCCCAACTGTCCGGAGGTGAATTAACCTTGAGCTTGGACTTGTGCCGTCTACAAGGCACATGTCTTTCAGCTACTTTCTTGCAGGTCCTTAAAAACCATGACACGTGGACGTATCAGCACAGTGACAGCCTCCCTCTACCCCGGGTTTCCGCTGCTTTTGAACCACGTGCCCCAATAAAATGAGGCATAAAGGTGTCTGTTTCACATCTTGCAGCAAAGCGCAAGAAATTTCTCCAGATCACTTCCTGAAACGAAGTCCCCTCCATTCTGAGAGGAGGCAGCCAGATGTAGCCAGTACACCTTGAGAACTTGGCCCCCTAGAGAAGGGACGACCCCCAGTGCCTCTCCAGCATGGTTGCGTATCCAGTCGTTCAAACAGAAGGCGAGTGACTTTTGCGCTTCTCTCCGGTAGTAACAGTGTGTTTTGTGATATTGCTTTTGTAAGTTTCCCAAGCATGACTCACAATTCTTCCGTTTGCTTGGCTGTTTCCTAATAGTACAACCTAATTAAGCATGATTAGCTTTCAAATTGCGTTAGACTGAGGCCCCCACATATAGAGAACCCCGAATCTAATTAGAGGCCACCGTGAGCATCGGAGAAGCCCGCAGACGTGCCACCACTCCACGAAGCATAATTGTCTGTTGGATTTTCTACTTCAATTTTCTTAGTGATGAGAGTTAAAAAAAAAAAAAAGTGGGAAAAATACTATGTTTTTCAGCTGCAGTGATAACTTGGACAAACAGCTTTGCATCCTCATATAACGTATTTCCGGTAGACATTTCAGAAAGGAGGTGATCATAAAGTGTCTTATAAAGAATGGACGTGTCCCTTTGCAGCTTTTCCCCTCCGTCCTTCAAAATGACTTCATAACATTTATTTTATTTCTTTATCTTTCGGCTAGCCTGTTTGTATTTATTCTTATAAACTTACAAGAGCTGTGGAAGCCTAAGGCAAGAGTTCTGGAGAGTACTCTGTGTTCTAAACACCACACAGCACCACTCCCATCTGGGCGGTGAGCCTGAGTTCACCCCTCTGCCCAGGGTGCTGGAACCTGCAGACCCTCCCAGCACCCTTTACTGAGGTGGTTCCGGGCACTTCGGTGCCTTTTTTGGTGATATTTTAGCCTGCGGCCTCTGTAGTCCCAGACAGTCAACCATTTCCACCCTTGCCGCACACCGTCCTGTGTTCCGTGTTCAAGGTAATGGCTCTCACACAGGGTCAAGCTCTGGAACATCCTCTAGGGACACGTGTGGCCAAAGACACCAGTGTTGATTTACAGCAAGACATTCCAGAGGACCTGGGCTTGGGGGTCCTGCTGCCACTGACTTTATAACATTCCCATGTTAAAAGGAAGCAGCCACGGGACTTCCCTGGTGGCACAGTGGTTAAGAATCTGCCTACCAATGCAGAGGATGCGGGTTCAATCCCTGGTCCGGGAAGATCCCACATGCCGCGGAACAACTAAGCCCATGTGCCACAACTACTGAGCCTGCGCTCTAGAGCCCGCAAGCCACAACTACTGAGCCTGCGTGCTACACTACTGAAGCCCGCACACCTAGAGCCCGTGCTCCGCAACAAGAGAAGCCACCGCAATGAGAAGCCCATGCACCGCAACGAAGAGTAGCCCCAGCTCACCGCAACTAGGGAAAGCCTGCACACAGCAACGAAGACCCAACGCAGCCAAAAATACTTAATTAATTAATTATTTTAAAATGAAGTATCCACAGCGTTGGTGCCAAGACCCAGTCAAACTCCTGTTAGCCCCAAGCCTCCCGGGAGCTCATGCTGGAGGATTACTTTTGACTGTTTCTGAAACAGAGAGGGACTTGGGGCAAAGAGAGGAGGCCCACGAGGTCCCAGCCCTGAGGACACCCCAACTTGGTTGATGAGATCACTGAGAACCTAAGTGAGAAAACAAAGCACGACTGGGGTCCGTCTCCCAATAAAACCCAAACCCAATACATGATTGAATTCGTTTGGGGACTGAAAGTAGAAAAAGTTCAGTGGTTGCTTTTTGGGGGAAAAAAAAAAATTGGCTGGGGGCAGGGGGATGAGTCAATGCTTTTCCTGCCTGAAGTTTAGTGCAATGCACTTCATTTTCTCATGTTTCTGCTCCATTGGGCCGCCAGGAGCCGTCCACCCTCTCCGGCCAGGGGCTGACCGTGCCCTCCAGTCCTGAGGCTGCTTTGGCCGCCCGGCTCCAGGGAAGAGACGTTTGGGGCTGGCTGGGCTGGGGCAAGCGGTCGGACCCACCCCTCCCTCCCGCGTGGGTGGGTGGGCCATCCAGAGGCGTGTTCCCGGGAGAAGGGGCAGTTCTGATGTGAGACTGAGCTGGAGGCAAGGCGCAGGGGCTGGGAACGTAGTAATGGTTGGCTGGTGGGCAGCTGCTTAAGGGCCGGAAGTTGATGGAATCACTTGAATCGGGTCAGCCAGCCCCACAGTAGCTGTGCCTGTCCACCGGGTCTCGCAAAGACCAGCATAGAGTCCGCGGCCAGAGCAAGCAGCGGGGCATCGCTCCCTGCCTTTTCCCAGAAGCACAGAACTCACACCCCTCCGGGAGCCAGAGGCCCGGGGCTTTGGAGACGTTTAGGAACAGAGCCTCAGCCCAGCACTCTCGTTCCCAGATGCCACTGGTGAGACCGGCTGGTGGCTCTCAGGCTGCTGGAGGGGACCAGTGCGGCCAGACTCTGGAGGCCAGTGGGTGACGGATGCTGTGCAGGGACGCTAGCTTCGCACATCTCACCTCGGGACCTTGTTACCCGTTCATGATGAGAGTGTTTAAAAAGCTTTCTAGCGATTTGACGCCGCAGTGACATCAGAGCACGTGACCCGTGCATAGCCAGGCCTGGGCACCAAGGGGTTACCTCCAGGTCTCTGGCAGATTGGAAACAAAATACTCAGCCCTCTGCCACACTTACTGTGGGGAGCTGTAACTGGCAGCCTCCCCTCTGAACCTGCTCGAGGTCCCCACTGAGAGCACCCAGAAATGGGGGGACACATGGCACGAGGGAGGGGGTAGGGCCAGCTTTCCATCGATCAGGCTGGTGCTGCCCAGCACCCGCCCCCACGTGGTCTTCAGATGCGCACAGGGACTTGATTCGGAGCCGCAGGCTACGGTGGGAATCCTGGGCAGGACCCTGTGTCCCCAGGTATCTTCGGGAGGCTGTGCAGCCTAGTGGTTCTCTGTGTGGGCCCTGGAGCCGGGGGGCTTCGGTTCAACTTCTTGCCTCTATATCCTTGGCAAGTTACTTTGGTTCTCTGTGCCTCAGCTTACTGATCTGTGAAATGGGCCTCAAGGCGGGGGCACAGCTGACAGATAGCATCAACTGGGTGCATGAGGCCCTGTGTCATTCTGTCCTTCCCCAGTGGGGGGGAGTCTTCGCTCCCGATTCAGGTCTCCCCACAAAGGCCACCTCCTCAGAGTGGTCTTCCATGACCGCCCTTTCTCCACGGGTCACCTCATCCCCTCCCATCACATGTCACTCCTGGGTAGCGTATTTTTATTTGTTTCTTTATATGGCCTGTGGCTCTCCCAGTAGAACACGAGCTTCGGGAGAAAAGACTCCATCAGTCCTGCCTGTGGCCGCATCCTGGTGCTGATAGGTTCTGGGACAAAGGAAGTACCAAGAAATATTTGTGAACAGAAGACCAGATCTTTTCACGTGCCCATCCCGGCTTCCCACCCGGCACAGGTCGATCTGGGTCCCGTCACACCTGGGCCAAGCACAGGGGAGCCCCCAGGAGATGCCGGACGCAGCTTCCATGGGTTACACGCCCCCAGCAAACATGCAAGGAGCCGTCCTCAGGCTGGGTGCCAGGGCTCCTGGGCCTCCCGGGCGCCATCGCCCGTCAAACCAGTTGTGAGTGATCCGTACACGTTGCCAAAACAGCGCCTGCTTCCTTCAGCTCCTTACCGTGGGACGCTGTGTTTCAGACTCTCCGGAAAGCCGGCACCCAGAGAGGTGCTTTCCACATCCCCAGATCCCCTCTCCCTTGAGGGGGAGAGTCGCAACGCCCCATGTCTGAGCGAGGAAAGGTTGGCAGATATCAGTCCCCGCCCCCTACCAGTTTTGCACAAGCAGTCCCAGAAGCCTGTATGGGTTGACACCTCCCAGAGTTTCCAAAACGTTTGGCTGGAAATAGGAAAAGTGGAACTACGTTGTGATACAGAGGAAAGCTGAGACGCCGGGCGAGCAAGCTCCCCTGGACTTTGCCTTTTCAGCAAAGAGCCTCCTTCAGCCCACAGGCCCCATCAGCAGCCAGCCTGGCCAGCGATAGCTCCACGGGCCTCCCACTTCCCGGACCCTCAGGCTCTTCTTCTGCTAAATGGGGGTGATGAGAGTTCTCACCTCACCAGTTAATACAAGAGCAGCACGAAATGCCGTATGTGTCACATGATGTACCTGCCATAAACCTACGTCCCCTCCCCCCGCACCCTGGATATTTGGGTGGTGGAGGACATCACTGATAGGTTATTTTCTCTATCTAAGAAGGTCTATCTCTTTGACTCCATTTCTGACCACCCACCCCCTCATTCACTGACTTTATGGATTCTTCAGTAAGACAAGCTCATTCCTACCTCAGGGCCTTTGCACTTGCTGTCCTCTCTGCCTGGAGCTCTTCGATATTTTCATGGCCACCTCCGGATCATTGTTCAGGTTTTATCTCAATGTCACCTCCCTAGAGAGGCCTTCCCTGCCCCTTCACCTCAAGATTCCCCGATCCCTCCCCCCAGCCCAGCTTCCTGCTCTGTTTTCACGACTTCCTCATGGGAGGTAGCCACAGCAACCATCTGCTTCTCCCACTAGAAGGTGGATTCTCTCCTTCCAAGAGGACAGAATCCACCTTGAATGGAATCTTTTTTTAAAGCTTCAAGCAAAGCACCAGGCTGTGCTCTCCACAGCCCACCCCAGGAGCCCTGCAGTTCTTGGGGGTCATGATGGGGCAGGTGGGGTGCCCTGGTGGAGGGGGTCACTGCGAACCATGGGCCGGATAGGACCGCCCACTGCGGGGCAGGATCCCCACCCGGGGAGGGTTTCTAACCACCTTAGCGGAGGCAGGTTTCAGAAGGGACCCTTGGTGGCCATGGTGGAGGCCGTCCACATGCTCTACCCGGTCTGCTGCTCGGGGGCCTGTGGGACCCCTGGGGGAGACAGAAAACTGGGAGTCAGGAAACAGGAACTCTGAGCCCATCTCAGCCACTCACTTGCTGTGTGACTTTGAGCAAGTCACTTCCCCATTCTGGGTCTCAGTTTCCTCAACAGTAAAATGGACAGAGTAAGACTGATGCCAGCTTTGCCTCCACTTTTGCCTCTTCCCAGCTGTGCTGTCCTGGGGGAGTCACTCCACACACCTGGGCGCATTCCCTAGGACCTCAAATGGGACGAGACTTGTATCCACCTCATAGGATTAAACTAATACTGATACTAATACTGACAGAAGCTTCCTTGCACTTAGTAAGTGCTCAGTAAATATCCGGCTCATGATCAGAGGCTGGGAATCTGCTCAGACGACTCCCAGGAAGAGGAGGAAGGACCTCCACCATGAACACGGCAGGGGATGCAGAAAGATCTTTTGTAAATGGTGGCGAGGCTGGAAAAAACAAAAGCGTGAGCCGGGAGGAGGAGTAGAGGGTGTGTTTCCACCTGGGCTGGTCGCTGGGCGTGAGCTGGTGCCCGCTTTGGACACAGCTGGCATTTTTAGCAGCAACCTGGGGTCTGGACCTCTTGGCTCCCAGCTGCTCATTAAGTGAAGCCATCTGATTCCTCGACGCGGGACAGGTAACCAGCAAAGAAACCAAGATGGCTGGGAGACCCACCCCTGACACATTCCTCCCTTCTCAGAGCTTTGAGGGGGTCAGAGAGTTTGGGGACCAGGAAGAAAGCGTAGTCTGGGAAATATTAACTGCACACCCACAGCTGACCAGACGGGCAGAACCCACAGTGACTTCCAGGCGAGTCCGGGGCTGGAGAGTGGCTCAGCCAGAAAGCCGCCTTCTAAAGGCTCGACCACAAGCAAACGTGAGCCATGTTACGAGTGCGGCAAAGTCAAGGCTGGACAAGCCCAGTTCTTTCCTGAGTCCTGTCGGCAGGAAAACCATCCAGAAAGTGTGCACTCAGAGCCCTTTCTCGTGGAACTTCAGAAGGCAAAGGGGTAGAGTGGGGATGAAAAGACCCAGATTTTGGTCTCGGCTGTCTCCTAGCAGCTGTGTCACTGTGGGCAAGTCGCTCCCACTCTCTGTATCCGTGTAAAAAGGGTAAAACTAAGGACTAAGAGTCTCCTAGAGGCTGTGCCGTTGTAGGATTATACGATTCAAAGGCTCCTTGGCATCTGAGTTTTTTGCTCTCTCTCTGAAAACCTAAAGGGCAGTGGGGAGGGGGGGGGAAGGGGTGGGGGGTGTTGTTTGCACAGAGGAAATCAAAATCAAGTTCTAATCCTTTAGGTTTTCAAAAGCCATGCCCAAATCCTGAGATTGCCAGGAATCTGTCCGTTGTAAGAGACAGAAAGCCCAGCTCAAACCAGCTTGAGCAAAAAGGCATGTTTATTTGTTCCCGGAATGTAAAGATGTGTTGGTTTCAGGAATGGTGGTATCCAGGGGCTCAAATAATGTCACCACCTTGTTTTTCCTCTCACCCCAGTTCTGTAATTCAGAACGACGTTTACCTAGTGGCAGCTAATCCCCCCTCCAGGCTCTAGCACCTGTGTCTTCAGCAGCCCTGATGGAAAGAGATTTCCTTTCCTGTTTGTTCCAAGGAAACTCCAAGGATTGCTTTGGATTTGCCAGCCTTGTTCGCATGTGCATCCCTGAACCAGTCCCTGAGGTCTGGGTTTAAATCCAGCCCCACCATTTACTATATGTGACCTAGGATGAGGAATTAGCTGCAGTCGGTTTCCCACGGCTGTGATGACAAATTACCACACACTTAGTAGCTGGAAGCAACACAAAATTATTATCCCTGAGTTCTGGACGTCAGAAGTCCAACATGGGCATCACTGGGCTAAAATCAAGGTGTTGGCAGGGCTGATTCCTTCTGGGGGCTCTAGGGGAGAACCGCTTTCTTTGCCGTTGCTGCCTTCCAGAGCCGGCCCCCCGCCTTCACTGTGGCCCCCTCCCCCACCTTCAAAGCCAACAATGTCCACCGAGTCTTCCTCACATCACATGACTCTGACGCTGCCCACCTGCCTCCCTCTTTGACTTATGAATACCCTGTGATTCCGCTGGGGCACCTGATAACCCAGGATCGTCTTTCCATCTCAAGGTCAGCTGATTAGCAACTTTAATTCCACCTAATCTTCCTTTGCCACGAAACGTAACATGTTCACAGGCTGTGGGGATTCGGCTGTGGACAGCTGGGAGGCCACTATTCTGCCCACCACACTCACCTCACTGCCATTGTCTGTAAAATTGGACAGTAGCATTTGTCCCTCAAAGGATCATGCTGAGGCGGAAAGGAGAGCTCTCAGCATAGAGCCTGGCACACAGTAGGTGCTCAACAAGTGAACAGGTCACCCACCAGCCTCAGAATCTGTGGACTTACTCACGAGCATTTCTGAGGAGCTTCATAGTTATGTTGGAAGAAAGGCAGCACATGGTTTGGGTGACAAGCAATGTCGAATAGAATAAGGACTCAAGGGTGCAATGCCCCACGTCCCGGGGCTACCTCTGTGACTGCCATTTGGACAAGGCGGAGAGGGTATGTTTTTACCAGACACCACCCCATGGGAGGGCCCAAGAGAGAAGGAAAAACGCCAGAGCCACCCAGGAGGGTGGCGGCAGCTCTGTAACAAGGACACTGGGGGTTACTGACACCTCACCCCACTCGCCATCCCTCTGTCCACTCGTCCCAGATTAGAAGCGCAGCCCTTGGTGGCTGGAGCACACGGGGCACTGGGCACATGTGGCTGCTTGATTGACAGTCTGCATCTGAGTAACGACGGGATGCAGAGAGGTTTAGTGAGGCGGGGTCCCAGCTGCTCTGCCAGCCCCCACTGTCCTGGCGGCTATATGGGGCTCCGCCGTTGTCTGGCAGCACGTGGCCCGGGACACAGTCAATGTAAGGAAACGTTCGGTGAATGAAGATGCAGCAGGGAGGGAACTGAAGCTGGGGTCCGAGCATTGGTTCTGCCGCTGCCCGGCTCTGAGCCTCAGTTTCCCCATCTGCAGGTGAGAGAACCCCTTGCTGCTGAGCACACAGTGTGCCCTCTTTAAATGGCCGCTGCAGGGGGCACCAAGAGCGGCAAGGACTGCCCTCATCCTCAGCTGCCTCCCAGCCTCGGCCTCCGTGGATCTCCAGTCTGGGTCCCATGGGGACTGTTGGGGTTGAAGAGACTAATTCTGCCCATTCATGAGCCCGCTTTATAAACGAGGACTTGGAGGCACAGAGAGGGGAAGGAACTGGCTGAAGATCACACAGCTTAGAGGAGGGCGGGTCAGGTGCCCCAGCCCCAGCTTCAGCATCCCAGCGGAGTGGCCAGCAGGAGCCTGCTCTGCTTACCTTTCCAGGTAGCAAATAAGAGAGAAATGTGGCCAAACAATGGGAAATGCCAACCCGACCCCATCCCTTCCTCTCTTTCCCTTCCCTGCCCAATGTTTCTGAGAGCTTAATTACAGGTTTAATGATCCCTCTTACACAGTCACTGTCGTTCTAACAGTGGTGCGAGCCTCTGGTAAAGCCCTCATCCCAATCAACCTTGTTTTTATTGATTTGTAAGCAGCTCAATTGTCTGGGAAAAGACAACCCACCAGCCGGCATCTCTCAGTCCCACTGCATCACGGTGACACGCAGCGGCTGAGGCCACCCGCGGGCAGTTGGGGCCTCTGTGATGTATGTCCACAGATGCACAGTAAATGACACCCCATAATCTGGGGGGACAGGCAGGAACCATGCTGCATTGGCTGAAGCGTTGGAAATAATTCTGCATCTCAACATTTCTCCATGTCTAGACAAGAAGTACTGCCTGCCTGCCTAAAATATTAAAATTTCATATGCTACTCCCAGAGAGGCCCTTTGGTTGTAAACATACAGAGACAATTTGAGTTTTCTTTCTTTTCCTTCAGGTTTCCTCTTTATAGCCAGTTGTGTACGTTGCAGAGCTGGAGAGGCACCGTGAATTTCAGGACCCAGGTACTCCCCACCTTCTCATTCGTGTCCTGGTTTCACGTCTGGTACAAGTCCTACATCTGTCACTCGGCAGTTGTTTGCGCCCTCAGTTTCCTCATCTGAGAAATGGTGGTGATAATTCTGATCTCACTGGGTAATTGTTGGGCTGGATGAAACATTAAACAAGATAACCTCTGTGCCGGGTTGAAATGTCCTCCTGAAATCCACATCCACCTGGAACCTCAGGATGTGATCTTGTTTGGAACTAGAGTCCCTTCAGGTGTATCGAGTTAAATGAGGCATCCTGGAGCAGGGCTGGACCTCGTCCAATATGACAGCTGTCCTCAGAAGGAGAGGCGAGAGAAACAGAGACAGCAGACACTGAGAGAGTTAACTAGTCAGTTCAGGCTGCCATAGCAAAAGACCACAGATGGGGTGGACAGGGGGTGCTTAAACAACAGACATATATTTCTCACAGTTCTGGAGGTCACAAGTCCAAGATCAGGGTGCCAGCATGCAAGTTCCGTGGTGTCTTTTCTTATAACGGCACTAATCCCGTCATGGGGCCCCACCCTCATGACCTCATCTAACCCTAATTACCTCCCAAAGACTCCACCTCCTAATAACATCACACTGGGGGTTAAGACTTCAATAGACAATTGGGGTGGGGGACACAATTAATCCATAACAAACAGAGAGGAGAAATACACAGAGAGAATCCATGTGACGACAGAGGCAGAGATTGGAGTGATGTGCCTACAAGCCCGAAATGACAAGATATGTCAGCAAACACCAGGACCCAGGAAGAGGCAGGGAAGGATTCTCTCCTCAGAGAAAGCCTGGTCCTGCCAACACCTTGATTTCAGACTTCTATCTTCAGAACTATGGAAGAATAAGAGTCTGTTGTTACATCACTCTATTTGTGGTTACGTTGTTACAACTTCCCCAGGAAACAAATACAATAATGATTTGTGGAATACTTGGCACACGCAGGCACCCATCCTCACAACCATGCTTTGAAATATAGAGATGCCTATTAGCCCATTTTGCAGATGGGGAAACCAAGCTCCCAGGCACTCAAGTGACTTGCCCAACCTCATACTCAGGGAGTTCCTCTACCCCTCCTGCTTGGCCTCACCCACAGTTCAGGAGAGAATCCTGGGCAGGAATGGGAAGATACTCCCTGCCCTCAGTCCCTCCTGCCCTGCCACAATTGCGGTGCCTATGTCTGCGTTCCCCAGGCCAGAGCTCATCTTACTCCTGGAATGCAATTCAGTGCTTCTGGGAGACGATGTTTCACAGAAGCCTAACACCTAAGTCCGAGGGGCATCCTGCTGGATCCCTCAACAGATATTAACGGGGCACCTACTTTGTGCCAGGCTCTGTTCTAAGCCCCGCAAGCCGTCAGTGAACCTGACACACCAGGGAGGGCCTGCCCTCCGGAGCTCCGTGCTGCAATGGGGCACCCTGAGGAGTCTGGACTGGGGGCAGAGGAGGGGCTTCCTGTCGGTGGTGACTGCCGCACTGAGAGCTGGGGAGGTTGGGCAGCTGAAGCAGGGCTGGGAGGTGGCAGTGATGGGGAACTCTTGTCCGAGGAAGCAGCAGCACGAGCAAGGGCCTGTGGGTGGGAGATGGTGGGTCCACATGAGGAACTGAGAGGTCCAGTGCACCCGTAGCCTGGGCGTGAAGAGATCAGGCGGTAGGAGAAAAGAGCAGAGAGGCAGGACCCCGGCAGATGGGGCTGGGTGCCGGGGCTGTCCTGAAGGCTGTGACGAGCCGCAGAAGGGCTCATAGAAGGAGCACGTGTGCAGTTTGGAAAGCTTGCTCCCCCAGGGGGACACTCTTCCT
Organism: Stenella coeruleoalba; assembly: GCF_951394435.1. Classification (NCBI taxonomy): domain Eukaryota; kingdom Metazoa; phylum Chordata; class Mammalia; order Artiodactyla; family Delphinidae; genus Stenella; species Stenella coeruleoalba. Next base: position 5,282,753 of record NC_137161.1, read on the forward strand.
TCCAGGCCCCATCTTTCTCCATAGGCAGGGCTGGGGGCTCCCTGGGTCCTCCCTCCACAGGTGGGGCCCAGGACCTCCTCAGAGGCTCGCAGCCCTGAATGGGGAAGCCTGGGGTTTGCACCTGCAGGGACGTCTAAGGTCACAGTGAGTGGTGGCACCAGACAGGAGGGGACAGACAAGGGCAGACACCTGAGCAGGTATCCACAGAAGGCCCAAGGCATGCGGCCACCAGTCCACCTGCAGAGGAGCCAGCTGGTCAGGGCAGCCACGCAAGCCGGGAACGGGAGCCGGGTGGGCCCCATAATCCAATATGACCAGTGTCCTTGTAAGAAGGCAGCCATGTGAAGACACGGACACACAGGGAGAGGGGCACGGGATGACGGAAGCAGAGACTGGACCGGCGCAGCTACAAGTCAAGGAACACCAAGGACAGCTGGCAGCCACCAGAAGCCAGGAAGAGGCAAGGAAGGAAGGAGACCCTACCGTTGCGGGAGGGAGCACGGCCCTGCCCACACGCCTTGGTTTGGGACTTCTGGCCTTCAGAACGCTGAGAGAATACATTTCTGTTGTTTGAAGCCAAGTTTGTGGCACTTTGTCACAGCGGCCCGGAGGAAACTGGTACACATTTTACAGATAACGACTCTGGGCCTCCGTAGAGGATGTGAACAATGTCAGGTCACACGCTGGGACCAGTAGGACCCAGCCTTCCAACTTGGGTCCACTCCCACCCCTGCTAAGGCCATGTCTGTTCAATTAAATGTTTGTGGAGCTCAAACAAGACCTGTGTCCTCAGGAGGGGTTCCCAGACTGCCCCGGCCCACGGTGGCCTCACCTCTCATGAGCTTAAAGCCCACCTGGGGGCAGCACCCCATGGATGAACTCACCCTGCTGCGTGGCCCTGCTTGGTCTTGAACTGCCCCACTGCTCCCCTCCACACACACACACACACACACACACACACACACACACATCCCAACAAGCATATGCACACATCCGTGCAAGGCACACACACACGGCCAAGAAGAGTGCAGGGAGCTCAGTGATGATGTGGGTCGATGTCCTTTGAATTCCCACTTCCCAGCTCTGCTGCTGCTGTATTGCAGTACACGTCAGCCAACTCCCAGCAGACACGGTAGAGCACCTGCAGCCTCCTGCAAACGCACGAGGGCAAGACAGAGTCCGGTTCTGAGACACCAGGATGGAAAAGATCCGGAACATCATCAGAATGGAGACGCTGAGGCCCAGGAAGGGGGAGGGCCCGCTTGGCCAGCAGGTCTGAGCCTGGGCAGAGAGGGACACCCAGCCCCTGTGACCCCCTTGGCAGGCTGCCTGATCTCAAGGACATGGCAAGTTACCAAGAGCCCGGCTCGGGAGTGAGGGAGCCACAGGCAGACCCTCGCTCTGCTCCCTACCGGCTGGGCCATCGGCCAACAGGTGGGTGCTGGGCACCTCTCCTGGGGCCAGCCCCGGGCCAGGCTCGGGGGCTGCCTGATGAGCAGCAAGGAGCTGGCTACCGTTCCCAGGGATGCACAGTCTAGCAGAGCAGAATGACACTAAATGAACCCCGGGTTGCTTCTCACACACACAGCAGACTTACGGGGGGAGTTGAGTATAAGCATTCAGCTTCCCCAGGAATAAGCGTGGAGGGGAATGCCCATCAGGAGGGGCCGAGCCCTCCAGCACGCGGCCCACAGATCTGAGCCGGAGGCTGAGCTGCCATCTCCTCAGTTCCTCTGCTCAGAGCTGAGCACCCCGCGGGTGAAGGATGACGCTGCAGCTTAAAGATGTCATTTTCCACGCAACGTGGTCCCAAGGCCAGGGCTCCATCCGGCGTCCGAGCTCTGCATGGAACGCATCGCCTTGCCGGCCTTATGCTATCAATCTTGGCAAATCCAGGCTCGGGCTGAGCCCTCTCCGTGGTCCGCAGTGGACACTCCTGGTTGCCCAGACAGCATCCATTCCCCTGTTCCACTGCCCTCTCAGGGCCTTGAAGTTCCTGTGTGCACGGGATTGCCAGACAAAATACAGCATAGCCAGTTAAATTTGAATTTCAGATAAACAGTGAATAACATTAATACGTTTAGATATATATCCATATCTATGTATACTTATAATATATAAGTGTAAATATAAATTATAATACATTACACGTACGGCTTAATATATATATATATATACTTGTTAATTTATATGTTGGACATTCTAAAAATCTTGTACTCAAACTTCTTCATTGTTTATCAGGAATTCAAGTTTACCTGGCCCCCTGCTGAGCATGGCCCATGCTCTGTTCGGGGACAAGCCCTGGCCAGGTTAGCCAAGCAGCCCTGGGTCCCGGTCCAGCCACAGGCCCTGCTTCCAAGATGGGTCCCTGGCCCCAGACGGAAGTGAACTGCTTGGGCTCTTGCAGAAGTGAACTTTCTCTTTCCTACTATTTTAAACCTGGAAGAAAACAGTGACAAGAGACACTGACTGTCACCTTTGGCCAAGTGCAGGCTGGTCTGAGGATGATGTCAACACAGTGGACACAGAGGGGCAGGTGGGGGACTCTGGCCCAGCCGTATTGCTGGAGCTGCTGAAGCCACAGCAGCTTCTGACTTTCTAGGTTTAGCAGGTCCCCAAACCTTCCCTTCATTATTAAAGTCAGTTGGAGTTGAGTTTTCTGGGGCAGCCAACCCACGCTGCCTGTCTTGTGCGTGGGCTTGTCCCTTGAGCCCTAGTCTCCCTAATGAAGGTGAGTCCCCAGAATTAACATCACTCAGTCCCCGGGCACCCGCGGGCTTTTCCAGCAACAAAGCATCCACTCCAGGGGCCTCCTGGGTCTGACTCTTCTTGTCTGGGCTCGCCGACCCTGGCAATGCGTAGGGCCTGTTGGACCCAGGAGCCCTGCCCAGCTTTGGTCTCCACCGTCTCCGCACTGATTTATCTTCTCGAGGAATTCCTCACCTGACTGCGGTCCAGGGTACAGCGTCAGACACCCATCGCCGAGCCTGACTGATAAACCTTCACGAGGGGAGCAAGAGGAAACTTGTCTTACTGTTTCCGACACACGGAGCCAGGGGCGGCTCCCAGCCAGGGAAGGCGTTCTGCTTCTGGAATTCTTTGGGTGTTTAACAATGGAACAAGAATCACGAGTGTCTCCACAGGCCCAAATGGGAAGCAGAGCCGAGAGGACCCTCACCCTTAAACGAAACCGCCCCTGAATCTCGCCCCAGCTGGCGTTCAGCCGTGTTCTCCTTGTTGCTTTTCCTGGTTCTGACCCCATGTCTAGGTGGGATCCCAGACCAGGCAAGAATGAGGGAAGCTAGTGTCAGCGCAGGCAGAGAACCCATCTTCCACCCTGCAGACTGCATGCACGGAAGAATCTGCATGAGAAACGAAATAGATTCCTGGGGTTGGAAGAGGTGGCGGCCCGCAGTGGTGCTTGATTTTCCTGAGGCAGGCAGTGGAGTCTCTTTGCTGGACACTCAGTCCTCACAAGGGCCCCCAGCTCGCATCAATGCGAGGCACCCAGCTTTCCTACTGTTTTACAATTATAAACGCATCACACACTTGTCGGAACAAGCCAGGTGACCAAGATGCATGAAGCGGAAGTTGACTTCTCCCACCCCTCCCCTCCCCCACTCCCAATCCCACACTCTGCCATCCACACCTCTTCTCTGTTCCCCCCCCAAACACCCCTCGAAGACCCCGCAAAGTGTAATCGCGCAATAAACACCACTCAGAACTGTTTTACAGAAACCTGTGCTGGCATCTTCCCAGATCTATTCATGTGGCCCTAACTGTGACTTTCCATAGCAGCAGATATTCCTCACTTTACCCTGCGCATGACATTTAGGCTGTTCCTGGTTTTGTTTTGTTAACTACAAACCACCCTGCCATTGACATCTGTGCATGCAGGTGTGAAAGCCAAGAGACTGAACAATTGTAATTGCGCGGCACCATCCTGTCGGAAGGAGGTGGCCTCCAGTGTCTGGAGTGGGCGGTCAGAGGAGGCCAGCTCTGAGAAGAGCTCCTGGGACGGTGAAGTCCCCAGGCTTTTACTTCTCTAAGATCCATTTGTACAGACGGGATTGTTCAGTTAGGGATGTGCACTCTTCTTTTAATATAAATCACCAGCATTTCTTTTTCTGCAAATGATACAAAAATCTTACATCGACTTCTATGCACGGGGCCTCGGGGCTGAGTGAGCTGAGGGCCTTAGTGCACAATACACGCCATGAGTTGTGTCCACAAGCAGGAAGGCACTTCCTTTGCAAAGATGGGTGGCGTGTGAACTGCAGAGGAGAAGAGAAGACAGCAGGACCTGCACAGTGATGGGTCCCACGTCGTCACCCACACCCCACCAGGCCGCTGGGGCGGGGGAGGGGGGCGGGACCGGGCTGCACCAGCCCAGCAAATGTCCTGAGGACGACGCTGAGTGGTCACAGCTGATTGCTGTGTGGAGTCCTTTGATCCTTTCAAATACACTGCTGAAAACTCCTTATTTGTACGTATGCAAAAGAATGGAGTGAATCCAGAACTGTTGGGAACTGCTATTCTAGGCCAGCTCGGCATGATTGAAATGTAATGCAAGCCACATTTAAAAGTTTCTAGTAATCCCTTCTAAAAAAAAAAAAGAGGTAAAAAGGAAGAGGTGACATCATTTTTTTTTGGCCACGCCATGTGGCTTGAGGGATATTCGTTCCCCGACCAGGGATCAAACCCAGGCCCCAGCAATGAAAGCACCGAGTCCTAACCACTGGACCGCCAGGGAATTCCCAACATTAATTTTAATAATATATGAACTTAACACAAAATATCCAAAATCTTATCCTTTCAACGTGCAAGCCAATTGTTGACATTTTCACTTGAAAATACCAAGACTGTGAAATCCACCACATATGTTATACTTGCTGCACAGCTCAGTTCAGACCAGCCACATTTTAAGATGCCTTACTGGACAAATCTAGAATGTTCTGGGCTTGGAGGACCACTACATGCATCCATCCAATGGGTACCTACTGAGCCCCTGCCCCAACCCCGGGGTTTGCTGTGCCGTGAGGAGACAGACGGGGACCTCTCAGCCCCAGGACCCTGTCAGGTTGTTCCCAGCACCCATTTAAAAGCTTCCATGATGGGATGGAGGTTCCGCATCACCCCCAAAGAAATCAGTTATTAAAGCAGCTGTTATGTCCTTTTCAGCCCCTAAAACTGGTTCTGCCTTTTGGAAGCACAAGAGATGCACCAGCTCCTTCTTCCCCTCGGACCTTCACTCATTCGTCCATCTCTCGTTCACTCAGCAGTATTTACTGAGCACCTACAATGGGCCAAGCTCTGTTCTCAGTGCCGGGGGTACAACTGTGAACGGCACCGACCCAGTCCCCGCACTCAGAGCTCAGAGCTGAATGGGGCAAATATGCGAACAAGCAGGTAGTTAGAAGCCCAGGGGAGGCCTGTGGGAGCCCCGAGGAGGGGGCCTCACCTGATCTTGGGAGCAGCAGTCTTGCCAGAGGGAACAGTCTTGAGATAAGACTTGGGAGGTTAGGGCAGTTATCTTGAGGGGCAGGGGGAGGCGGAGGCGTGCTTGTAGGCAGAGCGAACAGCATGTGCTAAGGTCCAGGGGTGAGAGGGGGCCTCTGGGGGGCCTGGAGCTCTCCCACGGCTGAGATGCAGACCTGTGCTAGAGGCAGAGAGGCACGAGACGGGTGGGAGGCGTTGAAGGAGTCAGCGGGGGCTGCACAGGGCATGCTGAGGAGTTTGGAATGGTCTAGATTTTATCCCAGAGGCACACTGCGGAAGACTGGAAGACAGAGAGCCCTCCCACGACTTGCCCCCAAGCCTTCCCCTCCCTCTCCCCCTCCCCATTCCCCCCTCAAATAACCAGGCATCCAGACCTTGGGGCTCCCTGGTTTTTCCAGCTGTTACAGTTTGCCAGGAGCTGGACCCCTGGCTTCTCTGAAGGGCTCGGAGGTGAGGGATTGAGGGGTGCCGAGTTCACCCAGGACGAGGGCTACCACCCTCCTCGCTGGCATCCTCCTTCCCATCCTGCCCCGCAAGTCCATTCTCCACAGACCGCCCCCCCCGCCGCCCCCGGGATCTTCTCAACAGCCAGACAGGCCCCGTCCCTTCCCATCGCCCTCCCAAGGCCAACCAGGCCCATGTGGTCAGCCCCGGCCCTGCTCCCGTGTCCTCCCTCTAGGCCTCACTACTCTCCCACCACGTGGGCCGTCTTCCTTTTCCCCAAACATTCTGAGATGTTTCCCACCTCAAGGTCTGTGCACGTGCCATTCCCTCTGCCTGGAAGGCTCTTCCGCACCCCACCCGACCCCTTGCAGGCTGGGGCCCTCAGGTGTCAACAAAGCTGGCGTCTCCTCCAGACACCAGAGGTGGCGCTTCCGCCCTTGATGCCTTGGTGGCATGGCCACGGCCTGTCATTACTTTGTGTTTGTGACTGTTCGCTCTCTGCCCCTCCCCCAGCCCCCCAGCAGACCGGGAGCTCCTGCTGTCACACCCCCAGCATGGAGAACACTGCCAAGCACGGAAGAGGAAGCCAGCGGATACGTGTTGAATGAATAAATGACGTTGTTCAAACGTTTCCGAGCCAAGTGCTCTTCGGCTGTAAAATGATAATCCCAGTCCCCCCTCCCCAGGGTTTTCGGGGGTCCTGAGACGCTGTATGTGAAGCCCTCAGAGTCAGGTACGGCCGGTGGCGACTGCTCGGTGACCGCCAGCCCTCACGCCACCTGCGGCTCCAGCTAGCAGGACGCTTGAGAGCACAGATTCCGGACCCAAACTGCCCGCTTCCTCCACGTCTGGGCTGGTGACCTTGGGCACGTCTGCAGCCAAATCTTCATCTATGTAAAGCGTGCGCTGCTGCAAGGATGAAAGAAACGGACGCCGTGGAGATCTTAGCAGGTCCCTGGTGACGGAGAGCACCACAGAAATGGCAGCTGAAGTTACTCGGCACACGTCTCTCTGGCTCAGCTGGAATTCCCTGGAAAACAGAGCTGGAGGCCGAGCTCGGCCCTGACACTTGACTGTGGAGTGCAGTCCCAGGAAGCAAGAGTGAGAAGAGGGAGAGGCTGGCATCACCAAGCCAGCCACCGCTGCCTGCTCGCTCAGGCAGGATGTCCCGGGAGAGGCCGTGAGACCCCTTCCTCCCAGACCAGTCTGCCTGCAGAAGGAGGCGAGGCTGACTCATCTCCTGTCCCACCTGGTCAGTGTTCTACCCTGGTGGGTGTCGACTGCCCCCCCATACTCTTAGACCGTGCTGCTTGGGACAGCCACTGGAGAAACCAAAGCATCTGAGGGTCCCCTTTGTGTGAACCTGGGCCCCCAAGTCCAAGGGCAAAACGGGGGCTTCGCTGAAGCCAGACCCTCGCCAGGGGCCGGGAGGTCCAGGGGTGGGGCGTGCAGAGGTGCAGGGATGTGACAACAAGGGAGGCGGCTAGTGGTTTGCAACCCTGGGGACAGAGCGCTGCTTTGCTGGGGAAAGCATCCGAGGCCCCAGGAGCAGGTGGGACCGTGTGGAGCCCGGAGTGACACATAAACTGGGCTGGCGCCCTCACTCCGCACCACCTGCACGGCTATACCCACCCCACCATCTCCACGACAGGCCCGGTAATCGTCCCACACCAACTTGTGGGAAACAAATCAATTACTATTTCTAAAGCACTAGGATCAGTGCCCTGCATACAAAAGCACCACCTAAGAGTTTGTGAACAAGTGAACGAATCTAGGTATTTTTCGTGAAAAGGGTGCGGGTGGTTTCCGGTCTGTATTTGATGTATTTGATTTTTCTTCGGCCAGCGTTGGATAGATGGCGGCTCCCTTCGGGGCGAGGGTGTGGCGCGCGGGCCGGCCTCGCGCCACTGCTCCCAGCGCCCTGGCTGTGCAGTTGCCACCCTCGGTGGCCGTGGCTGCTGCAGGGACTCCGCCATTATCCCAGAGTCAGAACCGGTGCTCCAAGTGTCATTTCAAACTAAAATAAGACGGGGGAGTTCATTTATGCCGAGACTACGGTATTTTCCCGAGCTGCCTGCAGGACAGAAGAATAAAAAATTTATCCTTAATCGCATTTTGCTGAATTTCGCCTCAGGAGATTTCCTCCCCGCAGGAGTTTGGAAGGATTCCAGTCTGTGCTGCATCCCCTTCCTCAGCCAGCCTCCTGCCTCTCTTCTCCTCTTTGGAGACTCTGCGGCCACAGCCTGTCTTCTCTTCTTCCTGTCTTCACCCCGGAGACATGTCTGGACACTGGTCACCCCACCCCAGGCAACTCTGGGAAGGAAAGGGAAAAAGCAGACAGCCCCATAATCAACTTCCCCTCCCTTTCCCCCTCCTCCCGCCTGTAGATGTGTGAGAAGACAGAACAACAGGGCACTAAAAGGTGCGAAAAATTAAGGGGGTGCACAGAGAGGTGGTAAAGCAAGGTCCAGGACACTAGATGATACAGTGATAACAACAGTTACGCATTTAAAAAGCAATCCATGTTTATGAATGTGTATTATGTAAATGCAGAAAGAAAAAGCTAGAAAGATACCCAACAAACTTTTTTTCTTTTTTGCTTTTTTTTTTTTTTTTTTTTGCGGTACGCGGACCTCTCACTGTTGTGGCCTCTCCCGTTGCGGAGCACAGGCTCTGGACGTGCAGGCTCAGTGGCCAAGGCTCACGGGTCTAGCCTCTCTGTGGCACGTGGGATCTTCCCGGACCGGGGCACGAACCTATGTCCCCTGCATCGGCAGGCGGACTCTCAACCACTGCACCACCAGGGAAGCCCCCCAACAAACTTTTAACAGTGGTTCCTCTGGAATGGGGCATGAAGTGAGAAATAAGAAAAACAAAGAGGGGACTTCTGATTTCTGCTCCATGCGTACTTCTCTGCTGTTTACATTTTTTAAAAGTAACTTTTTAAATTTTAATTTAAAACATTAAAAGGGGATATCCAGGGCTTCCCTGGTGGCGCAGTGGTTGAGAGTCTGTCTGCCGATGCAGGGAACACGGGTTCGTGTCCCGGTCCGGGAAGATCCCACATGCCGTGGAGCGGCTGGGCCCGTGAGCCGTGGCCGCTGAGCCTGCGCGTCTGGAGCCTGTGCTCCGCAACGGGAGAGGCCACAGCAGTGAGAGGCCCGCGTACCGCAAAAAAAAAAAAAAAAAAAAAAAGGGGGGGGAATATCCAATGAGATTAAAAATAAATTCAAACTGTATTATATCGCTTTTTGGCAAATATGTGGGGAATTGCTATATGCTACCAATGGCAGTGTATACTGATAATCACCTGGTGGATGACTTTTCAGTATTTGTGGAAATTTAAATACACAAGCCAGCACCCAGCACCTCCATTTTTCTGAGATGCGTGCACTAAAGAGACAGGCAAGGACATCCACTGTGGGACTGTCCACAATACCAAAGACTGACATCCTAAAAGTCCCTCCGTAGGTGGCTGGTAGAATAAACTATGGGGTGTCCAAACGGTGACGTCCACTACAGCCTTTAAAGGCACGAAACAGAGTTACACCTGCTGAACGAGGGACGCCCTGGGTACACACATAAGTATATGCAAACACGTAGTAGGGCGCCTCCAAAGGAACGCACCAAACTGATCCCCGTGGATGGCAGCCACCGTGCTGCTCTCCAAATACTTCCGACCCACTCCGCTTCCTGACTGCCTCGAGGTTGGGTGGGACCATGCGACCACATCTGGCCCATGAGTGGTGAGCAGCAGTGTCCCAGGATCACTTAAATGATGCTGGGCGATCCCCGCGAGCTCTTTTCTCTGGCCACGTTCCTTTGAACAGCCACATTCAAGATGGTGGCTCTGCACTGACCTCGTCCCCATGAGCAGAGCCCCCTCCCAACCAAGATGTACATGTGGCTTTGAACCCTGGAGAACTGGGCTCTTCGTCTTTACCCTTGTGGAAGAATAACCCAGCCTCCCTCGACACGTGCTCCGTGTCGCTCCCACCCAGGGGTTAGGGGTTTGGGCAGCTGGGCCAGGCCCCTGCCGGCCTGGTCTCCCACCACTGGCCCCGTTCTCTGCTTCTGGCCACAGCTGTCCCCATGGCGCCAGCAGACCCCGTGAGATTGAGAACCGTGTCGTCTTTTTTTTTAATTTAATTTTATTTATTTTTTTATACAGCAGGTCCTTATTAGTTATCCATTTTACACATATTAACGTGTACATGTCAATCCCAATCTCCCCATTCATCCCACCACCCCACTTCCGCCACCTTCCCCCCCTTGGTGTCCATACGTTTGGTCTCTACATCGGTGTCTCTATTTCTGCCCTGCAAACCGGTTCATCTGTACCATTTTTCTAGGTTCCACATATATGCGTTAATATACGATATTTGTTTTTCTCTTTCTGACCTACTTCACTCTGTATGACAGTCTCTAGGTCCATCCGCGTCTCTACAAATGACCCAATTTCCTTCCTTCTTATGGCTGAGTAATATTCCAATATACCACATCTTCTTTATCCATTCGTCTGTCGTTGGGCATTTAGGTTGCTTCCATGTCCTGGCTATTGTAAATAGTGCTGCAATGAATATTGGGCTGCATGTGTCTTTTGAATTATGGTTTTCTCTGGGTATATGCCCAGTAGTGGGATTGCTGGGTCATATGGTAGTTCTATTTTTAGTTTTTTAAGGAACCTCCATACTGTTCTCCATAGTGGCTGTATCAATTTACATTCCCACCAACAGTGCAGGAGGGTTCCCTTTTCTCCACACCCTCTCCGGTATTTGTTGTTTGTAGATTTTCTGACGATGCCCATTCTAAGTGGAGGTATCACCTCACACCAGTGAGAACCGTGTCTTCTTCTCAATGGCATTCCAGAGCCGAGCACTCAGTAGGTTTCAGCCAACATTGGTGGAATGAAATAAATGAATTCATTTCTCAGGAAGCGTCCAAGAGACTTGACGGGTCCTTGTCAGATCTGGTCCCAGAGGAAGGCGGAAACTTTCCATAGTTCTTCCTTCTTTCACGGCGGCAGAGAGTGCCAGCTGCCGCCCCATGGCCACGCTCCCCACCTCCTTCCTGAGCAGCAGATCCCAGCTAATGGCCTACGGGTCCCTGCTGCCCTTGCAGCTCGAGCACAATGAAATGAGCGTGGATGCTGACCGGAGCTGTGGGAGGAGGGGCTCCTTAAGAGGTGGACAGACAGCCAGGGGTGCCCCTTTTGCCCTGTCCCCTGTCATTGACTGGGTTCCCTCACAAGCTGACTCTGAGTCAAGGATTCAAGCGTAATGGATTTTTTCAGAGCAGCGCCATGGGGAGGTGAGTCGGAGAAAGGGAGGAACGGTGCAGAGCACACGGATGGGCAGTCACTGCTGTGGGCAGCGACTCAGTGCTGCTGGGACCTTCGGGGAAACGGTGCAGGACACACCTCTCAGACTTATCCCACCAGGAGGCGAAGAAGCTGAGGTATTTATCCGCCAGCTCTTGTTTATCTCTGAGGACGGCTTGAGGGTACTTCCTGTTTTCAGCTCCTGTTCCTGAGCTGAGAGTGAATCTCCTGGCAGAGTCATGGGGGCTTACAGTAGGGCAACCTTGGCCTATATAAGAACAGTGAGAGTCATCAGCAGTTCTTCTTATACTCCCAGTCCCTTTCTTCCTCCCTGGAACACAGAGTTGATGTCCGGAGTTTCAGCAGCCATATTTGACCATGAGGCAAACCTAGGTATGGAAACCACACGCTAAAGATGGAAAAGCAAAACCACAAAAACAAAAACCAAAATAACAAGAATAATACCTGGGTCTTAACTAACACCACAGAGCTGCCATCACAACCTACTTTCAAACCAGAGAGGTAAATAAATTCTCATCTTAAGCCACTAGTATTTTAGATGTTTGTCAGCAGCAACCAAACGCTCCTGACTGACAGGTCATGCAATGGCCATGTTCCTCACTCCTGTTCCGAGCTCTAATAATGCTGCCATGGATGATCATGAGAGGGAGGAGGGGGATACTCTAATGATACCAAAATAACAGCTAACACATAATGTCTCTTCTGCACTTAAGCACTTTATGTGCCTTAACCTGTTTAGTCTTCATAACAACCCCAAGAAACAGATACTATTTCCATTTCACGGATGAGACTGAAACACAGAGAGGTTGAGCCACTTGTCCAAAGTCACACAACGAGTAAGTAGCAAAGCTTGGATGGGAACCCAGGCCGTCTCGCTCTGGAGCCCAACTCCAATCCACTACAATGCATCACCTTCTCCCTCAGCCTTTCCTGATATCCTTGAAAAGCCATTTCATTCCCCCACCTGCTCCCTGCCTTGAAACTTTCCAGAATGACAACTTTGATACTTCACATTATAAGTAAATAAACCCATCAGGCTTCACAAAGGAAAGAATATGATTTCTGAACAAGCCTTTCTCAGGACAAAGATTAAATCGCCTCTTTGCAATTTAACAAAGCTCTTTATAGAAGAGGGGATGGAGGGTGGAGAGAAAACTCCTCAGAACCTAAGGAGAAGGCGTGGGGCTCCACAAAGCCTCGGCAGCCGAGGGCACGTGGACCTTCCCGAGCGCGTCCAGCAAGAGAGCAGCGGGGCCTCTGCCCTACGCCGGACTCTATGCTGGGCCTGAGGATACAGCCGTGAACGAGACCACAGAGATCTCAGCCTCATAAAGGCACAGTCTGGGGAGGAGTGAGACATTAATCACGTCGTCAAAGGCATAAATGTAAAAGTAGGATTGTGATAGGAGGGTCTGACCTTGACACGTGCAAAAGGCCCTGTGGCTGAAATGATTAAATGCGATAAAACGTAAACCTTTTAAGACACAACTTGCTGAATGGGAGCATTATGGGTATTTCCTCGGGCTGATGCCAGCAAGCGTTTGCATCAACTAAGAAATTTCCCTTGTTGTGACTCTGCGCTCCACAAGCCACCCGCTGGCTTGTCGTCCACGGCAAGGTCTGCTTAGGAGGAGAATCGGGCTGATCACTGACCCAACAATAGGTATTTCTTATTATAAGCAAATTCGGTGGCATTCTGGTCTGACGTAAGAACTCGGTTAAGATGTGAGATGGGCCCAGCTAAGCAAGTTGGTGCAGTCAGGGGTCTCAGCCAGTGTTGATGTCTCTGACCTACTCTAATTTCACCCAGATAATCAGCCCCACCCAGTGAGCCAGCCCTTTGCAAGTGGACATTCTCCACCCCACCCCTCACCCACTGGAGTTACTGTGAGGATTAAAAATAAGGGGTTTGGCAGCCGCATAGCACAGGGAGATCAGCTCTGTGCTTTCTCACCACCTAGAGGGGTGGGATAGGGAGGGTGGGAGGGAGGGAGACACAAGAGGGAAGAGATGTGGGAACATATGTATATGTATAACTGATTCACTTTGTTATAGAGCAGAAACTAACACACCATTGTAAAGCAATTATACTCCAATAAAGATGTAAAAAAAAATATATATATATATATATAGTTGACAAAAAACGCTAAGTACTTTTTACATATAATCTTATTCTTAACTTCTTTTAGTAAATTAAAATGTCAATCAATTTAATTATTTCTCAGCCATTTCTTGCTAAGATCTAATAAACACATTCCTTTAGCTTATGAAGAAATTATACTGGAATGTTTTCTTTTATCCAATGCTGGCAATATTTTTTAAAATTTCACATTATATAACAATTTTACATCATGTTAAAATCTTGCCGTAGCATCAATCTTTAGATTACAGCATCCTTTTCTTATATTCGTTTGCTTTTATCTGCTGTGGAGAAATTCTTTTATGTCGTACTTCTTTAAAGTTTGTTTTACATCTCTTTGTCAAAAATGTCAGCCATTTATTTACCCCATGTAGATTTGAAAGAAACAATAAAAACAATTCTTGTTTTTTTAAAAAAAAAGGAGGGGTGCTTGGGAGACAATATGTTTCCTTTTTATCATTTCTCAGATTTCAGACAAGTATCTCAGCCTGGCTTCAGGTAAACCCGGTGCTGCAGGAAGCCCTCAGCTCCTGCGTCTTTCCAGACATCAGTTGAGGGTCTCAAACATCCTAAGAGCAAATGTAAACTTTGCATTCTGTGTCTCCACGTGAACGAGGAGGCCGCTGGCCACAGCAGCAAACAGAGACTGCATTGACATGTCACCCCACGACCTCATTTCTAAATTCAAACAAGGTAATGTCTCCCATAATGGGCTGTTGGGGCCTCCCTGCCCTGAGAAGGCATATTTTATCATCGCCTTGTTGGACCAGGATTCAGAAAGGGCTCACCAGCCGCCTGACAAGGCATCACAGTGTCCCCTTGAAAGGTTGTTGCCAGCTGTGAGCCCATCACTGTGAGTCTGGGGGGACCAGGCCAGATGCCAGCTCATCTGCCCACAGCTTGGCCCCATCCTGGGGTCCACCCTGTTTGCAAGGCTCCCCCCGGGAAAGATGCTCAGTGTGGCCGGGCCAGAGCAGGTGCGGAGAAGGAACTGCTTCTTCCCTGCCAGGGTCAGTGTCAGAGGGCACCTCTGGTCCGGCTCACGCCTTATTACTGGGGATGTTGAGACCACAGTGGGGAAAGGACATGGCCAAGGTCACAAAGCAAGTCAAAGCACAGCCAAGAAGAGAAGAGAGAAGCTCATCTTCCCTCTACCCTCCACCGGCCAGCCCAGAGGGGCACGGCAGCCCCACCCAACAGGTCACCCAGACTACTCACGTTTCAGGACCTGGCTGGGCTCCCCCTTCTTCCAGGCCCCTCCTGACCATTCAGGCAGGCAGCAGGCCCCTGGTCCCAGCCCCACTGTCCCGAACTTCTCCCAGCACATCACTGAGCCCTGTGTTGGCCCTGCCTGGACGCTTGTCTGACTCCTCATAGCACAGACCCCACGAGGGCAAGGGCCGAGGTGTGTGCCTTTATGCCGCACTATGGAAGAGGCACCCACGCTCGCAGATGTGCGCACTCGCACAGACACACGCTTATACTGGCCCACATTCTCACACAAGCTCAAACTCCCACAGAGACACACACTTAAACACACATGCACACACACTTATACACACTAGCACACACCCTGTGAATGAAGGGATGGATGAATGACACACTCACCACCCGTTGCACATTCTTGATTTCACACGCCTGGATCTCTGTCCCAGCAGGACCAGGCTGGCCGCTGAAAAGAAAAGGATTCTGTTGTCCTAGTGGTGCTCTGATTTGCTTTGTGACCTTGGCCACCCTGGCCCCCCATCAAGGCCTGTTTCTCTGTTAGTCAGAGGGGTGGACCATGTGCCCACTTCTCACTCGAGCGTGCGTTCATGACTTAGCACGAGCCCAGACTGCAGAGGTGAGCGGGCTGCGTTGGATCCCGGGCCAGCGCCCACCAGCTGTGTGACTCCAGCTGAACCATCCAACCCCCCTGAGCCCCAGTCTCCTCAACTATAAATGAGCGTAGTAATAACCTCCTCACAGGTCTGCAGGAGAAACCACAGACACAGCCCCCGGCACTGGACAAGCATTTGGTTTTTCCTAGTTTAGGGTACCCCAAACACAGAGCCTGAGGCAAGGGTTTTGGTGCAAGCAGTTTAGGGGAGGTGGTCCAGGAGGGGAGGGAGTGGAGAGCAAGGCAGTGAAGAAGGTAAATGAATACAAGGTGTGATAGAGTGGCCCCCCTGTGGCCAGGGACCTGCTTAGAGACTGTGTAGGACATGCCCCAACATTGTCCCACAAAGGGCCAAGGGGTCTTGACCTCCCAACTCCTGTCTGTCGTTG
The DNA here is from genome assembly GCF_951394435.1 of Stenella coeruleoalba. Lineage (NCBI taxonomy): Eukaryota > Metazoa > Chordata > Mammalia > Artiodactyla > Delphinidae > Stenella > Stenella coeruleoalba. The sequence goes on from NC_137161.1 coordinate 5,298,445, forward strand.
ACTGAGGCTGCCTCTGGGGAGGGTAAAGGAGGACGTCTGAACTCCCCAGCACTTCCGCTCTGTCTCTATGCTTGGGTTCAGAATACTCCACCTGTGGCCAGAGAAACCCTGAGGCTTCGGAAGTGCAGGAAGCCGTCAGCAGCCAAGCTCCAGGGTGGACCATGGAGATAGGGTGGGCCGTTGGCAGCAACTGCTACAGCTGCTGACATCACCGTCATCAGCCACAGCAGCGGCGTCACAGCATCATCACTGTTACATCATCATCATCATCTTCATCACTGCCTTCATCCTATGCCGAAACATCAACCCGAACACAGACCTTACACCTTTCACAAAAATTAACTCTAACAGGATCATAGACCTAAGTGTAAAGTGCAAAGCTAAGAAACTCTGAGAAGGAAACAGGAAAAAATTCTAGGTGACCCTTGGTTGGGCAATGAGTTATTAGGTACCAAAAAATGGGATCCGTGTGAATGAAATAATCTATAAGCTGGACTTCATTAGTATTAAAACTTCTGCTCTGTGGAAGACACTGTTAAGAAAATGAGAAGACAAGCCATAGACTGGGAGAAGACATTTGCAAGAGACACATCGGATAATGGACTGTTACCCAAAATATACAAAGAACTCTCAAAACTCAACAATAAGAAAACACACAACCCAATTTAAAAATGGGCCAGAAACCTTCACAGACACCTCACCAAAGAAGATATACAGAGAGCACATAAGCATCTGAAAAGTTGCTCCACATAATATATCATCAGGGAAAGGCAAATTAAAACAACAATGAGATACCACGACATACCTATTAGAAAGGCCGAAGTCCAGAACACTGACAACACCAGATGCTGGTGAGGTTGTGGAGCCATAGGAACGCTCATTCAGTGCTGGCGGGAAATGCAGAAGGTGCTGCCACTTTGGAAGACAGTTTGACTGTTTCTCATGAAACCAAACTCTTCTCATGGGATCTGGTGATCCAACTCCTTGGTATTTATCCAAAAGAGCTGAAAACATGTCCACACAAATACCTGCACATGGATGTTTATAGCAGCTTTAGTCATAACGACCAAAACTTGGAAACAACCAAGATGTCCTTCAGTAGGTGGATAAATAAATAAATAAACGGTGACGCATCCAGACAGTGGAATGTTACTCAGCACTAAAACGCAATGAGCTAGCAAGCCATGAAAAGACATGGAAGAAGCTTAAATGCATATGACTAAGTGAGAGAAGCCACTCTGGAAAGGCTACAGGTTATATGATTGCAACTATATGACATTCTGGAAAAGGAAAGATTGTGGGGACAGTAAAAAAAGATCAGTGGTTGCCAGAGGTGGGGGCAGGGGGAGGAAAGGATAGGCAGAGCACAGGAGATTTTTAGGGCAGTGAAAGTAGTCTGTATGATACGACAATGGTCGTTCGTGACATCAAACATTTGCCCAAACCCGTAGAACGTACAACACCAAGAGTGGACCCTATACTACAAAATAGGATGGTCAGGGAAGAGCTGGTTGAGGAGGGGACGTTTGAGCAAAGACCTGAAGGAGGTGTGTGGTGAGCCGTGCCGGCATCTGCGGGAAAAGCATTCCAGGCAAAGGGAACAGCCAGTGCAAAGGCCCTGAGGCCACAGTGTGCCTGCAAGGAAGCCAGTGGGGCTGGACGTAGTGAGCAAGGGGGGTGTAGAAGGAGGTGAGTTTGGACAAGTGGCAGGTTTTGTGGACATAGATCAGGTAGGGCCCTGAGACCATTTTAAGAGCTTTGGGTTTTACTGTGAATAAAACGGGAACATTGCAGGGTTTTGAACAGTGGCTTGTCACGCTCTGACCTATAATTTGGAGCATAGTGGGGTGAGGACAGAAGCAGGGAGACCAGGGAGGGGGCCATGGCCATGGTCCAGGCTGCAGAGCCTGCTGGCCTGGCCCGGGGGATGGCAGCGGAAGTGGCAGGTGTGGGACATAGAGCCGACTGGATTTCCCGACTGGGTGGAGAGGGTCTTTGCAGTGGGGGGCGATCTTGGGGAACCCGCATTTCCCAGGAGGCCCCGGCTGAGCAGCCTCCCTCAGCATCAGTGCCCGAGGCCTGGCACCCTCGGGAGGCTGTCGTGGAAAGAGAATAGTTTCCCCAGAGAAGATGACGCTCTCCCGAGTGGGGCTCCTGACCCAGGAAAAGGCTCCGAGAAAGGTGGGAAGCGGGTATTCTTTTGTCCCGAGGAGAACATTCTGTGGCCATGCATCTTCATTCAGCCGTCACCAAAGTGACAAACATCCCCACCTCCCTGCCGCTGCCGCCTGGCAGTCGCTCTGTTTACAGGATGTCTAGACAGTTTGGGGGGGTCGGGGAGTGGAGTCCCAAGGCAGTTCTCAGACTGGGCACATGGCTGTTTCTGCAGAGAAGAACTAAACCAAGAGGCAGAAATCTGCCTCTGTCTGGAGAGTTCATTAAGTAGGAATACGCTTAATTCTTTTCTTTTTTATCAGTTGACAGCTTCCAACAGATAAAGCTTATTTTATTTAAGCTTTCACACGCCTGGTGCGATAAATAGCCCTGAATTCCAGTCTTCACTTTCAGGGGCAAAAAATTAAAACGGATGAAATCAGAATCTTGAATAGGTTTCCTGAAACTTGGGCAAGGGTGGACCCACGTGACTGGGACTGAATTCGATCGACCCCACTCTGCGGGGAGCGTGGAGGGGTGGGCAGGCCCCCGAGAAGGACCTAAGAGAACTTGTCGGTGGAGATCGTTCTAGAGAGGACACTGCCCGGCTTCCATCCCGGAGGGCTGTGAGGAAGAGAGACGGGGCTGCAGGGACCATGAGTTCGGTTCCGGCCCGGCTACCGTGAGCTGCCGTAAAACTTTGTCCCTTGTGCCTCAGTTTCCCCAGCTGGAGTGCTGTGAGCTCACGGGCACAATGTGGGAACAGGTCCCTGGCCCAGAGATGGCAAGCGTGTGCCGTCCCCTCCGCGCGCTCCAGGGAAGGAGATCTGGGATGCAGTCCTGCCTACGAGCAGCATCTGGCCCTGACCGCGGCTTCCAGTCTGAGCCCAGGAGCCCTCTCACAAGGCCAGGGCCCTCTGAGATCCACACGGAGTTGGGGGGTCCCATTTTGGGGAAATGGGGGCTCTGAGCGGCAGCGACAGACACTGGAGCTGATCTCACGGAGAAGCAGCTTGTCAACAGGAGCCGGGGGCTCACAGAACTACCCGGATGGAAGGAGACTTGGGCTCCAAAAGGCAAATCGTGATCCAAGCGTGGGAGGATGGGGGGAGCCTTCCGAGTGAGGCCAGTGCTTGCCGCGTGCTGAGGACCCGCGGTGGCTGCCAGCGCTGGGCCGGGACTTCTGCTCGCATCTGAGCTATTAGGGCTGGACCCAGGACCGCCCCACGCAGAGCCCCACTCACCTCCTGGGCGGCCAGGGGGCACCCAGACCTCAGACTCCCACCCTGGCCTGTCAGGGCTGGGCCCTGGGCCCCTGGCTCCTGCTCTGCCTCTAACCCAGGTCCAGGGACCTTCCCCCCGCACCCCAGCTCACGCTCAGAGGCAAGTCCTGGGCCAGGGCCGGGCCTCCAGCCCGGGACACTGAGTCCCTTGGATCTGTCCAGGCACCTCCACGGTGGATTCCCCAGATCCCAGCTGCTTTATGTCACTAGTTCCTGATCCCCAGCCCGTCAGTGGGGTCTGATCAGAAAGTGGAGAAATACCTGCAGTGGCTCCATGAGTCCACCTGTTACTGACCCACTTGGAGTTTTGCATTAAGACAGTTGGAAAAAATTGCTTTAAAAAATAGTACGAGGGAGGGAGTAACAGGACAGCTCGGGGTTCTTTGGGATGTTGGAGTGCCTTGGGGTCCGGACTATGCTGGTGGATCCAAGAAATGCACAGGGGGCAGGACGACACCGACACAGGAGGGCAAGGAGAGTGTGGAAATCGGGAAGCATGACGGGTTCATCTTGGTTGTGACATTGTCCTGTCGTTCTGCAAAATGTTACCATTGAGCAGAAACCAAGCAAAATGCACAAATGATCTCTCTGGTTTATTTCTTACAGTTGCATTTGAATCTATAATGACCTCAGTAAGATAACAAACTTTTTTTTTTCTTTTTTTTTTTTTTGCGGTACGCGGGCCTCTCACTGTTGCGGCCTCTCCCGTTGCGGAGCACAGGCTCTGGACGTGCAGGCTCAGCGGCCATGGCTGACGGGCCCAGCCGCTCCGCGGCATGTGGGATCCTCCTGGACCGGGGCACGAACCTGCGTCCCCTGCATCGGCAGGCGGACTCTCAACCACTGCGCCACCAGGGAAGCCCACAAACAATTTTTTTTTAATGAAGACCCCTGAACCTGATGACCTTTGAATGCTTTTAATGCGTTCATTAATTTATTCCAAAGGTTCAATCAAACTGTTATTCAAAAAATATACATTAAGCAGCGTGTTAGTCAGTGGGCTGCCACAACAAGATAACATAGACTGGGTGGCTTGACATGAGATCTAAATCACAGGAAGAATCCGACCCATGAGGTTCAGGGCCAGAAGGTTCCAGAAAGAGGAAACTGCAGAGCTTGGGCTGTGAGGTGGGAATAAGCCAGCCCGTCTGAGGTCAGCAAACAGCGGGCTGCAGAAGGACAGGGCATATGAGGAAGATGGTGCGGGCTTGTCCCGGACAGAGCTGAGGGGCCTGCATAGCACAGGTGGGTCAGGGGCCTTTGTCCCTGGTGACATGAGGAGTCCCCAAAGGTGACATGATGAGTTTTTAAGTTTTTAAAAGATCATTGTGGCTTCACATTCCTTCCAGCCCAGAAGCTATATGCTAACTGGTATTTGTAAAGTGTCCGGCCAGGACTAGGTGTGGTCAGACCCAGGAGAGGCCCAGCCTCTGTCCCGTCTGGCATCTGGTTGGTCAGTGCAAAGGGGAGACTGAGGGTCCAGGGTCCCCACCACAGGTCCCGGCAGAGGGTCGGCTCCTTGGCCTCCTGGAGGTGACACCAGCCCGTGGTCCCCCCGTGAGCACCCAGGCCCTGTCTGCCCCCCGGCTCCATAAACAATCCCACCCCCCAGGCACAGGCACAATCGTGGCATCTCGATCCAGGCGCCCCACAGCAAGGAGTCACCCCCAAGCCAAGAGGTGACAGTGGGGTGAGGGAGAGGAAGGCCACCCCCAGTCTTCCCCACCTATCAGGGCTGTTCCGGAGGGGCTGCCCCAGAGGCCCAGGTGCTCACTGCTTGACGGAGAATTCCCCAAGTCATCCGTTGCAGCCGGATCTAAAGCAGAACAGAATTCAGACAGCTTCTCATATGAGGTTTATTTCTAATTAATTCCTCACTGGCACATGCAGAATCTGCACTTTCTCTCCCTCCCGGCTCTTCCAACCCCATACATATTTAAGAGCTTGACAGCTTTCCTCGTGCTAAATATAAACCACGTTTTAAGCTGGGCGTTCACTGGGAGTCGGTGGTCTTCGCCTGAACGTCCTGGGGTGGTTCTGTTCTTCTGTTTCCTGCCGGCGGGCATGTGGGTGCCCCACACAGCCATCGTCGCTCAGTCCATCCACAGACTCAACGGGAAGTGGACACGTGTCGTTTTGTCTGTCTAGCATCTGTCCCTTCTCTGGGAACATCGCCCCATTTTTCCTCTGGGGAATAGAGCTGACACCACATGTGAGTGTAGGGTGGTGCCTGACCCAGATCTGGCCAATCACAATGATGGATCCCTCCAGCCACAGTGACTGGTTCAGGGATGTGCCCATCACCCAGAAGGCACATTGACCCAATGTGCCCATTGGCCCCCAAAAGGGGCCAATGAGAGACTTCTCTGGGACTTCTGCCAGAACTGGAAGGATAGAGGCACTCTCTTTTCCCTTAAACCACTATGTGAATGAGAGGAAATTCTAAAGCTTCTGGCAGCCTTCTTGTCACCAGGAAGGGAAAGCTGGACTGTAACTGAGGCCAACATAGAGAAAAGCAGAGATGGTGAGAGAGGCTGGGCTACAGTCACATTGCTTGAGGCCCTTGATCCAGCCACTCCTGAAGCTCAAATGACATGAGCCATTGTACAGGAGGAACTTCCCTTTCTTTTTTTTTTTTTTTGGCGGTACGCGGGCCTCTCACTGTTGTGGCCTCTCCCGTTGCGGAGCACAGGCTCCAGACGTGCAGGCTCAGAGGCCATGGCTCACGGGTCCAGCCACTCCGCGGCATGTGGGATCTTCCCGGACCGGGGCACGAACCCGTGTTCCCTGCATCGGCAGGCGGACTCTCAACCACTGCGCCACCAGGGAAGCCCTGCAACTTCCCTTTCTTGCTTAAGCTACTTTGAGATGGGTTTTCTGTTGCTTGCCACCAGGAGTCCTGATACTACCGAGAACCACAGAACCATCCCGGCACAGTTGTCGTGAAGGAAAAAACAAAAACATAATAAATAGGAAGGTGTTTGGCACACGAGCCTGCTCAACAAACGTCGTTTACTTTTCTTTCTTTCTCGATCCAATTTCTTTCCTTCTTCACAGAAGAACCCCCAGGACACAGAACAAAAGTGGAGCCCTCGGAGGTCACGTGCCCGCATCTGAACTACACACCCTGACAGGTCTGTGACATTCCTGGAGCAGCTGGAGGAGGGAGGGACCCCAGGCCAAGCTTCTCCAAGGCCCTTTCCAGCTTAACCCCGCTCCTGCCTCCTATTATTAACATCAAACACTTTATTTGGCTCTATTTGACTACAATGCGCAAAGCGCTGTAATCAGACAGTAAACGCTACCAATCCTCCCAAAATTCCCAAAACGTAGATACTATCATTAACCCATTTCCCAAAGCTGATGCTCATATCAACAGAGCCACCATTTGATGAGGACCTACCATGTGCCGGTCCCTTCCCTAAACATTGTCACACGGGATCATCCCCCCCTAGCCTCTGACGCAAACATTACCATTTTGGTCCCCATGACAAGGGCAGGGAAACCGAGACTCAGAGAGGTTGAGTCACTTACTCAAAGCCACACGGCTAGCGTGCTGGGGATTGAAAGCTCGCTCCCTCACACCCTGCCCCTGGGCCAGTGTCGGCCCAAGTGCTGCCTCCCACTGGCTCACCCCCGGCAAGGGCCCTCGATGGCCAGACTCAAGTTGTTCCCCAGAGAGGCCAAGCCACGCATCTCTTAGAAGCAGCCCCAGAGCGAATATTTCCAACTGCTTTCCTATTGGGGAGGTGGAGCGGAATGCCCCCAAACCTGTAAAGTGGCCGCGAGCTAGTCCAGGAGGGATTCAACGGGGAACCTGGAAGAGATGAAAGTTCGTGGGAAGGGAGGGGGATGCGGGCCAGGCAGAGAGTGTTGGCTCTGGATCCTGGGGTTGAAGAATGTGTGTTCAAACCTTGGTCCCCCTGACCCAGCCCTTCTAGAACGGACTGGCTTGTCCCAGTGGATGCGGGGATGCTCTTCTCCGATGAGAATGCCAGCTCACCAGTGCAGGAGGAAAGAGAGCATTAGCGAAGTCACCATTTGCAGCTCTCGATAAAATAATTTATTCGGAAAAGGATCATCAGTGGAGATACTAAAACCAGGAAGTGAGAGGTTGTTGGGAGAGCAGAGTCCTTGCGAGAGGCCAACATATCCCTTTCAGAACCATTCAAAGGGAAAAGAGAACTCATCATTGTGGAAACGTTAGTGGCCACCATCTCCTCCAGGCGACTCCACTTAGCATTGCTGAGAGCGCGACAACCTTCCGTTATGTGTTTATGGGAAATAGAGGAGAGAGAAGAACAAGAGAAATCCAGAACGTGGGGCAGGCCACGAGATAGCTAGATTCGTTCACTTCAAAAGTCAATGACATGGGGAGGAAAGGTGGAGGGAAAATGTTCTAGGTTTCAAAAGATTCAAGAGATGAGAAAACGAAATGCAATGTGAGAACACTGTTGGATCCTGGCTCAAAAGCAAAACAGCTAAAAGGATATTTGGAGGATAACCGGGGAAATTTGACTGTGGCCTGCTCAATAGAGAGTACTAAGGATTTATTCTTAATTTTCTTGGTGAGAAAATGGTGGTGGACATAAAGGAGGATGACCTTTTTCTTAGGAAATGCAGCTGAAGTGTTTAGGGGTGAACTGTCACGATGCCTGCAACTTTTAATTAATTCACACACATGCATGTGCGTGTGTGTGCGCGCACACGCACGCACACACACACACTTACAAAGATACAGCGAACTTGGCCAAAAGTTAACTTTTGTTAAATCTAGGTGGCAAACAACTCCTGTGTATTTGACAATTTTCATAATAAAAAGTTGGAGTAGGGCTTCCCTGGTGGCGCAGTGGTTGTGAGTCTGCCTGCCGATGCAGGGGACACGGGTTCGTGCCCCGGTCCGGGAGGATCCCACATGCCGCAGAGCGGCTGGGCCCGTGAGCCATGGCCGCTGAGCCTGTGCGTCCGGAGCCTGTGCTCCGCAACGGGAGAGGCCACAACAGTGAGGGGCCTGTGTACCGCCAAAAAAAAAAAAAAAAAGTTGGAGTAGAAACCCAGCCCCATCTCTTACTATGGAGTGACCTTGAGAAAGTGGGTCTAGGGCTGTGACTCTCCACTTCCTCGTGCATCAGATGGGGACAATGACAGCCAAACATTCATCAAGCCCTTGGAAGTATTCAATGAGACAATCCATGTAGAAATCTTGATTTTAAGGCTTGTCCCCTCACAGCACTCAGTAAATGGTAAATATTAGCGTCATTAGAAGGCAATTAACCTAAGTAGCCCTTGCTCTAACCCCAAGACCCTAATCCAAATAAACTCAGAAAGCACAGAATAATCGTCCAGGACCGGAAACCAGTGTTTTCCCTGGTCTCACCCACTCAGTGCATTGACCCAAATTCAATACTCCTGGGAGACAGGCTGCATAGGACCACAGTAGAGCCAGGCCCCCTGGAACACATCCCTCTTTGATCATCTCCTAGGATCTTGGTTTCTATGCAGGGAGACAAATGTAGGATTCTATTCCTTGCAATAACACGCTGTGGTTATGTGTTCAATCGGCAGAGATGGAAAAGGTTGATCACCTTCAGGGTTGGTGACAAGGGGTCCCTCACATCCACTCCCGGTGGACTGTAGCCTGGTACAGCTTTCCTGGAGGGCAACTGGCACCGTGCAGCAAAATCCCTGGGAACACGCGTGCCCTTCAATGCAGCGAATTCAGTTTCCAGGAATTCCTCTTAAGGGATGAAGGACACGCCCATAAAATGATACAAGGACATTCATCCCTGAGCCCATTTGTAAGAGCAGAAGGCAGAAACTACCTAAATGCCCATCAATGGGGAAACGTAAAACAAAATAAGAGCCATCCAAACCATGGAATGATGTGGAATCACTAAAAACGGTGACGTGAACAAACATGGATTAACGTGAAAAGATGTTCACTGGAGATTAATGCAGAAAGAAAGAGTTAACAAAATCATGTGCGTAAACTAACCTGACTATGGCTTAAAATGTGTATGGGGTTGTGTTGTTGCATGAAAAGAAGTATTAGGAAGATTGGTTAAATATGTCACGGACAGCCATGTGATGGAATATCATGCGGCCATTTTTAAAAATGGGGGAACTCGGGCTTCCCTGGTGGCGCAGTGGTTGAGAGTCCGCCTGCCGATGCAGGGGACGCGGGTTCGTGCCCTGGTCCGGGAAGATCCCACATGCCGCGGAGCGGCTGGGCCCGTGAGCCATGGCCGCTGAGCCTGCGCGTCCGGAGCCTGTGCTCCACAGCGGGAAAGGCCACAACAGTGAGAGGCCCGCGTACCGCAAAAAAAAAAAAAAAAAAAAAGTGGGGGGGAACTCTTCTAAGTGCTGATGTAGGAAAACCTCTAAGATGTATTGTTGGTAGTAAGGTAGACAGCAATATGCATAATACTACACTTTCTGTGAATAAAACAGGATTAAAATACATATTTGTATTTGCCTGTAAACTATAGACAGATCCTTACCACTAAACTAATTAAGGGTGTCACCCGTTGGGTATAAGGAACTGGGCCAGCGGGCACCAGGCAAGGAATAAAACTTTATAGTACATGCATTCTGTGCTGTTTTTGTTTTGAACCATAAGAATATATTACCTATTCAAAACTTTTTCTTCTTCTTTAATGTATCATAAAATAATTCTGTAAAGACATATGCTAAAATGATGTTAGTGGTTGTTTCCAGTTAATAAGATTCCTAGTAATTTTTATTTTCCTCTTTACGGCTTTTTAAATGTCTGCCTCTTTTTTTCACAATGAGCATGCATTATTTTCATACCTAAAAACTTCTCAGACATTTCCATTCTAAAATAAAATTACAAAAACAGCCACACTTGCTTTTGTTTCTCCTCTATTTCCCAGTTTTAGCAAGCCCCCCACCCAAATCTGGTCATCAAACCCTGCCCTTAGCACACACATGCGCACCCACGCACACACACACACTCACACACACACATTTTCACAGCTTTATTTCCTGACCCCTTCAGCTCTCTATTTCAGGTCTATTTATTTATTCTCAGGATTTGAGCAAACAGCTGAGGGCTCCCACACCCAGGGACAAAGCTAGAACCATTTCACAGAGCACAGGGCAGAGAGGGGCGAGCCAGACGAGATGGCCACAGGCCTGCAAAGTAAATAGGAAATGATCTTCTCTAGACAGAAATTAAAATCAAGTCCAAAACCATGACAGCTGTGTTCCAGAAACTAATCACAATGGCAGCTTACTTTAAAAATAGGAGAACAAAAAAAAAAAAAAAAAAATAGAACAACTTTTCTACGTCAAAGTGAAGAGCAGCTTCCCCTCAACACTCAACCATTATAGATGGAGTCAGAGAGAGAGTGAGAGAGATGTTTGGTTACCTGTCTCATCTAATCCTCACCACAAACAAGTAAAGAGTATTAGAATCCTCATTAAAAAAGAAGAAAAACCAGTAATAACTAACATGAATGTGGTACCTAGTGCGTGCCAGGCAGTAATCTAGTGTTTTAAAAGATGTTAACTTTTCTAATCTGAACAACTATGGTTTTTCTTAATGTACAGCTAAGAAAGCTAGGCACAGAGAGCTTTAGTAACTTGCCCAAGGTCACACAGCCGCTGAACAGCGCAGCCAGAATTTGGCCCCTGGCTGTTTGGCCCCTCTTCCACGCTGCCACCACGGATCCACACTACCCCACTGTCCTGGGGAAGGAAAATGGCATGAAGATAATCTTAAAAGCTTGCCCAAGGTCTCAGAGCTACTGGCTCATGGGGCAAAGATGCAAACCCAGGCCTGTCTTACCCAAAAACCCAAGCACCTGCCTGCCACGTTATCCCCCTTTCTGGTCCCAGTTCCTTCCTCTGTTAAGATACGGGTGACGAGGCCAGTTCACTTCACAGGTGCACATGGCACCCTGGGATGTATTTGGAATCGAGATCACTCAGTTTTATACTCTCTTCCCCTCTTGCAACAGTGCTGAAGAAAATCTGTCTTTACCACTTTTAAGTAGGGTCAGGCGCTGTTTCTGTTTCTCTCTGACAGGACCCGTTTTTTCTTCCTGAAGGGAAAGCTCATTGGACAGCTCATTGCCTTGTCCACCGCAAATACATTGGAATTCAATCACCCAACAAGCAGGCAACCTCCCTGAGGGCAAAAGACTGGAGTGAACTTTGTCTCCCTGGGCTGAGAACGCCACTGGTTGCAAAGGGACAGGTGCATGGATCACACTGAGGCCAGAGCAGATGGGACTCTTAGGAGGGTGTCATTTACCCACCCCACCAAGGGCCACGGCTGCTGGCCCAGGGTGGGAGCCTGAGAAGCTTGTCCTGCTCTGTCTGTTCCTCTTGGCCTCGTCAAACTCCATGCCTGAGTCCATCTGTCCATCTGAGAAGGCAGCAAAGCCCTAAAGCAGGTTTGAAGACGTCCTTGTCACCAGCTGGCCAGGCGGAGCCTCTACACGTGAAGTCGACACCCTCCTGAGATCCACCCTGAGCTCCAAGGGCGTCCCACTGGGACAGGCCCTGGGGAAGGAGAGAGGCAGTCAGAGGCACAGACTAGAAAAGCCCACGGCTGCAGAACAGAAGGACCCAAGTTCATGTATGAGCTGCAGAGTTGATGCCCATGAGCCTTCACCTCGGCTCACCGCTCTGAGCCTCTGCTGCGCGCGCAGAATGAGAGTCCAGACATCCGGGCACACCTTTCCCACCCCAGCGATCCCTGGAAACTCCTGCACTCTTCAGGCCTCTGCTTCTCAGGGTTTGGACCAGAAGCGTCAGCATCACCTGGGAATTTGTCAGATAACACAAATTCTCAGGACCCACCCCAGACGCCCTGAATCAGAAGCTCTGGGGTGGGGCCCGGGAACCTGGTTTGAACAAGCCTCTAGGTGATCCTGAGGCACGATGGAGTTTGAGAACCACTGGTTCAAGGAACCCCTCAAGAGGAAAGAAGGTGAAAATGCCAGCTCTGCGCTGTCTGGGCAAGAAGAAAGAAGATGAAAGTGTCAGATGTGTGCTATCCTGAGCAGACACCGTACATCTATCCATCCTCAGTCTCCTCTGTATCCCACCCCTCTTCTCAGTTAGGATGATTTTGGATGCAAGTTACAAGGGAGCCCTGACTCAAAAGTGGCATACATAAAAGGACCTGGGGTTCTCTCACCTAACAAGAAACCCTGTGGCAAGGAAGCTCAGGGCTGGTCAATATGGCATGGTTATGAAGGACTCGGGTCTTGTCCAAACTCCCTGCTGCTCCACCTACCGCCACACGTTGGCTTGGTCCTGGCTGGTTTCCTCCTGGTCCCATTATGGCTGCCATTGCCCCAAAAGTCACATCCAGGCATGACTACATATAATGAGAGAAGGGAGACTCTTCCTCTGGTACATCTCTTTCTAAGAAGAAAGATAACTTTTCCCAGGATGGCTCCTCTTCACATCTCATTGGCCCCAACTGGGCAGAGCCCAGCCCCAGGGAAATGGGACTACCTTGATTGGTTAGGCTGCTCAGGACCAGGGCTGGGGCTGGGGCTGAAGTACAGACCCCTGGGAGGAGGGTGGATTCCCTCAACAAAGCCAGGGCTCTGTAGAAGAGGAGGAAGGGAGCAATGGCTGCTGGGAAGCAGACAACCATGGCTCTGCCCCCTTCCATTTACCAACGGGGAAACTGAGGCCAAGAAGGCAAAATGAGTGTGGGGATCCTGACCCCCGCCGGCACGTTTGTACACCAGCCTAAGCCCAGCCAGCGAGCTTTGGGGTTGGGTATTCCAGGCGAGTGGTCTGGGCTCCAAAAGATGACAACACGGTGGCCCCCTCCCCCTGTGGCCCCCTGGGCAGGGCGGCGAGGGGTTGGGCTGGCTTTCCATGCCTGCATGGAAATGCATGGAAATGCATACAGGGCGCACACATGTCCCCGGGCCGTGGGGGCCCCCAGTGCCCTCATTTCATGCCCTGATTAATCCGTTCTCAATCAGCGCTTGCAAGGATCTGATCTCAATCCGATCCACTGGGGTCCAGCCTGGGTTCCCCCAAATTACATTGTTTTTTGTGCACCTGACTTGGAGGCAAACAGCGAAGAGGTGGAAACGGCCTGTTTCCTGAAGGTCGACAGCGTGGCTGGAGGACAGTGGCTCTGCTCTCAGTGTGCCGGGCACCACGTCCCCCTTTCTTTCATAGCAGAGACACCCCAGAGAGCTCCCTTTGCTATTCTGGTGACATGGGCTTCCCAAGGCACCATCTCTCTGACGAGGAAAGGCATCGTGGCCTGAGGTTGGACAAGCTGGACAGTCCAGCGCAGGCTCTCAACCTCTGACCGTCTAGAGGAGACATTGTCTCCGGTTGGGTCTTAAAAGATTCCGTGAGGCACTGTACCATCTCCAGGTGGAGGCTGGGACTCAGAGTCAGGCCCTGCTATGCCCCACTTCGGCCTGAACTGGGACCCCGGTACTTTTCACAGCCCTGTCGTCTCTCAGCACCCCACACCATCAGAGTTACAGACCCTGCATTACTCCTTGTCTCCCCACACATGTGTCCTGTGCACCCACGCATCTTTCAGGCCCAGCACAGGGCCTGGCACATCCAAGGATCAATATTTGCTCAATCAAGTGACTAGAAAAATGAAATAAAGAGGATTTTGCATCTCCACTAAGTAGGGAATGAATGCAGTAGCAAAGAAATTAGGTCACGCCACGGGCTCTGATGGCCGTGGACCCCCCTGGCAAGCCCAGTCTGGCCCCCTCGGCTGTGAACGAACACCTTCTCCTCGGGCTGCTCCCAAGTGGGGTCAGCTGGAAAGTACTCATGCCAGCCCCTCCCAGTGACTGACATTGGAATCACTTTGGCCTTAGAGTTTTGAAAGAGGTTGATTCTGATAAACTGACCTGAATGTTAAAGGCACGGGAGTTTAATTTGTATTCAGACGGGAAGAGAAGCAGCCACTCAGAGGAGATGGTGCTGTTTAATTAGGTCTAGTAGTTAACTCAGAATAAAGACGACGTGCAGCAGGAACCAGGAAAGGAAAGGAAGTCTCTTGGGAACTCGCAGACTTCAGAGGAGCTGCAAACTAAGGAGCCAGTGGTTTAGAAATGACGGATTTGCTTCCGGAAAGAAGCAGGCTCCCAGTCCAGGGCCAAGGGTGCTTGCCCTCCTGGCTCCTGGTTCAGCCAAAACTGAGGAGAAAATAGCTAAAAATGTGCAGGTCAGGACTCAGGCGTGTGTGCAGGACATACGGGTCCACGGGTCCGGTTTTTAATACAAGCAAGACAAACCCCTTCTAATGCTCACGGCAGCACATTTGGTTCATAATAGCCCCAAAACTTGGAACAACACAAATACCCATCCACAACAGAACGGATGAGTCACACGCTGGACTACTATGCAGCAATGAAAAAGCACGAGCCCCTGCCATGTCCACAACAGAATGGATGAGTCATACGCTGGACTACTATGCAGCCATGAAAAAGCACGAGCTCCTGCCATGCACGAGAATGTGGACAAAATGCAGACAAATAATGAGGAGTGAGAAGGATGCTGCCAAAGGTCATACCCCGTGTGCTTCCATTAATCAAAGAAGAGAAAATACAAGAAAAAGTAATCTGCAGTGCTGGGAGGTAGACGAGCCCTTACCTTGGCAGGAAGCACAAGTGGGTGTTGAAAATGCTCTTATCTTGGTCACAGCGGAGGTTAGACAGGCATGCATGTGTGCAAAGTTCAACATGGCTACATGCGAGGTACAGGAACACTTTGAGCCACGTGTTTGGTAAGACGCGAGCACTGTGCTGTCTGTATGTTAAACCTCAGTTTAAATATGTGTATATTTAAAGAAAACCCTATTCTAAGTAACACGGCAGCTAAGGCGGGCTTCTCTGCCATGGCTCTGCTTGGTGTCACACTTCTGACACGTGCAAGCTCGCCGCCCTCATCCCTCCCCACGCAGCCGACAAGCACGGTTCAAGTAATGGGAGCGATTATCCTCACAATTATAGGTTGAATCCTTTGCAGTTATCTCTCCAGTTTACAAAATATATTATACATCTTCCCTGCACTGTCTTTGCCCACATGGTTTAATCAAGTGGGGAGACTTGGCACCTCTTGCTTTTGCTTCAGGGCTCCAAGCGGCAGGGAGACAAGAAGGCACTGCAGAGTATGAACTGCTTTGCTCCTCGTGAAATTATACGGTAAGTGTGAAGCCATCCCCCTGGCCACGCAGGCGCAGGAGGGAGAAATGAATTATGCCGCAAAGTTATAAGATGTGAAAATTGATTCGGGAGTGCTAGCTGTTTTCAATTTTATATTGCCATTTATTTTAAGAACGCCCGGGCTCTCCCAAACAGGAGTTTATAGGCGGATAGAAAACATAATTAACACCTAAAGTGACACTCCAGGTCTTGGGGAGGTGTCTGCTTATATGCTCTGATCTGCATAGCCAAGGCAAATGGGATTCCAACCAGCCTTAAACGAGGCAACTATGAAACGGCGAACAATCAATAAAACATTAAAAATCTGCTGCCTTTTTTCAGTTTCTTCTCCCTATCCTGTCTCTCTCTGAGCTTTTATGTGGCAACTTCTCTGAGAGGGGAAGGAAACAGTTGGTGAGACAATTCCAGGGACTTTTAGAGTCAGCGTTTGAGAGGAAACGGATCTTGTGAAGTTAAAGTGCCCAAGAGAGACGATTTTGTGTGCGCATCTGCAAAAGGGGATCACGGAGTGGCAGGGGGATCATGGGGTTAAAGACAGAAAGATCTGCATCCCAGGATCAGCTTGGCCAGGTTCCAGCTTGCGCACAGCACGCCACCTCTTGAGTCTCAGTTTCTTCATCTGTAAATTGGGGGTAACAGCAGCGCCCGTCACCTAGGGTTGTTGGGAGGATTGAACGAAGTGATTCCTGCTAAGCAACAGCGGGGCATCGGGACGAGCGGCCAGCACCGGCTCTTTTCATCATTACATCCTGTTGCCTCGTTTCCAGCAACAAACAGGTCAGGGGCCTGGTCACAAACGCCGAAAAACCAGGGCCCTGCTTATCACCTGGAACAGGGCAGCTACATAATTTGTGGGAGCCCGTGGAAAAGAAAACTATGCAGCCCTTCTTCAAAAAGCAGGGGAAAAGTGCCTTTAAAATTACTACACTACCATCCTCTTTCCTTCCTTCTGCAGTCTCTCTACTTGTTGTGGTGTTTCCTATTTGCCATTCGAAGTCATGCTAAGTAAAGAAAAACTGTTAAATCGTTAGCATGAATTTTATCATTCACCTTTATATTATGCAATGTCCGTTTTAAATACAAATATATGAGTGTTTAACTCATAGGCAACATCACTGAGATGACACAATTTGTATTTTGTAGCTCGTACAGCACACGTGTTTTGTTCTAACCAGAACGGAAGAAACACCGCAAAAAACTAACTCGACTGTTCTTACTTCCCTTCTTGGTACGCACACATTCTGCCGACACTCCATCTCTGTCTGGCTGATGAGAAAGGAGCTGGGGTTGCCTTCTCTCTCCCTTTCTCTCTATGGTGTGGTTTCCAGCCTACATGTCTGGCTGGTGCAGGGAAACGGCAAAAAAAAAAAAGGATATGATGGGTCACTGGTGTCTCTCAGAGCACAGTTGCCTTCTCTCTGCGTCAGAAGCAAGTCCTCGTTCAGAGGGAGAGCCTTCGGGTGTTTGCCGTGAACGGAACACACTCCCCTTGAGCTTGCTGAGTTGGCCCACATCTTGGGCCCCCAGAATTCAGCCTTGTGTCGGGGTCATCGTGAGGGCTATGTGTGGACGGGGCGGCCGGGAACGAGGACTCACGGACCGTGCGTGTTCCCTCTGCTTACACACACTCTCCATTGCCCCATGGACTTCACTTACAAAACACAAGTTCAAAGATAAAATGATCCACATGTTGAGATGGCAGCGACAGCAGAGCATTGATCCAGGGCGTGATGGCAAGGGGCCCCCGCCTGTGAAGGTCCTGGGAGGCTTGATCTGCATTTGAGCGGAAGCCTCAGACTCCACGCCGTTGAAGAGCGTGGACGCTCAATCCAAGGGCCGGGGCTCTGGGGCCAAGGTGGGTACAGCCATCATCCCCAATTTACAGACACGCAAACTGAGACCCAGCAGGTCGTCTTGCCTAAGGCCCCACCTCCAATAGGGGTAGAAGTTGGGCTGAAACGGCGAGTGTGCAGCCAGAGACCCTGCCTCACTCCCCTGGCCCCTTCTTCACATCTTGGGCCCCATCTTGAAAGGCCCAGGTGTAACACAGATATTGGTCCTGAGGTCAGAACATGTGCTTCCTCCCTCCCTCCCTCCCTCTCTCCCCAACTTCCTCCTTCCATTGCTTCCTTCCTTCCTTCTAGGGTCGGGACTCGGTGGGGACAAGGGGAGGGAGCAGGGCGATGGCACAAAGGGACTCGGACCTCCTGTCCTCGGGGACCAATTGGTTCATTCTTATGTGGTGACGGGTTCAGCTCCTCCAGGCCCTGGTTTGGCGTTTCCTTTTCTCCTGCACCTACCGTATGTGAGTGAAGGAGAGGGAGGTCTCTCCTGGGAGTGGGCCCATTTAAAGACATGAGACCTCACACCCTGCTTCCCACTAAGTCCCCCCCTTGGGGACCCCTGCTGCCCTTGTCTGCGGAAGGAGTGGAGCCTGCAGGACGGATCTCAGGATGTGCCCCCCTTGCCTCCCCATCTGCCTGGACCCCTCCCATTTACCACCCAGCCTGGAAGAGGAAGGAGGCTGGGGTGACAGGAGCCCTTGAGCCCCCAGGAAACAAGCCCAGAGACGCTGCATGCTGTACCCAGCAAGCCAGCCATGATCCCCCAAATCAGTGCCCACTCCCCCCCACCGGTCCCCTCACTCCTGGAATTCTGCTCGCGAGCTGCCCTCTGGGGAGAACAAGATAAACCGGGCCTGCCTCGGCCATTCATCTGCATGACCAGCTCCTGAGGACACAGATTCTGTTCCCCATTTAACAGAGGGGGAAGCCGAGGCCCAGAGGGGTGAAGTCGGGGCTGGAAGTTCACAGCCGGGAAGTGGTGACGGGAGACTCGCTCGGAACGGGGTCTCTCCAACCCCTCGTTTCTCTGCTCTGACACCAACAGAAAGGCACGGATACACTTTATTTTCTACACCTCATGCTGCTACTTTTCCTGACTTGAAAAATCCTAAAATCCTGTTGTCACAGTTTCCCACTGCTGTTCCTTCAGCTCATCTTTTTTTTTTTTTGGCGGCACGCGGGCCTCTCGCTGCTGTGGCCTCTCCCGTTGCGGAGCACAGGCTCCAGACGCGCAGGCTCAGCGGCCATGGCTCACTGGCCCAGCCGCTCCGCGGCATGTGGGATCTTCCCGGACCGGGACACGAACCCGCGTCCCCTGCATCGGCAGGCGGACTCTCAACCACTGCGCCACCAGGGAAGCCCTGCTCATCTTTTTTGAGGCTGTATTATTAAAAATAAAAAAAGCAAACACACAAATCCTTTTCACCAAAGGACTGTTACCCATAATGCGTATAAAGAAACCAAGCCAATAAGAAAACGCCAAAACCAGTTTGTAAACAACGGGCCCAGTATCTGGATAGACGCTTCACCATAGAAGATACACGAGTGGTCGGAGTACAAGCGGCCTCTGTTCCCTCCTGTGTAGGGGAAGGCTGGCTTCTGGGGTGCCCTTCTTGCAGTCTCACAGGGCCCCGAGATAGGGACCCACACACTTGGTTTAATGTTCAGCTGTTGCTCTCTTGAAGTTCTCAATACATTTTGAACAAGGGCCCCAAGGTTTCATTTTGTGCTGGCTCTGCAAATTCTGTAGCTGGTCCTGGTGTGGCGGCTTGGCCACAGTGGGGAAGACCTCTGTTCCTGTCTGTGTGGGGATTGACCACAGTAATAACGACCTCTGCTCCTGGCCAGGTCATAACAACTTCCATTTACTGGACTCCCTGCCTACCAGGCCCTGTGCCAACAGACCTACAAAATCATTCACTGCATTCTCACAACACCTCTGGGATAGATGGCATCCCCATTTTATAGATCAGGAAACTAAGGCTAGGAGAGGTGAGAAACTTGCCCAAGGTCACAAGGCCAAGAGGTAGCAGACAAGATTTGAACCCAGGTCTGGTTCAAACACAACGGGATTTTGAGTTCTGTTTGAATTCCATCACACCATCAACGTTCCTGATGTGATACTGAAAATTAAAAAGCAGGACACCAGTGTAGGACTAGAAAAGGAGCCTAATGAGGGTGTGGAGGCAGGCCCTGGAGGCCTGATCAAGCCATTCCTGAACTCCCACTCACACAAGTTGTGCCCTGGGAGGCTCCCCAGTCTTATTCGTCAGAAGAATTGCTCCCAGGGGCTCACAGAGGAAGCTGGCGGGAACAGACAAGTAACCCCTGATGGCACTGGCACGTGCTGGGCTCGGCCTCAAGCTCAACCCAGAGCCCAGGACTTTCTTTTGGGAACACATGGGAGAATCACAGAGAAGGGCCAGAGCCTGGGTCTGAAGCTGGCAGAATCCGGGTTTGCACCTTGGCTTTAGCACTTAAGTCTGTGGTTTGGGGAAGTTCCTTTACCTCTCTGAACCTCAGCTTCCTCATCTGTAAAATGGACTAGAACTTCCCTTGTGGAGCCTTTGGGGGGATGAAAAGAGTATAAACAAAGCCCTCAGCTCTTGTCTACCAAATGCTGATCGCTCAGTCCTAGGCGAGAGCTCCTCGACCTCGGGAGCCATGCTGTTCTCAGAGGAGGGGTCTGGGGCAAAGTTTCTCAAAATGGGAACGTGACACACCCCATCCCTGACGACCGACAGCATTTTCCTGCTGATAAAAAGGTCAATTCAAGGCTCAGAGACTGACTCCTTGCTCGCCAGGATTCTTTTGTTTTTCTCTGCTGAGGAATGTTTTGCTTTCCCTTCTTTCTCCTGGGGGCAAACCCACTTCCCTCTCCATATCGCGGGCCACAAACCAGAAGGGAAGAGAAAAGCATGCTTGGTCCTGGTGGGGGGGGGGGGGTCCATTGTAAATGCACGATTTAATTATCCCCAGTTGAAAACTGGCAAGCTGTCCAGGGTCTTCCTGCAAGACAGCCTGGAGGTTTCCCTTCGTTGAATGTTAATGACGTTTTGGGAAACCTTTAAGCCACGCTCCCAAGGAGAAAATGACTCCATGTGGTGGGAGAGAAGGAGAAGGGGCTACCTGGGAAACGATGGCTGGATTCACCACTGTGGGTTCTACACCCTGACGCTGGCTGAGCACGCGCTCCCTGCAAGGCCCTCTCTCAGCTCCTTGCGTGTCCCAAGCAACTTTCCCACCCCAGGGCCTTTGCACGTGCTGCTCCCATGGATAGAGCACTCTATTTCCAGATGTCCTCAGAGATGCTCATCCTCATGGCTTCAGGGAAGCCTTTCCCAAGTCCCCCCTCTAGCGATGGCTTCCCACACCCCCATGTACACACATTTGCTTGTTTCCTGCAAAGCACTTACCTCAACCTGCAATAATTGTAGGTGCTTGACCTGTTTATTCATCTTGCCTGCTATGACGTAAGTACTTGAGGTCAGGGCAGGGTTTCAGCCTCACTCGGTGCCCCTGAGGCATAGCACGGTGCCTGTAGGTGGGCGGGGCGGTGGCAGGTGCCCAATGAATGAATGAAAGTTGAATGAATGAACAGACAGGCTCAGTGTTTGGGAAAGGGAGTGACAGGGCAAAGAAAGAGTGGGCCCCTTCCCCAGACCTCAGTGTCCCCTGGGCTCACCTGCTTTGCGCCAGCTACTAGACACCGTGCCAGTGTCCTCTTCTCCCACCACAAACATCCTCACCCCTCCTCCGCAGAGTGTGGCTGGATGGGCAGATGGGTGGATCCAGGGAGGGGTACATGAGTGGGGACGCGCTGCGACTTTCCTGATTTGGTTTCCATGGGGGGAGACAGGCATCCCTGAGGCCGGGACGGTCACACAGCAGGCATCTCCTGGGCCCCAGGCAGCTGCTTACGCTTCCTCCCAGCCACCCTGCAGCCCTGCACTCGTGCCAGGACACACTTCTACCTTCACTGTTTCCTTGCTGCGGTTTAAGGTCAGTGTCTCCTCCTGTAACCTTTCTCTTGCCTGGGCCGAGCCCCAGACAGCTGGGCTGAGAAGGCACCCTCGCGATTTCCCTGCTGGGGCAGAGCAGGGAGGGGCGTCGTCAGGCCCTTCCAGGCACATTGAGGCTGGCCCCGGGTTACTGGTTCTCACTTCTCTCAGGCCAGAAACCCAGAGACAGCTTTCCCATCCTACAGGCAACCAAAGTTTCTGAGCGAGTAATCTGGGGGCGGGCAGGGCTCAGTGACTTGCCTCTGGGCTGCGGGAGGTCCCTTCGTTGAAGGGGTGACTGAAGCATCCTTATGAGCTGAGTTAGCGCTAACTGCTCTTGCTAGGTTTTGTTCCCATCTCCGCAAAACTGTTGAGATTTTTCTCTTTCCCATTACAGATCAAATGACACTTCTGTTGTGCATTTTATGCAACTGATCTCATGCACTTGGTCACTTTCTTCGAGCTTATAGAGCTTATATCAGCTGCAAAAGCACTGGGGAGACGGGGCTGGGGTTCCCCCCCCTTTGCGGTGTTACACTCACAAGTCACAGCTCCACAGGTAAGGCCCACAGGTCCCCCCAGGTGGGAAGCAGCGCTGCCCCCAAGAAAGGGCTCGGAGCCCAAGGACGGCGCCCTGAGTGTTCACAGCAACACGCCCTTTCCAAATTGCCACCCCGTCACCTCAACTGCTTCTCACCGCAGCCCAGGAAAGGAGGAGGGACATGACACGTGAGGGACAGTGGGGCTCTGGGGTCATTCGCTCATCTCACCGCGCGTTCGTAAAGCACCAACTGTGCGCCAGGGCTGCCTGCGCGGTGCCGAGAACGCAGCGGTGAGCAGAGCAGACCAGAGCCCCACCCCGCAGGTGTTCAGTCTCCAGTGGTGAACAAACGAGGAGCTCAGGCAAACCCACAAAAAAAAGCGAGAAACCCCAAAGGGAAAATGGACAAAAGATATGAACAGGCAATTTGCAGACAAGGAGACTCAAAAGCTGATAAGCACAGGAAGAGAGGTTAACATTCACCAGCAGTGAGAGCTATATGCAGATGACAGCAAAGTCTGACAAGAATTTAAAAGGCAGCCGAGGGCTGGAGGGGTGCACAAGGATGGCCAGGGGCATAGTGTCCAGTGCACTCGGGGGCATAGTGTCCAGTGCACTCGGGGGCATAGTGTCCAGTGCACTCGGGGCATACAGTGTCCAGTGCACTCGGGGGCATAGTGTCCAGTGCACTCGGGGGCATAGTGTCCAGTGCACTCGGGGTATACAGTGTCCAGTGCACTCGGGGGCACACAGTGTCCAGCGCACTTTATGGCGTTTCAGCAATTCTGGATTCTGGGTGTAAATGTCAAAGAAATGCTCACCGAAATCTAGAGAATGAATGAGTTTTTCATCACTGCCTCGGTGCAGGGCCCCTGGCAACCAGCTGGCATCCTTTGTGGGGGATGAAATCCACGGACAGACAGGAAGCAGTTAGAAGCAGCAGCCCGGATGTACCCGTAGCAGCGTGGATGTGCTTTACGGCAGGAGGCTGAGAAAACAGAAGAAACAGTGAGATCCACAGGCTTCTATCATTTCCATAAAATAAAACGCACACACACAGAACAACAAAAGGACACACATCAACACTGTGGGAGGGGTGGGTTGGGAGCGCTGACTAACCAGAATAAAACAAATTAAAGAGAGCGTGACAATGGTGTTAGCTATCGTTACACGTGCTGCTCGAGGCTGGTCCAGGGTACCGACTCGCCTGGCTGGGAGGGGTGGGCTCTCGCTGGAAAGCCTTGACTTTGGGGAGGAGGAATGTCAGGGGGCCACAATCTCCCCACCTCAGCCAGGCTGAGGGAGGACCCCACTGGGAGCCTCGGGGACAGAAGAGAAGCCCACTCCCCTTCCCACCCGGCACAGCCCACCCACCTGCCGGCAGCAAGTGCCTGAGCATCGTTCCTCTGTCCACCCCCAGGCCCCGGGGCGCTGAGTTGTGCACGAAATCATATATTTGGACCAGCTAGGCCTGGAGTCAAACAGCCCCCGAGCCTCCTGCCTCAGAAGTGAATCATCACCTCCCAGCTCTGCCATCTGGACACCGGGTCTCCCCTCCCACCACCAGCTCCTGGGCCCCCAAGGTCTCTCCGTTTCCCCTTTGACTTGTCCCTTCCTTCCCTCTCCACTGACCAAGGACTGAGTCCTTGTGCATCGAGGCTCCGTCTCCACTCCGTCCTCAGACTACCCACACTTCCTGAGCACCTGCTCTGAACCCCGGAAGTTTTACACTCGGCAAGCTGTCCTCAAGCTGGAAGGTTCTTGCGTTATGATACCCACTTTGCAGATGAGAAAACTGAGGCCCAGAGGGGCACAGAAACCACCCCAGTTCATGCAGCTGTGCAGAGAGGAGCACAAGCTCTGTCTTCTTCTGCCACTGGCGACCAACAGAGAGAGTTTGTGGGGCCAGTGTGGAACTTTCCAGAAAAACAGCCCCTTCTTCGGAGCAACATCCTGACAGAGCAAATCTGTTCTTTCCTGGCATCCCCTCCACTCCCGGTCTGACCTCCCCGTTGCAAGTGTGAGCCAAGAAAGCCAGCTCACGTTCAGAGGATCTGAGGTTTCACAAACACCTCTCAGGCCAAGAACCCCTTAAGGACCAGCCTGGGTCTCGTTCCCCTTTGCCTCCCCACACTCAGTCCTGAGCAGAGGAAGGTGTCTGGAGTCACATAGACTGGGTTGAAATCCAGTCCCCCAGGTTGTGTGACATGGAGCAGGTCCCCTCACCTCTCTGAGCCTCCGGGGTCATGGGGGTCATGACCTTTGCCACGGGCCTGGCCCCCAGCTGGCGCCCACGTTCCACTTGTCAGCACGGACTGGGCTTCATTCTGGAAGGTATTTGCAAACGCTTATCCACCCTGGACCAACAGCCCCTTGGGGAAAGGAAGGGAAGGAGAGGGGTGACATCTCCCCCACAGGCTGGGATGCCTGAGGCCTGCGGCCTCGGTGAGCCGGCCAGACAATGCCCCAGAGGACGGAGGGCGAAGCCAGGATGGGGGACAACATTCCAGGGTGGAGAAGCCATAATTCCAGTGGGCGCCACGGACTAGGTGAATGTCCCTCTGCTCCCAGCGACCCCGGTCTTCTCTTCAGGGTTCAGTTTCTTTCAGTTAATCCAATTATTTCTGCCACCAGCCCCAGACGTCTGGAGAGCTGGGGTTCCTGTCACCACAGGCCCAGAGGGGTTAGGTCCAGTCTGGCCGGAGTCACACGACGTGAGCAGAGCAGGACCCAGGGACCCGTGTCCAGCCTGGCCCGGTGCCCTGCAGGACCCGCTGCTACAGCCCCTACTCGGGAGGTTAGCTCAGCCAGCACTGACTGAGCGCCTGGCACCATGCAGAAGGGGGAGACCTGGGAGACAGAGGGCCGGTGGGCAGGCTCCCTGCTCCCACCAGCTGAGTCTGGGGCAGGAGAGGCTGAGCAAGAGGATATCTGATGATTAAGAGGCATGGTTGATAGGGGGTGGGGTGGTTTCTTCCAAGAAAGAGGCCCTGGGGTGAGGGGAGATTTGAGACCCAGACTACAGGAAGGTGACAGACAGAGAGAGAGCTGGAGGAGAGCACTCCTGGCAGAGGGGGCGGCAAGTGCAAAGGCCCTGGGGTGCGAGTGTGCTGAATATGCTGAGAGAAGGAAAGGGGGCCGTGGTGCAGGGATGTGAGCGGGGCTGGGGGGGTAATGGGGAGAGCGACATGCAATTCGAGGGAAGGTGCCAGGGGACAGATCACTCAGGCCTTGCAGGCTGCAGTGAACAGTTCGCATTTGACCCCAAGTGCCCTCGGAAGCCGCTGTATGTCGCTGTCGGTTACTGTCTTTGTGTCTCAGCATCCCCTTCCTGTCCCGGTGGTTTAGTTCCACGAATGAAACAGGTTTCGGTGAAGAGGGGCCTGGGACCCAGGGGCCAGGAGGCAAATGTTCAAGCCTCCCTGACCTCCTGAGTGCAGTGGGGAGGTGACCCCAGCTCTCACCCGGGAGCTGGGAAACCAGGGGGAGGTCTCAGCTTCCCCCAGATGCCTCCACAGGACCCTCAGCTCATCATAACTCCCGGGACCATTCCTGCTCCATGTTAAATTGGATAATAACTCTAGCTATTCAGCTGCATCATGGGCTCTGAGAGCCTCGAATGAAATACTGGATGATGATAATGAGAGTGGTGATGACGATGATGGCGACGATGGTGAAGGCGGTGATGGTGATGATGATGAAGGTGAAGGTGGTGATGGTGATGATGATGATGGTGAAGGTGGTGATGGTGATGATGATGATGGTGAAGGAGGTGATGGTGATGGTGATGATGATGATGATGATGGTGATGATGGGAGTGTCAGTATGATGGCTGCTCCTCTGCCCTGACCCCCGTCACTAGCTAGGGGCATCCATCCCCCAGCTGCTGTGGGTAGGGGCTGCCTGTTAATGGTTCCCAGTTAACCCCTGATACAGAAGTGACGCCTTTCACAGGGAGTCAGCAACCTGCAACCAAAACCTGACTGAAGGGGTACGAAGGACCAGTCCCTTGCCTCAAGGGAGGCCAAGTCTGTTGTGCAGTACACGCCAGGGCTCCCCGGGGGATCAGGCTGAGGCCGGACTCCAGCTGAGACCACACCCTTGTTCACCAACCTCCCCCCATCCTGCACCCTCTCTGCCTTTCCTCAGAGAGCAGAATCGCGCAGGCCAAAGCCCCGTCTCAGGACCTGCTCCTAAGGAGCTCGGCCTGAAGCAAACTCACAGGAACATGGCCGTTTATAACCTTACAAAGCACATCCCAGAACGGGAGTCCTGAGGCTTGGGAGGTGCCGGAGAAAGCCGCTGCGCCCTTTGCCCGCCTGGCTCTGTGGCTGTGTGGTCAGGTGCAGCCACCAGAGCAGGGCCACTGGCCAACTGAGACCAAGTGGCACGCGAAGCCTAAATATTCGCCCTCTGGCCTTTCACAGGAAAGGATGGCTGACCCCCTGCTGTAGACCCGCACCTTCCCAGCCTCTGATGAGGGAGGGAAAGAGGCGGAGGATAGTGACTGGACTTTTCATAAACTGTGTCATTTAATCCTGAAACAGCTTCGTGAATGAGGCACTAACGTTATCCTCATCTTAGAAACGAGGAAACTGAGTCTCAAAACGATGAAAAAATCAGAAGTCAGGAGTCAGGATCCCAGCACAGGACTGCCTGGCTCGAAAGCCTTTAAGGTTCTTGCATTTGAACGAGGGGGATGGTGCAGACAGGAGGCTGACTTTGACTAGGGTAGCCTCAGGGAGAGACACCCCACCCAGCCTGGGGACAGGCCCTCAGCGTACTCTTGCCTGGGGCGGATGACTCATTTTTTAATTATAAAAGCAAACTGGGTGTAAGGTGTCTGCCTGGGCCTGGCAGCTCCAGCTCTTTGGGGGGTGGGGAGGGGTGACGAGCAGAGTGATGGCTGTTAGGGGCGCGAGGCAAGGGTCCCAGCCTGGCCGCTCGGGTCCTCCCTCCTGCATCCTGACGACTGGTGAGTAACCGCCCTGTGGCATCGCGCCATTTCCCTCCCAAACAGCTGGTGGAGAAAAACAGCAGACACAGGGAGGTTTCTTCTCCAGTGATTTCTGGTCCCTGGAGCAGAGCTGACTGTGGGAAGCTTCCCGATACAAGCCTCGGCCACCCAGGGAGGGTCTCGCCTGGACACTGCAGCGGCCTCCCCTCGCCTCCCCCAACCCGGGCCCACTCCACCTGCACCCCCGCGGCGGCCAGCTGACCTCATCACCCGGCCTGGGTCGTGTTGCTCCCGGCTTCTATCCTCCTGGTCTGAGAACAAGTTCCTTGCATGGTCTGCTAGGCCCTGCAGGTAGGGTTGCCGGATAAAATACCGGACACCCAGTTTTATTAGAATTTCAGATAAATAACAAATACGTTTTAGTGTAAGTATGTCCAGTACAATACTTGGGATATATTTATATGTTTTCAAGTGTGTTTGCCATTTACCTGAAATTCAAATGTAACCGTGCAACCGTATTGCACACCTTTCAACGAGCCCTCCCCATCCCCCTTGCAGCACCTCTCCCCATGTCTGTTCTGGAACTTACCATGCCCCACACACCACAGGGCCTGTGCCCAGGCTGGTTCAGCCTCCTCCCACTTGGCCTCATCCTTGTTAAATTCCACTCATCCTTCAGACCTCAGCTGAAATGTTACTTCCCCAGGCAGCCCACCAGCCTCCCTGAGCAAATCACGTTCCTGTCTTCTGCACACACAGCTCCCGCCCTGTCCGTACCCTTCGCACATCTGTGGTTTACACGTGCGGATGTGATGCTCGGGCTCGTGTCCAGATCTCTGACCAGACGTCCATCTGTACAGGCAGGATCGTGTCTGCCTTGTTTGTTGCTGTGACCCTGGCACCCCGCACAGTGACCGACACACCGGATACTCAGTGAACAAGTGTGCAAAACACAAATGGACCAGGGCCGCAAAGGTCGAGTGAAAGCCCGCGCAGGCCCCAGGCCTGATCCCGTCACCGTGGTGTCCTGCGTGGGGGTCGCAGTTTTGCTGCGCACCAGCGGGCAGTCCAGCGCCCCTTGTTTGCGTGGATAAGGACTCAGATGCAGTGTCTACTTAGCAGAGCTGGTCTGGGGAAATAAAGGGTGGAAATTCTGAATTACAACAAATTCTGAATTACTGCAATGCATCTTTTTTTTTTTTTTTAAAGTTTTATTTTCCTGGCAGGAAAGAAAGATGTCTTTTCCAGAGTTAATATGGAAGAACTGACGGGGCTTGAAAAACTGGCCAGCACCAGCTCCGTGTTCTTCCACGAGCAACAGAGAGATGCTTGTGAAGATAACCATGAGACCAGCCTCGGGCCCAGCACTGTAAAAATACACATATTTTCTCATTTACCCAATGGCCCAGTGGCGTAGAGCTTACAGATAAGGAAACAGATTAAGAAGTAAGAGAACCAGCTAGAAACCAGTGCTGGAAACATCTGTCTTCTAAACACCAGGTAGGAGATAAAAGGACACTCACTCAAAGGACCCCAAAATTCAACCAGAGGACTTCCACTCCTGGTAAGGACTGAACGAGTCCCTCACAGAACCCAATAATAAAACCAGAGCCGGGCTTCCCTGGTGGCGCAGTGGTTGAGAGTCCCCCTGCCGAGGCAGGGAACACGGGTTCGTGCCCCGGTCTGGGAAGATCCCACATGCCGCGGAGCGGCTGGGCCCGTGAGCCATGGCCACTGAGCCTGCGCGTCCGGAGCCTGTGCTCCGCAACGGGAGAGGCCACAACTTTTGGCCTGAGGCTAAGTGCAGGTGGCACAGCGCAGCCACAAGGCAACAGGACACCAGGGGGACTCGGTCTCTCTGGACCAAGAAACAAGAAAACGGAAGCTGGTAAACCATGACTGTTGACGAGAGCAGGGGACTCCTGGATGGG
This sequence comes from Stenella coeruleoalba, assembly GCF_951394435.1. Lineage (NCBI taxonomy): Eukaryota > Metazoa > Chordata > Mammalia > Artiodactyla > Delphinidae > Stenella > Stenella coeruleoalba. The sequence goes on from NC_137161.1 coordinate 5,327,356, forward strand.
AAAGATTCAGAGGAAATCCCCCCGATTCTGTCTACCCCCACCTCTGACGGACCCCTGACCACTCCTGGAGCAGACCCAAAGCCACCCAGGTAAGATAAAGCCGTGAACGGGGCCGGAATTGCCGCTCCAGATACAGAATTTGAAGTTCAAATTCGGCCAACGTCACTGCTTGCTAAAACACAAGAAACAGCACTCACTGGATAAAAATAACAAAATCTTAGAATCTTCAAAATGTAACATTCATTATATCCAGGTGTATTCATTTGCTATGATTTAACCAATTCCCGGGAATTCCTGGTGGTCCAGTGGTTAGGACTCAGCACCTTCACTGCCAAGGGCGCAGGTTCGAACCCTGGTCAGGAAACTAAGATCCCCGTAAGCCTCATGGCATGACCAAAAACAAACAAACAAAAAACAAATTCCCACAAACTTCGTACCTTAAGAAACATACAGTTATTATCTCACAGTTCTCTAAGTCAGGAGTCTCAATTCGGTCAGCAGGGGCTGTGCTCCTGAAGGCTCTGAGGGGAGATCTGTTTTCTTCCCCTTTTCAGCTTCTAGAGGCTGCCTGAGTTCCTTGGTTCATGGCCAAGGTAAGTGAGGAATAACCCTTTGTCATATTAAATCACTGCAATTCTGGGATTGTTTGTTACCACAGCATAACCCAGCCTATTCTGACAGATACACAGATACACATTCTGGACACGCAGTCCAGCCACGGCGCGCCTGTCTCTCTCTCTGTGAGCTTGGAACCCCTGCTTCTTGCCAAGAGGAACTAGATCACTGGGTGCTCCATGGAAAACCAGGAGGAAAGATGTATCATTTCCCCCTTCGGCCTGTCAGTCACATCATTAATATAGATGCGGTGAACGAAGGCAACCTCTTTCTCGCTGCCTGTGAGCTGCTTGAATACGCATCCGCAAGCTGACATGCAAGTGCTTTCCCGCTGCTCCCCGCTCGTCTGCATCCTGCTAATACTGTCAATGGGCAACAAGTCACAGCTCCAGCTGATGGGTGACGAGGCCGCTCAGGGATGACGGGCCACGGGCTGGAGTCGGCGTTTGTTGATCTGCAGTTAGAAGCACGGGGCTTGGGTCCAAGGCGACCTGGAGAGAAGTCAGTAGCTGCAATGCCGTGGGCTTATCACCTGATGCCTTTGAGACTCAGTTTCTCCTTCTCTGACCAGGGCGGAGGTGGTTCTAGAAATCCCTACCTCCCTTGACCACTGCCGTGACGACCAGATGAGATGATGCAGGAAGATGGTCTCACGGGACGTCGTACAACATAAGCCCTTAACAAACAGTAGTTGTTGTCAACATTGTTTAAATATGGAAGATGGTCCATGAGTGGCCTGTCCCCTCTCGACCCCCTGAAGTCAGAAATATAACAACACTACTTTGAATCAACAAGTTCAAATCTTCTAGGAGATTTTCCCCTAACCAAGAACTGATGTAAGAGGGAGGGCATGGGTTCAGTGTCACACAGACCAGGGGCCCCTGGGGGGGCCATCTCACCTGTGTTTCCCACTTTCTTTGGTAACAGTGACAGTGCCTCCTCTGAGGAGGGTGTGGGGATCCACGTGCAAACCACCGGGGAAGGGGAGGTACTTCGTTAAAGGATTTCTCCAGTGCTTTCCTGCAAGCAAGAGTTCCCTACTGGAGAGGAGAGTTGGCCTTTTGGCGAACGTGCGTAAGAAACTCTCCTGGGGGACCCCATGGAGGGTCTAATTCAGCAGAGGTGAGCTGTGGCAGAAAGCCCCTCGGCCCAGAGGCAGTGCTGGGCTTGTGTGAAGGCTGGACACGTGCCAACACTGAGGACGTGCAGGTCTGCTCCGTAGACTTCAGCGTGGAGAGAGTTGAGAGGTGAAGAGTCTTGTGGCTTTAAAGTATGTCCACAGGTTCTCCCTCCTTCAAGAGGTGGAGCTGCGTTCCTCTCCGTGGAGCGACAGCTGGATTTAGGGACTCGCTTCTAACAGCTGGAACATAGAGGAAGTTACCAGGGCATAAAAGGCACTGCAGCCTCCCCCTCGCTCTTTCTTGGACGACTCGGTCCGGGATAAGATGCTGCCATGTCCGGAGGACACGGGAATAGTCCTACAAAGAGGCCCAGGTGGCAAGACTGAGGCCTGTGCCCACCTCCGTTGTGTGAGCCAACCTGGAAGCAAGTACTGCGGCCCTGGTCAAGCCTTCAGACGGTACAGCCCCAGCCAGCATCCTGCGTGCGACCTCAGGAAGGACCCTGAACCAGACCTACCAGCTCAGGGTGACCATGGAAACTGTGAGATTAAAAAAAATGGTTATTGTCATAAGTCACTAAGTTTTGGGGAAATTTGTTACATAGCACTAGATAACTAACACAGGCTTTCACTTGCTTATTTGAAGGAGTGGATGAATGTTGGTTTTATGCTTACTTGGTAATGAGAGACAGGACAGAGTAATACAGTGATACTATTGGTTACCTACAAATAACCATTGCCCCTTCCTTCTTTCCCCCCGAAATTTTAATTTTGTTCAGGTATCTACCTCTCACAGGCACCACTGTAACTGAGGAAAAGCTGACTCCCTCCTAGATGTAGTAATTGGCAGGTCCCTGATTAACCGACCTAAGCCAGTCGTGGTAATCTCATCTCTCTTGCTAGGAGTTGGTGCAGTTTAGCCAGTCAGCTCATAGAAAGGCCTAGGCAGATACTCCTGTTTAAATAAGGGGCATGGGATTTAGGTTAACCCAAAGAGACCCAAGAAAAGGGAGGCTTATATGCCATAGGCTGTTATGAACAAGGAAGCCTGCTGCTGCTGGCAGCATCTTGTGACATGAGGGAAGCCAGCCTGAGAACAAAGCAAACACAAGGAGGACGGCAGAGCCAAGAGACTTGCAGCACGATGGAAGCAGAGCCTTGATCACAACGTGCCTGAAGCCCTCCCTCTGGACTTCCTGTTACATCAGATACTAAGTCTCATTTTTTAAAGTCTTCTTTTTCAGAATTTCCATTTTTATGCACCTTGTTCACCTGTTTCTTTCCATCATTTAACAAAGATTTATTGAGCAACTACTCTGTGCAGGCATGGTGATATTCATCACTGAAGAAAACAGACTTAGGGCCTCACCTCAAGAACTTATAGTACATGGGGCCCTAGTTGACCTTCAACCTCTTCAAATATAATGGAGAGTGGGAGACAAGTGATGGCTATGAGGATGACCTAAGACCAGAAACAGCCTTCTTCATCTAACAAGCCCATACTGTGGTGGAGTGAGGGGCATAGATGTAGACAGCCCCCGAAAGCCCCAAAGGGAAGGATGACAGTGGGACTGTGAAGGCCCCAGACCCTAACATCTGTAAGATGAAGCTAATATTAGGATCTACCCCATAGGGATGTTTGGAGGATTAAATAACCACAATTTAGTCGAAAGAGAGGGTGGAAAAGTGATCTGTAGAGCCTGAACATGGGAAGTGGGCTTGGCCTCCCACCAAGATGTATAACAAAGGGGGTCCCTAAATGTAAGAGAGGGGTTCAGACTCCGGGTGGCCAAAACATGACACATGCCTGCAGCCCAGGTGTCTGGGACAAAAGCTTGCACATTGAAACGCACGTGTGGCCCAGCCACCGAATGGCTAAAATGAAAAGGACAGACACTACCAAGTGTTGACAAGAACATGGGGTAACTGGAGCTCCATACAAGGGGTGAGGGTGCACGATGGCAGGGCCACTTCGGAGAACTGCTTCACAGGATCCACTGAAGCTAAGCCTTCACCTGCCAACAATTCCACTCCCGGGAACACGCCTGGGACAAATGCACCACAATGCCCCAAAGATGTGTGCCAGGTACTCATAGCAGCACCATTTGTTAGAGCTGGAAACGACCCAAACGCCCATCAACAGCAGGGGGGTGAGACACGGTAGAGCAGGGCTTCCAGCTTCGGCACCGCTGACATTTTGAGGTCGATCTTTCTTTACTACAGGGGCTGTTCTTTGTATTGTCCTCTACCCACTAGTGGCTAGTAGTGTGCTCTCCCCAGTTGTGACCATCAAAAATGTCTCCACACATTGTCAAATGTCCCCTGGGGGCTAAATCACCCCCAATTGAGAACCACTGCTGTAGAACAAGAAGAAGAAGGAAGGAAGGAAGGACGGAAGGGAGGGAGGGAGGGAAGGAGGGAGGGTGGGAGGCGCAATCCCACGTGCAAACACAGGAACACATCTCCAAAACATTGTGTTGAGCAAAAGAAACTAGACACAAAAAAGTGCCCAGGGAGCGTGTGGGTCCACGTACATGAAGTTCAAGAACAGGCAAAACTAACCAATGGTGATTCCATCAGAGCAGTGGTTATCTAGGGAGGGCTCGCTGCCAGACGGGCTTGAGGGAGCCTTCTGGGTTCTGGGAGAGGCTTATACAATGGACACTCACGTACAATTTCATCAAGCTGTACAAATAAGAGTAATTAAGTTTACTCTAGGTTTGTTAGATCTCAGAAAGTACTTAAAAAATAGATGTAGTCACTCTAGCCATCTGTCTCCTAGGGCCCCCTCGTCATTCCCAAGCCCTCCCCCTGGCAGAGAACCCCGGCATCACTACCATTACTCCTCTCTCCAGCTCCTTTTCTCCCCCTTCCTCACTCCCATCTCCCAGGGAGCCGCGCCCCCTACACACACACACACACACACACACACACACACACACACACACACACACACACAGCAGCGCAGGGCTCCCACCCAACACGGGTGCCGTGGCAGGGGGTGGACCGCATCTCGAGTTGCAGTTCTCTCCCAGGAAGCCAACAAGCTCTGTAGAGCCCACCTTGGGCCTCCGGCTCCAGTCCGCCCTCCTGGGGGGCGAGAGGAATCTCTCCTCTTGTTTCACAGTCCCAGACCAGCCCACAGCTGACCCCGACCCTGGTGGGATCCAGCAGCGTTGGAAGAGCCCCACGCTGTGGCCTGGGGGTTGGCAAGCAAAGCGGGCTCTCTGCGTTAACCGAGGTGCCCTTGCAGAGTCTGGGATCGAGGGCAGGTGGCCCTGTAACAAGGCTCACCCACCCTGGAACGTGAGGGCGTCCAACTGCTTCACTGGACGCATGGAGCCGCAGGAAGGTACATACACACAAGGAACCCAGCGTGGACAGAGGACCAAGAAGAGCCCTGGTTTATGCCCCCATCCTTCCATTCAGCTGAGAGGTATGGAGTCTGAGTCCATACCAGTGTCTGTAGGAGGTGCCGGGGATGCAAAATCAGTCACTTCTCCAAGGCAGGTGTGCAAACAGCCAGTGAGCACATGAAGAGATGCTCCGTGTCGTTAGTCATTAGGTTAATGCAACCAAAACCACAGTGAGACACCACTTTACTCCCACTAGGATGGCTAGAATCAGATAAATGGACAGGCACAAATGTTGGTGAGGGTGTGGAGAAATCAGAATTCATATGCAACACTGGTGGCAACGTAAAATAATCCGACTGGTGTGAAGAACAGGGCTGGCGATTCCTCAAAGAGTTAAACACAGAATTACCACAGGATCCGGTAGCTCCACTCCTAAGGGTGTACCCAAGGGAACTGAAACAGGGACTCAAATATAATGTGTACAGATGTCCAAAACCACATGAGTCACAATAGCCAAAAGGTGGAAACAACCTAAATGTCCATCGGGAGACGAATAGATAAGCAAAACGTGGTGTATCTATACGGTGGAATATTATTCAGCCTCAGAAAGTTATAAAGTACCGACCCAGGCTACAACGTGGAAGACCCTCAAACACATTATACCAAGTCAAAGAAGCCAGCCACCAAAGACCACATATTGTACGATTCCACTGATGTGAAATGCCCAGAACTGGCAAATCCATAGTGACAGAAAGTAGATTGGGGGTCGCCAGGGGCTGGGGGACGGGGGAGGGAGAAGCGAGGAGTGAGTGCCTCATATGCACGGCTTTCTTTGGGGGGTGATGAAAATGTTTGGGAACATGTTAGAGGTTGTGGTTGTACAACAACATTGTGAATGTGTGAAACACTGCTGAATGGTAGGATGAAAATGGTTAATTTTATATTATGTGAATTTTGCCTCTGTTTTTAAAAATCAATGAGCTAATCCCTGTTCTGAGGAATCCCAGAGGAGGCCGACTCTTTGGAAGGCAAGGACACATACAAGCACATTGTTCTGATTATTTATTATTATTACATTATTCTGATTATGTCTTATTATAATTTGAGTAAAAAAATTACCCAAAATCCAGCGGCTCAAAACCATTTTACTTTGCTAACAATTTATGGGTCAGAAACTCGGACAGGGCACAGCAGGAATTAGTTGTCTCTGCTCCACTATGTCCTGGAACTCAGCTGAGAAGACTCAAAAAGTCAGAGCATCTTCCGGAGGCCTCTTTATTCACATATCGGACACCCAGGCTGGAGTCAGGATAGAGGAGGGCGGCTAAATTGAGCTGGCAGTCAAGGAAGGCTTCCTGGAAAAGGAGGCATCTGAGTTCTCAGAGGCTGTTGTCTCTCCCTGAGTCAATGGAGGAACTGCCCTAGAGGGAGCCCCTCTGCTTGGTCTCACCTGCTTCTCATCCAAGAGGACTAAGTCCCAGTAGGACCTGCCTCTCCTTCCTCCATCCAATGCCATTGGGATTTGCTGGGCCAAGACTGAATGCCTATAGACATGGGAGCCCCTGCTTCTCTTTTCCCTGCTCTTTATAATAATAATAAACTCAGATTAATTAATAATCACCACTTTGTGCCAGTTGTTGCTGAAACACTTTAGTTGTCTTAACTTAAAGAGGAGTACTATTATGATCAGTGTTCCAATTTTACAGATAGGAAAATGGAGGCACAGAGAGGTTAAGTGACTTGCCAAGGTCACACAGCTGGAAAGTGGCAGAGCTGGGATTTTGAACCCTTGATGTCTGGCTCCTCAGTCCAGACCCTTACCCTCTCACAGGGCTGCCTGGCCTTCCGGGTACTCACTCTGTCCCCCAGTGGTCCCCAATCCCTCTTCCTCCCGTACGTTTCTCCCTCTCTCCTCTCGTCTCTTCCCACCTTTCCTCCCTCACATCTGCTGCCAGGTTGGCCTTGAGGAAGGTCAGCTTCCTTCCACAGACACAGCGCATTTCAGCCAGCTTGGGTTCCTGAAGGCGACCCTCCTCCCAAACTCTTTAAAGTGTATTTATCTAATTAAAAATCTCTCAGCAGCCCAACTTGCTGGAAGAGTTCATATTTAACCAACATACATGGTCAACTCAACCTGTCCGGGCAGGGCAGCCCCATCCCAGGAGCATCACCCTGCCAGGCCTTGGGAGGCCGGGGACGCCCAGAGCAGCCATCCGTCCCGCAGAGTCAGCGCCAGCCAGCTGCGTTTCTGGCCACTGAACCTGCCACTCAAAGCCCCCTTTTTAATTAACTCCAAATCTCAGGGGGCCGGAGCACGTGGGCAAACTTCTGTCTGACTTCACTGCAAAGCCCAAGCACATCCCAGTTTGCTTTCCAAGAATAGAAGTGGGAGATGGGGGAGGGAGGAGGCTGGGATCTAAAAATGAATTTGCAGCCCAGAGCAAAACAACCCAGCCGAGGAGAGGGGCGAGAAAGCAACACACACGCATACAGCCCAGCCCAGTGGGGGCTGTCTGCTGCCATCCCGGGTGTGAATCGCGGACCTGGCAGTCTGCCCAACTGTCTGGCAGGGACGGTGGGGGGGGTGGCGTGGCTCATGCCAGGAGCAGGCAGCTGGGGACGCCCATGGGTGTCTGGATGTTTCCTGGGCTCGTTGGTTTTCCCCAGTAGACAGAAGTGACTCACGGGCTTGCAGGCTGGGCTCGGGGGGTTCATAAGTGCCCCAGATGTCAGTCGCAGGAGGTTTCAGGCATTCAGAAGCCAAATGCCTGAGGGGCAAGGGACGAGACTCCACCTTCAGGGATACCCTTACCCCCACCGGGCCCCACTTAGGAATTGATAGGGGTGGCATACTTACCTGCAACTTATAACAAAATCAATAACAGCAACAAGAATAATAATAACAGCTTCCATCTATTGAGATTTCACTCTGCCCATCGCTGCTCCAAACACTTTGCCTGAAACATCTCATTTGAGCCTCACGACAACCATGTGGGGTATGAGCTATTCTTGCCCCCATTCTACTGATGAAGAAACTGAGGCCTGAGGGTTTGTCCCATGCCCAAGTTTGTCCCATGCTCAGGAAGGGATACCCTAGGATGGGAACCCAGGTGGGCCTCTTGTACGGCCCAGGCCCTTCACGTCTCAGCGGCAGCATCTCCCTGAAAGCCCGCCTGCCTCTGGTCACCCACGGCCTACGGCAGTGCCGCCTAGGCATGGCCTGCCTCCCTCAGGAGGCTCTTAGAGGTCCTCAGACCCAGCATCAATTAACAAACTACACAGAAAGGGCTCTTGCCTTTCCATTCTCTTTCATCTCTTCCAGTGAGATCTGTCACAGAGAAAGTCTCTGTGGGGTACTAGCTCGTGGCCTGTCCTTAACACCCCCTAGCCCTTACTAGGCTCCCTCTGGGGCCAAGAGAGCAGGCTAGCACCACCCAGAAGTTTATGACACTGATCTGTTCTCTTTGTGTTTATCTTTCCATCTTTATGGAGAGTGACCCAAATTTTCCTTTTAAGGTTGCGATACAAGAGTTCGCTTTTAAGATAAACTCAGTTTAAAAAGTCGAATGTTTTAGAGACAGGTACTGAAATATTTATGGATGAAATGACATGATGTCTAGGATTTGCTTCAAAATAATCTGGAGTGGGGGCAGACTCTGAGTCAAGGTATAGAAGAAACAAGATGGGCCACGAGCTGAAGTTTTTTGAAGCTAGCTAATGGGTCGTATATTGTCATAAGTATAATTCAAAATATGTTTATATATAATTTTATATAAAATTTATTTAAAATTTTAATATACCATCGAATATAGTATATTATAAATTATATATAATATATTAAAATATTATCAATTATGTAATAAATAATTATAGAACTAGACCCTATATTAATTACACATAATATATTATCTTGCAATATAGTATATATTTTATGTATTACATATTGTGGGTACCTTGTATTATTTTATTTAAGCTACTTTTGTGTGTATTTAAAATTTTCCATAGATACAAATGTTTTTCTAATTCTATATAAAAAATTCTATTAAAAAAACTTTTCAGTAAGTTGTTTTAAAGAAAAAGGTGAAGTAACAGTGTAAGCGGTACCCAGAGATGACAAAAACCATGGCCGGGAAGAGCAAACGAGCAAGGCGTGCAGAACACTGGCACGCGACTTATTTTCAACATTTACAAGTTTATTTTCCTTCCCAGGAAATGGGGAGGGGGGTGTACTCCTCCCCCTCCCCAGGACTTTCTTCCTCTGGCTGCAGGACGTGGGCCCCTGATGAGGCCAGTGGTCTGATGTCATCCTTGCAGAGCTTGGGAGAAAGGGCAGGAAGGAAAGCACTGCCTTTTTATCTTTCCCTTTCAACGATATAAAAGTGCAATATTGCTAAAATGATCCCATCTGGAAATCCAAATGCATTAGGAGCAAACAGGCCTGGCTCGTGGAGGGGGAGTGTTGAAGGGCTCTGTGCTGAGGGCATCCGCAGGCCATGCTGCAGGCTCCACCCAGAGGACCCAGGCGCTCAGAGCCTGGGGGAGACAGGCCATCTGGTCTACCCAGAGCCCCGCCCCACGGAGGCTGCAGACCCTCGGTGGAGCCGAGCCAGACCCTGAGCGGAGCAACTCTGGGCCCTGGGAGTCGGCCCAAAGGGACCTCACAGAGCAGAGACCATGAGCCCAACAGACAAAGGCAGGAGGGGTCTCAGAGTCCCCACCCAGAGTCCCAGATCCGCACGTTTCCCCCCTCGGGCCCCTCCCCCCAGCAGGGCTTCAACTGTAGCTTCAAACCCCAAACAACTACACAATGCCCCCCTTCTCATGGACATTCATGTATTCATGCATTAGTTCATTTAGTTATTTAACTAACACTTATTAAGCGCCTACCGTCCACGGGGCGGGGGGGCGTGTTCTAGAAGCCGAAAATACAAGAGGGATAATGACACTTCCCAGGAGTCTTAACACCGCCAAGTCAGAAGAACACTTTCATCACATCCATTCTCAGATGGGGCCTCTGGGGCCCACACACAAGGTGCCAGGGCTGCAGACAAGGAAACAAAGAGGTACAAGCAGCAGCCGTGGCTGACGTCCACTGAGCCTGCGCCGGGGCCGGTCCTCCCCACGCGGCCCCGGGAAGTGCGCGGTCAGCAAGTGCCCTCCTCACACTGAGCTGAGGGGTGGGAATGAGGCTGGCCCGAGGGCCCCTGGCTGCCACGTGGCCAGGCAGTGGTCCCATCGATGGCAGCGGTGGACCCCCGGCCACCGGGCCGCGCTCTGCATCGCCAACAGCCAGACTCTGGTTGCGGTGACCAGTCGGTGACCGAAGATACCGAGGCACAGGAAGAAATGGACCCTGGTCTGAAGTCGATGAGCATTTGCCTTGTTCCAGGCGCCACGGGGGCCCCTTTGCCTGGATCTGCGTGGTCCGATGCTACAAGCCCTGTGAGATTTGAAACGTGGCTGGTCCAAAATGAGACGAACTGTCAGTGTCAAATACTTGCTGGGTTTCCACTGGTTGATATGAAAACGAAGTATAAAATATCTCAATGATAATTCTTTTATTTGCTTACATGTCAGAATGATAAGATTTTGGATATATCAGTTTATACATAATTTTAAGTATATCGTTAAAATTAATGTCACCTGTTTCTTTTTACTTTTCTAATGTGATTACTAAATTTTAAATTACATATTTGTCTCAGGCTGTTTTATAGGTGGGGAGACTAAGGACACAGAGCGGGGAGCAGAGTCAGGGGAAAGAAATCCGTCCAGTCACACGGGCCCCCGGCTGGGAGAGGTTACTGCCATCTTGAAATTCTTAAGAACCCAGGGACGAGGGTTGGGTGTTTGCATTTTGCGCTCGTGCACACACAGAGGAAGGCCAGCTGCCCACACCGACCGCAACGCGAGTGTGCAGCAGAGTCAGCGTCTAATGCCGCGGCCCAGGCGCTAACTCTCAGCACCCCAGTGCCGCCGTCTGGGTTTGGCGGCTGAGCGCAGCCCAATGGCTGCAGCTCCATTGTGCATCTATCTGCGAGGATGTGGCCTCTTGGACCCCAGAGCCCACGCCCCCGCCCCCTGAACCATATCCTTGGTGGTTCCTTGACCAGATTCCTCTCCCTGAAAATCTCTCCCATGTCAGGTATGAATGCGCAATGAATACCTCCCGGCCCTTGCTACTTATAGTTCCCAAACGGGCACACCTCCTCTCTGCCCCAGAAGGCTCCATCTAGCCCTCCAGCCAACTCCTCACTCATTCCCTGGGTAAACAGAAGCAAAGAGACCTAATTGGGAGCAGTTTATGATAGGCGGGAATATTATCCAGGCACTTAAGAGGTTATTAACACCTTTTATGAACCTCATTGTTTAAAAGCCTGCCATGCTTAATCATTTTAGCACCATTAACTCAGTATTAACAACAACCCCACCACTTGTACTCCGAAATGTCACCATTTGATAGCACTCATGAAACGCAATGCCTTGGAAAATCCGAGCAGAACAGTTGAGTGTTCAGCTTCCCTGCAAACATGTGTCCTCAGCTTGGCAGGTCCCAAACTAAAAGGGAGGGGGGCTGCTACCTGGGGTCTCAGAATCTGTCCCCTACCCAGCTGCTTCCCAGTCATTCCCCCTTCACTAGAGCAGGCCTGGGATCCTTCCAGGAGACCTTCCGAAAAAAATCACCCATGAGCCCCACTCAGAAGAACACCCTGGGAGGTAGGAGAGGGCCTGAGATCAAAAGGGTACCTGACTGGAATTGTGTGAACACCTCACATTTTTATTTTTCTCATGCTTGCCCAACGATATACCCTTTTGTAAAGTAAAAAGTGTTTGCCCTTCTCCTCCGCACTCGAATCCCAGCTCTGCTACTCGAGAGCTGTGTGACCTTGGCCAAGTGACTTCATCTCTCTGTGCCTTCATTTGCTCATCTGTAAAAAGGGCATCAGGATAGCACCTACCTCCTGGTCGTGTTGTAAAATTAAGTGAGAGACTCTGCACCTTCAGCACAGTGCTTAGTACCTAGTTAACGCTCAGTAAAGTACACGACCTCTTAAATTCCAGAGGTAACATTGTCAGCAGATTGGGGTGTACCCTTTCAGACTTTAGTGTACCTATAAAATACATCTGCATGCATATTTCTAGAATTTGTTTGTTTCATTGTTCTTTCACTGTTCTTTACAGAACTGAAATCATCCCGTTTATGCTGTGGTACATCTCCACCCCTATTTAGGTATTTTTCTCATGTGACAGTAAGTCCTGGAGAGCCTTCCACCCCGATGTTTATTGATGCAGCAGTTTTTCTGAAAATGGTCAAAGAGTAAATACTGTAGGCTTTGCAGGCCATCTGGTCTCCATGGCAGCTACTCAACTCTGCCATTGTAGCTTGAAAGTAGCCATAGAAAATATGTAAATAACTGGTGTGTTCCAATAAAACTTTATTTACAAAAACAAGCAGAGCACCATCCCTAGCCCTCAGGCTGCAGTTTGCAGAGCCCGACTCCAGCCCCGCCCTTGTGGATAGCTCCCCGGTATCCCCACGCAGTTGTACTGTTGCGTACTCAGTTCCCTTTTGTAGGGCATTTAGGTCATTTCCAAGTTTGACTCTTCAAACGATGCTTCCAGGTCTCACACCCAGGTCCCTGGGCGTCTGTGGCAGGAGGCTGCATGCCTCCCACTGGGATTGCTGGGTGATGCAGGAGGGGCCCCTTGAACATTACGAAGGAGTATTTTAAATGCTTGAAACACACCCCTGGGCAAGTGCGGGCTGAAAGCACATTGAGGGATCAACTGCTTCCACTCTTGCTTTCTGAACAAAAGCAGGGCTATTCTATGAACTTGACCTCTTCAAGGTCACTGACAAGGTGGTGGGGAGTAAGGCCATAGGGACCATATTTCATGAGTGGAAACTCAGCCTGGGCTGCAGGACACAGCCCCCTCCTGGAGCTCTCACTCAGATAACCATGACCGACCTGTAACAATCCTACAAGGTAGGGACCAGTGTCGTCTGCACTGTTAGCTTAGGGGGCAGAGGTTCAGAGAGGGGATGGCAGAATATACTTGGTCTTGCCCCCAAATGTATTCGGATCTCTGTATAACTTATTTTAATTTTTTTTAACCTGGTTGCTAAAATGTACATATCAGGACATTTCCCATAAAAATCGGGATTTGGGCTTCTCTCGAGTATTCAGACAGGACACGTTAAGGGCGCAGACTCGGGCAGAGGACCATCTGTGCTGGAAGCCCAGCCCTGTGAACTTGGACAAGCCACGCATCTCCTTGTGCTTTGGTTTCCTCTGAGTTAAAACAGTGATGCGAAGAGCACGTGTTCCCTCCTTCCTCTTGCTCCAGAACGTGCCTCTCTAGTTTCTCAAACTCACCAAGGTCTTGTCCTTAACGGGCCGGACTGTTCCTCGCACCCCAGCCTCTTTCCAAAAAGAGCTCCTTCACGTCTGGTCTTTCTGGCCTCAGCACAGAGGCCTCAACCCCAGGGAAGCCCTCCCAGACCTGCAAATCCAAAGCAGGTCCCTCCTCTCCTCCTGTTCCCTTATCTCCCCAGGAGTGCCAGGATCTGCCATCGCTTGGTATCATTTGCTTGTTTGCTCCTTTGCTGTCTGTCTCCTCCCACCTCCATCACCCCCTCGATGAACGCTCATTCAGCCACTCAGCGCTCAGCCCCCGTAAAAAGGCAGAGTCGGAATTCGAACCCAGGCTCCTCTGACCACCGGGGTTCTTCCCTCTAACCCTCGCGCCCCCCTCCCGCATCGTGATAAGAGATCCTCCATGGTGGACATCAGGGCTCCAGAACCACACCACTGCAGAGTCTGAGTCCCCCTCTCTGTCGTTCATCTTCCTCAGCTGTAAATGGGAACCAGCGCCCAGCTCCTGGGCTCATCCGGGCATTAGATGAGTCCGTAAGGGTTAGAACACTGCCCCTTGTGGGGTATACGCAGTGTGAGCCATCCCTATGTCATCATGATTCTCCACTTCTCAGCAGGTACACAGGTCCCCAGAATCCCTTCCCAATAGCAAATCCAAGCTGTCCTGGCTTCCCCGAGGGGCCAGCCAACAGCAGTCCTAAGCACTTTCCAACTCACGGACCCCTCCCAGCAGCTCCATTTCCAACTCACGGACACCTCCCAGCAGCTCCATTTCCAACTCATGGACCCCTCCCAGCAGCTCCAGGAGGTGCATTCAGTTCTAATTCCCACTCTAGAAATGAGGAGACAGAGGCACCGAGAGGTTAAGGAACGTGTCCCAGATAAAATGGTTGGTGAAGGGAAGAGCCCAGATTCGCCCTCACGCCCTTGATGCCAGGACCCACTGTTATAATCGTATGCACACGAGGCACCGCCTCTTCGGAACACTCTTTCAGGCATCAATTCCACCGATGGGAATTCATCCCAAGGCAAAAATCAGACAGTTACACAGAGGATGATGTTCAGGGGTGCTCTCTGCAGCATCACGTACACTGTAGTGAAAAACCAGAAACAACCTAAATGTCCATCCACCGGGGATTGCTCACATCACAAATACTACACCCAAACCTCGATGCTCTGCCGCCATGAAAGATGATGAGAAATCTATGTTCATTAGCATGGAAAGCTGTGACAGCGAAGGAGAAAAAAGCAAGCCACTCAACAGCACTCGTAGTGCAAGTCTATTTTTGCTTCAATATGTATTTAAATATATATATTAAATACATATATATCCCCATGTGTGCAAATATGCATAGAAATGAGATTGGAAGAAAATGCATCAGAATGTTAGAAGTAGTGTTTGTTTCTGGGCAGTAAGATTCTGGATTCTTTCCACTTTCTTTCTCCTTATAATTTTCTGTTTTCTCTATTTTTTGCCATGAGCATGTATTGCTTTTATAATTGGGGGCGGGTGGAGATGCAAAAACCGATTTAGCTCTTTTCATTTGGAAAAATGTACAACTTGCTTTCTGTACTTCAAGATGAATCGTGGGCACCTCTCTAGACCTACAGATAGGAATCAAAGCCTTCTCTGTGATCGCTGCCCTTGTTCTAGAGTATGGAGGGAGCACACTTATTCAACCATTCCCCCAGTGACAGTCAAGGGTAGGGGGTGTCACCCCTGTGATCACCTCACGGCACACGGCAAAGCTGATGGCGTGCCACTCCCACGCTTACATTATGCTGTAAGGACCATCTTGCTGCCAGCCTCCCTCTGGACACTTGGCTTCCTCACTGCCTTTGAAGAAGCAAATGGCCATGAGTCCTACAGCCACAAGGGAATCAATTCCACCAATAGCCTGAGGGAGTGCAGAAGCTGATTCCTTTCCAGCCTCACACCCTGATTTCAGGTGAGACCACCACCCCAGTTAGTACCTTGATCTCAGCCAGGTGAGACCCTGAAGCAGAGGCCAGCTAAGCCATGCCTGGTGTCCTGACCCACAGCAACTGTGAGATGATGAATGTGGATTGTTTTTTTAAGTATAGTTGATTTACAATATTATATTAAGTTTCAGGTGTACAGCATTGTGATTCAGTATTTTTACAGATTATACTCCATTAAAAGTTATTACAAGCTAATGGCTGTCATTCCCTGTACTCTACAATATATCCTTGTTAGTTATCTATTTTATACATTACAGAGTGAACGTGGATTGTTTTACACTGTGACGTTTATGCAGTAATAGAGAACTAAAACATCCTCGGTAATTCATTCACCCAACTCAGCTTTGCTAGGTAGGGGTGTCTGATTTAGGAAATAAAATACACGATGCCCAGTCATGTTTGGATTTCAGTGGAACAATGAAGAATTTTGTAGTATAAATATGTCCTCTGTAATATGTGGAGCATATTTATACTAATAAATTATTTATTGTTGAACGGAAATGTGAATTGACTGGATGTCCTTTCTTTTATCTGGTGCCCCTACCGCGGACGTCATCGGTAGAGAGCTGGGCATATACCCGTACCTTCTGCTGGAAAGGCCTGCACAGCAAACCCAGGGACACCCTGCGAACAACCCTACAAGACCAGATAGGTGAAGACAAGGGCCTAACCCCAAGTTCCTCTTTCGTAACCCCAGATGTTCAGCACCATATCTCTGGCCCTAAATTGAAGCGCCCTGCCCTGCATTTCAGCTCTCCTGGGTCAGAACACACCCAGGACCCACCTCCAGGACTCCTGGCCCCAACAGCAAGGGCTGGTCCCTTCACACGCGATGCTCTCCCGTCCAGTGGAGACAGCCCACCCTCCGCATAGCATAGCCCAGGGCCTGCGACTCTTGGCACCAAGCTACAAAGGTAAGTAAGATGTAGTCTCATCCCTCAAGTGGGTCACAGCCTAAAAGCCAGAGAGAAAGAGAGAAAAAAAGGGGGGAGGGAGGAGGAAAGGAAGGAGGGAGGGAGGGAGGGAGGGAGGAAAGAGATTCATACGTGCAAAACTGTCCATAGATGCATTATTCATTATGGCCAAATACTGGAAACAGCTCCCGCGTGCCTCACAGAAGGGATAAACACACATCCGAGGGCTACTCAGCAACAGGAGAACAAACCGTCGACACAAGACAAGGGCGATGTTTCAATCATCATGTGGAGTGAAGACGCCAGATACACAGAAAAGAACATCTTGTATGATCCGTGCACATGAAGCTCCAGAACCATCAGCTTAATCTATGTGTTAGAAACAGGCTGGGGGCCCCCTTGGATGGGAGGCAGGGACGCGAACGGGCACGTGGTTTCCGAGCTGCTGCTCTCGTCCTGCATCTCTATCTGGATGTTAGTTGCAAGGGCGTGTCCGCCATGAAAATTCACCCATCTGGTCACACAGGATTTGTGCACTTTGCTGTATGTATATTATACGTCAGTAAATAATCTCATTGTACAAAAGAGGTAGGTTGATAGGCAGGTGAATGGAGCTGGGGTCTATCCACACGACGGAATACTACGCAAAGATAAAAAGCAATGAACTATTGCTACACACTGCGACATGCCCAAATCTCAGGCTAATTATGTTGAGTGAAAAAAGCTAGACCCAAAAAAGCACATACTGTATGATTCCATTTATATAAAACTCTAGAAAATGCAAAGTAATCTATGGTGATAGAAGCAGATCAGTGGCTGCTTTGTGGGAGGGGGCGAGAGAGATGGCCGGGGGCACAGGGAAACTTCTGGGTAGTGACAGAGATGTTCCGTATCACGATTGCGAGGATGGTTTCGTGGGCGTGTCCCTAGGTCAAGACTGGTCAACTCGCACATTTCAAATACGTGTCGTTCATTGTTTGTCAACAATGCCTCAATAAAGTTATTGTTTCAAATAGAGGTAAAACCCCAGGATGTGCCAATAGATGGCACGTGGGGGGCAAGGGACAGAAGGGAGGTGTCGGAGGGACCCCAGACTCATGGATGAAGGAATGCGGGAGAGATGGTGCGCCCCCCAGGACAGAGAGTTTTCTGGCCCCAAATGTCAATAGCGACAACACTGTTAGATCCCAGCCTAGAGGTAGACCTCCAGGGGTTGAAATTCTGGATCTGCCGCTGTGGGGTGAGAAGATGCAGCAGAGGGAGACCTAGGCCAGCTCACGCCTCCCTTGGGAAGCTCACAAACGAGGAACAGAGAGCACCAGCCCCCCCCACCCCAAAAAGAACAGGCACATTGTCACATGCCCTGAACGCGTGTGTCTGACGGTCGAGTTTGTCAGGAGGATGTGTAAAATGATACACAGGGGTCTAAAAATAAATAAATAACTGGAGAGGCCCGAATTAGCCGTCTGATGGTTTTAGCATGGAGATTTGGTACAGCTCGCTCCAAGCATCCTGGTTTCCCTGGATACGTTGGCCACGCATTAGCTGTCTCAGGCCAAAAATAAAAGAATTGCAAGAAAGAAGCCACGGGACATTGTCGCTGCCACCGCTGCTGTCAGGATCGCTCGTCATTTTAAAAACCAGACACCCCAGGCTCCTGGGACAGACGAGTGCCTCACTCTCTCTTCATCCTGACGGCAGGACAGTGCAGTGCCTGACGAGGTGGACCCTGGAGCCAGACTGGTCTGAATTCAAATCCTGACCCTAGGACAGCTTGTAAACGTATCATTTGACCTCCCCCAGCCTCTGAGAAGTTGCCTTCTTTGTTCAGCAAAAGGGAAGATGTTCCCACCTCATAAGGCGGTCCGGGGTGTTGGCACAGAGTGAGGCCCTAAATCTAGAAGCCACTTTCATCACTTCCAGAATAGCTGGCACAGGCGGCCAGCGTGCAGCACGCGGAGAGGGGGCACCATTAGATGAGGCGCATCCCTGAGCCGGCATCCCCCCGTGCCCACCCTGGCTGGAGCCCAGGGAGATGGCCCTCAGACAGGCCTGCCCCGCCCCCTGCCCCAGGGCTCAGTCTCTCCCTGGGGAGCTGGTCCTGGTCTTGCCGCGGCGTTCTGGTTCGCTATGCACTCTCTGTGCCGTATCGACAGCAAAAAAGAGGAGTGGTAATTAACGGGCAGCACCTAAAGCAGTGCTGTCGGCCCTGGCTGCCCATCAGAACCTTCTGCGAGCTCTTAAACATCCCCAGGGCTTCCCTGGGGGCGCAGTGGTTGAGAGTCCGCCTGCCGACGCAGGGGACGCGGGTTCGTGCCCCGGTCTGGGAGGATCCCACATGCCGCGGAGCGGCTGGGCCCGTGAGCCATGGCCGCTGAGACTGCGTGTCCGGAGCCTGTGCTCCGCGACGGGAGAGGCCACAACAGTGAGAGGCCCGCGTACCGCAAAACAAACAAACAAAAAACATCCCTATGCCCAGGCTACTCCCTGGACCACTCGGGATCTGAGGCTGGGCCCTGGGCCTCAGCGTTATTAAAGCTCCCCCAGTGTTCAGTGGAAGTTGAGACCCAATGTCTAGACCAGGGGTCGGCAAACTTTTCTCTTAAAGGGCCAGAGAGTAAACATATTCGGTCGTGCAGGCCCTGAGGTTTGTCGCAACTGCTTACCCCTGTCCTTGTAGCAGGAAAACTGCCACAGATGACTTGTAAAACGATGGGCATGTCTGTGTTCCAATAAAACTTTATCGATGGACACAGAGGCTTGAATTTCATAGAGTTTTCATGTGTCATAGGATATTTCTCTTTTTGTCTTTTAGCCTTTTAAAAATGTAAATACCACGCGCAGCTCAGATGCAGGCGGCAGGCTGGATGTGGCCACGGGCTGTGTAGTTTGCGCCCCTGGTCTAGAGGAACCACAGTGAATTTTTAACTCGCGTTGTTTTACTGAGCATCTACGATGCGCCAGGCACTGGCGTACACAGCCAGACTCTGGGATACAGCGAGAAACACAACAAAGTCTCTTATTTACAAATCAGGGGCACAGAGGGGACCACATTTCCACCTCTTAACACCCCCAGGAGGGGAGGCCCCGCAGCTGCCAATAGAAGCCTGAGTCTAGACCAGAACTCGGATTCTGTGAATTGACACCGGAAGCTGACCCCCTCCTCCTCAGTGAGGGGCCCGTGTGCCCCCTGACCCCTGTGTGCCCCCTGACCCCTGTGCAGGGTGCCAGGAAGGGCCACACAGGAATGCGGTCCACTCCTTCCCTCCAGGGGAGGGGAACCAGCACTGAATCTCAGCCTCACACCTCTCTATCCCAGGGAATCATTTTTATTTTCCCACCCATTTTACAGATGAGCTAACTGAGCCCAGAGAGGTGAAGCAATTTGCCCCAGGACCTTAGCTGGGCGGGTCTGGCTCTCAGGAAACCAGCCCCACGGAGGGGGTTGAGGTGATCCAGTTTCAGACAAGTGAAGCTGTGATGAGACCCAGGCACCCAGCAAGTTGCCCCCACCCTAGGGCTGGACTGACCACTTCAACGCCCCCCTCATGGCTTCCCCCAGCCTGGTGTTTCCCCAGAGCCCACCATGGTGCTCTGAATAAGAATAAAGATTCTTATTTATTTCCAGCATGCGGACATTTCACCCAGTTGTGCACGTATATCGATATTTTCTTAAGGGTTTTTGTTTCTTTTTTAAACTGAAAATGTAAGCTCTCTCCTTCCACATTTATCCGCACAGTCTCCACCCCGCAGGCGCTCCTTTAGGACAAACATACTTGCTTCTCCCCTCCCTCTGAGTTCCTCTTCGATGGGTCAATTTCAGCATCTCTAAACCTACCCTCAGGCACTTGGATCCTGAAATTGCACTAGCCTGAAGCCAGGGAATGGGATTTTTCCAAGCTCACCTCATCCCAGCTTCTCCATAACTTGCCAGGGTGGGTCCTTGCAATATCCCGTGCTCCTGATGAGGCCAAGAAAGGTGGGAAAGGTGTTTCTGGGCTGATGGGTGGCAGAGCCTCGTGGATCCACCCAGACCTGGGTACTTGGGTGGGGTGACCTGGAGAGGTGGGCTCCCCCATGGGCAGAACTCATGGGCTAGTATACTTTTTTAAAGGGCATTGAGGAGACCACCATAGGTCAGCAAATTTTATTGTTTATTTATTTATTTGGGTGCAGGATCTTAGTTCCCCGACCAGGGATCAAACCCATACCCCTGCAGTGGTGGTGCAGAGTCTTAACCAATGGACCGCCAGGGAAGTCCCTGGTTAGTAATTTTTAAATTGCCAACAAAGAACGTTTTGCAAGTTACTTTCTGCGGTCAACGTCATCTCATCGGAGGAAGAACTCTTTAATATCAACAAAATGGAAAGCAGCCTATCTCTGCAGAAAGTTCACACATCCCCCTGTTGGTCTCATTTCACAGTGGCCTGATGGAAAGGTCATCCCAGACCAGAAGCAGTCCCTAGCCCTGAGAGGGACAGTCACTGGACACGTTCATTTCTCTGAGCCTCAGTTCTGTCATCTGCAAAATGGAGATAAAAATAACCGCCGCCCAGGGCTGTTCTGCAAGCTGGCAGACTCATCCCTAACAGCGCCCTGCACCTTGCGCTGTGCTGCCCGCGGGAAACGGCTGGAAGGCTGTAGAAAGGAGCTGCAGGCAGCTCTTCACACAGGGCTCGGCTCAGAGCCAGGCTCGTCAGTGGCCGCTACCCTGGCTGGGGCTGCAGCGTCGTGGGTGTCACTATTACTGCTGGAGTTGTTGTTGCTGCCTTCATATCCTTCCCCCGAGCCCCATCCTATCTTCTGATTCCAAATCTGAGTCCTTCCCTTAATCAGATCCCGTGTCTGTAAAATGGGGACCCTACGGAGGCCCACGTCGCAGAATTCTTGTAAGGATCTCGTGAAATAATGCAGGTAGAGACCTGAGAACGGTGCTTAGCACGTGGCAGGAACTCAGACTAAATTCACTGTCATTATTGCTGTGGCTGTAAGCCAGCCCGCCCAACTGCGGACCCCATGCTCTTTCCACGACGCCATCTGCCCTTCTCTCTCCCTCCCTCCCGAGTCCATTTGATTAAAGATGTCAGGACCCACAGGCCAGAGTGCCAGGCTGTCCTTGGCCGTGAATGCAGGAGCACTGAGGGGCCCTGCAGGTAGACGCAGTGTGGTTTCTACACTGACCAACTGAGACCTTCCCCAGAAGGAACCAGACCCTCCAGGAAAAGGAAGCCTGGGCCACCTGTCCTTGCAGAACCCAAAAAAGTCCCCCAAATGTCAAACCAAGAAAGCAGTTTGGCTGTTGGATGGCTCCTGAACTAACAGGTGAGGCTGGTCCTGCCGGAGGGGCCCACGCGGCCCTGCTGACCTCGGATAGGTGTTTCCCATCCCCCCAGTCAGGCTGCCTCGGTCACTTTGAACCCTGATACCTCACAAAAGCAGTCAAAGCACACGGCACCCTAAACGGGGCACCTGATGACCCACCCCACAGGAGAACGCAGCAGGCTCGGACATCTCCGAGGCCAGTTTGCCTCCTGGGGAGAAGGCCCGAGTTCATCTGACACATGTTCATTCAGCAGCTCTGCTGAGCTCTGTGCCGGGCAGGAAGCTGGGGTCATGCAGCAAACAAGCCAGACGGGCCCCTGTCTTTGCAGCGCTTATAGCTGGTGAGGCAAAGACATGAACAGCAAACAAACACACACATTCGTACTCAGGGGTTCTTGCTAGGGGCCCAAGGGAAAGAAACAGGGCGATGGGGTAGGACACAGCAGGAGGCCAGGGGGAGGCTTCCAAGAGGAGGTGACACTTGAGCTGAGCCCTGAACGACAAGACGGAACTGGCCGTGAGAAGACCATTCTCAGCAGAGGGCACAGCAAGAGCAAAGGCCCTGGGCTGGGGTGGGTCGGGAGGTGTCACGTCCAAGGTCACGCAGCTTTGGATATGGAGCAAGAAGCAGTGGGAGGAAACCAGGCAGGGCAGGTGACGGGGCAGGTCACGGGCAGCTTGAGTGCCACAGGCAGGGATGTGAAAATACAAGAGGAAGCGTCCAAAGATTGCAGCTGCCCCTGCCAGGTGGCTCTCCTCAGCCAGCGCTCCTAAGGCCCTGGCTGGCAGGAGGCCTCATCTGTCTCAGAGATTCAGCCTGAGGTGGGAGAAATGTGATCTTCTCATCCAGGGGCAACACGTTTGCAATCGGATTGCTTTGTCAGCCTTTGGGTGAGGAGAAAAGGGGTAAGAGTTGAAATCTGGTCCAGGATGGGCATTTGTGGTTTTGCCTGTTTCCCTGACAACATCTGCTCCCAGAGGCACGAGCAGAGTCAGGGGACTCAGATGTCCTTTCTGATCGCTGGACCACAGGCTGCATGAGGTCAGAGACTGCGTCTGTTCTGCTCCAAACCAAATCAGCAGGGGCCTGAACGTGGATGAACACATGAGATGAAGGAACAGGGAAATTCTGGTAGGTGTTTTGGCTGTACCTGAGTTCTTCGAAGCAAACTTACAGAGGCTTTCCTAGGGAGCAATCAACACGCCGTGGATTCGAGAACACCTTTTCCAGGAAAGGGAGCCCTGAATGATACATGCCCATCCACTGCAACTTATGTTCCGTTTCAGAAACCGAGGACTGGACCTCCTGGAGAACAGGGTGGTACCGGGTTGAACGGCAGCCCCCAAATTCGTGTTCACCTGGAGCCTCAGAATGTGACCATATTTGGAAATAAGGCTGTTTCAGATCTCATGAGCTAAGATGAGGTCCTACTAGATTAGGGTGGGCCCCAAATCCAACGACAGGTGTCCTTATAAGGACAGAAGAGATTGGCGTGACATCTATAAACCAAGGATGCCAAGGGTTGCCGGCAGCCACCGGCAGCTGGAAGAGAGGCCCCTCAGAGCCCCTAGAAGGATCCAACACTACCGACACCCTGATTTTGGACTCCTGGCCTCCAAAACCGTGAGAAAATAAATCTCGGTTGTTTGCAGCCCCAAGAAGACAAGGACCCTTTCGCATCTCCCTTACCGTGGCCCACAGCGGCTGATGACTGGGGAGCCGTGTGGTCCAGACATTGGAAAAACAGCATTCCAGACCTTCCACATTCAGTTCCTGGGGCTGCCCAAACCAATTATCACAAACTTGGTAGCTTCAAACAACAGAAATTCTTACTCTCACAGTTCTGGAGGCCAGGAGTCTGCAATCAGTATCACGGGGCCGAAATCAAAGTGTCTCAGGGCCACGCTCCCTCCAGAGCCTCCCGGCGAATGCATTCCTGCCTCTTCCAGCGTCTGGTGGCTGTCTCTGTGCCATGGCTTGTGTCCGAATCACTCCGATCTCTGCCTCTGAGGTCACATACCTTCTCTGTGTGTATCAACTCTCCCTCTGCCTCTTGTGATACCTGTGATTGCCTTGGGCCCACCTGAATAACCCCGGCTAACTGCCCCATCTCAAGATCCTTACTTTCATCACATCTGCAAAGAGTGGATGGTCAAGTGACATGATTTTCAACAAGGTACATGGCTGGCTTTCCTAATCAAATGACCGTCCTGGAATCCCCCCCAGTCACATTCTAGAACAGATCTGTGAGAGGCCCTGCCTCAAAGGCCCAGAAAAGGAAGCGATGCGCAGGCTCTGGCAAAGGTCCCCTCGGAATAAAGGTCACTTCCATTTTCCATCAGCAGACCCGACAGGCAGGCTGTGGTGATGCTCTCAGGCCAGGCTGCAAAAGCGGGGAGTGGGGAAAATGAGGCAAGCTCGGCCTGAGGTCCTCACCCCCAGGACACAGCACCTGCTCAGCTCTCACCCCGTAGGGTCTGATCGATTGGTTTATCAGGAACAGCCAGAAATCCAGATTTGTTAAGGTGAAATTTCCTCATTAAGTAAGCAACTAATTTAAAAAATTTAAAGTGCTCTGTAGATCAAGCAAGACACATCCAGTGGGTGGCCAGTTCCCAATGCCTGCTGTTGACTGGGGTCTATCAGAACCCAGCCAGCGTTTAGGAAGGTCTTCTCTGGAGCAGTATGGGAGGAGGGTCCACAGCTGAGGCTCTGGGGACAGATGGACTCGGGTCCAAATCCATCCTTCACCAGCTGTGGAACCACAGGCAAGCTACAACTTCCAAGCCTCAGTGTTCCTATCCGTAAAATGGGGTGATAAAATCAACCTGCCCGGAATGGGGACTGACATGTACATACTACTATATATAAAATAGATAACTAATAAGGAACTACTATATAGCACAGGAAACTCTACTCAGTACTCTGTAATGGCCTATATGGGGAAAGAGTCTAAAAACAGAGTTGATATATGTATATGTATAACTGATTCACTTTGCTGTACAGCAGAAACTAACACAACATTGTAAATCAACTATACTCCAATAAAAATTTTTTTAATTTAAAATATAAAAATTAAAAAAAATAAAATCAACCTCCCTGGGAAGTTCACATTGAGATGCTCCAGGCCCCCAGCACAGGGCCTCCCATAGTGAATGTGCTATAAGGACTGGGCGTTATTATCATTGTTGTGTTTCTGAGATGCATCCTTTTGCATATTTTAATCATTCATACATTTGGCTGCAACCTACAATCACTGTGTACATTTAACATCTGTTCTGCCCCCTCTTCTCTCTTCCAAAGATGTTCTTAAATAGATTGTGTGACTTTAAAAAGATCGGATACCTTCCTGCTCAAGGTGTGGAAACTGAAGTGCACGATGATCACGTCGGGAGAGATCAAAGATTCGAGACCCAGCTGGGGAGAGAAGTGTCCAGGAGGAAGCTGCGGCTCTCCCTGCTCTGCGGTCTGTCCTGTTCAGAGTTTCATCACTCACTTAGATGAAGTCCATGCTTGTGAAATTTGCAAGTGACCCCAAGGGGGAGGGGGAGCTCCAGGGCTGGTGTGTGAAAGTCCAGGGTTCGCCAGCGGTCAGGAAGGAACAGCAAGTGTGAGTCGCGGCACTTGGCTTCCTTAGGTCAGTTCCAAGGGTCAAGAGTGACATCACCAGCATAGCTGCAATGAAAACAGTGGCGATGGTGAGTGTCGGCGAGGCTGTGGAACACCAGCAAGGCTCACGTGACTGCTGGCAGCAGTGCACGCTGGTACCACCGCCTCTGGAGACTCTGGAAATATCCGCTAAAGCCAAACACAGGCCGACCTCTGCCCCAAAGCCCCACCCCTGGCAGTGACCCCAGGATAACGAGTGCACATGCACGGCGAGCACGCCGAGATGGTTCCAGAATGCCCGCGGCAGCCCTGCCTGCGACGGCCAACAGCTGCAAACAACCAAAATGAACCGGAGGACCCACAGGAGAATCACGGTGCGCCAGGACTGCTGCAGAGCAACGCAAAGGAGCAAACCACGGGTAGAGCGACGAGGATGAGGCTCCCAGAGTTAACAGTGAGTGAAGAGGCCAGACACAAACAGCACGTACTGTAGGATCCTGTTTATATAACGTTCAAGAACAGGAGAAGCGAATCCGCGGTGAAACAAGGTAGAATGATGGCTACCTGCAACTGGGTGTGGTGGGTAGTAACCGGGAAGGGACTGGAGGGAACTTTCTAGACTGGTGGGTGGTGGTTACATAGGTGTATACAACATAAAACGTCATCCAGCTATAGATTTTGGATCTGTGCACTTTACTCTAGATATATGTTCACAAAGACAGACAAAAAGTCGAGTGCGGAGAGCGCCAGCGGCTGTAGGGCAGGTGGCAGGGTAGGATCTGTGAACCAGGACTCCCGAGGAGGTGTAGACCATGCCAGCCGGTGCCTTTCCCTGGGCCCAGCTGGAAACCCTCCTCATTCCGTCCTGGTCCAGGCAGACCTCTTCCAGCAACATGCGGATCTGGAGGA
Organism: Stenella coeruleoalba; assembly: GCF_951394435.1. Lineage (NCBI taxonomy): Eukaryota > Metazoa > Chordata > Mammalia > Artiodactyla > Delphinidae > Stenella > Stenella coeruleoalba. The sequence continues at coordinate 5,353,560 of NC_137161.1, forward strand.
CATTACAGGGCCAAAGACCACCCATGGGAGCAGGGCCCATCCATGGGGTGTGACATGGGCAGTCACATGGGACTCTGCCCTCAGAAGGGGCTCTGAACTCTGCCGTCACCACCTCGACATTCTTACTAATTTTTGAACCAGGAGCCCTACATTTTTAGCTTGCACTGGGCTCCACAAATTATGCAGCCGGTCTTGAATGGGAAGCCGTGATGTGTAGCTGGGTCCTCAATTTCTGAAGGGCTATTCTATGGAAACAGAAGCACATTTTTGGTGGCAAGAGCATGAAGTTATGCAAGTTATGGAAGTTATAGAGCAACTGGACCTCAGCTTGATGTAAGGAAGAACTTCCTGCCGGTGACAGTGCCTCCCAAAGAAAGATCAGCAGCCCGTTTGATGAGTGCCTGCTGTGTGACAAGCATCTTCCCTGCATCATCTAACGCTTCACAATAACCCTGAGAGGAGGGACGATTGTTATCCCCATTCTGCAGAGGAGGAAATGGAAGCAAGTTTTTATGGTCGAGCGTCACTCAGCTGCTTAGCAGTAAAGCTGGGATTTGAACCCAGGTTTAAATGAGTCAGAGTTGGCATCCACCACCAGAGTTTTCAGATATTCCAGTGAGGGCTGCACGTCACATCAGGGGCCAGTGGAGGGGCTTTCAGCTTTGGGAGGTGCAGGACTCCAGGGCTCAAGGTGGAGATTCTGGGATTTTAAATGCAGACAGGGGGCAAGGTAAAGAATGCCAGAGCCTCACCTGAGTGCCACCCCTGAGGAGGCTGGTCTTCAGGTGCCTGGCCCCACCTGGGGGCTTCCTTCATGGTTAAACCAGGGGACAGAGACACTCAGGCGCTGGCAGGGACCCTTGAGTAAAGGTAGGCATGTGTGATACAACAGGGAGGGGTGGGGACTGTGGCGACTTATGCTAAAAAGCTTAGAAAAATTGCAAACATTAGGCAGGCAGAACCTAAAACACTTCCGCAGGCTGCCCACAGGTCACCAGTTAGTGGTTGCTGGTTTAGACTGCCAGCCCCATGAGGGCAGGGATGGATCTGTCATGCCCATCAATGTACCGCTGGCCCAGCCCAGCACAGGGCCTGGCGCGCCCCAGTGGCAGCCTCTCTGTTCACCCCTCTTTGACCTCTGCTACCCAGCAGAGCTGGGCAATGTGGTGGGTGGCAGGACTCCAGCTCACCTGGCTGTGCCACACCCACCTGATTCCTCGCTTTTCTCTGAATTCCCAGGAGCACAGGGCTGATTTACGAGAATTTTCTTAGAAAAGAAAAACAAGTACTGGATAAATATTGGGATAAGGCAGTGGTTAAGACCAAGGCCTCTTGAATCTAACCCCACCGCCTCCTAGCTACAGGATCTTGGAAAAGTTACCTGGCCTCCCTCTGCCTCGGTTTCCACATCTGTGAAATGGGAATAATAATGGTACTTAACCTGCTTGTTGTAACTCTTAAATTAGGGAAAACTTGAATCTTGTGACTATTAAATGAGGTAATACATGGCAAGTGCCCAGAGCGCCTTGCACACGATAGGCGTTTAATCAATACTAGCTATTGTTCTTTATTGCACAGCTACCATTTATCAAATCTACTACCTGGCAAGCCCTGCGCTAAAAATCGGTCTTTGAAATAATTATTCCACAAGTACATGTTGAACATGAACTATGGGGCAGACCCTTCACAAGGCACACGGTATCCCCGTCACTTACTCCCCTGGGAAGCTCACATCTTGGGAGAGGTACTGAGTTAGCGCTAGAGAGCACAGCAGGGTGGAGGTAACGGTAAGACACTTGCTGGTCGTTACACAGGAGCGTGGATTCTCAGGGTATCTCTCCTGGGTTCTACCTTATCCCACCAGGCCCTGCTTGGCACACAGTAGAGGCGAGCAAACATCTGTCCGATGAACGAATGCCACTGGATACTCACAAGACCCTATACGGTACCTGCTGATACAAACAGGTGCGGTGAGGCTGATCACCTGGCCCAGGACGCAGGAGGCGTGGAGGATGGCACCCACGCACACCCTCCAGGGCAGAGGACTCTCTCCCCAAAGGCGCCGCCGCCACTGCCGCCCCGCCCTTCCGCCACCATGTGGATTTAAAACCCACGCTGCCGCCGGGCTCCTGCCCCTCTTCTGCCATTGGGCGAAGGCGCCCGCACTTGTGTCCAATCGAATGGCTGCTCCCAGAATGCAAACTTGGGATTGGCTGGTCCGCTGTGTCATTTTGGGCTGCTTCTGACGTCAGTGGTGTCTGGCACCCCCGCCTCTTCCGCGTCTTGACTGGAGTTAAAGGAGCCGCACGGGAGAAGACGCGCGAGTTGCTTCAGAGACACCTTTAAGTAGCCTTTAATTTTTTTTTTTTTATTAACGTTCATTGTAAAAGCTACAACAAACAGTGTAAGAGAAATATAAGTTTCATTTAATCCATTACACAAAACTAACCACTGTTAACATTTTGGCAGTTATCATTTCATTTTTTTTTTCTAATAATATAATTTTATTTGTACAAAATTCGGATGGGTTCTGAAGCCTATTTTAAAATTTACTTCATGAAGGACTTCTCTCTGTATCGTCAAATAATCTTTGAAAACATGTTTTTAAACAGTTGCATTATCTTTGATCTTTATTCAAGCAATCCCCTATATTTTTCTTAATTTCATTGAATTTTGCTTTTCCAAATGAAAATAAATATCCTTGTCCTTAAAAATCAGTTCTCTGATTATTTCCTTAAAATATGTTGTAGAAATGGAACCAGAGGGTGAGGACACTCGTCCTTTAAGGCACATTGCAAAATTGTCTTGCATTCATTCATTCAGCAGGTACATACTGAGCAATTATACCTGCCAGTCGCTGCTCGGAGCTGTGGATACAGCAAAGAACGAGACATGTGTAGCCCACGGCTCTTTCAAAAATGCTGCGCCAGTTTCATCACCTCTGAAGCCAGCTCTGTGTTCCCAAACCCCTTATCTGAGCCCAGGGCTCTCTGTGCAGAGAGGAAGAGGTGGTACCTCCAGTTCTGGCACAGGGACTGCAGACAGAAGGCATAGAGCATATGCTGGGTGCCACACCCCTGGGGGGAGGGGGACTGTTGGGGTACCATGATGCCCCATTCCTCTGGACTCCAACAGTTCCTGTCTGGCATTCTGGAGGCCCTGGGGACATCTGAGCATCTGTTCCTGGGACCAAACACGGGACACGCAGGGCACAGTCCAGCAAGAGACACTGAACGAAGCAACTCACAAATTTATTTGAAAATTACAATTTGGGCTAACTTCTCCAAAGGGAAGGAGGGGATTTCTAGGGTTCATTTGTGTTTTGTATGGAACAGGGAGCTCCTGCAGCACAGAGCATGCAGTAATAACAATAATGAAATTTTTTCAAGAGCTTCTTCCTAGCCAGGCCCTATGCTACCTGCCTTACAGGAGTTTTCTTATTTAATCCTCCCAATAGCACTCTAAGTTCCTTGATGATCTCCATTTTAAAGATGATGAAACTGAGGCCTGGAGTCATTAAGTAACTTTCCCAATCAAGGCCATGCAGTTAGAAGTGGTGGCCTATACTTGTGTGACCCCAGGTTTTGGCATGCAGAATTCAGCGTTTGGGAAATGAATCACTGAATGACTGAGCCCCCAGAGAGTAAACTCTACAAAGGCAGAGCCTGGCTTGCCACGGCTGCAGTGTGGAACAGTCTCTGTGTGCCAGGTATGGTGCCCGTTGCTGGCCCAACCCAGCCAGGCGGACGCAGCCCTCCCTGCACCCTCTGCGACTAGCCTGGCCTGTACCCTCATACCCACCTCCTTCTTCACCAGCCCCCCTAATCCCAGCAGCAGAGTGCCACTGCCCAGCCTGGCACAAGTGCCTTTTTTGCCACCAAGTATCACAGGTTTACATTATTACTCACTTCTGACAACAGTAAAATGTATCGTTCATGAGAACAGAGACACAGAACATTTCTGCCCCAGTATTTCTGGTCCATGAAATCAGCTTCAATGACAAACAGTTCTTTCTGGACATGTTTTAGACATGAGCTGAACATCTGGAATCTTCCAAACCCCTCTCAGGCTCAGCCTGTGGCAGGAAAGTCTGTATCCTAAGCTACATAAGGTAACCAAAGACCCCGCGGGGCCTGCGCCGGGAGTCAGGAGCAGGGTGCTGGCTCAGCTTGGCCCTTCTCCAGCAGCTTGACCTTGGCCAAGTCATGTCCCTGCCTGGGCCTCAGTTTACCCATCTGTCAGAAGACAGGATTTAGCTGAAATGTTTCCTTCCGTCCTTTCCTTCGGTCCACCCCTCATCTCCCTGCCTTGGTCTCAAAGCCCTGTCTTCTCTGCAGAAACCAGTTCCCTGATGGAAATGAGAAACTACACAGGAGAGAAGGAGGTGACTCCCCGGTGGCATCTGTGACCAGTTTAGCAGGGCTCCTTTGCTGGTCGCTGGAGAGCTCAACCATGTGACATCCGTCCAGGAGCTAAGCTCCTGCATCAGCACCTAAACACGCACAACACAACCAGCAAAACACACACACACACCCCTCCCCACAGCACGAGTGTGTCTCAGGATACAGCCCACACACGTGCAACACGTATATGCACACACACACACACACACTCCTCGCATCTTTATGGTTACGACTTCCGGATCTGGTTCTGGTACGAGGCAAGCACTTGTTCTTAGTAGGCACTGCCCAGGTCTCTGGCTTCTGGACACTTAGAAGCTGGTCATTAGGAGAGCACATGGAGACCGGAAGTGGAGCGAGTGAGCCAGCCAGGAAGACAGGACTGTCGGCCAGGCAGGAAGGTGGCCCCAAGTGTGGCTTATCTGTGTACGTGTGCGAGCGCCACTCATTTACTCCACGGAGGTTTGCCAAGTGCCCGCTGCATGCCAGGCCCTGCTCAGTGCACTCGCCAGGGGTGCATGAGGGACGAGCCAGACTGTCCTGCCCCCGTGGGGTTACCACTCAAGTGGAGACAGACGGTGAACACGCAGACACGTGTCTCATGCTGCTGGTCACTGTGTTGAGGCCTTGAAACGCTCTCCCCTCCCCACCCCATGAAATCCTGTTCCTGCCCCGCTGAGGAGTAGAGGAGATGTGGCTTCCACGAGGTGAGGCAGCCTGCCGGGGTCATCTACGGGGCGCCCGGAGGTGCCCCTGCAGAGGTCAGCTGCTCTTGGTCTTCGAAGGCGAGGTTTTACAGACAGAAATCACCAAGCAGTGGGGCAAATGGTGGAGCTGGGGAAGCCTCTGTGGAGCGCAGGACCAGCGGGAAAGGCAAGGCGGACCTAGGCAGAGACAGCGAGGATGGCGCAGGGGAGCAGAAACACCGTTTGCTGAGGTCAGCCCACGGGCTCTGGGGCTCTGCCTTCACAGCCTGCTCCACCTCGTTCATGGGCTCCAGACCCTCAGCGGCCCCATCCGTCCAATGGAAATGCTTCACAGGGCTGACGTGGGGATCCAGTGAGCTGAGCCCTGGCTCCCTATAGGATCCCGATGCACAGTGGTTGAATGATGAAATGTACAAATATGAAGAGGCTAGAACAGGGCCTGGCACACAGGCAGTGTCCGATAAACATTAGCTCTTACTAGTGCTTAAAAGCAAAACAAGACAAGAATAATAATAAAAACACAAAGTCCAAAGATGCTGACTTGGGAAGATCGATAGGCCCATGAAAGCACCAGTAGCACTGGGGGCTGGAGGAGCTGAGGGAAAAAGTGACTCAGCGGAAGGGGTTTCCAAAAGTGGCGAGGCGGGAGAAGAAGTGGTTAAACCACTTCAGGCCACCAGAGACTGTTTCTGAAAAGGCAGCTCTGTCCCGCAGGCCTGGGGATGGCATGAGGTGAGGGGGCAGGGCTGGACCTCACAGGCCGGGGTCTGCTTTGTCCCCACTGGCCGCTGTCAAAGCAGGCCCCAGCGAGCACAGTCAGGACACGGCCGGCCACCCTCGGCCACGACCCAAACCCACGCTTGTTTCCCTGGTCCCTGCAGGGCCGCCGACGAGGGCCTGGCACCTGAGTGGGACCGTCTGCAGGACTCGCAGGGCCCATTGTTCAAAAACTATTAATTATGAAGAACTTCAAGGTGGTGACAATAGAACCTCAAACCAAGCAAGGGGCCCTTCGGAGCCCGGGGCCTTGGCATCTGCCTGGGCTGCACACCCGTGAAGCCGGCCAACAGTGCAGCCCAGACGGCAGGTACTGGCAGGGGCGAGGCCTCCTTACGGGGCTGGACCTCAACGTTTCTATCTAAAGATCCCCCTGTGGGAGATCCAACCCCTGCTAGGGGCAGACAGCCGCATGTGCTGTCTGGAGGCCCAGAAAGGCGTGTGCCAACGGTCGTCTGGGGACACACACCCATTTCACAATCCCACGACCTGTAACCGGGTTGGGAAATGTATTCCAAGTCCCAGATTTCCTTCAGTTCCTCTTCCACCAAGGGCTCTGGCCTGGCCATGTGCTGCCCCCAGCCTGGGGCTCCCTCCCTGCTGTCCCACCTCCCCAGAGGGGCCACCTGACCCCTTGGGCTCCAGCTGCATCCAGGCCGGGTTCCTTTGTTTCTTTCCAACTCTTGTCCCTCTGAAACCATCGCTTGGACTTACATGTTTACGCATCTGCTGTCTGTCTCACCCGCAAGAATCCGAGCCCCAGGAGGGCCGTAGGAAGGTGCTCGGTACACACGAGTTGAATGAAACACCACCTCCTCGGAGTGGGCTGCCCCGATCGGCAGCCCAACCTCTAGCCCATCATTACCGTGTCTGAAGTAACCGAGTTTAGCTACGGGTTTTCGGGCCTGTCTCTAGTCTCTCCTGACTCCCACGATGTCACAGGAGGGTAGGGAGTTTGTTTTGGTGGCTGCCCTGTGTCTAGTACCCAGCAGAGAGCCTGGCACTGAATAGAGGCACAACATTTACTGAGCGAAGGAAGGAAATGTCTTTCCCTGACTTTCGGTCTCCTTCCCACGGACTCAGGCTGGCCCAGCAGAGGTGGGCCACCTCCCAGTACCCGCACTGCCAACAGAGTGAGCTCTCCCATCTCAGTCCACATCACCTCTTCCCGTGCCCAGCCTGAGAGCGCACTCTGTCCCCCGATCACTGAGCTCCCGGCACCACATAGGGTCATGCCTGGCACACAAAGGGTTGCCAGATTTAGCAAATAAAAACACAAGACATCAAGTTAAAATTAAATTTCAGGTAAGCAGCACATAAATTTCCAGTATAAGTATGTCTCAAATCCTGCACAAGATACACTTATGCTAAAAATTGTTCATGGTTTATCTGACATTCACATTCATCTGGCAGCCCTAGGCACACGTGAAGCCTCCCATGAGTGTGGGTAGTCAAGTGTATGCTTCTTCCAAAGCATCTTTGTCCTTTCCTGCTACCCACTCAGCCAGGGGCCCTGTCATTGTGGGAAGGCTTTCCAACTGTCAATATTCTCGTCTGCAAAAGTGAAAACAACATAAGGCCAGAGCCTCCCCGGCCGGGGTTCCATGAGGATTAAATAGCAAAACTGCTAATATATATTCAGCCCTCTTCTTATGCCCTTCCAAGGCACTGCCCCCCTCACCCCCTCACAATCACCCCAGGCAAAGCCACCTTTCGCATCCCCACTTTGAAGAGGACGAAACTGAGGTCAGAGAAGTGAAGATACTCAGCAAGGTCACATGATTGTGTCCCACTCGTCCTTGGAGGTGCCGTTGCCACCGCCATACTGAGACCCTGCATTAGGCCTCCAGGCAGAACTAGCTTTGGAGCCAGGACGGAGACCACTAACTAGTCCCAGGTGTCACCATCAAGACAGTGGGGTCACATTATAGGTGCTCATTAAATGTGACCAGTGCCGTTGCTCCAGACAGATGAACCAGAGGTCAGTGTAGTGGGTTTGTTTTTAATCCACTGAATTAACTGGTTATTTTTGCCTGGTGGCAGTTTAACCTGAATTGTGTAAAATGTTGCCTCATTTCCAAGACAGTCAACGGTGTGTGATTCTTGCTGCCAGACAGGCCAGATCGGCTGCAAGAGAATTCAGGAGCGCAGGGGCTGCCCCTGGCCTCACTGAATTCCTGGCACTCAGGGCTAGCTAGAGCTCAGTGAAAGTCTGTTGATTGAATGAATGAAGGAATGGCTGAAATGAGGGGCAAGGCTGGTGGTCTCCTTTGGGGAATGAGTGGGATTCAAGGTCATCCCCAGGCCCTGATAACAATTTCAGGGACTCCCCAAGGCGTGTTCCTGACTCTCCAGCTTTTTCTCCAAACTGCTGAGGTCAAATTGCAGCCAGACCTCCCGTGTTCCTTCCTTGGACCTGCTGGTGAGATCGACCCCTCCTTAAGGTAGGGGCTGAGACTGTCCAGCCCATGGCAGGGGCGCCCTCCACCATAGGCCCTGAGCGCTTCCCCCCTTCCTGGCCCCTGGGCTTGGCTCCCTCACCAGTCAATCACTCCTGAGCTTGAACCCTCTAGAAAAAGTTTCTGGGCCTGCCCTCCTAAGAAAGCAAGAGGCATCACTGTGCCACCTTGGGGAAGAGACCTCACCACTTTTGGGGCTGCCATTCAGTGAGTTCTACAAGATACAGCTCTGGTTCCAGTCTATTAAAAGGAAATGCCAGTAACTTTTAACACCTACCCCTCCCAAATGCAAAAGTATTCTTCGCTCATTAGGAAAACTCCAGGCATTACAGGGATCTGTGGGTATTTAAAGAACTAAAAATATTTGGGCGGGGGCCAGGGTGGGGAGCTGACCTGGGTTCAGCTTAGACTCCTCCATTGTGTGACCCTAAGCAAGTGACCCCCCTGGCCATTTTCCGTGTCTGTAAAATGGGGATAATAATATTCCTGCCCCTCAGAGTAGGCGTCAGATTGCGTTCATGTTGATAAGTTTCTGGCGCATGGTAAATAAGTACTTGTTAAATAAATGGAGATTTCGGGCAGGGTCTAGGAGAGGACACACCGAATTGCTGAGAGGATGTGGAGATGGGCCAGGGAGGGGGGCCTCTTACGTAATATTTTAATATCTTTTTAATTCCAGGAGAATGTGTTCTTGCAGCACTTCTGTAATTAAAACTTGAAATAAAAGTACACCCCCGCACTTCCTCCCCCGTCTTTAGAACTCCCGAGCTGTGCCCCTTCCCCGCCCCCCCGCCCCAAGCCGGTGGCCCCTCGGGCAGCAGACGTTGGGTGTGGATTTGCTCCGGGCCCCGCCGGCTGGGAAGTTACGAGTCCCGGACACGTATTTACATGACAAGGGCTCCCGGGCGTTTCTCGGAGCTGTCCGGGGCGTGCCTACGCGAGTTCCAGTTTTCCCCAGTCTACCTCCTCTCGGTCGGGTTAAAGTGCGCGGGGGGCGCAGTGGGCTTGGGGCCTCCTGGGGCTGCAGATCTGGAGTCGGGGAGCTTACTGCGAAATCAGGTAATGGGTAACCTGGAGGGCTCCCCCCTTCCCTTAATTTCCCCTGCCCCGAGTCCCAGGGACATCGTGCTTCTCTGGGGGGGTGGGGGACAAGCTTCCCCCCGAGAGCCTCGGTCAAGGACCCCGGGGACCGGGTTGGGAGGAACGCACCCGCGATGGCTGGGACACAATCCCGCTGCCCCGGGCCTGGTCTGTGCCAGGCAGAGCTTCCTAACGGACCCCCGTAGGGGAGGGGACGCTGCGCCCTTCCTCCGCCGCGCGGGTCCTGGGTCTACGCGGGCCGCCTTGCTCTGGCCCTTTAAGAGCCCGCCCCCTTCCCCGTCACCCCGCCCCGCGGCCCGGGGAAGGGGTGCGGGGGAACCTCGGCGGGGATTGGCGCAGCGCGCGCCCCCTCCCCGGCCCCCGCGCGGTGGGAACCGGCAGCCCCGTCTAGCGCTGACGTCAGACCGTCTGCCTGCCTCCGACCGCGGTCTCGGAGCGAAACCCGATCTCCTTGGACTTGAATGAGGAGGAGGCGGCGGCGGCGGCGGCGGCGGCGGAGGCGCTCGGCTGGGGGAAGCCAGCAGCGGAGGCTCAGCCCCGGCGGCAGCGCGCGCCCCGGCTGCCAGCCCATTTCCCGGACGCCACCCGCGGGCACTGCCGACGCCCCCGGGGCTGCGGAGGGGCAGCCGGGGGGCGCAGGGGAGCGCGGCCCCGAGCACTGAGTCCCGCGGCGCCCCGGGAACTTGGCGGCGCCCCGAGCCCGGCGAGCCGGGGCGCGCCTTCCCCGCCGCGCGCCTCCTGCATGCGGGGCCCGAGCGCCGGGCGCCGGCCGGAGCCCCCCCCGGCCGCCCCCGAGCCCTCTGCGCCCCGCGCCGCGCCGCCGCGCCGTCCATGCACCGCTTGATGGGGGTCAACAGCACCGCCGCCGCCGCCGCCGCCGGGCAGCCCAATGTCTCCTGCACGTGCAACTGCAAACGCTCTTTGTTCCAGAGCATGGAGATCAGTGAGTGACCCCGCGCCCCCCTCCCCGGAGGCCCCGTCAGGCTCGGACCCCGAGTCGAGGCGCAAATGCAGGCGGGGGCCTGGGCCGTGCGCGCCCCCTCGGGCCGTGCGCCCCGCGCCCCGGCTGCGCCCGCCGCGCCCGGGGCGCGCCCTCCCGGCTCGCGGCAGCTGGCGGCCGTCCCGGCTTTGTCCCGCGGCGCTGCGAGCCTGGCACGGCCCCCGCTGCCCGCGCCCCGCCCGCCAGGACTCGGACCCGGGGCCGAGCTGCGCAGAGGGCGGCGGGGCGCCCGGCGCGGGAGGGCTGGGGCGGGTGGATCCGTGAAGTTTCCATTTTATTTCCCTAAAGGGCAGTCGCGATGGAGCAATTAGGCCGGCTCTTTATCAACTTTGGATTGGGGGCAGGGGGGTGTCAGGCGTGTGAGACACTGTCTGGCCTGCGCGGTGCCTGGGGCTCCGGGTGTGTGTCTGGAGCGTGCGTGGCTCTGTGGGTCTCGGTCTGTGTGAGTGGGTTTCCGTACGTCTGTGGAGTGTGCGTGTCTGGGTGTCTCGGTCTAGGTCTCGGCGTCCCTCTCTCTGTCGTGTCTGTGTGTGTGTCTGGCTCGCGGGCTGCCCCAGGAGTGTGTGTGCCCGAGTGGGTCTCAGGGTCTCTCTGTGTCCGGGTCTGGGTGCCTCTCTTGAGTGTGTGCATCTCTCTGGGGGTCTGGGGACCATTTGCGTCCAGGTGTCTGAATCCAGGGCTCAGCGCTGGCGGGTCTGGCGAACGTGGATCCTGAGTGTGTGTCATTGTGTGATTGTCTGTGTCCCCGACGCACCTATAAATAGCTTCTGTCTGGACAGCTTGGCTCAGTCTGGCTGGGACGGTGGTTACAAATGAGTCAAAGTTTGGGGCTGTCTGTATTTGGGACTGCCTTGCTCTGAAAGGGGGAGGTGGACCAAGGGTGGGGAGGGGAGTGTTGGAAGCTTGGCGCTGACTCGCCCTGTGCTCGGAGAAGTTGAGACAAATAAGCCTGGACGTCCGTCACACATAGCCCACCCAGGTGAACACTGGGGTGGATGGGCATTTGACTGGCACCCCCAGGGGACTGCCTTCTAACCTACCCTTTGGAGACCTCTTGTCTCTGAGCTTCAGTGTCCCCTTGGTCTCCCCTAATCTCCCCAGGCGAGGGTGGCACACAGCCCTTCCCTGCTGGGGCCAGCCTTCTTCCATCTGGGACCAGGAGTCCAGAGGCAGCCGCCACCGAGCGAGGGCAGTCACTGGGTGACTCATAAGCCAGTTTCCGCAGGCGGCTGCCACAGTTTTCGACCCCTGAGCCTGTACAGTGAGGCGCAAGGGGTAAAAATAACCCATGACCGGCCCTGCTGGGGCAGGCTGGCTGGCGTTGGTGGTGGGTCCTTCCATCTGCCGGTCCCCACTCCCTCCAGTCCTGGAATTGAAAGCCTTGCTCTCCCTCACCACCACCACCACCACCACCACCACCACCCCTCCCCCCCCGCCCCCCCGCAGCTGCCTCTTGCCAGGCCAGCGAGATGCCAGGAGAACCTGCCCAGAGCCAGCGTTTGCGGAATTGAGTTGCATTAAACCAGATTGCTTCCCAAAGGCCCTTTGTGAACTCGGGAGGCTAATGAAATGCAGGAGGATATTATTAAAATATGTTCGCACATGTTTGGAGAGTCTCTCTGGTGCTAAGTGGATTGGTGCTCAAGTACTCCTCGTGCCTCATTTTCCCCCTCCCGTAAAACTGCCTTGGGGAACTCCCCGCACCCCGGTCCACACTGTCAGGTTGAACTTATCCGTGATGAGGGCTGAGCATGGCCGGACATTCTGCTCTTCTTTCTTTGTGTTCAGGACTTTTTAAAAAATTCATTTTTATTTCTGTGCCTTCTTGGGCTGATCAGCCCTGACAATATTTTGGCCGCGACACCGAGAGGCCGTTAAGTCCGATGCCTGTTTTGACCGCTGTGCTTCAGCGTCTGAATGGGACCCTTGAGGTTATTAGTGCTTGGAACCCTGGCCCGCTCCAGCTGGCCCTGAGGTGGCCCATTAGTCATCATGCTCAGTGTATTTTTTACACACGGCCCTCTACTTCCTGGAAGAAAGCCCAGGGCAGGGAGGGAAGCGGTCTTTAGAGCGCAGGTATAATATAACAGTTTGTTGCGAGTGCTAATCAGATTTCCCGGAAACAGTCTGATGAGGACTGCTTTAAAGGCCTGGAGTTTCTTTATACAAAAATAAGGAAGGAAGGAGGGAAGGGAAAATTGAAGGGAGAAAAGAAACGGGCAGTGGTCGCTGTGCCTTTCTCATGATCTGAGCTGGGGGTTCAACTGGAACGTTAAAGTTGGATTTGGAGTTGGTCTGCAGGGCAGTGCCCGGGTGGCTCCTCTTTTAGAAGAGAAGAGGTTGCCCTTGGTAGGTCCGTTAAGCCCCCTGGGCCTCAGTTTCCTCATCTGAAAAACGAGACCATGATGGTTGAAATAAAAAACTCTACCGTCTTTCAAGACGAGACCTCTGCTCTCCAAAGTCTGGCTGGGGGCACCAGTGCGGGAAATGGCTTCCTGCCCCTCGAATGGCGCTGGATCCTTGGTGTGGGTCTTCAGCGGCCCCAAATATCAGACCCGGGCGGACCCCGGGCAAACTCGGGGTTCATACCCTCGATTTATAGATGAGGGGAAGTGGCGGTGGAAAGCTTTGTCCCAGGTCCCCAAGCAATGCTAGACTCAGACCCAGGGTTATTTCTCATGGAACGCGCACACCATCTTGAAAATGGAACAGGGGCCCCAGAGTAGGTCCACCTTGAACTTGGGGGCTGGAGGAAATCAGCAACGTCTCCTTTGCACCTGGAAGAACGGGAACTGGGTCGGCCCTGAGGGAGCCAGATACCTGGGATGGTCTTGGCTTTGACAAGACACTGCCAAGACTCTCCAGGGGCCCCCATCTTTCCTGAGGGTCGAGGGCTGTGGGCTGCTGTCCGATGGGACTTTGCTGTTCTCAGAACTCACCCCACGGAAAAATACACCATTTCGGAAAAGAGCCAGGGTTCTTGGACTGGAAAACAACCAGCTCAAGTGACAGCCCACCGGAGATGACAGCCAGCGAGTTCGATGTGGCAACTTTTGAGGAAAGGATTCCTCTTGGCACACGTATTTGCATTTTTCTTGGCATTCTTTGACCTCTTTGCAGTTCTGCTGCATCTCTTAGCAATTACCCCCTGTCTTTCTCCTCCAGCTTCTGCCTGAGGCCGTTGGGGGCAGACAGATGCTAACTGTGCCTTCTGGACAGAGCGAGTTGTAGGGCCAGACAGCTGTTGGCTCTCGTGGCAGCATTTCTGGAGGGTCCTGGGAGGTGCCCCTGCCCTGGCTGCGCCCTGCACCTCTGCAGACAGTGTCTATGGTGGTGGCTTGGTTTTTTAGCGCAACCGGAGCCATTGAGCCTCGGATTCCTCTTCCCCGACCTCTCCTCCGATTCCAAACAGATATCCCCACGCACTAGAGACTCCGAAACTCACAGGAAGCCCACTTTCTGGCGGCTTGTGTGGCACATGGGCTGTGCATGTGTAACGCTGGAATCCAGGGTATGTCCCCCTTGGCACTAGGACGCCCGGGCCGGATAAGTCCCTGTTGGGAGGGAAGGTTGCCTTGTGTGCTGGCTGTTCAGCAGCGTCCCCGCCTCCACCCTCTAGGTGTCAGGAATAGGGCTGTCCTCCCCCCAGCAAGTGGCAACAACCAAAAATGTCTCCAGCCTTTGCCAGATGCCCTCTGAGGGGCGCATTGTCCCTGGTTGAGAACCACCGTTTTAATCACTTACTGGTTTTTCCAAGGGGGCTGGAGGGGGCGGGAGGGCAGATCTCAGTGGAGAGAAGACGATCCTCGGTTCCTTTCCAAAATCAGCCCCTGTAAACGCCCAAGGTGACACCTGCCACTCGTCCACGTAGCCTTTATTGAGCGCCTCTCGTGTGCCGCGCAGGGAGGATTGGGGCTCCTTCTTGAGGAGATTTCCGGTTTTCACCTTAGGAGGAAAGACTCGGGCACCCTTGAAAGCTGATATTTCAGGTTTCCGGTTAAACTGTGGACGTCCAGCCGGCACCAGCTTTTACCCCCGTGGACCCTCTCACCTGGGACTTTTAACCCATATGTTTTCTGGCTGTCCGGGTTTTAGGTTGAGGCGCCATAGGAGGCTGAGTTTTGACCGGATCTCAGGTCAGGCCGTTGGCCACAGCTTCCCAGGAAGTCTGGGTTAAGCCAGCTACCCCGCCCAGCACGTCCTGCGGGCAGGGGTGAGCTTAGTGTTTGTCAAGCCACAGAATAACTAATGGCTTTTGTGCACACACGCAGACACAGGCACACACACGCGTGTGCACACACACCCATGCCAACACACACGCACACGTATGGGCTCACACACTCAGCTGTACCCCTTTCTACCTTTCCGGCCAGCTTCTCTCGAGATTGGGAATGGTTACAGCTTCTTCTGGGCGTGTGAGACAGACACAAAGGAAAAAAGTGCACACACACATACTTTGTCCCCTATAAGTTGTGCAAATGTATGCACTCTCCCTTTGAAAGAGAGGAAGGGAGATGGAGCTGGGTGTGAGGCTGCCTGGAGAGGAGGCTGGCGGGGCGGGATGGCGGGGGCTGCTTAACTTCGCGACAAGGTGAGATGCACTTGAGCCCCAGTAACCCCAGAGCGGCCAGCTCAGGTGTGCCCAGGTACCACCTCCGTGTACCAGCCCCACCTCGTCTCAGGGTTTTTAAACGTCCATGGTTTGGTCAATTGTTAAAACATAAGGAAGTGTTGGAGAGGAGGACACGGGGCGGGGGGGGGGGGGCGCCCAAGCCAGAGGGCCCGCGTGGCCTTGTCTCCAGGTGTCATCACCCGGAGAGAAGTTGGCAGGCAGCTTGGCACCTGGGGTCCCACGCAAAGAGAAAGAGCTCTGGCGCACCGAGTCTCGGAGACTGTGCTCCTGCCAGCCTTGGGCTCCTGTATGGCACACGTGCTGAGGAGGAGATCAAGGCCGAGGACACATTCTGTGCTTTTTAAAAGGTGTCGCGTGCATGCCCGCATGTGTGCGCGTGAAGACGCTTGGCTAGGGGTGGGGCTGGGTGCCACGTGCCCCCTCCTCTTGGTGTGCCTGAGGAGCAGAGGGGATGCACCCCACTGCTCCGGGCCTTCCAGAGGCCAGCAGAGCACGGTTCAGGGTGGCAAACTCAGTATCCTCTGTTTCGGAGCGGGGAGCTGCAGAGAATGGCGGACGGAAGTCCTGCCTAGAGGGACCACTGCCACTGGGCTCACCGTTGTCACGTGGGCCCTGTGAGGCCAGATCTCTCCGTTTCAGGGACCTGGACAGCTAGGTTTTGTTGTAAAACTCCTGGATTTTAAGGACTGACAATTCCTTCTTTTCTCACCTGCTCGCAGGTCCTCTCTCTCCCGAGGGCTGAAGTGGGTTAAGAGTGTGACCCAGGGCCAGAGGGATGGAAGCTCTGCCCCACTCCCAGACTTGCTGGCTGTGTCACCTTTCACTGTCACTTGGCCCATCTGTAGGTCTAGGTGACAGCAGCTCCGGTGTGCTGGGGTGTTGGGAGGATTCAAAGATGATTCTCGGGGAGTGTGGCCTGGCGTGTGCACGGCTCTGCGTTCATGGGAGTCGGTGGTGACAGTGCGGTGAACTAGACCCGATGACCCACTTGTCCTGTCCCCTAGCGGTCACACCCTGGCACTCTGCCTTTTGAGAAGGACTTCAGAAGAGGGTTCCTCCACCCTGGGGCTGGGCTGCCGGCACTGGTTGGGGATGTTGGAACGAACAGGCCCATGTGGGTACCATGACCTTGAAAGTGGAGGTAATTGAATATTTGTGTGAGTTTCCTTGTCCCTGGCTGGCAAACCTCCAGCAGGTCCAGCCTTGGCCCAGGAAGGCCCAGACATCTCTTAGGGTCCCCCGCTGGGTCACTGGAATCCAGAGCCTGCTTTGGGGGCAGAGACTGGGCTCTGGGGGTGGAGGGTATGTGGCCGTGAAGAAGCACCACCCTGACTCCAGATACCCCACAGGGTCCATTCCTAAGACAGTTGGGAGCACACAGCCCAGAAACTCCAAATGGTTTGAGGCTCTCACTTTGAAAATTCATTTCCATTTTGAACAAGTGAGGGTGCAGGGGTGGAGGATGAGCCATCAGAAAGAGACCGTGATCTTTTCTTCCCCGGTGGGTTTCCCTGCTCCACCTCTGAGCACCCGCGTCTTCGCTCCTGCCCTTCCACCTCCCCAGGTGGGCTGTGCCCTCCATGAAGTCACGTCGACTTCACTTTCCTTTGGGTGGCACCACAAAACCAAGCCCTGACATGGCAGGGTCTTGCCAGGGCCTCGTCAGGCACCGGTAGAGGTGTCTGTCACCAAGCCGGGAAAGGTCCCAGAATGGCTTGCCGAGAGGAGCAGGGGCTTCAGCACCGTGGGATGGGTTGAGAAAGGTTTGGGGGCATCCCCAGGCTTTCCAGGAGCCACAGAACAGCTTCTGTCTCCTGTTTCCAGGGTGACTGATGGGTTTTTCTTTCCACTCGCTTTCCTAGTTGGATATGAAGAGCTTATTATGTGCCAGGTACTAGTGACGCATTTTTCTCAATCTTCAAAACAACTCTGTGAGAGAGCTGTTGCTATCACCAATTTGCAGATGCAAAAACGGGATCAGAGAGGGTAAGACACTTGCTCCGGGTCACACAGCCAGGAACTGATGCTCTGTTGGGATTCAAACCTCAGCTCCCTGACCCCACAGCCCATGCTCCCGTGGTCTCTTCCCCATGACACCACACCGACTCCCATTCATGAGGGAAAAACAAATCTCAGAGCATGCAGTCGGACAGCATGCTGACTGACTTTCATTGGAAAGGTCTCCCCCAAACATGTGTCCCGCATCAGGCTGTCTCTGTCTCCTGCTCCTTCCTGCACCCCCAGACCACCACCATCCAATCCTGTGGCAGGGGCTTGCTAAGTGGCCCAGGGCTGTTCCTGGAGGGACCATAGCTTAGCTTTCCTAGGATTTCCAGGCCGTCCGGGGTCTGAGCACTGCCAGCCTTCTGGCCAGGGTGAGATGATGAAGATCTAGACTTTACGGGGGACCTACGTGGGGCAGAGCATCCCGTAGGTGCTGAGTAATTCAGCGCTTCGTCCTGCACCGCGGGCGCTGTTCCAAGTGCTGCTCTGGGCACCGCAGAACATCAGGGGACAACTACGCAGATAAACGTACCCTCCAAGGGCTGCCGTTCTAGTAAGGACAGGGACAAGAAAATGAGTTCATTTCGGGGAGGAGGGCTGAGAGGAAACCGAAACAGGGGCAACCTCAAGGCGTCTTTCGGGGAGGCCCCCCGGGCTCCCAGACTGGTCACTGTGTTTGGGCTCCCAGAGCACCCTGTGGGTCTCTTTCCAGACCTATCATGTGGTATCGAATATTGTGTAATGAGTTGTGTCATCTCTCTTCCCTCTGGTCGCTGAGAGGTTGGGGTCCATTTTGTTCGTTATATCCCCGAGCCTGGTTGGTACCTTGTGTATGAGGGGGGAAGGAAGGGGGCAGGGCGGGCCGGCAGGCTCCTAGAAGATTCCAGGCAGGACAGGAGGTGGTCAGGATATAGACTTGGAAAACCATCCTTTTGGGGACCCCTCCTAAGCTTCCCCGCTTGCCCCTCTGCGAAACAGAGGGGAGATTAACACCTGCTTCATAGCTTGTCAAGACAACTGCCCAGCAATGAAAAGCACCGCGGGCACAAAACATTTTGAATGCTCCAGTGACGTTTCCACTGTCTGGGGCAGGAAGCCGTGCCTCAGCCCCCTCCCCACCTCTGCCTCGGGGGCAGGTACTGAAACCCACGCAGAAAGGGGTCTCTCAGCGTCACTTTAGTACCACTAAGAGCTTAGAGATGACACAGGTGCACCGCCGGGCCTGCCCCTCGCCCCCAAAAGGGGGATTTCTAGGACGATTCTTTTCCGCACACAGCTGTTTCAGACTCGGAGGGTTTTTTGATTGCTCTATCCATTTGTCACCCCCGGTGGAGCTGGCGTCCGCTCGGATGTGACGGTGAGACCCACACGTTGCAAGGAGTTGGGCAGCTACTGTGACTCACCGTCCGAGGTAACCAGGTGGTGATCGGATCTTCTGGACGTTCCGCAAAGTCTGATATGTATTTGTTTTTCACTGGAGTGGGAGGGGGGAGGAAGGGGGTGGTCACCTGGCTTAGAATCGGTGCCTCTGCAATGCACTTGTAGGATGTTGAAAGCATTGGGAAATGTGGAGTCTGATTTTCTTTACCTTCAGATGTATTTTAACTATAGTCATTTATTACTGTAGTCGGTGGGTTTGGGAAGTGGTTCTCCTGGCAGAAAATAGAGTTTTAATTATTTGGTAACAAGTGTAAACTCCCAGGGGCTCTGGGATCTGAACGTTGTGGGTAAAGTTCGCTTCTGTCTTCCTTGAGCCACAGCTGTTCAAGTTACACTGTCCTCCGGAAACGTCTCCTGGTGCCCCATGCCCGGCACGGGCGCTGGGCTCCCCGGGGCTGGACAGATACACCTTAAACCACTGAACAGTCATATGAGTTCAGGACACCAACGTGCCTTTGATGTTTGGAGAAACGGTCCCATATCTTCTGTCCCTAATACGGACTTCGGTGGTGATGGGGCTGGGGGCAGCTGTGCCAGGTTCTACTTAGGATGCGTACAACTTTTGCATGATCTTGGCACAGAGTAGATGTTCAGTAAACAATGAGGCAGTGAGTGAAAGGGTGGATTTATGGTGTTCCTTCGTCACCCCCGTGGCTGCTGGGAGCGTGCACTGAGGTCCTGTAACTGCCGGCATTTGATCCGTCACCTTCTGTCATCGCTGTCACGCTTCAGGGATAGGAGAGTCTCTGTAGGTCCTTAAGGTCTGCAGGAGCTGATGTTTCTATCCCTGGCTTTGCGGTTGCAGGCAAAAGTGACAGATCCAGCTGTGGATCTGTGTGGGTGTCAGTGGTTAAGAATGCAGAAATATGTGCTTTAATATGTAAAACTGCATATCATTGGGTATAAAAAATACATACATATATAGACTTATATTTATAATATAAAATATGCAGAATATTTTAAGACGTGTGCATTCCACCCAAGGCTAGGAGACTTCTCTGAGGTCCCCCGACTGGAGGCCACAGCGGGAACCACATCCCCACACGCCCTGCAGGTGTGCTTTGCCCTGGGCTCCCCCAGGGAGGTAGAATCAGGGTTCCCAGGCTCTGTCCTCAGAAGCAATAGAAACGAGCAGCTCAGTCAGTTTTCCTGCACGTTGTGGGCAAAGCAAACTGCCCTTTCCCAAAAGAGGTTTTTTCAGCCCCGCTGGTCTTGGGTACCTGGTTGCTGACTGCTCATCTGAAGTAGATTCCGCAAGACGGCCGCGTCGCTCCCCTCGCCTTGCTTTGCCTGAGAGGGTCCGGGCAGCTGCTGGTAAGTGGGGCTGCCCTAGAGCGTCAGCCAGGCGTGAGCTCAGTTTTGTTCTCCCTTATGTCACTTTGCCCACCAGGGTCAGACATTCCTGACGGGGATGCTTTCAGGCTGTGCTGAAGCTGCCCTATAACGTTCAAACGCCTGACCAACAACGTCAACCCAAGCCCTGTGGGGTGATTCGTCCCAGAGGCCACATTTACACTGGGGAGGCTCAGAATTTGCACGTGGCCATAGCAAGCGCTCTTTCTCCATCTGCCTAAGCTTTATAGCAGGTAGAGTAGCTTTGCTCTGATGTCCCTCCAGTGGACGTCAGTTGAGAGACGGTGGAAGAGTCTGGTGGTTGTAGATGATGTATTTCAAAATCCCGATCACAGAAGGGAGAATCTGTGTGGTCTATTACGGCTGCTCCACTTCAGGAATAAAAAATAAAAGTCAACACCAAGACGTTTAGTAAAACTAAGTGCGTACATGCGTACTTCCTTTACACAGCTCATATGGCTACACAGCAAGGCTTCATCAGGGTCTTAAATAACCCTCCAGAAGAAAGTAGAAAGCGAAGGAGGCAGGGAGGGTCCATTCAGCCTGGGGAGCCCTGCAGGAATTTGGTATCTGCCCCTGCCCCAGTTTGCGAATTCCCAAGTCTGAGAATTCAGGCTGAGGTCCTGCAGCTGGTCACGGGTCTAATCGCCTTCCTGAAAATAATTTAGTCGGTAATAATTCTGTAAACCTATGAATCAACTTTGCGCAAACACCCTGAGTAATTTCTTTGTTCTTTTCTTTC
Organism: Stenella coeruleoalba; assembly: GCF_951394435.1. Classification (NCBI taxonomy): domain Eukaryota; kingdom Metazoa; phylum Chordata; class Mammalia; order Artiodactyla; family Delphinidae; genus Stenella; species Stenella coeruleoalba. The sequence continues at coordinate 5,374,176 of NC_137161.1, forward strand.
TACTCTGTAAATTGGCGTCTGTAAAAGCCAAAGGTTTGGTCTTGTGGAAGGCATGATTCATTTATTGGTGTCTGTGCTGCCCCGTTATCGTCCAGTCATTTCAGAACCCAGTCGCGGTGAGCCGGGAATGATTCATACGGGGCTGAGTTGAGCAGCCGATGGGGGTCACAGCCACAGGGGAAACAATTTTTTCTAATCTGTTTGCGGTATGGGAGAAAAAGATGGCTGCATCGAGATGATGGAAAGGGTGTCAATTACATCGGTGAGTGTAGCCGATGAAATGACACCAGCCAGCCCTTTGAACACCCCTCCGTTTGCTGCTGTTGATCGTCCTGATGGACCACAGCTAAATGCACTCCTATCTCGGGTGTATCTCTCCTGTGTTTTGTGGATCCCAATCTCTGAGCAGGCTGACATCTAGGGACACCCCCAGGCAAACCTAGAGCAGACTTTCAACCCAAAAGCCACAAATGCAGAGAACATTGCCTTTTTAAAAAGTCTATCCACTAGGTTCACCGCGGGATAGTTCAGATGTCCAGGCTTAAGGGTCAGGGACCACTCCCGTCCCCCCTCTCATGTCTCTAACAAGGACAGTTATTAGGTGTTTGCAGTTGTCAAGTCTCTGCATTAATCTGTAGCGTGTGGGGACTTACACGTGGAACTGCTAATTTTGTCTAATTTTATTAGTTACTTTTCGCCCTAAATAAAATTGTCACCATCCTCCCATCCAGAGGGTAATTAGAGTCGCCTGCGACGTGGCGCAGAGGTGTAATTATGAGTCCAACTTCCAGTCATCCACGTGAATCTGGGCCCTGCCTGCAAGTGCATAACCCAGAAGTCGCTTATGTTTAGTTAAGGACTATTTCTTCCTGTGGCCATTTCTCTTCTGAAGTCTCCTTGTCTGGTTGATTCTCCATGTGTGTGACTTGCTCCACTGTATCCTGTCCTCCGCATCGCTGAGTAAGGTCCTGGCTCGGGTATCTGTGGATCCCCAGCTCCTGTAACTCTTTAGTTAGAGGAGAATTTAGCTGGTACTTATGGAACCACTTTGTGACTTTCAAAGTGTGGATCAGGGATGAGTGCGTGGCGTTTGAGCAGCACTCCCCTTGCTGCCCGTGACAGACATTGCTAATCGATCCCAGCATGGGACTGTGGCAAGGGCTGCAGAACTCCTGGAAGGGAAGGGACTGCTCCTGCATGCAGCCACCGGGACTCCCCACCTGCTCGTCATGTCACATGGAGGCCCTTGGGCTGCCTGACGAGTCGGGGACAGTCCCTACTATGAGTTCTTAAGGCTGTACCACCACTTTGATGTGACCCAGGCCCCGGCTTCAGCTGTCAGGCCTGGGTCCCTCCCAATCCTCTGGGCTCATTCATGGTGAGATCTGGAGTAAGCCCCCTACCCATGTTACTCTCAGCTCCCCAATATTACTTCATTTGTCTTTCTTTAAAATCGGGGTCACCAACTCAAATGTCACAGAAGCCTCCATTTTTACCTGGGATGCATGTTGCAGCGTTCTTTTGCAGTCTAGTGAGAATGAGCTCTGAACCCTCTCCTGGAATAGACCCAAGTGAGTGGGGGTGGGCTTCAGGACGAAGAGGAAGAAAGGAGAGGAGCTGGGCAGTCAGTGTTCAGGCAGCGAGCCCCCAGTGCCCAGCAGCTCTGTCTGTTTCCTTGATGATTTGCCTTAGTGGCACTGTGGCTTTTCAAACCCCAGCCATTCCTGCCAACAGTCACAGACGCTCACCAAGCACCGTGTACGCCCTCGGGGCAACCCCGTTGGCACAGGAGGAAGCGGAGCTAAGGCATGTGCCAGGGGGCGGAGATCACCAGCCAGGAGCAGAGCAGGATTTGAACTTGGGCTGCGGGACTCCAAAGTCTGTGCTTTGCCCGCCGTCCCCCCAGCTTCAGAACCGCCTGTCGCCCGTGTAAGGCTGTGGCCGACTCCAGGCCTCTCCGCCTTTGCCCTCGGGCTTTTGCAGCTGGGCCTGCGTCCTGTTCATCCCTCCTGCACACGCTCCCCTTCTTGGAATGGTCACCGGCGACGATCCCGGGGCTCCGTGCCAGCGAGAGCAGGAATCTGTCCCGTGTCGGGTTGCAGCTGACGGGAGAAAAGGGTCATGGTGACCTGTGGGGCGCTGGGCAGGGCCTGGGCTCCCCAAGAAGGGTGCCTCGGGAGAGGGCGCGAGGAGAGGGTCCAGAGAGCATTAGGACTGAGGTCCCTTCCCAGCCTTCTTCTCAACAGCCTTTCTCCATCCTGCTGCAGGTCATGGAAGCCCTGGGGGGTCTGCAACCCTGACCCTCAGGCACACCCCAAGGCAGGAGTGGGGCTTCTTAAAGCTCCCCGGCTAATTTCCAGGGTGCGGCTGTGGTTAAGCCCCGCTGGGCTGGCCCCCACCCCGTGCCTACAGATGGAGAAACTGAGATTCAGTCGAGGGAAAGGAGGAAATCCGGGCTAGTTTTCAACCCGAAGCCTTTCTGTGGCTAATCAGAGCGCTGCCACTAATAATGTCGTCATTGTAAGGACAGCAGGCTGGCGGGACTCCGTGTGAGCCAGGCCGGAGCTCACACTTGCACGTGTCACTGTGCGCTGGGCAGCAGGACCGCGGGGCCCGTGAGCCCTGGCGTCAGCCTCATCTTCCAGCGTCTGTCCTGTCCTTCCAGGCCGGGTGCTCGAGCAGCCGAGCGACCCCTGAGGCCTCTGCCAGCTGCGGTGCAGGGGAAGGCCTGGGGTCTGGTGGGTGGAGTGGGGACCCGGGGCCTGTAACTTACCGTCTAGTTCAGGGAATGGTAGGGGCCCCCGGTTTCACCAGGATCAGGCTGGGCACCCACCGTCCTGGCTTCCTCTTCTGCCGCCTGTGGCTGCCGGACACGCCTTTAACCCACCCTTCAGCGTGAGCTGCCCCTACCTTTGCCTTCTGGGTTCTTGGCTACCAACGTGTGGCTTTCTGCTTCACCAGGGGCGGCACGTCTCTTCTCGAAGGGTATCTTTCCCGGGGGGTGGGAGGGAGAATCCCGCAGAGGCGGGAACAGGGCATTGGTGGGCTTGCAGTTGAAGGCGGAATGTTCCAGACACAAGATTTTCTCATCCTGGAAGCCCCCGATGAGCCCTGCTCATACCTCTCCCCCGACCATTTCTTTCCTTCCCCTCCCTTCTTAATTTTGTTCTCTGTACAACCGGCTTCATTGAACCCTGAGGCTCTTGTGAGAAGGAAGGCGCAGCAAAGACCCAGTCAGACCATACCGGCTGTCCCTTCCCTTCCCTTCAGTTGTTAAACTTCCTCTTGGAATCTGCACTTCCCCTGCTGTGACGTGTCTGTTGAGGTATAATTCATAGACAGAAAGCGCACAGACGTAAGGGTGCACTGTGATGAGGTTTGGCACGTGTCTGTGCATGTTACCAGTGCCCAGATGGAGACGAGGGACCTTCCGTCTCAGCACCCGGCCCCCGGCCCCTCCCAGGCTGTACCTGCCCCACCCTGCCCCTCACCGAGGCAGTCACTGCAGATTCAATCACAGAATCTCAGAGATTGAAATTTAATCTCAGGGATTAAATTTTCTGAGTGGAGAACTTTGCATAAATGGCGTCACACTGTATGTTCACTCTCTTTTTTTAATTATTTATTTATTTATTTATTTTTGAGGTACGCGGGCCTCTCCCTGTTGTGGCCTCTCCCGTTGCGGAGCACAGGCTCCAGACGCGCAGGCTCTGTGGCCATGGCTCACGGGCCCAGCCGCTCCGCGGCATGTGGGATCTTCCCGGACCGGGGCACGAACCCGCGTCCCCTGCATCGGCAGGCGGACTCTCAACCACTGCGCCACCAGGGAAGCCCCGTTCACTCTTTTTGTTTGGCTTCTTTCCCTCGGCCTCCTGACTTTGAGATCCATCCGTGTTGTGTGTCTCAGTAGTGATTCCTTTTTATTTCTGAGCGGCATTCAGTTGTGTGGATGAACCACAGGGCTGCCATTCAAACAGGGAAAAGCCCCGTAAAAGGGGCATGTGGACCCAGAGGAATGACTATCTAAGGGTGGAATTCCAGGCGCCTTCGTGGGGAAGAGCTTTTATAACCTGAATCTGAGCCCCATAAACGGGCACTTGGGGCCCGGGCACCTGTCCAGCCCTAGCCAGGGAGACTCAGGGTGGTGGCAGAGGCTTTGGAAACTCAGCAGGCCACACCTCTGCCGCCACCTGGCACGGCCCCGCCAGCCACAGATGCCAGCCCGCCAGCCCGCCTCACCTGGCCCGCATTCCTTTGCAGGGAATGAGGATGTGGGTGACCCCAGACAGGTATGAATCACGTCTGGGGGAGGTGGTTACTCAAGCAGAGAGCACCCAGGCTGAGTTCCTGACGGCTGACGGCTGACGGATGGCTCGGACCTCGGGATGGAGCTGTATGTCCTGGGGGTTGGGGCATGCCTCACTGGAGAGTGTGGAGCTGGCAGACGGGGTCCCCGACACTGGGACTCGAGCATTCCCTGAAGAAGAAAAGGATACCCGCAGAATGGCTTCCGAGGCCAAGTGCCAGTTCAGAATCGTGGCTGTGTTGCTTACCAGCTTCGTGGCCGCCAGGCCTCAGTTCTTCGTCTGTAAAATGGGGATGTTAGTAAGCGTTCTGAATTTTGGGGGCTGTACGTGACAACACATAGCTCACCCCAGGTATTTAGTGAATGCCAGGCACCGTGCGACATGCAGTTTTGCAGGAGCTGCCGTTCCTAGATCTGTTTTTCGGACTGGCAGGCTGGGGCTCAGAGGACAGAAGTCACTTGGGTCATAAGTACCTGACCTTGTAAGGTCAAAGAAATCGACAGACCCAAAGCAAACTGGCAGCCCATGAGAAAATTTTAGATGGCATGTGGATGGGTATTTCATATTTAATGGTTCTATTCTTAGGTTAATGTATGTTAAATGTAAATACGGAAGAGCGGAACAAGCAAAAACAGCACATCATTGACTTCATGAGTGTTGTTTAAAACGAGGCTAACTAGTAAAACTCAGTCGATCGAGTATTTATTTTTTTAAAATATCAAGGAATATAAGTTCCTTTAACGGGGTATTTGGAAATGGCAAAGGTCAGGAAGGCTGGTTGACGTGATGTTTAAGATGCGCGCCCCGAGGAGTCCTCGGGGGTCTTTAATAAGCAATTACAGACTCACGGCACCTCCTGCAGAGTAGAAGCACTTTGCTCTTTGCCCCTCTAAGGTCACCCGGCCGTTTGAAGGTCGGGGTCAACTCAGTTCTAATGAGATCTAGGTCACGGGGTCGCGTCATGGGCGGGAACCCGAGGGGAAGGTTCACGGGTAGAGTTATGGATGGAGGGGAAACTCTCATCCTTCCCCCAGACCGACAGCTCCGAGCAGCTTCCGGCAGGTGACGGGCTCCAGCTTTATCCTCAGGAAGGTGCTAGTGGGGAGAAGCAAACCCATTGCCCCACCAGATCTCAGGGCCGTGGTTTGCACAGGAGTGCTCTGGGGCCGGGGTGTCCACGACCTGCCCCGCACAGCTGTGCGTCATGCGGATCTCGGTGTGTGTTTGAATCAAAATTTCTACGTTCTTTCTTTGTAATGGGAAAAATCTCCTTAACTTAATTGCCCCGCGCTGCCTGAAATGATTTGATGTTTTGCAGAATAGACCTGTGATTTATTACGTAGCCTGCTAATGCACCTTTTCGGCTCTGGGGAGAGGGAGACACAGTGGGAAGAAAGGGAAGCGCAGGGCCCGGTGGGTCCAGCTCCGGCCGGGGCCTCGCGGCGGGTGTGGGCTCCTGCCCTCTGGCTGAGATGCCCCCAGCATCACCTGGTCACTGCTGGGACATGTCCCGTCGTTGGGGGAAGTTCTGCCACCTGCCTGGCTTGGGGTTTGGCAGAGCTGTGCTTATTTCTCCTATTTTCCGAACAGTTTGCATGTCGAAATCCCCTAGCGGTCCAGTGGTTAAGACTCTGCGCTTCCACTGCAGGAGGCGTGGGTTCCACCCCTGGTTGGGGAACCAAGATCCCGCCTTGCCCCGTGTTGCAGCCAAAAAAATAGAAAAAAATCAATCAATCAATCAGTGTTAAAAAAAGAAAAAAAACAGTTTGCACGTGACAGACGGTGGCGGGAGCTGTTTGAAGACCCCACGTGAGACTAGAATTGAGCCTCTTGGTGGTGTCAAGGCTCCCTGGGGGCCCGACCCCGTGAGGCTGCTCCAGCTGGGGTGTGAGCTAGGCTTCTTCCTAAAGAGCCCCTGACTCGGAGACCTTCCCGCACCCGGACCCCAGGTCTCAGACCCTGGGCCTGGGTCTGGTCCTAAAGAACTGAGAGGAAGGGGCAAACAGGTGGCTCCTTGAACCCACTGACCCTACCCGTGGGGCAGCGGAGAGCACACGGCCCTGGTCCCTGCCCTCCCTGCTCATCTGGGGCCCGCCTCGTCCCTGACTACCTGTCTAGGAATTTTTATTGCAGCCCACAGAGGCATTGCAGCTTGGCTGGAATGTGAAAGATCCTGGTGTGCGGCGGGCATCCGTAGGTCCCGGCCCCTGGGCGGGAGTGCAGGGGCAGAGGCACCCGGCCTGCTCACAGGTGAGCATGGCCGGCGTGGTACCGGTGCTTCGGGCCCCATCTGGCCTTTGTGCTGCCTCTTTGGGCCCTGATTCCCCTCTGGGTCCATTTTGCTTTGACCGTTTCCCCCGAGGCCTCAAACCACAGCAAGGACTAAATCAACAGTTGCTTGCAGCACTTAGGCAGCCCCACCGTGTCCCCAGGAACGCGGCCCGGGACTCTCCCTGTGACGTGGGATCCTCCCGGCGCCCCCGGCAGGCAGGACGAAGATTGTTAGTCCCCGTGTACAGACGCACACGTGCCGAGGTCGAGAGGGCGCCGGGCTTCCGGCTCGTGGCTGCCGAGGGGCAGGGCCGGGACCTGAATCCCAGCAGCGTGGCTTCAGCTCCGCTTATGTATCCGTGTGGGCTACGGGCTCGGCCAAGGATCTCATCAGCCTTGCCGGTCAGCAACAGGAAGGAGGGATGGTGGCCTGGGGTTCCCAGAGCTCTGCCTTTTCCCTCCACCCTGGAGAGTGGACAGAGGGGCCCCAGCCTCCAGGCTTCCGCAGGCCACCCTGCCAGTGGGTGCCGAGCTCGCGGTGCCGGCCGGCGTGGCAGAGCCGTCCTGCCTCTGCTCCATCTGGCAGCCTCAGCCCTCGCGGAATTCCTCCTGCGGCCAGGAGTGGCCATGTCATCCCCTGCCGGCCACAAGCCAGGTGGAGACCGGGCTTCCCTGAAGGAGCAGAGGAGGGGGCTTCTGGGGGGCAGGACCAGGCTGCCCCGTGGTTATCCGCCCGCCCCCATGATTCATGGGTGCATCTGATCTGCCCTGAAGCGGCAGCAGCAGCATTTGGAGCCCTTGGTGAGGCCAGGCCCAGCGTGTAGGGAGTAAGTGGTCCCTGAGGACCCAGACCCAGGGAGCAGGGGGCATGGGTCTGCCCGCCGCAGCTTAGGAGACGGTCCTCGGTGCCGCTCCTGCTCTCGGGGTTTCTGCTTCCGCCTCTGCGCAGTGGGGGTGGTGAGAGGCACCCACGTTATGGAGTCATAGTGAGGATTACAGGAGAGAAGACATGCTTAGCTGAGCAATGGGTGCCTCGTAGATGCTTCGGAAATGCAGCCTCTTCTGTGGTTTAAGACGTGGCCAGTATTGAGGGAGAGATGGCTACACCCGCCCCAGGACCTGCCTGTGAGAAGGGAGGGGAGAGTGATGTGGAAGCCCTTGGCTCCAGTGGGAAAAGTTAGACGGGCCCTTGAGGCATGAGTAGGAGTTCTACCCAGGGAGAGGTTTCTCCCGTGAGATGACAGGGACCAGCCCCTCCCAGGCACACTCAGGGATGTGTTCACCCCACTCGCCAGAGGAAGTAGAGGCACAGTTGTCCATGGCCGTGCAGTCGGGGCGGCGTTAGAGCTGAGGCTGTGGGCACCAGTGAGGTGAGTCTGGGCCCCTGTGTTGTATGTGTGTCAGGGACAAAACCTAGACCAGGAGACGTGGACCCGGCCCCAGCTTGCTCTGCAGCCTCGGGCCGGTTTCTTCCCTGCTCTGGGAGTGTGGAGGGTGTGGGCATCTGCCCATCTCCACTCTGACCTGTTAGTTTTCCACAGCAGAGGAGTGATTTCTTTGGGGGAAAAGTTTGCCCTTCCCCCACCCCTGAGGGACCAGGAGAGGAGTTCTGGGGGATGGGAGGAGCTGCTGCCTCAAGGGGGCCTCTCCAGACCCTGCCCATGGGCCTGCCAGCCTGGGCTCCCCCAGCACCTCCTTCACCTTCCCGTCTACCGGCCCAGAGACCCTTGATGACTCAGGCCTGCAGCACCTCTGGGGACCTTGACCCTCCTGAATCCACCCCTTCCCCTACAGAGCCTGCCCAGGGCTCCTGACCAGTGCCCCACTCAAGGCATCTATGGGGCACCCATCTGTGGATGCAAGAGCCCTTGGCCCATCCTAGGGGTACTGGAAGGCTGGATGGGGTGGGTGTGTCATCTGTAATTTTGTGCTCATTAGGAACCTTACTGATGGGTAGTTTGCCTGAATATTTCATTCCTTCACTCGTGAATTCATTTGACACATTTACTGAGCACCTACTATGTGTTGGGCCTAAGACTCTGGAAGTTCACAGCCATGTAAAAGGCAGACTCACTTGAGTGGGGCAGACAGGAAGTAAGGAAACCAATGCAAGTGTAACAGCTTTCCCAAAGTCCCACAGGAAAAGGGAGAGGCGGGCGGGGCGGGGGCCGGGACCCTCTTTCTCTGTTTCCTTTGCTTTTCCATCACCCTTGTAAACTGAGGTTATCCTGTGGGACCAGTGCAGCCCGTTTTATCACGTGCATTTGTTCTTAACTCAGATATGGAGCTGAACAAGAGGAACTTCGCGACTTTCCCTCTGGGGCACTGATCCAGAAACCTGGGGTGGGCCAGGAATCAGCATTTTTATAGGTTTTCTTGTAGGAGATACAGATTCAAGAACACAGAGTCCTGGATTCTCGTCAGCTGGGGCCCCAGCAATGCTGGCATCCAGGGCCCATCCCCAGGGGTTCTAGTGGGTCAGGGCTGGCCTTGAAGCCTTTGTCCCCTCTCTGAGGTTTCCTAGAACAGATAGATGCCAGGCAGTGGAGTCACAGGGCTAACCCGTGTGTTTGCTCTTCAAGCTTCTGCTCGTGTTTCTAAACGGACCCCTCGGAACGCCCAGAGCAATGTATACCAGCCCTAAAGAGATAACGCTGATTTCACAGTGAAAATAGCCCGGTTCTTCTGATAGAAAAAAGTGATATGTGCTCCTTATTTAAGAAAAATTCGAAGAATTTGATAAATGACAAAGACAAAAGTGTAAACGCCCACAGCCCCATCACGTGGAAATGAGTTTACTCCGCAGGTCTGTTTCCAGGCATCTGCACTGCAGGCTGATGAAGGGCAGGTAGCCGTGGTTGGAGGGAGGGGTGCAGCTCCCTCCCCTGCAGCGGTTTTCGCGAGGGGGAGGAAGACGTCCCCTCCAGCTTGCCAGTGCCTCGTCTCCCCACTGAGACATGGGGTCTGAGGCCCGCCTGGGGACCTCCTGCTGATGCTGGTTGCCTGGACAGCAGCCTGCGCCTTCACCTCTGATGGCCGTTGGAGAGGCCGGGCCAGCGCCCGCTGGACCTCAGCTGCTATGGGAGACGCAGCCTCTCACCTCTGGGGCTCACATCGGCCGAGTAGTGCTGCTTCTGTGTCCATTTGATACCGCGAAGCTCCTGGGTCAGACTTTCATTGAATTGAAGGTCCTTGCTGGTGAAACATGGTCTGAAAAACCACAGATCTTATTCGAGCCTCTTTTTACAGACAAGGTGTCCCAGAGGCCCAGAGAGGGTGAGTAGGAACCTGGAGTCACACAGCCAGTGTTCACCACCCAGGTGTCCAGGAACACGTCCCCTCCCCTACTCGGAGCAAGGCCTTCCAGATGCTAGAAGACGCCAGTGTCCCTGCTGGGGACTCTCCACCCTGGTCCCCTCAGCCCAAAATACACGTGAAGCTTCTAAACTGATCAAGATGAACAGCTGACATTTGTGGCCACGCCTGGATTCAGGCGCTGCTCCGAGGCCTTCCTGTGAATTAGCTCCTCGAGTGAATTAACGTTTTAGTGACAGGCTAAGGAATTCCCTGCATTTAGTTTGGAGATGGCATGCCACCCAGGCTGGATCCTCGGGGCTGAGCTCTGGCCACATCTCTGTCCCAGGAGGGACAGGCAGCGAGCGTAGGGGACCCGAGAGGTGTCAGGCCTTCACCACGCCCCTCCCGGGCCCCCCCCCCCACGCCCCAACCTTTCCGCCTGGGAGGCCAGGCCTCCGTCCTGGTCATACAATGCCCCCTTCTCACATTCAGACTGGCGGTCTAGACACTCACGCTCCCTTTTGTTCTGGAGGGTCAGGGGTTGGGGAGAGGCCCCAGAGAGTGGGATTTGGGCCGAGGCAGGAAGAAATCTTCCCCGAAAGAAGAAAGGGGTGGGGGTGGGTGAAGAGACACCCATTTCAAAGGAGGCAGCCCATTGTCTCCCCTGCTCGGCCGGTGACCGGCCTCCCAGCAAAACATGCACCGATTTATAATGATGGGGGCAGCTCCCGGCGCAGACGCACCGTGAAACCCGACGGAGCTACGCCCCCTCGGGCCTGTGCGCCCGAAGCTGCCCAGCGGACGCTGTCTAAATAAAGTCCTGCGGCCCATGCCAGGAGATCTGGGCCAGGCTGCCAGCCAGGTCCCAAGGGCAGTGCTTGGCCCGGCCTGAGCCCAAGAAACCCCGTGGGAAGAGACACAGCCGTACCACATCCCCCGGCCTCCAGCCGCCACCTGCTCAGGGCGCTCCCGATGTCTGGGTGCTTCGTCAAGGGTGAGGCGGACCAAAACATCACTAAGCTGGGAGCCCAAAGCCACCTTGTCCTGTGGCCTTTGTTGACAGGAAGCTCATTGCTCGGGAGCTGGCACTGGCCGAGGAGAGACGCAGAACCTCCAGTTTGAAGCTCAGGTTCTAGGCCTGGTTCTTGGCTAGCAAGGTCTGTAACCACTTAGAGCCTCGGTTGCCTCGTCTGTGAAATGGGGACACACATGAGATTGTCCACATTCCCTGCCTGGCACCAAGTGAGTGCCGTCCCTCTTGCTGTTGGTGATTGTGACATCGTTCAGTCTTGGAATGAGCCCCTTCCCCTGGGGAATTCGGAGGCAGTAGGCAGCCTGGGCAGAGGCCATCGCAGTTAGGAAGAGAAGCATCTTCGAGTGGAGGATGGCACTGGGAGGTAGGGGCAGCCGTGGAGGCCTGGGACTGGGGTGGGGGCGACATGCCCAGGATGGGAGTCAGGCCAGTGGGGCTCGGCTCAGACCAGGACTTGGTGCTGTGTGATGTAGCCAGTCGCTTGCCCTCTCTGAATGGCGTGTTCTCACCAGGAGGCCCCTCCCAGCTCTGCTGTGCTAGGGGGAAGCCCCCAGAATCGGAGTGCCACATAGCGCTCATCACCCAGTCAGGCCACAGTACCTGTTGGCCCAGCCTTGGGGAAGGAGAAGCAGGATTCCATCTCAGGGATGAAGATTTCCTGCTGAAGCCAGAAAAAGCGTGCAGTGCCTTTGGGACCTTCAAAGCCACCACGGTGGCTGGAGCTGATGGGTGAAGAGGGGGCCGTTAGAGTTGGGAGGATGGGGTCTGATCTCGCCTGGTTTCAGGGGAGTTTGGGTACTGGGGAGCCCTGCAAGGGTTTAGAGCAGGGGAGGGGGGCGGGTAACAGGGTCCAGTGGATGCCCATCTCCAGCTGCAGAGTGGAGAACGGGCTTGAGGCGGGGGGGCAGCGAGGGGCGGTCCTGTCGAGGTCCATGATACCAGGGATGACGCTTGGACCGGGTATAAGGGGAGGGAGGATGGGCTCAAGGTTATGGTGAGGACAGAGGTTACAGAAGGACCTGGACCACTAGGCTGACCTCAAGGTGCTCAGAGCTGAGGGCAAGACAGAGGGACACAGGTCCCAGAATGGTCAGGGACAGAGGCTGTCCCTGAGCCTGGTGAGGAGAACTTGGTTTCCGCCCCTGGACACTTTCCTCCACTGGTGGAGAGAGCTGCCCCAGCCTCCCAGGAGCCTTCTGGGAGGCCCTGGGGGTCTGAGATGAGTTCGGGAAAGCAGAGCAGGGTGGAGAGAGGCAGGCAGAGTAGGAACCCGTGTGGGCAAAGGTGTGGAGAGAGGCTGGACATTTCTGTGGGTGTCTGTGATCCCTGGGGCCCAGCCCATCAGTGGTCCTCCCAGCTGCCCTGGACCTGGTCCTGCAGGAGTTCTCCTAGTTCCTGCCCGTATTTTGTCATTTCCTTTCAGGTCAAAGACTCCCCACGACTGTGTTTGGAAAAGAGTTGGCAGAGAACATTTTACTTACTTCCTGGGACACTGGGGACAGGAGGCTCCCAGAGGCCTGTGCTGGGCTCGGGGAATGTGCAGTTATTGATTAGTTATGTCTGCTGTGGTTGCCAGATGAGAGTGGCAGCAGGTGTGTGTAGGAGGGACTCACCAGTGCAGGAAGTATCTGGGTTCTTTCTAGTTCTGGCTGGGTCACCTGGGCAAGTCGCATCCCCAGTGGCCCTGGCCTTGGGGTCCAGTTGTTAAATGGCTGTGCTGACCCAGCCTGCCTCTCCCATCCTTCCAGAGCTTCAGCCCTGTCCCAGGCGCAAGAGACCGCGTGCTCCCGTTTCCCGTTGCCTCGGTTGAACCCCTTGACCAAAGAGAACACCGTTCTAAACCCCGGTGTCATACACCCCGTGGCAGTGGATGTCTTGCAGAACCTCCACATCCGTGTGTCTGGGTGAAACCAGAGGTTCTGCCTACAGACGGCGGAGCCTGTGGGCTGTTCACTGTGGGAGAAGCAGCCTCTGGAAAAGCAGTTATTAAAAATGAGTCTGGAAACCAAAACCAAATAAGGGAGGAAACACTCCATTCATTAGTCCTCTGACATATAGCCCACAGTCAATCCCCCGTTTATTTGAGTGGATCAGGGTCCCTGTAAGGACCAGCGTGGGAGGCTGCTGACGCTTTATGTCATCAGCACGCTGACCTCCCCAGTGGACAGTGTAGACAGCTTTCATTGGTGAGCCTCCCAATCCTGGCGGTGTTTTGTTTACGGACCGTGTGCCTTGTGTCCTCACTTTCGCCTCCCAGCGTGTGAAGGAGGCCGGTACCCACTTCACAGGTGAGGGCAGCGAGGCCCGGACCTGGGACTGGGCCTGCAGGATGCCGGGCCAGTGGCGGGGGCATTTAATCCTCACGACAGCCCTTCTGGGCAGGTGGCCGGGACCCTGCTGCACAGGTGGGGAAACAGGCTCAGAGAGGCAACCTGCTTTGGGCCACGTAGCCTGAAAGCGGTGGAGCTGGGGTTTGCTCTGTGTCCGTCTGGCTCCAGGGTCTGGACTCCGCACGTTTGAGAGACGAGGGAGGACAGAAACCCAGCACCCTGGCAGAGAAGGCGGTGAGGGTTGATGGAAAGAATGACCCCGCATTGGGCACCAGTGGGCACCAGGCCTTCCTCTAGAAGTTGGCAAATCTGAATTGAAGAGACCGGAGACCCCATGTCGGGGACCCGCCCCGTCTGGCCGCCCCAGGTCCTGCACACGCCCTGGGCTGGAGCCCACGAGCTTGGGTGCAGTTTCTCCTCCCTCTGACCTGACCTGGCCGAGTAGAGGCACATCCTCTGGTTTTGGGGGCGTTTGGGGTACACTGAACGTGTCCAAAGGATGCACCCCTGAGGCCGGCCCACCCCCGACACCGTCCTTGCCTGGGAAGGGAGGACTTTTTGCCTGTTTTGCTGCGACTCTACAACAGGGGCAAGGGCCGCTCCTGCAAAATGCACGGTTGGAGGTGACGCCAAATTCCTCCTCCCCGTTTATTCTCCGTGTCTTTCCCCCCACAGAGGCAGGTGGAGACAAGTTCTCATCCCACCCACAGCCCCCGCCCATGCTTTTTTTTTTTTTTTTTTTTTTTTTTTTTGCGGTACGCGGGACTCTCACTGCTGTGGCCTCTCCCGCTGCGGAGCACAGGCTCCGGATGCGCAGGCCCAGTGGCCATGGCTCACGCGCCCAGCCGCTCCGCGGCATGTGGGATCTTCCCGGACCGGGGCACGTACCCGTGTCCCCTGCATCGGCAGGCGGACTCCCAACCACTGTGCCACCAGGGAAGCCCTGCCCATGCTTTTTAATGTAACCCTGCCCAGCCTGGGTGTTAGCAACATTTTAGCAGCCGGCTTCTTAGAACAAGAAGAGCGAGAATTATGTGCCGGTGGGCCACGTACAAGTCCTCTTCTCCAGGCCACCTGGAGGGCGGCCCAATCAGGATGATGTGTTTTCTATTTCTCCGGGGCGGCCCAAGCCCCTCCCCGCCTCGTCCACCGGCAGACCCCAAAACAGACCATTAACTTAGCGTTTTCATTGAAGTCCATCTGACAAATGGTTTCGACGGAGAAAGCAATACTGCATCTTTAAATGGCGACTTTGTCAGCGCGTCTCTGGGCCGCCGTAAAAAGTCCTTTGTTATCTGTGTCTAGACAGCACGCCAGCGGGATATTTGGTCTGCGTGAGGGAGAGCGATCTGACAAGGTTGAATTCATTTACCGGCTTATTTAAAGCAGAATTTCCAAACACTTGCTCATAAACTGTTTTCGGCCCAGACTGCCCCGGCCTCCCCCTCGCCCACGCTGCCTCTTCGTGCTTTTATAATTTTTCGCCGGTTTGGGCAGTGAGCGGGTTGCACCCGGTGCCCTGGCGAGGGGAGGTGAGGGGCGACGGGGGCTTGCGGCTTTTTTCTTTCTTTAATTGTCCTCTTTATGACTGTCTAGACACCCTGCAGATGTACGTTCGCAGGGAAATGGCTTTTCCCTCTGGTTACGGGACACTGAGTAGGAAGGTTGCAGAGCTCCCCGCCCCCTACCATCTGACTGCCCTCCCCCTGCCCAGAACCTTCTCCCGCCATCTTCCCTCCGTTAACTTAAGGCACTTCGCCTTCTGGCAGCGTCTTTGTGTTTATAACACATTTACTTGACTGTGCTAATTTTATACCGCCACCAAAAAAAAAGAGAGAAAGTGACATCCAGGTTTTCTCCTCTCGGAAGGGTGGGCCGAGACCCCTCCCATCCCTTCCCCCAACTTCCCCCTCTTCTTATCACTCTTTGGCATTCCTTCCCCCCGCCCCTGGGGCATAGGCTAATAAAACGAAACATATAGGCATAGACTAATAAAACGAAACACCAGAAGTTAGCTTTTTAAGGATGAAAGTATCAGGGCGACTTGAATGGGGTCCTAGGTTTTAGTTATTCGAAATAGATGCATTCATTAACTTCCTTGCCATAGCGACTAGGGGACTGTTGCCTCAGTGAACAGGGAGCAGCCTGTGCGCCTGGAGGGTCCCCGGCCCCCAGACACCTATCGCCAGCCCTGCAGGACCTGAACCTGCAAACAGGCAAGTTGTCCTGCCAGGAAGGGAGAGTGGGTGCTCTGGGCAGTTTCCAGACCCTGCAGTGCAAGTTGGGCTTGGAGGCGGGACGGGGGTGGGGGGGTCCTTCTCAAACTCCCCTCCCCTTGGGGGCAGCCACAAGGCGCTGGCGTTAGGTAGGAAGTCGAGTTGCTTTGCAGTCCAGCTATACGTTAGGCTTAGGCTGGGAGGGAAGCAGACACCAGACCTCCCGTCCGGAGCGGGTGAATGTAAGACGGAGACAGGGCTGCACTGCCTCCCTGCCTGCCCCCCCAGCCAAATGCCACAAGGTGCCCCCCAAAAAACTATTGTCATCGCTGTTGACCTGGCTGCAAAGCCATAAATTTCCACCCTCCGCCCCGCGGTCACGAATCGGCCCTCTGGGTTTTACATGGTAGGGGGCACAAAAGGTGGGGAGGGGGTTGGAGGCGTCCAGCTGACCAGATGTCTCCTGGGATCCCTGAACTGCATCTCATTTCTGCCGGCCCAAGCAAACCCAGCATATCAATCTACTTCCTTGAGTGGGGGGGGGGGGGGGGGGGCGGGGATTGGACATTTCATCCGCAGGAGATGGGAGATAAATTACCCAAAACACTCTGGGCTTCTCGGCCCGATCCTTTCATTTCTTCCCCCAAACAGACAAAACCCACAGGCAGAGGGGCCTGTGACACTGCTCCTCCCGTTGTACCCCGGCACTGGTTTATTACCGGCTTTGCGCGGGCAGCTCAGCGACGGGCGAAGGAGAACTGGACCGCTGTGGGGTTCCAAGCCTGTCCTGGTCATCGCCTCAGCCTGAAATTGTGTAAGTCCAGATCTATCAGTTCTGATTTGTGACTGAATTGTAATATTTTGAGTTCCACAGTCATTGGGGTCTCTCCCCGCTCCCACATTACTATAACGTACGTCTTGAAGGAGAAAAATCCAAAATGAAGGTCAGGGACCTTTTTAAAACGAGGGCTTCCCTGGTGGCGCAGTGGTTGAGAGTCCGCCTGCCGATGCAGGGGACACGGGTTCGTGCCCCGGTCCGGGAAGATCCCACATGCCGCGGAGCGGCTGAGCCCGTGAGCCATGGCCGCTGAGCCTGCGCGTCCGGAACCTGTGCTCCGCAACGGGAGAGGCCGCAGCAGTGAGAGGCCCGCGTACCGAGAAAAAAAAAAAAAAAAAAAAAAAACTAAAAGAGAGAGCCCAGGACAGCATCACCAGGTTTGTACTGTGTGCAGATGCACTGCTGACCCTGCTCCCTCCTCCAAGCTCCCGAGCAGGAATGGTCCTTAAGAAGGATGGGCTATTAGATATCCTCAGGCTGGCAGACGTGTCTGTGCTGTAATTGGGTCTGTCTTGGAGTAATTAAAGGAAAATGATTATATTAACCCAGTCACCAAGCCATCGTGGCACAGAGAAACGAGTGCCACCGGTATTGATGTTCACGCCAAAAATTGGCCTTTTTCAGCACATCAAAAATGCACTCTTGGCTTGAGTTTGGGGGGACTTTTTTTTTTTTTTTGCATTTTTTTTTTATACTTGATCATATGTCTCTTGGTCTTCTTTTTCCTTTTAAAGAGCAGCGGGATCCCCATTCCCTCTAATACAAGCAGCTTCAGTTCACACAGGGAGATGGGAGCTTTGAAAGCCGAGCTTAAGGATGTGCGTGGCACAGATGCCCCGAGAGCCTGCAGCTTGAGAGATGAGATTGAAAAGAGTCTCGTGTCTCAGTCTCAAATCTGGGAGGCCTGGCCTTGTTTTTTTCTTCTTGGGGAAGCTGCAGTTTCAAGACGGCCTTGCTGTGCTGCCTTATTTAGGAGGCGACTTGCTGCTCATTTGTCAGGCAAAACAGATGTGGTAGGGAGACAACATCTATTTTCATAATTCGAAACAAATCTGGTGGCCGCCTTCCTTTTCAGTGGGGCCTGCTCATCCACAGGGCCCAACTCCCCGGCAGCGTTTAGCAGAAATATTTATAGCTCATCAATTGAACCTTTCTTCTTCCAGGAGAAGTTGGTTTCTGCTGGCGACTGGGAACACTGACTCTTGCAGGCAGTGGGGGCTTGGCAGGGATTTTTTTTAATGGAGGATTGGGGGTGCCAGCCAGTCCGAGCAGCTGTGCTCCACCCCATCAGCAGGTCTTCTCAGAGTGGGCTGTTCGCTAAGGAGCCCTGCTTTCCTGTCACTGCACCTCTTTGTCAGGAGGGGCAGTTGGAGGTTGGTCTTGGGGGACCCCTCTGGGCAGGCAGCTGGCACCCCCGACACTCCAGGAAGACCCAGGACCTGGGCCACTATCAGTGGGGAGTTCGTGCTTAGGTTTGCAGGGTAACCGGGGTGTCATCTCCCCATTTTATGGTTGAGAACACTGAGGCTCAGAGAGGAACAGCTTGCCCAAGATCACGTGATACATTGATGGTGGAGCTGGTCTCCTGGCTCAGGGGCAGGGTACAGAAATGACCCGGTTTGTTCAGATTCTGCTCAAGCATTCATTCCCAACTGCAGCTTTCCAGGTACCATAACCCCCAGCTAAACATAGCCCGGTGTCTGCGTACATGCAGTTTATGGAGGGAAAGAGAGTGGCCCCAGGGTTTGGGGAATTGGCCGTTGCGTGTTCATCCATCAGATGGTTGGACTCCTACCGTGTGCCACTGAGGCAGCTGGTGATGGACAGTGGTGACCGAAAAGGATCTGTGCCAGTCCTCGCGGAGCTCAGGCGCTCACGGGGGAGCAGACGGTAGTTTCAGGCGCTGGTGATGCCAGGGTCACGTGACTGTGCCTGGGGGCGTGTGCTGGGCGGGAGCTGAGAGGCCTCTCAGAGGGGCCGACACACATGCTGAGATTTGAGGGATGAGACCCAGCCAGCAATGGGAAGCTGTGGGGTCTGCTGGCCGTGGCACCTGGTGGAGGGAGAGATGGGGTTCAGTCCCCTCGCCTGAAAAACGCACGTTGACCAAAAAGTGGGGAAGTTTCAGATTCACGTGGGAGAGCCACAAATGATGCAGTTCTGCAGGTTGGTAACCACTGGGGACACCTGGACGAAGGTGTAGGGAGATCTCTCTATAGTATGTGAATCTATAGTTATCTCAGAATAAAAATTGTGTTCTAAAAAGCGGAAGACCTGGCAGGACCCCTTCCCTTCTCGTTGCTGGGACCACCCTGATGCGGGTCCCTTAGTATCCTTACCATTGTAGCCCAGGAAGAGAAAACGTGGATAGCTTCTGTCTCGCGTTCACCTGCAAACTGTCGGGTGGGGGCCCTGGGCAGCTTGCACACTGCCCCTTGTGGCCCTGGCAGAAAGGAGGCCCATGCAAGGGTCAGGGTGACTTCTGGGCCTCACACAGGCAGCTGGTTTGGAGGGCATGGTGGAACCCAGTGAGGCAGGGTTTCCCGTAACCACCAGAAGTTGGAAACACACGCATCTCTTGTCTGTCCTGCCGGCCCCTGGGGCAGACATCACTAATCACTCGCAGCACCCTTTGCTGTGGACCTGGACACAGCCTTACCCCCTGTCGGTGGTAGAACCTGGGGTGGATGAGTAGGGTCTCGAGGCCCAGGAGGACTGGTCGTGAAGATGACCACGCAGAGGGCCCCGCTTTGCATCTGGAGGCTAAGGTCACCCGGGACATTGCAGCTGCCTGTAAGACTGAACGAAGACACTGTGTTTCTTTGAGGCCCCTGAGCTTATGGTCTTTGTGTTCGGGCAAAAGCGCTCTCAGATAGTGACTGCTGTTTGCACAAAACTCTGAAGCCAGAGGTTTTCATAGACCCCTGTTTTCCTACAGATGGTCATCCCGTTCCAGAAATCCCCTTTCTCACTGATCCGGGCCCCGCCCGTGGTTGGTTCCTTCTCCTTCCTGCAGAGAAGGGCCTGTAAACAACACAGGGGCTGCTTTCCCTCGTTTTCACTCAGTTACTTCTTTCGCAAGCATTTATGAAGCGCCTAGTGTGTGCCTGGGACAGGAGACGCGTCTGTGATCAGGGAGCTGCCGCAGCTCCGACCTGCGGAAATTTACGATCCAAGTGTTCAGTGAACAAGTGCTGTTCCCTCGTTTGTCTCCTTTCACATCAGATGTTTCGACTGGGCTGTTGATACTCTTTAAAACAGCCGTGTGTAACTTAAGTCCTTGCCGCCGTCTCCGTCCTGAGCCTAATGAGGACTCTCGTGTTGCCTGACTCCTGTTCAGGGAGCAGGTTTTACGGACCAGGCGCCGTGCTTGAGATATGACCCATCGTCCAGAGTTTCTCGACCTCGGCACTGGTGGCACCGGAGCAGGATAACCCCTTCCTGTGGGCGCTGTCCTGTGTGTTGTAGGATGTTCACCAGCGTCCCTGGTCCCTTTACCCGCTAGAAGCCAGTAGGACCCCCTTCCAGGTGGGACAACCACAATGTCCACAGGCATTACCAGATGTCCCCCGGTGGACAGAATCGTCCCCAGGGAGAACCGCTACCTGTACCCTCAGGGCCTGCCCTTGAGGTGGCCGCGTGAGTGTGGGCGGGCTGGCAGTCTGTCTCTTCATCTGTCGGATTAGGCGCTGACAGGACGTCCTGTCAGTGGCCGCTGGGAGCCTTGAACGATAGAATGCACTTACAGCTGTAGCACAGCCCAGCCCAGCCATCGTAGCTGGTGTGGCTGATGGGCAGGAGTCATGCCTCCCGTTCACTCATCCAACCTGGGGCTTTCGGTGACCGCGAGGCAGTCTCCACGCCACCTGGAAAAGGCAGGCAGGGTCCTGGTGCGTCATGCTGACCCCCACCAGGTAATGCCGGTGTGGGCAGCTGGTATCCAAGGGATTGGGAGGCTGGCGCCGGCCCCTCCGGCCTTGCCCAGGTCGCTCCGTGACTCTGAGCAGGTCTCTTCCCCTCTCTGGTCCGTCCTTTTTGTTTCTGACCCATGTTGGGGGTTTCCAAGCTGCCGCCTTCCCCAGAGGCCCAGCATCCCGCAGGCCTGTTTTCTGTCCGGCTTCGTTCCTGACCCCAGTCACTTCAGGGTTCTCTGAACCACTCAAGGTCCCAGGTGTCCACCCCTTCCTCTCCCTTTCACCTTAATTCGTTTAAATATTAAGTTCCGGCATTTGCTTTTACATCTGGGACTTGAGTGTAAGAGTTTATTTGAACAAGTGGATCCTCCACTAAAGGAGTGAGAAGCCTGATAGAAATCGACTAATCCGCAGCAGGGTGATTGTAAGACACACCAAATCCTGCAGGTCCCTGAACACAGCACTGGAAGATGTCGACTCGGTCGTGGACGTGGGGGCCGTGTGCTGCGTTTAAGGAGCTTCCACGGCGATTCTGACGTGTGGCCGTGTTCGGAAGATCGCGCTGGAAAGTGAATCGTTTCAAAACTCACACTTTCTGTGCTGCTTCTGCTTGCACGCACACACCCAGGCACCCCAGAGACTCTCGTGTACTTTGCCGGCCCCAGAGCAGCTCACTCCACTTCATGCCCTCACTCCGTGGCCCAGAGGCATCAGTCTTCTTTCTTCCCCTTGAATGTGGCAGACGTTCCTGCCTCAGGGCATTTGCACTGGACGTTCATTAAGCCAGGAGTGTTCTTCCCCCAGCTCTCCTCACCTTTCAGGTCTTGGCTTGAAGGCCACCTCCTCAAAGATGGGTCCCTGACTCCCCATCCAAGGAGCCCCCCCCTTCCTGGGCACTCCCCCCATCACCCTCTTGTGCTGTCTTCCTAAACACCCTTAGCTGTTGGTGCTTACTTGCATATTTATAGCTCAGCTTTGGTCTCTCCCCAGTCGACTTGAGCCCCATGGGAGCAGGCATCGCTTCTCCTGAGCTAGCACAGGGCTGGCCTGGACCCCCAGATGCGGAGGGACCAGCGCTCATCACAGGTCAATTCCGGTTCCGGTCAGGTTTCCTGAGAAGACAGGTGAGCCGTATTTGAGAGGACACTCAGGTGTCTCCCAAGACGCCCGTGTTGTTTGAAGATCCCTGCAGCTCCTGACTCTTCTGTGCCCGAGATGGCGACCAGCAGCAGTTTGCAGTCACTTCGTCATCGGCGACGCGTTGATACTTAACAGTGATGCTTTACCTTGGGGATACCTGACGCTTTGACCTGTCGTTTTGGGGCTATTGGGTTGTATTGGGGATGTGGTGATACTTTGGGGAACCCAAGCTGCTCTCTCTCCCTTTGGGACAGAAGTAGGAGGTGCTTTGCTCTCTGCTGCGGGGGGTGGGGGGGTAGGACAATGCTTAGAGGTTACTTAAAATCTTCCTTCTTCATTTCTAAATTTTAAACGGCATGTTTAGAATTTAATCTTCAAACCTGGGAGCCAGACCTGCAAGTTGAGAGATGACAGCCGAGGGGTGGTTTCGTCTGGCTGGCTGCAGCACAGATGACAGATGCTGTGAGCGGGAGACGGAGCGAGGCCGGGACAGGGGGGCGGGGGGGCTTCTGTTTCGGCTCTTACCCTCCCCCCGAAGTAAGCCATCCTCCCAGCACCAGACCTGGGCCGTGCGTGCCCCAGGGATCGCTTGAAGCAGCTGGCATTGCCCTCTGCCAGGGTGATGTAGGGCCCCAAGAGACAGGGCCCCCCATACTCCTCACTTTTCTTTTTTAACTTTTTATTTTGAGATAATCATAGATGCGCATGCAGTCGTAAGAAATGATACAGGGAGAGCTCTTACACACTTCCTCCGGCTTCCCCCAGTGCTAACAGCTTCTGCGGCGATGGCGCCGTATCCCAGCCAGGAATCGGCGTTCAGTAGCGTCCATTGACCTTGCTCCCATCTTCCCCGTTCTCATGCACTCATTTGAGCGAGTGTGTCTGTGCACGTGCGTTTGTGTGTACCTGTGTGCATGCTTAGTTCCATGCAGTTTTATCAGACGAACCGCTGGCAGCCAGTAATCTGTTCATCTCTATAATTTTGTCATTTTGAGACTGTTATATAATGGGAATCGTACAGTATGTAACCTTTTGAGATTGGCTTTTTTTCACTTGGTATGACTCTGAAGAGCCTCGCAGGTCGTTTTGCGTATCAGTAGTTCATTCCTTTCCATTGTTTCTGGGCCACGGAGGTACCCCTGGTTCGTTTGACCACTCACCTGCCGAAGGGCATCTGGGGTGCTTCCAGTTTGGGGCTGTTTTGAATAAAGCCCCTGTGAACTTTCACGTCCAGGTTTTTATGCGAACATAAGTTTTCGTTTCTCTGGGCTAAAAGCCCAGGAGCGTAATTCCTGGGTCGTATGGTGGTTGCATATTTCGTTTTGTGAAAGACCCTCCACTTTTCAGCAACACCCGTCCATCCTCTGGCCTGTGGGGAGAGATGTGAGTCCCGGCAAGTGGACCTTGGACGTGAATTCCTTCCTCCTTCAAATATTAATTGAGGGCAGCGTACGGTGCCAAGCATGGTGTTGCCCTCCAGGGGTTCAGCAAGAGCAAGGTAAACAAGGGCCTTCGCGTGGAGCTTCCTTGCTGCTGAGGTGAAATCAGCAATAAACAACCATCGAATCGGTAAAGAAGATATAGTTACTCTTACACGGTGCTGTGCCCCACGCCACGCACTCTCCACTCTTACAGTCCTCAAGCCGGCCAGGGAGCGGGCGCTATCCTTTGCAACGCCCCTCACTGCAGATGCAGATAAAGAAACAGAGCCACAGAGAGCCGTGGGACAGAGTGGATAATCCAGGCTCCTAACTGTGCACTATGTTGCCCCTCATGGCCAAGACAGGCCATCAGGAGGTGCAGAGGGTGGTGGGAGGTGAGTGCATTTGGGATAGGATGACCGGGAGGCCTCCCTGAGGTGGGAACGTGAAACATCCCAGGACAGAATTGCACGTGCAAAGGTCCTGGGGTGAGAACAGGAAAAAGGCCAGCATGGCTGGAGTGTGGTGAGCACGGGAAGGAGACCAGAGGTACAGGAATGAGGTTGAGTGGGCATTGCAGGGCTTTAATCTGAGCGTGAGTCAGGGATCCAATTGGTGGTGTTTAAAGACTGCTCTGCCTGCTGGGCACAGGGTGGACTGGGGAGGGGTGTCAGCGTGCAGTGGAGGAAGCAGGGAGATGAGAGAGAACACTTAGGCAAACCTTTTGCTCTTGAGGGAGGACCCCCAAGTCTCCTCCAACCTCAGCCTGGGAAGACCCCCGCAGGCTCCCCGTGAGGGCGGTGGGCTCCCTCTGGAGCACAGCGCAGGGCAGAGTCTCCCCGTGGCTGGATCTGCATCTGATGAGCCGTTAGGGCAGGAAGAGGACCCCCGCCGGCCACCCCCTCGAGCATCTGGACCTGGACTTTGGACTCCCCTGTGGGTCTGTCTCCTGGTGACTTTCCTGGTTTCTCTGTCCTTCTCGCCTTTTTCTCTCCTCCCTCTGTCCACGCCAGTTGTTATCCCACAAACTGAACTCGCCTGCTCAGCATCGTTCACTCCGGATCGCTGACGAACACGTGCGGATGCTCTCGTGTCCCTCACACCTGGTCAGGTGCGGCTGCCTGCTTTTTAATCTAATGATTATGCATTTATTATGCACTTGCTGTGTACCTGTTAGTGTTGGGAGAGCTAGTACACATCTACTAGCTCAGTTCATCCTCCACAATCCTGGGAGGTGATACCGTTACTGGTCCATGCTTTACGATGGGGAAACAGAGCAAAGGGGGCCAAGTAGCCACCGAAGGTCACACATACGGGAAGTGGTAGCTCCTGGACTCAAATCCAGAGCCGGGCCGCTTGTCTCCCACGGCTTTGCTATGTCCCCCTCTCAGTCCCCATCATAAGCTCTGCTTCCCTCAGAGAACAGCTGTTCGGAACCTTGGTCTTTCCATTCTTTGGAATTTTCTGCTCCTGGAAGATGTTCAAAAGGAAATGATACCGAGTGCTGGAATAGCCTCACCCGTGGCGTGGGGACCCGGAGAGGCAGCTGGTGTCTGGGAGGCTTGTAACTGCCCTCTGGGAATTTGTTTTGCTTGTTGCCTGAAAAGGAGAGAGGAAGGGACGCATGAGAGTCGCAGGGAAAGACTGGACAGATCTAGACCCCAGACTGTCACGCACGCACACACACACACGCGCGCGCACACACGCATACACACATGCACACACACACACACAGGCACACGCGCACACACACGCACATACACACACGCACACACGCGCGCGCGCGGGAGATACTCAGAAAGACAAACAGCCCGAGAGAAGGCCATACGAACGCAGACGGTCAACGATGCGAGACAGACACACAGACGCCCTCAGACAGACCCAGACTCTCAGGCCCTCGGAGAGAGGCAGAGACAGACGCTGGGGCTCCCACCTGCTGGGGAAAGGGGGTTCCTGCCGTGGTGACGTCACTTCCCCCACCCGAGCTCTTCCTGGCCGTGGGCCCTGCCCAGCCAGGGAATCCACGCAGTGGCCGACTGTCCGTGTGTCCAGCCTTGTTTCCTAGAGCCCACGCCCCCGCCCACTGAAACCTGTAAATAAACTCCTGGGCCAGGGCTCTTCCTGGGGACCCGAGGCCCACATCGAGGTGATGCACCACCTGTGTCCCCAGGCCAGCACGTTGGCACGCGTGTCACCTTGCAGCCCAGTCTGTCTCCTGACGGACTCGGCCTTTGCCGGCTGCCGCTCTTTCTACAAGACGAGAGGAGGTGAGAGAGAGTGAGGGACCACTTCAGCCTGGTGCTGCCGGGAGGCGGTGGTTTGTGGGGTGGCTTCGTGTTGAGCTTCTTGTCGGGAGAGGGTGACGGTTAGGACACCAGGCCCCGCGTGGAAACCTGTGTGAGTGTGGGCGTGTCCCTCCCTGAGCCTCAGATTCCCTGTCCCTGTAATAGGGGGGCCATAAGACTAAGCCCGCCGCCCAAACCTGGAGCTGCTGGGAAAGCTCCATGAGATGAAAACTCGGACCCGGGAAACACGGGGAGTGGGGGCCGCACCTGTTGTATGCGTGTGTTGTTAGAACGGCCTTGGGAGAATCCAGATCATTGATTTCCTGTCCCAGAAATAAATCCACCCAGGGTTCTGAGCACACAGGTTCGAATCCTTTTGCCACAGAGAGCAGGATTTACTTACCGCCCTGTATATCCTCAGCTCCCGGGGCCTGGCTCTGAATCCCCGGGGCCTGGTGCAGGGCCTGGCACATAGGAGGTGCACAGTGAACGTGCGCCCTGGAGTGAATGAGTGGGACTGAAAAGTCCCTGAGGCTGGATGTAGATGACAGAAGAGAACGTCCCTCCTGGAAAATAAAACCACATGCGCCCTGGGAGATTGCGGGCAGGCTGCTGGCTGTGCTTCGGTCCCCGTGGGTGCACTTGTGTCTCCATAGGCCCATCCCCACCTCCCCACCCAGGGCAGGTTTCCTGCCTCCACGGCTTGTAGTTGATTTCCCTGCATCAGCTCCTACTGTTCAAGGTGCCAGTAAATTGGGTTCTGGTGAGGGCTTCCCTCCTTGCTGGTAGACGGGCCACCTTCTTGCTGTGTCCTCACATGGCCTTTCCTTGGTGTGTGTGTGCGGAGAGAGAAGGTGAGCTCTCTGGTGTCTTTTTTTTGGCCACACCGCACGGCTTGCAGGATCCTAGTTCCTTGGCCAGGGATTGAACCCGGGCCCCGGCAGTGAAAGCTCTGAGTCCTAACCACTGGACCACCAGGGAATCCCCACTGGTGTGTCTTATAAGAATACTAATCCTATAGGACCAGGGCCCCACCCTTATGGCCCCATTTATCCTTAATTGCTTTTTCGGAGGCCCCATCCCCAAATACAGCCACACTTGGGGTGTTAGGACTTTAACATACTATTTTTGAGGGAACGCACATTCAGTCCGTAACACAAGGTACCCTTCTGCTCCAAACAGAGGATTTGAGAAGGCAGGTGAGAACTGCCGCTCCTTGTAAGTTGATCTGTTAGCACCAGCCCCCGTAGTAGCTATCACTTTAGGGTTTGCTATGAGCCTGGCACATCCAGGTCTACACCTCAAGCCTCTGCACTGCTCTGGAGGTTCCAGGCTCCTTGCTTTTTGGCAATGTATTGACCAATACAAGTTTCTTTGCTGCCTGAGCACCATGGTGGGCCAGACACCAGTGAGAAACCAGAAAAAGGGATTCCCTCTTCCTTGGAGCTGGGAATCCCACATGGCAATGGCCTAGGCTTGACACCATGATAGGATGTAAAAGTTGCTCTGGGACAACCACAGGTGGGCTTTGAGGGTTGAAGAGGAGTGCGCAGCCCCCCCCTTGCAAAGACTGGGCAGAAAGGCTCCTGCTTGCCAGTCTTATGCTGGCTGTGAGGAAGCTGCAGGACAAGGAGACAGC
Organism: Stenella coeruleoalba; assembly: GCF_951394435.1. Taxonomy (NCBI): domain Eukaryota; kingdom Metazoa; phylum Chordata; class Mammalia; order Artiodactyla; family Delphinidae; genus Stenella; species Stenella coeruleoalba. The sequence continues at coordinate 5,400,867 of NC_137161.1, forward strand.
ATCCTGATGGTGTGGACAGACTGACAGTGGCAAGAAGACACAGACCAAGGGAAGGCTAAGTCATGACACATACATTTTCTTGGAAGTCATAGCGGATATCCTGGTTGGTATTTACAACATTAACCACCAGTGATATGGGAGAGCTTAAAACTGCCAGAGAAAGCCAGAGAAGGAAGTGACCGCGGGGGGTCAGGTAGCTGGAGCTGGGCTCAGAGCCGGATTAGGAGGAGGAGAGGGGCCATCCCAGGAAGGTGGACCACCCTGGGCAAAGGCCCAGCAGAATGGAAGCGGAGATTCTGCTCACGGGGCAGCAGGGATGCTGTTGGCTGAGAGGATCTTGTAGGCAATCAGGAGGCGATGAGCAATGAAAGTCGGAGAGCCGAGCAAGTAGCCCTCGTGGATGACAGCTGGTGCTTATGGGCCACTTAACGTGCTCCGGGCACTTGATACGGATTCAGCCGCCCCATCCACCTGCATGACTTAAGCTGGGCGCTCCTGGTGCCCCGCCTCTCCAGATGCGGAAACTGAGGCGCAAAAGATGAAATAACGTCCTCAGGTCGCACGTTTGGCCGTAGGTAGAGCTGGGGCTTGGATCTAGGCAGGCCAGCTCCAGGGCTCCTGCTGAGGCCACTCTAGGTGTTTGCTGAATCAGATTCAGTTCCTGGGAGCCCAAGGGTTCAGGGGACCCCGTCCTGCTCTTATAGCTTCTCCAGCCTCTCCTGACGTCTGACCTTGGCCATCACTGCATCTCCTGCCGCTGCCCTGGTTGAGACCCAGAATGGCTGGGCCCTTCGTGGTCCTAAGGGAAGGGGCACCCGTGGCCAGCGCTGAGATCCCTCCTGACGGAGCGGATCTCGCCGACCCCGAAGCCTCCAGCACGGGGTCGGGTTGATGGAGGAGTTATTGAGAAGCGGCTCAATACCGGCCGCATTGTGGGCCGATTCAGAGCTGAGCTCTTTGTCTGAGAGGCCTGGAGACGGAGCCGCATTCACTTTCCCTCTCCTGGCGCTGCCCTCCAAGCCCCTCCGAGCTCATGTTGGGAAACACCAGGCCCTTGAAAATTGGTAATTGAGAGAAACATCTGCTGGTTTCCAAGGAGCACACGGTGACTCCTGAGTGGTGAGGGCAAGCGAGAGTCGCGTTGTCACCACATGCTGAAACTCACACACACACACACACACACACACACACACACACACACAGGCACACACGCGCCTGAGTCTCTTTGGTATGTTAATTAAGATTGATTAAATTAAAGTTGTCAATGCTTGTTATAAAGATACAAGCAATATAGGCATACAGAAAGTAAAAAGGATAGACTCCCTCTTTCAGAAGTGGCCATCACGAACAATTTGATTTTTATCATTTTTGCTATAAAAATGGGTCCATATTATATATACTGTTCCGGTTTCATTATTTCTGCTCAGCAGTAATTGCAAACAGCCAGCCACCATCCGACCTATAGATCAGCCGTTCTCAGCCAGGGGTGATTCTGCCCCCCAGGGGACCTTGGGCGATGTCTGCAGACGTTTTTGGTTGTCACAACTTGGCAGTGATGGTGCTCCTGGTATCTAGTGCGTAGAGGCCAGGGGTGTGGCTAGATATCCTACAATGCACAGAGCACACCGCAGAGAAGTATCCAGCTCAAAGCAGCAATAGCATCAAGGTTGGGAAACCCCACTATAGATTTATGTACCTTTCTAGTGGCCCCATTGTATTCAATAGTGAGATAGATAGATAGATATATTTATACACACACCAGGGTTTGTCTAGTGGGATTTGGACGGTCTCTGGTTGTTCACGTTTACCAGAAACGCTGCAGAGGTGTCCTTATACGTATATGCTCTCAGCTCCTTCTGCGAATTTTTCTGTTGGATACAATCCCGGAAGTTAAAATTGCTGGGTGGAAGGGTAGTATGCATCTCAGGTTTTGGTAGGTACTGCCATGGTGCCCTCCGAAGTGATTATGACCGTTGACATTGCCACCACAGACAGCTCACTCACCCATGCCTCCTCTCCTCAATTAACAAAACGCATTTCATTTATTTCCAATCGCTTTCCACTGCACCTCCTTGTCCATTGACAGGAAGGGCTCTCTCACCGCAAATTCACTCCATCCTGCCAGTAACTCTCCAACGGTGATTGCTGTTTTGCTGACAGTGGGTGTTTAAAGACGTTCGACGTCAGTGACAATAGAAAAAAGCAAGTCCCGTTAGTTCTTTCCATGCGGATAATAGCAAGAAAGGTAAAAAGGCGCTGCTTTGTCTTTTCTTATTGAAGGAGCTTTTAATCGTGAGGTTCTAAAATGATTATAAAGACCTTCTGCTCTCCCTGGAGTTGATTTCCCCACCCCGTTCCCACACGCACTTTGAGACCCGGGGCTCACCCATCGCCCAGCTGCAGCCCCTTCCCAGGCCACCTCCCAAAAGGCGACTTCGGGGTGTGTGGGGTGAGGCCCCGCACACTTCTGCCACTCGGCTGCAAGAAGGCAGTTCGCCTGTAACCGGGACAAGGTATCTTACTAGTTAAAAGGAGACACACACATAAGCAGGATACGTGGGGCTAATGATTTACCATCAACACCCTTTAAACCTGGCCCTGTATTTATTGTCTACTTAATGAACCTTGACTGTAGGGTCCCCTGGGCTTCCGGATGCTTCCATCGCCACTGGGACAGACTAGAGTGGACCTTCTCTGTTAGGCTGCAGCTGTCGGGGGCTGCAGAGCTGCTTCCGGTGCTCCCATCCCGTGATGCTCTAGACTAGAGTAGATGAGTATAAGAGCTGGGAGACTGATGCCCACATGCTTGGGAGCTCAGGGGGGCGTGGGGGGCAAGCCCAGCAGGGAAGTACGTGCGTGTGTGCGTGCGTGTGTGTGCGTGTGTGTGTGTGCATGTGCGTGCGTGCGTATGTTCATGCATGCACGTGTGCGTGGGTGCAATCCGGGGGGGGAGCGGGAAGTGGGGGAAGGGGTCAGCTGGGCGAGGAAAGGCTGGAAGTGGTCGGGCAGAGGGTGTGGCTCAGGTGTGAGCGTGGACCATCCCCTGTCGTCCCATTCGCTCTACAGCACCACACACTGCATCCCTGGGGAGGCCGTCAGTCCAGCCAGTGTTGGGGAGAGACAGGGAGCCACAGTCTCACGGGGCACGCTGTGCATTCATCCACACGCGTCTCCCCTCTCCAGGCGAGGGGAGGCCAGGCCCGGGGACTAGATGACCACCTGGCACCTAGGTATCACCTTGGGCTCCTCAGCTGGGGCCACCTGGAGGGGCCATCAGGCCCTTCTGTGCCCCACCAAGGGCAACCTCAGTGCTGCACCTAATCTCCCAGGAACAGTCAGAGGCTACCCGATGCCTGGCCTCCACTGCCCTCAACCCCAGGCTGAGAGGTTTGACCCAGACCTGCTGCCAGACCCAGGATGACAGCACCTCTGCCTGGAGACACCTGGGAAGCCCCATTACGGGGAGAGGCTGCCTGTTTGGATACTGACAGGTGCTTCTTACATCTTTGTTTTTCTCTTTTATTATGAATGTAGTTACACATGCTCAACAGTGCTGAGTGTGCAGGAGCGTGTGTTACAAGGAAGGGGCCGTCCCCTCTTGGGCACCCACCAGGGTAACCACACCTGTCCCCTGGTCTGCGTAGACGCATGTAGTCACGGGCATGTGTATTTATCGCAAGATTCGCTTTTGTTTTAAAATACACACGTCTGTGCTTTTCTAAACAAAGATGGGCTCGTCCTATCTGGTGGCTTCTCCTCTTTCTCACGGGGCATCTTTCCGTGTCAGCGCCCACAGACCTGCTGGCCGTGCCTTCCTGGTCGCGTCGACCCCTTGGAGGGACGTTTACGTGATTCCCAGTCATTCTCCCTTTTCGCGCACACCCGCCGTGGGCCTTCCTGACCCTCCTCTGTTTACCTGAGAGCCCTGCGATCCTTATTCCACACACTTATTGTGCGTCTGCTCTGGGAAAGGTGCTGGGGACACAGAATGCTCACAGGGTCGCTGGACACTGGCATTCGAGGAGGGAGAGGCAGGAAACAAGCCGTTAGACAGGCCGCATGTGGCCTCTGATTACAGCTGCAGAGAAGAGTGAAGCCCGCACGGGACACGGGGTCCTGGGGACTGGGGCAGGCACTGGTTCAGACAGGATGCTCAGGGATGCTTCCTGAGGAAGTGACGTTGGAACAGAGACCAGAAGGTAAGGAGGGAGCGAGCACGTGGATGTGGGGAAGGATCATTCCAGGCAGAGGGAGAGGCACGTGCAAAGGCCCTCAGGTGGGCTGTGTTGGGACCTTTTACAGAACACAGAACAGAACTCTTATTAGAGCAGAGAGAGCGAAAGGGAGAGGGTCCCAGGAGAAATGCACGTGGAGATAAATACCCAGGAAGTGATTTGCCTGGTCAAAGGTTGTCTCTTGGAAGTTCTGAGAGACTGTTCTTTTGCTCTGCAGAGATGCCCCCAGCTTGCACCGTCCATCAGCTACCGCACTGGTAGAGGGGCCCACTTGGATGGGCCTTCTCCAGCTACTGTGGATTCCACGGCTCAGGTCTGCTAGGGGATAGGTGTGGCCCAGGGCCTGGAGTTCTTGGTTCCCGTAATGAGGCTTCCCAGGTGGTCTCCCTGCAGAGGTGCTGTCATCCTGAGTCCGTGGCCCCAGTTAACTCACTTCACACAGCCATGTGAAGTGGGGACTGGGTGACCCCTCTTCCCCCCGCCCCCAGATGAGGACACTAGTGATATACCGAAGGTCACAGTCTAAGTGGTAAAGTTGGAACGCGAACCCAGGAATCTTGGGGGCAGACCTCGTGTTCTGAGTCTGTACCCTAAATTCTTCCACGAACAGCAATGCGGGGAGCCCCAGGCCCCTGTGCAAGGCCGGACCCCCCCGCCCCAGCCAGCCGAGAACTTGTTTGCCCCTAGCCCGCAACACCAGACAGTGGTGGGTAGTATCTCACGGTTGTGTGTTCCGGTATGAGGTGCCCGGAGCCCAGCCGTGTGCTTGGCACAGAGTAGGTGCTTGGGTAAGCGATGTGGTCTGTCTTTAAAAAAGAGAAAACTGGCCTAGATTTGCTGCCCACCTCCCAAACCTTAAGAGAAAGACCCATTTTTTACTTACAAATGGTCTTACCCTAAGAAAGAAAGGTGCGTCAGGGGTGCTTGAAATAGCACCAGGAGCGATCAGAAAGTTATTCCTTTGACGTCTGGTTCAATTTTATTTGAAATTCCAGGGGGGGAAGGAGCTGGGCTCTTATTCAAATGCAGTGGTGGAGGAGGGGCAGCAAATGAAGTGGCAGGAACCCCAGGCAGGCTAGGGCTCCACTGAATGACAATGAGGCCCGCCCCGGCCCGGCCCCGTCGCATCCAGGCAGGCCTAACGAGATTAGATTTTCATAAATTTCAGACAGTGCCAATTCCTAATTCCTCGGCGTACGGCCGGGAGGCCAGACAGCGCTGCCTGCACGGGCTGCTTGTTAACCAGGAAGCACGCTGACTGCCCCGCCGCCCGGAGCAGACGCGATGGGGGCAGGCGGCGGGGGAGGGGGGAGAGCCGTCTGGTCTGGAGACCTCCCGTGGGCTGGCAGGAGTTGGGTGGACTCTGGCCCAGCTCTCCAGCCAAGGAAGGAGAAAAGAGCCCCAGCACCGGGCTGCCGCTCCGATTATTAACTGAGAGCCCAGTGACAGTCGTGCCCACGTCGCATGGTGAATTCTACACCAGCCCCATTTACAGCTGGGAAGTGGCCGGACAGGGGTTTGAACCAAGGCTCCTGCGTTTGGTTCACGTTATGGCTCCATCACCAAGAACAGGGGACCATAAGCTTGGACGCAAAAGAATTGCATCTTTACCTTAACCAGCCCGAACAAGAACATGGACACCAAACCGCAGGGCGTCAACAGCACCTGCAATGTGGTCGCCGGTGGAAACCACAGGCTGCCTGTCGCATTGAAACCTGCCGGGTTATACTTACTGTGATAGTGTCTCCGGGTCACACGTGTGATCCTGTGTATTCTTCCTATGTCGCAAGTCTGGTTGAGAGTTTGAGAACTATTTTGATACGGTTGGCTTCCTTTCAAAGCCTGACTTGAATTTTTATTCAGTTTAATTTTATTTTAAAAATCTCATTCTGAGAGCGCGTCCTGGCTCCCCCAGGTGCCGGAGGAGGAAGCCTCGGAGTCAGGACTGTTCTCTTCTGACTCTTGGTCTGACCGACGTTGCTGCCCCTCGGGGGTTTGTGGGAACGAAGAGGGAAGGTCCTGTTCTGGGCGGGTGCCAGGCACTCAGGTAGCAGCCGAGGAGAACGCAGCTGTGAGTATCTTTCTGCAGTTTCGCGGGAGGTGCCCAGAGCTGCCCTGAGTGCCTGGCACGAGGTCCTTCTAACCATCCTGTGACTTTCCTCCATGCTGGTGGGGAGGTGGTTACTGCTGGCCAAGATACTGGGTTCGAGGACACATGACAAGCGATGCTCCAGCGGTCCTGAACCAGCCTGGCGACCAAGCCCAGTCCACACAAGCGCCTGGCTTGAACCCACACTGTTCCCGACACTCTGGGGCCACGGCACCCAGGATCGCTGGGTGTGGGGCATCAGCCTAACCAGGCCCTGAAAGTATGGGCTTGGGGGGTCTGGGCTCTCTTGAGCTGTGTGGCCTTTGGCCAGTCACCTCCCCTCTCCCAGCCTCAGTTTCCCCATCTGTAAAGTTGGCGGCGGGGGTCATGTTAGTATCTACTTCACGGAATGCTGGTGACGGTTCAGTAAGATGATGCCTGTACGGATTTGGGCTGTGCCTGGCCTTGAGGGGCCTCTCTGCGACGCTGCCTCTCTCACTAGTGTCAGAGGGACTGGGAGAGGATCAGAGATGCCCGTGCACGCGTCTCGACGTGACTGCGTCTGTCTCTGGAGGAGGAGACAAAAGGAGGGTCAGGCCGCTCCAATGAGGCGGACGAACCTGTTAATTTGAAATTATTCACGAGGAAAGAAGACACTCAAATTAGAATGACCTTACTTTGCATGTGGAAGATGGGCTTGGCCACCCCCAAGAGCCTGCCACATCCATCACCCACCCCAAGGGGGAGATTATGAAGAAAAGTGGCAGGACCTCTCCCCCACCCCCACCCCCCAACAGCGAGCGGACTTGACGCCCAGAACAGGATGAGGGAAATGTGATGTTTCCTCCCCAAAGGCTCCTGTCCTTGGAGCAGAGACCAGTGCCCAGAAGTCCAGCCGCCACCCTGGGTGACCTTTCTGGACTGACCCTGGGGCAGAGGCCCGTGAGGCATGCTCAGCGTTTCCAGGGCATCGGCCTGGGTGAGGGGCGCCTGTTGTCCCCAAAGGCATGTTGGGAATTGTGACAGGATCACGTGCTGTTTTCTGCCCCGTCCTGAGCTCTTGACATCTATTATTTCATCCCCCGGGGACCTCACAGGGGTGCCTGTGCCCAGGGTCACACAGCTGGTAGCTGGTACATGCAGGGAGACAGGACTGGGCATCCTCCGAGGTATTCCCGGCGTGGGAAGGGGAAACTAACAGACACTTCGGGAACGCTGGGAGAATTTAGCAGTTTCCCCTTCTCGCTCCCTGAGGGAGGCTCTGGGTTCGGGACCGGCCCTGCCCTTTGATCTAGAGCAATTTCTCCCTATGCCTCGGTTTGCCCATCTGTAAAATGGCAGTGGTGGTGGCTGGCGCCTCACAGACTCGGGGGAGGCGGGCTCAAAGCAGGGCCGTGCGTGTGTTGTACGTTATCATCCTGACTGTAGTCCCAGTGAGTAGTCGCCACGACAGCAGGGAGCTTGGGCTGTGGACCAGCCTGCCATCTCCTCTTGCTCTAGTCTCCCTTTGTCTGTGACCAGGCTTTGCTGTGAGTCCCATGGTCACAGGAGACTTGAGCTGAGTGGGGGGCAGTGGTTGGACCCACGCCTTCCACCACTGTGCTGGGCACTCGGCCGCATGTCCAGCAGGATCGGTGTGGCTCCACATCTTGGGGGCTCCTCTCTTGGCTGGAACTCCCGAAGCTGCCCGTCCTGCAGGCTTTGGCCTGCTCGGTGCTTTCAGAACTCTAGAATGTGTTGCCGGCGTTAAGGCCCAGGCAGTTCTGGGGAGATGGGGAGGTGTGGCTGCACTGGGCCAGCCTGCCTGGGGGCTGTCCTGTTTGGCCTGCTGGGCTTTCAATTAGCAGTGCCTGTCTGGAGTGCCCTGTGGACCTGGTGAGGAGGACCTCCTGCTCGATTAGTGATGCCTGCTGTGGGAGCAGGATTGAGGAGTTGGGTACGAATGCTGAAACCCAGGCTGCCCACAGGGGCCAGGCAGATGCGATCAAGCAGAATGGGGGCCGAGGTGGAGCTTGGGGCCAAGTGGACAGCACAGCCTGTGTAGTGAGGGTGGCTGCCCTGCAGCTCCGTTCCTTTGAGTGGGGGCAGGGGACTGTGCATGCAAGCACCCTCAGGTCCCTAGTTTGCCACCATTCCCAGCAGGTCCTTTCCGATACACTTCCCGGAAAGGTGGGTTCCTATCGCCCAAGGCAGTGTCTCCCGGAAGGAGCCCCCTGAGAGTGAAAGTTCACTGTGGTGCTGTCGGCGAGACCAGAGCCCCCTCACCCCGTGGCCAAGGTCAAAACACCCAGCCCAGGGTGTTCTCTGCCTCATGGGTTGGGGTGAATCACCTGCCGGCCGGGGGGGCCTCTCCTGCACCCCTTAGTGCCCGCCCTCCCCCGCCCAGTCCGTGTCTCTGCACGGCCCGGAATACCCAGCTCGGTCCTGCTCGACCCTCTCTATTCAGGCTTACGGGTTCGGGCCGCCCTTGTTTTGCCATGGCTGGAGTGCTGCAGGGCCCCCCACTAACTGGTCACCCTGAGGAGTGCTCTCCACGCTGGGCACGTCGCCCTCGCACCACCTCCTCCTCCACACAGGGAAGCTGGGATGGATTCAGCGAGTCAGGGTGCTGGAGCCAGCCTGGGGGTCCCCTTGGGGACCTGCCCAAGGGTCTCGGGAGCCCGCAGGAGTCTCCCTCCTCCTCTGGCCAAGACCCCAGGCCTTTGGCTTCCAGAATGGAGCCTAGAAATGATTCGTGGTTTCTCTTCTTCTGAGCGTTTTCCCCTCTCTTCTCCCACATGGATGTGCACAGGGCTGTGGCCCAGGGACCAGGGTGGTCACGTTGGCACTTCCGGCACCCTGGGCTCCTTCCTAGGGGTGACGCTTCACGCTGGACCCCGGCCCCCAGAAATCAGGTCCTCCTGCCCTTTTGGGGTCGGGAGAGCTGTGAGGTTTGTTCACACCCGCTCGGCCTGCTGGGGCCTCGTCCACTGCTCTCTTTCAGGCCCTACCGGCCTTGTTGCCTCGGCCGCTGGACAACACCAGGAGGAGGGCAGAGGCCTGGCCAGGGCCCTGCAGGCCGCCGGGGCCAGGGACAGAGACGGAGGCAGCGCACACCTCCTTTCCTGCAGGCCCGGGCGGGCAGGGCGCCTGGAGAGGGCGGGGGGAGGAGCAGAGAGGTGCCCACCCCCAGGTCCCCGGCGGGGTGAAGAGTGCATGGCCTGGGGGGAGCGGGTGCGGGCCTCTCTGGGGTGGGCCGTGGGTGTTGCACAAAGCCAGCCTCTGTGTCTCCTGAATGGGCAGCTTCATCCCAGGCCCTAGCGGACGGGCCCTGGACCAGCCCGTCTGGGGAGGCGAGAGGTGTGGCCGCAGTGATCGGGGCTGAGGCCAGAGACCTGGTCTTTGCCCAGCCCAGGCCCTGCCGTCCTCCTGGCGGGAAAGTGAAGAAGCCCCTCAGAGGGTTTGAGGCTTGTCCGATTCCCCGCTAGGCGGGGCACGGCCTTCTGGGGCTCGGGAAGGTCTCACCAAAGTCCCTGGCTACTTCTTCCTCCTTCCTGGGCCCCCCAAGGCGAGGGAGGGCTGCAGCTCCACACAGGCCGGAGCCAGGGCCCCGGCTCCAGACTGAATTCCCGGGTGCAGAGGCGGCCGTCCAGCGGGTGGTCGAGCGGGGGCGGGGGGAGGGGGCCCAGCGCTGGGCCCTGGGGCTACACGAGTCTGTCACTAGGCCTGAACCTGGGTCTCCTCACCTGCAAGACGGGATGATAAAAAGTACCCTTGTGTACGCTCAGCCCTGAGCAGAGCTCCTCAGCCCCGGCACACTCTTTGTCCGGGGTGCCCTGTGCCCTGTAGGATGTTAAGGTTCCAGGAGCGCCCCCAGTTGTGACAAGCCACTAGTGTCCCCAGACATTGCCACGTGTCCCCTGGGGGTTAGACTAACCCGACTCACTGACGGCCTCAGGCAGACATTGGCACAGCTGGGCAAAGGCTTGACATGGTGGAGGAAGGTGGGCGTCCTGCAGAGCCCTGGGTGGGGGAGAAGGGGTGGCCGGGGCTTCAGAGAGGACGTGCGGGCAGGCTGCGTGTGGAGGAGCTTCCGCGGCTGTACCAGCAGGGACGCCCACCCGGGATGCCCCGATCTCCCGCGGGACACCGAGGCTGGCGGCAGGAGGGTGGGCCCTCGCCGGGTTTGGCGGGGCCCCGCTTGAGCGACCCGCGAGCGACACAGTCCCCACCTGCGGCCCGCCCTCCGCACCCCAGCTTCCTTGCATCTCTCTGGGGGGAAGAAGAGCTGAGTCAGTGGCCCTGAGCTTGAACCTGTGCCCCTGGGGAGCCCTCGGCCAATTGCTTGTTAGCGGGGGAGGGGGGCCTTCCTGCTTGCCCTCTGGGATCGTCCGTGGGCGGCCTCAGGCTGGCGGAGGCCGGCTGCGCCCCCTCTGCCGCCCTGTCCCTCCCCAGGTCCCCGGCATCTCGCCCGCCGCTGCTGGGGACTCTGCTGGCACCGGGCACGGGCAGCTGCCGCGCCGCCCGACACGGACCCGCTCGAGTCAGCAGAAACCGCCCGACTCCGGCAGGATCAAAATAACCTCCTTCCTTTTCCAGCACTTGAGGGTTTTTCCGCCTTCTGGGGGAAAAACAAAACAAACCCGAAAAAAAGAAATGAGAGCTGCAGTGTTTGCAGCCGCCCGGAATGGGGTTTCTCTGAGGCCTCTTCCCGGCGGTGGCCCGCACACGCTCTGTCCCGTGGAGGGTGGTGTGTCTTCGTGCGTCTCGCGTGTGTGATAGATGTGTGTGTACGTGGCTGTGTTATCTGTGTTCGTTTGTGTTGGCGCGTGTGTGGGTGTGTAGGGGTGCTGACGCTTTTGCGTATTAGGTGTGCATGTGTGTTGGGGTGTGTGGGTGCTCAGACGCCCCGAGCCTCTGCCCGCACCAGCGTCCCTGAGGCCTCACGTGTCCCCTTGGTCTTGCAGCGGAGCTGGAGTTCGTTGAGATCACCGTCATCGTGGTGGTGGTGATGGTGATGGTGGTGGTGATCACGTGTCTGCTGAGCCATTACAAACTGTCCGCGCGCTCCTTCATTGGCCGGCACAGCCAGGGCAGGAGGAGGGAAGACGCCCTGTCCTCGGTGAGTGCCTGCCCTCCCTGAGCTTCCGGGGGCCCGTGGACGCCCCTGATCAAGTGCCTGTGGTGTCGGGGTCGGGTGCTCACAGGAGCTGACGGCAGGGAGGCAGTCTGGGGGGAGCTTCTAGGTACAGGCAGTGACCCAGAAGGAAGGGAGCCCGTGGACCAGTCCATGCAGTGGGGCTTTGGTCCCCAGATCCATCCGTCCATCCATCCGTTGGACAGACATTTACTGAGCACCCTCTGTGTGTCTAGAGCCTTCCCAGGCATTGGGGGGAGATAGCTTCGAGCAGGTCGCCGGGGGGTGCTGCCTGATGGGAGGGATGTAGACAGACAGGAGCGCCGGCTGCTCCGAAGGAAGCTGAAAGGAATCACCGGGAATCCCAGAGGCTGGTTTACCCAGGACAGTCGAGGTGAGCCCCTGAGGCCGAGCTCTGGAGGGAGAAACAAGGGTGGGGTGCAGAGTGGGTGAGTGCAGGAAGGGTGAGAAGGACAAACGCGGCACGGCCCTTGCTGTCCCTACAAAACTGCAGTTTGATATGTTACTAGAACTGTGTGCCCTGTTGGGCATTCTGGAAACCCAGGAATATCCCCACAAAACTCCACAAACTGGGGCAGGTGGAGCAGCTCCCAGCGGTTTGGGAACTCGCCCTCGTCCAGACCTGAGCACCCACGTTCCCCTCATTCACCTGCACCTTCGGTGCCACCCCTGCCCGCCGCTCCGTGTTCCTCAGCAGATGGACCAGGGGGCGGTGTAGAGTCCATCACTAAACAGTTTCCATCTCCACGCCTGTCAGGTGTAATTCAACAACCTGGACAGGAGTAGCTGTCTGAGGGACGGGCTGCAGATGACACGGAGAGGGGGGCCCGTGGGCGGCCCCGGGGCTGTGCAGGGAGCACATCTCTGAGCCCGTGTTCACTGGGCGCTGGGGGGAAGCGGCAGCAGGCATGGCCTCCCGGCTCTGGGGGACGCCTGGGGCCAGCGCTGGTGCCCAGAGTCTGTGGGACTGAGCTGAGTCAGGCTGGCAGGCCTGTCCCTGGCAAATTTGGGCATCTCCGCTTGCGTCAGGCCTCAGTATGTCACCAGGTTGCCAGGGCTTGGAGCATCCGCTCTGGTCCCTCTGACGGGAGCACTGGGTGCCCCAAACCCGAGGCCGGTGTGTCCGGAGGATGCTCGGCAGCTCCCTGCAGGGCTTACCTGCGTGTTTATTTGCTGTCGCTGTTGCCTGAGTGACAGTGCCACCAGCTGCACTGCCACGTCCGCGCTCAGTAATCCCTCCCACATTTTACAGAGGAGAAACGGGGGCTCAGAGAGGTGGGAACATTTGCCTAGGGCCACACAGCTTCTCAGCCACAGCTTGAAGAGCCCATGACCCGTTTTGTCCCACCTCGGATGCTGGGGCAAGCTTTGGACAAATGAGAAGACGTCAGCCTGGTAGCCGTGCTCCAGGGTGGGGCATCCTACCCCCTCTGAGCCTCAGTGTGTGCGTCTGTAAAATGGGTGGAGCAAGCCTTTCTCCTTCCTACCCTGCATGGTCACAGGGGGGGTGAAGTTAGCTGAGGGAGCTGGGGAGATGGCAGAGGTTCCGGCGCAAGGGACCCGTGCCACCATAGCGGGGACAGCCCTGTAGGCAGCACTGGGACTTCGTGCCCAAGTGGAGGTCAGGATTCGGGTTCTGGTTCCTGAACATCTGAGGTTAAAAGAAAGTCTCCCCTGCCCCCCTGCCCCCGGCCGACTTCTACCAGACACCTGCACAGGCCCCCGGGGATGCCCAGCTGGGTAAACATGGAGGCTTGTTAGACCTGAAGTACGTGTGGCGGCTCCCCTGGGGCCCCTGCCAGACAGGGCGTGTCTGAGGAGTCTCGAGGGCCCATGACCTCCCAGAGAGACCCAAACGCAGCCGCCGTCTGCTTGGCGCTGGGCCCACCCCTGGCATGGCTGTCCTGCCGTGGCCCCTTTTCAGGGTGAACCTCTGGGAGTTCATTTCCTCATCTGTCAAGAGGGTGGGGCTCAGGTGCAGGTAAAGCCCTGTGGCCCTGGGACCTCACTTCCCCACCTGATGCTGCTGCCAGAGAAGCTGGACAATACTGCAGGGGTACAGACTGCAGCTGAAGGCAGGGCGGGAGTCAGCCAGGTCCACATAGACCAGGGCCGGGTGCCCACTCTGTGAGTCAGGTTTCTGGGCTCATCCCCACGATCTCTTCTGTGGCTGCAGCGGCCCTGCAGCAGCCTTCTTGGTGGTGTGACAGACTGTCTGGCCCTTTATGGAGCCAGTGTGCGGACCCCTGGTCTAGATGGGGAAGCCATGGGCAGCTGGACGAACTCTCGAAGGAAGCTTTTAGAAAGAGAAGGAGGTGTCGGGGAGTGGAGCGGGGGTGAGAGAAGGAGCTGCCAGGAGCAGCCCTGTGGGCACTGGCACCTGGAAAGGCGTCAGGGCCATTCACTGAATAAGAGAACGAGGTGAGTTAAGACACGGCCTGTGGGCAGGTGTAGTGCAGCCACCTGGCCTCCGGGTTCCTCACAGCAGGGCCAGGCTGACACAGGAGCTGAGATGCTGTGGGAGGGGCATCCGGCAGGTGGGAGGTTCCTGGAGGCCTCCCTGGAGGAGGAGGTGACCTCCAGGTGCACAAGTTGGGCGTAGTCAGGTGACAAGGATGGAAGTGATTCTGGGGTCTGCGGTGGGGCCTCCCAAGCAGTGACTGGTATTTTCCTAAGCACTGTGGGTGGAGACTCCCCGGGCTAGGGCTCGACAGAGGGCTGGGGGGTGGGCAGTGGTGGGAAGACATTGTGGGGACCTCGAACAGAGGGCCTCCTAGGGGGCTTTTAGGCAGGGGCCCGTCTGGGTCACATTTATCCAAGTTGACCTTGGCTGCTTGCACCCCTCCCCAGGACTCCCGACTTGAATGGGGAGCAGGTGGATGTCCCCCCATCTGCTTCCTGGTGCTCACATGGACTGTGCCAGGGGCCCGACTGGGGGCCACAGAGCGTGCCAGGGCCGGCTTGAGCCCGAATGCTTCTGGAGGCGGTGGGCGAGGTTTGGATCCCAGCACTGCCCGCTACCAGCGGGAGCAGCTCGGCTTAGCCACCTGGCCTCCGCCTTGCCGGCTTTGTCGGGATGTCGGGAGAGTTGAGTTAGTGCTTTAAAGAGCGTAGCACAGTGCCTGGCGCCAAGGCGTTCCTAATATCAGTAACAGAATGGCCCTTGATGGCCATATTAACAGTAATCGTGTATGTCTGCCCTCCGTATCCCCACGCCTGGAATAAACTAGACCCCGGTGAGTCTTTGCGGGGTGCTTTCCTCATGAGAGACACAGAGCTCCCCTAGTGGCCATATGGGAAATTGCAGCCCTCCTGGCAATTCCTCCCCAGGCTGCCGGTGAGAATCGTCTTACAAGGGAACCCTCAAGAAAACATGTCCCCCAAAAAACTCTGGGGTGATAGATATGTTCATTATCTTGATTGTGGTGATGGGCTCCTGGTAGATAGCTATGCCACAACAACCAAATTGTATGCTTTGAATAGGTGCAGTTGATTATATGTCAGTTACATCTCAATAAAACTATAAAATTAGAGGAAGGAAGGCATCCCTCCCCATAGGCCCGGGCCTATCCATGTGTATCACCGGAACAGAAGTGGTGCTGCATGATTGCATGATTAACTCTCCTGTATTTCTTCATCTATAAACTGGGCCCCCAACAATGGGGGCAAGACAGACTATAGTAAGTGCTAAGTAAATACGCGGACAAGGTGATTACAGACATGACGGATGCTTTGAAGGAGATAAGCAGGTGACGGGATGTTTAATGGGAGAAGGCCCTTCAGATAGTGGTGCTAGAGAAAGCCTGCGGTGGGCACTGGAATTGAAAAGCGAGAAGGAGCCAGCTGTGCAGTGGGGCAGCCAGTGCGAAGGCCCCGTGGTGCACAGTTAGCACTTCCATGCACTAAATAGCGGGTCAGCGCGACAGGAGGGAGAGTGGTGGTGGCACCCAGCACTGTCACAGGCTCACTGAGCGTTGCGCGCACCCTGGGGGCTTTTGCATGTTCGCCTCCTTCAGTTCTTCGACAGATACTGCAGTTATGCACGTTTTCAGATGCAGTAACTTGACCGAGGTCGCACAGCAAGTACCTAGGCTTTCTTAGCCGGTTCACCCGTGCATTTGGATGTGTTCTAAGGCCCACGGAAGCTGCTGGAGGGTTTTGAGAAGGAGGGACCCACGAATCAGATGTATGTTTTGGAAAGTGTGAGTTCGGAGGATGCATTTTCGGGGGGCAGCCTTGGGACCTGGGAGATCAGCGATTGTGTCATGTCCGAGAGAAACGTCCAGGCCCGGGCTGGGGTCGCTGCAGTGGGGCTGAAGAGGGGGATGGGTGCAGCATCTCATGCCGAGTGGAGGCTCTCAGAGTCCACGCCAGGCTGCCCCTTGGCTCTCCCACCTCTGCCCGTCCCGCTGACCCTGTCCTCTTCCTCCCCGTACAGGAAGGATGCCTCTGGCCCTCGGAGAGCACGGTGTCAGGCAGTGGAATCGCGGAGGTGAGACCCAGCGCCGCCTCCCCTCCACCACTACCCTCCCCCCGCCCCCCCACCCCCCCACCCAAGACTGCTGTAGTGGACGCCGAAGGCCCCCTACCCAGTAGCTCCCCTAATCCGGACCAGAGGCACCTCCCCTGCTAGTAGAGTGGCTACAGGAGGCCCACACCTGCCCTTCTCTGAAGAATCCTCCTTGGTTGCTGGCATCGTCCCTACCGGGACATCATACGCTCCCCACCCCCAGGGAGCAGCCCTCAGTATCTGCGACACCGAAGGCCAAAGGCTGCCCTCTTCCAACTGTGTGACGATGTTCACACTCCAGGGCTCGCCAGTCATCAGGGGGCTGGACCCTGGGCTTGGCTCCTCCCCCCGCCACCCGGCGGCCATCTCTCCCTTTCCCCAGAGAGCAGAGTCACAGGGGCCCTGCCGCTGGGGGGACACTCACTCTGCTCTTCCCCTCCAGCCGCAGGTTTACGCCCCGCCCCGGCCCACCGACCGCCTGGCCGTGCCCGCCTTCGCCCAGCGGGACCGCTTCCACCGCTTCCAGCCCACCTACCCGTACCTGCAGCACGAGATCGACCTGCCGCCCACCATCTCGCTGTCGGACGGGGAGGAGCCCCCGCCCTACCAGGGCCCCTGCACGCTCCAGCTGCGGGACCCCGAGCAGCAGCTGGAGCTGAACCGAGAGTCGGTGCGCGCGCCCCCAAACAGAACCATCTTCGACAGCGACCTGATGGACAGCGCCATGCTGGGCGGCCCCTGCCCTCCCAGCAGTAACTCGGGCATCAGCGCCACGTGCTACGGGGGCGGTGGGCGCATGGAGGGGCCACCCCCCACCTACAGCGAGGTCATCGGCCACTACCCCGGGGCCTCCACCTTCCAGCACCAGCAGAGCAGCGGGCCGGCCTCCTTGCTGGAGGGGACCCGGCTGCACCCCGCACACATCGCCCCCCTGGAGAGCACAGCGGCCTGGAGCAAAGAGAAGGATAAACAGAAGGGACACCCCCTCTAGGAGTCCCGGGGGGCCAGGGCCGGGGCCGCAGTAGGTAAAACAGCAAAACACTCCGCACTTCTTGAAAGAAAAGAGAGAGGAGGACGGGGCGACACACAGGAAACTGCGACGCATGACCATCCTCTCCCCACCTCTCTGTGTGTAAATATTTACATGTTCTGTCTGGTCTGAATGCACAAAGCTAAGAAGACTTGCAAAAAAAACCATGTTTCTCTGTTGAGCTGCGTCTTGAAGGCAAAAGAGGAAACAAAATTCTACGCTAGTCTTTCCTGTTTCTAGTTGAGCTGCGTGCGTGAATGCTTACTTTCTTCTGTTTGTTTATGATGATTTCACTTAACTTTAAAGACATATTTGCACAAAACCTTTGTTTAAAGATCTGCAATATTATATAAATATAAATATATATATAAAATAAGAGAGACTGTATGTGCGAGGGCAGGAGTATTTTTGTATTAGAAGAGGCCTATTACAAAAAAAAAAAGTTGTTTTCTGAGCTAGAAGAGAAAAAAAAAGGCCATTTTTGAGTGCCAACTCAGAAAGTGTGTATTACCTTGTAAAGAAAAAAAACTACAAAGCAGGGGTTTAGAGTTATTTATATAAATGTTGAGCTTTTGCACTATTTTTTAATATAAATATGTCAGTGCTTGTTTGATGGAAACTTCTATCAACGTCTGTCGAGACTTTTAAGGGAGAAATGTTGGAATTTCACGGTGGACGTCAGGCAGAGGGTGGGCTCCACGCTGAGTCTGGAGAGAGGCTCCCAGAGGGGCTGATTTCCTGCAGAGTGGAAGCTTCTGTCTAGTGATAGGTTATTACCTCGTTATACATTCCCTCCCGAAGGAGACGCATTTTTTTCCCCTCTGGGCCAGGACAGCCTTTGGATCGCAAAGAAAATAGGAAAGTTACTCGAGGCCCCAAGTTCCAGGAGGTGGGCTTTGCTCTTCCCAAAATGAAGATACACTGTTACTGAAGGAATCTTAGTATTTTCTCCTCTTTTCCGAACCACGAAGGTCCCTGTAGGAAGGGGCTCGCTAAGGTGCTCTCTGCCCCCTGCCTGCCTCGCCAGGGCCACGCCAGAGGCGGTTAGGTGGCTCGCGCGTGCGGGATACTCTGGTCATTCAGACTCTACCGGCTGAGGTGGGTGCAGCCCACTGGCGTATAGGAAAGGCCCAAAGGACTAGCAATGTGACCTCATCCCTGTCTTTATGTATTGATTCTCACGTAACAGGCCCATAACCAGAAGACCAGAGATGAAAAGGTGACACGCCCAGGTTTCTCCCAGGACACTGCAAAAGGGTTATAACGAGAAAGACAGTCGAACCAACGCGAACTCGAGCTTTAGGATGTAGAAGCAGAACTCTTTCCCTTCTCCCCTCTTTCGCATTTCATTCCCTTCCCCGTGGAAACCATCGTTTTTGATGTGTTTGTGTATCTGTGTTTTCATAAGCGTCTTCATCAGACACAACTCTTGTTTACCAGGGTTTTACTGAGTAGATGTCGGCGGGACCCCTTGCTGGTGGCGTGCGTGTGTGCAAGTAGAGAAGGCGGGGAGAGAGCGGAGTCGGGGTCCTCCCTCCCACCAAGGGTGGGCTAATACTCCATGGGGTGACGCCCTTAGCAGGAGAGCAGGCTGCCCTGCCCCCTGCCCCCTGCATCCCACGGAGGTGTCTTTTCATCTTCGGCAGAATGCCAACTAGCCGGTTAACATAAGAGAAAGGTATAAGAGGCAATAAGTATTGATGTTAAACAACTTTTTTATTACTTGAAAAACAAAAACTCGAGAACAGTTTTGAAGTTCTGACCATTTGAACTCTATTTCTATACGTACCTTTTAAGACCACGGTGACCAATAGATGACCGAGGTGTCTGAGTGCCCGCTCACCAGCCTGGCAGAAAGTTCTGGTACCTTGACAATAAAACCTGCCTCTCCGTGGGGTCTTCAGCCTAACCTTTGCCTAACCTTTGCTTCTCTCTCAAAGATTCTTTGAAAAGGTCATTCATGCAGAGACATCCATAGTTTGTCCTGAAAGGTACAGGGACACATTTATAGGTAAAGTTTAAAAAAAAAAAAAATATATCGTTCCTTTATGTGAAACGTCTCCCTAGTGCCTTACTGAGAAAGCGGTTGACCCCTTTTGTCCCCCGGCAGCGGCGTTCCTGGACAACGCCCTGCTCACCCGGGCCCGGCCTTCCCGCTCGAGGTGGACAGAGGGCTACTGCTTCTTTAAAAACATCCCCATCGCCTCGTGCCGTGTCCCACCCACCCGCCCTCCACCCTGGATGTGCCTCCCTTGGGTCAGGCCGCCCCTCCTGCCCCTCCAGCCTCTTGTCAGTACTCGTTGATCTCCCACCTGGGTCACAAACCTAGTCGTGGACCTTGTTTGTGTGAGTAGCGTAGCAGCAGACGAGAGCCAGGCCCAAGTGTTCCCGAGGTCCTCGAACCAAACCTTGAATCTCGTTGCTGGGTGGTGCGGTCTGCCGTTGCCGTATGAGCAGCGAGGTAGAAGAAGGAAGCAGGTGAGGGGGTTACTGACCTCAGCTGGCTTGAGGGCAGAGCACCCTCCCCACGCCCCCATTACGCCCCAGGATGGCGGTCCAGGCCTCAAGGCCGCCGCCTTGTCCCTGGGCTCCGTGCCTAGCGGATGACAGTTGCAGAAGTTCATGGTGGAGCAGCTCGTCAAGGCCAGGGCACCTCCCAAGAAAACCATGGGGTGTGTTTCTGCAGACCTCTTGGTTTCCCTGCTGGACCCAGAGCCCTGAGGGTACACTCCTTCCACTAGGTGTTAGCTGTCGTGTCCTTACCTTTGAAAAGCCTTTGCGCATCCCTCGGGAGGCCCCCTTTTTTCAGTAGAAAGTTGGTGGGGTTGGGGGTGGCCCTTGGCAGTGGCCGGTTGGAGGGGGACCAGGCTGGGCTCAGAGAAGGTGGCAGAGCTTGGCTTTCTCTAAGCCTCTCATTGTTTCCCCGCTTGTCAATCATCACATTTCCTCCGGAGGAAAACTCTTTCCCCCGCCAAGCCCAGGTCCACACAGACGGACTTAGCAAAGTGCCCTAAGAGCCGTCCACGTCCCCGTGTCTTTGCCAGGAGCTGAGAGCGACGCCTCCCCACGGCTAGCAAACACCGGGGCGGGGCGAGGACCGAACCCTTCCCAGTCCTTTTCTGTCTGCTCTGTGAATTGTACTTTTCAGAGAATTTTCTTTTCTACGTGCAACACCAAGCTTCCAGATCCGTAGAACATGCTGATGACAAAGGAGAGAAAATGTTCCGTTTTGTTTGGTTTTCCGGAAACTGCGCTTCAAATTCTGCTGTACTATAGAGCTCAGAAGGACCTGCTGCGTTCTCATTTGCCTGCCTGGTTCCATGGTGGTTGTGCTGATGGTGACGCTTTCACGTTGCTCCCTTGGCGTTGGAACCGCTCTCTTTCGCAGCCCTGTTTCCCAAGTTCTGTTCAAGTTACACGTATGTAAACTCTCCGTGGCACGCTGGGTGCGGCGCCCGCGTTGCTGCTGCGTAAGACTCTGTATTTGGATGCCAGTCCACAGGCCTGATGAAATCGCTTGTTGTGTATCAATAATCATTAGTGGCAATGATGACATTCTGAAAAGCTGCAATACTTATACAATAAATTTTACAATTCTTTGGAACGAGGCTCTTTCGCTTTCTTGGGCTGCATTGCTTTCCCTCTACCACCCCACCGCCCTCGGCACCAACACTTGGATGCCTTTAGTGGGAAGGAAGCAATCCCTCGGAGCTGCTGTGTGGCCTTGAGCGATTCCATCAACCTCTCTGTTTTAATTCAGGCAGCGTTCAGGGAGCCCAGTGAAAACACTTGCACGGGCAGGGGGTGCGTTGGGTGACATTGGGGTAAAAGAGTTTGCAAAATACTGCCTACTTTTCCCCCCTCTTGGGATATCAGCCACCGTGGCACGATGAAAGCTCTGGTAAGGGCTGCGAGAAAGAAATTGTCTTAAATGGGGCTCTTCCAGAGACGTGGACTTGTGTGAAGGGATGTATCAAAGTTCTGCTCCCAGGGGAGACAGTGAAGGGACCTGGGAAAAGGACAGAGGGAGGAGAAGTGCGAGGGGGACTGTTTTAGGCCAAGTCCCAGCCTCAGGCTGATCCGCAGGGAGTCTGGGAAGCTCTGGGATGCAGACTGCACCCGGGAGAGGCAGGCTCTCAGATGCTCCTGGCTCTTCCTGCCTGAGAGTGGGGCAGAGAGGACTCCCCCAGGCCCCAGGGTGGCCCTCTGAAAACATCCCCGGATGCCAGCCCTTAGCAGCGACCCACATGGAAGCAGGGAATGGGATCCCGAGGGTCTGGGTGGGACACTCACAGTGCCCACTACAGAAATTCTTGTTTATTTCTCTAAATTGAACCATTTTTCATGTCTGGTCAAGGATTTTTTTTTTCAAGTCAGCCAAAACAGAGCTGATCCCCAGGGGTGAACATTGTTTGGCCTCATTCCAGGTCTTGTAATCTTCTGGGCCATAGAGCCCTGTGATTGGGGCAGAACCGGACACACGTCTGCCTTACCTGTTTCCCTCTCTGGTGAAAAGATTACAGAGAACTGGGGAGACACCAAAAGAGCTCATTGCTCTTGGCTGGTGAGAGCAGGGACCGCGGTGCTCTGCCCTGGCCTGGCTCCAGAACCCGAGTGCCTCTTACTGGCGGTCACTCCCCTTGCTGACCCTCGGTCACTTGGTCTGTAGAATGGGTTGACAGCAGTGCCTGTGAGGTGGTGTCTGATTCAATGATGCCAAAGGGTGCCTGGCAGACACAAATATTAGCCACTCTCATTAGTCACAGGCTCCCTGGGACAGTTTCCCTATACCTGAATGTCCCTCGAAGATTCTGGATGAGTTTGCATGTCCCGGGCTGAGCACACAGACAGCATCACCTCCCCAGGTGGTGGGGTCGGTCGGAACAGAGCTTTTCCCCACTGGAGAGGGGAGTTGCGGTTCTAACCAAAGAGCTGACACCCCTGCCCCACTTTGAGTTTAGCTCGAGCAGAAGTCGCCATGTGGGTCCAGGCTAACAACTGACGTCGCTACGGCTAATACTCACTGAGCATCTACTAGGCTCCAAGCACAACGCCAAATTCTGAGTGAAGGTGGCATCTCCTTTCGGGAGGCCTCACTTTGCACTCACTCCCCCCACGTTTTCTGAGCCCTGCTGAGGGATGCTGGCGCATCAGACCCAACCCTGACCTCAAAGAACTCACCTTCTGGTTCTAGAGACAGACTCGCAGCCTGGGACCACAGCCCAGTATGGTGAGGGCAAGGAGAGTGTGCTGTCAGGAGCTGGGAGAGGTCTGTGAAGGCTGGATTTGGAGCTCAAGGATGTGAGGAAGGAAGACGAGGACAGCAGAGACCGAACCAGGCGCTTGCGTGAGCAGAGGCCGCGAGGGCACTCGACAGGGCACCTGCGCAGCCTGGCAAAACCATGCCCGGGAGGGGAGGCTGAGCCCCTGGCTGGGTGGGAGTGGGGGCACGGAGAAGCCCAGCGCGGTTAGAAACACCAGGAAGATAATCATGCGACCAAGAGAAGGGCGTAAGTTTCCTTTAGAGCCTATCTGATAAGCAGGTATTTCACATCCTCTGTACGCCCGTGCCAGGGACACAGGATGACAGGAAAGACCCCGTCCTCCCTCCGCAGCCTCCAGGCTGGTGTGTGCTGCAGGTGATGGGAAGAGCCCCTGACTGGCCTCCCGCAGGTCTGACATTGCGATGGAGTAGCGGGGGGCAGCCTTAGGTAGCTCTTTGTGAGGCCAGGACCTCAGCAGTTACCTAAAAATCAACAGGCCAACTGGTCTCCCCCATCACCCACCATCCCCATCACCCAGAGCCAGTGCCTTCTCTACTCTCCTATGACCCGTGGACCAAATCCCCAGCTGTCTGGTTTTGTAAATAAAGTTTTATTGGCACAGAGCCCCAGCAGCTTAGTTACACATCATCTATGGCTGCTTTTGTGCAATAACGATAAAGTTTAGTTGCGACAGAGACCAAATGGTCCACAACGCCTAAAATATTTACATTTGGCCCATTACAGAAAAGTTTTCTGATCTCTGCTTTAGAACCCCACGTGGCTACAAGATGGCTGCTGCAGCTCCAGGCATCACAACCAAAGATAGAAAAGAATCCCATTCTTCTTTGTATCTTTTTTAGAAAAAAATAAACCTTAAAAAATAAGCTTAATTTTAGAACACTTTTATGTTTATGGAAAAAGTGAGAAAATAGTGGGCTTTCCATACACCCAGTTTCACCCATTATTAACATCTTATACCAGTGTGATATATTTGTTACAATTAATTAATCAATATTGATATATTATCATTAACTAAAGTCTAAACTTTATTCAGATTTCCTTAGCTTTTCCCTAACATCCTTTTCCTGGTCCAGGACCCCACCTAGGACACCACATGACATTTAGTCATCACAACTCCTGAGGCTTCTCTGGGCTCTGACAGTTCCTCAGACTTTCCTTGTTTGTGATGACCTTGAGAGTTGGGAGTCCTGGTCAGGTATTTATTTTGTAGGATGTCCCTGTATTGGAATATGTCTGAGGTTTTTCTCATAGTTTAGACTGGGGTGACGGGTTTTGGGGAGGAAGAACCCAGAGGCAATGTGCCCTTCTCATCACATCATATCAAGGGTCATACATTTCCAAAGATACTTAGGTCAGCACCCTTTCCCCCAACCCCTTTCCCTGAGGCAGTGACACATGTTTGTAAGACAGTTAGTGTCTTGTCACATTCTGCCTTCCATCCAGGGATCCTCTGACCTCCTAAATGTTTTTTAATTTACATACACCAAGGTTCATCCCTTGTGTTGTAAAGTTTTGACAAATGCATAGTGTCATGTATCCACCATTGCAGTATCATACACAAGAGATTCACTGTCCTGAAAAACTCCCCTGGGCTTCACCTGTTCCACCTCCCCTCCCTTCAAGGTCCTGCAAACATGGATTGTTTTACCAACCTGAGTCCTGTTTTCTTCCGGGAAACAGGCCTGGGAGGTGAGTCCTGCCCCATGGTTCTTGCTGAGAGGCCCACTGAGATCAGCAGGACACTGTCCCTTATAGTCTGTAACAGGCAGGGATGTGGTTGTTTTTTTGTTTTTTGTTTTTTTATTGTGTATATTTTACATTCTTATCAAAGTAAAACAGCAGGTCCAAAGCAACAGCCTCCTGCCCCATCTTTTCCAAACCCACAGCCCAGTTCTTGGAGGCAACAACCGTTCTTATACCTCTTCCTTCTGAGAATGACTACTTCATCTCCAAAACAATAATCTTCTACCTCTAGCTTGCGGTTTCCCAAAGTCAAGACGTTACTTACTGACTTCCTCCTTCGACAGACAAATATTTAGCACATTGACACGCCTCCCTACTTCCCAATAAAGAAATGTTCTTACTTGGGTTCCTTTTATGATTGTCTTTATGACTTCAAGTACTGTTATCTACACCTCTGTTTTGTGTTCCTTCTATGAGGACAGTGTTTCTGGACTCCCCACCCGGCAAGTTGAGGAGACTGTACCCCTGGCCTGGCTGGTCTTCAGCTCACCCCCTCTTCCCAAACTCCTTTCACTTCCTTTCTACCTGTGTTCTCTCCATTTTTACTTCCAACTTATCAAGATGAGTGACATTTCTATTCTGCCCATAGCATAATTCAGTCCTCTGTGCTTTATCTGTGAGTTGATCCTAAAACTGAAATTCAGTAAATGCCGTTTACATTGTTGTGACTATGTGGATATTGTTCATTGCACGCAAAGTCCCATTCAATATAAAGAACTGAGTTTTGATATTATTTTTTATTACACTGTGCTATGGACTGAATTGCGTCCCCCAAATTCATGTGTTGAATCTCTAACCCCCAATGTGTTGGTATTTGGAGATGGAACCTTTGAGAGGTAATTAGGTTTAGGTGAGATCATGAGGGTGGGGCCCCCATGATGGGATTAGTGCCCTTAGAAGAAGAGATACCAGAGAACTCTCCCAAGCCCCCACCCCATGCTCTCTCTCCCTCTTTCTCTCTCTCTTTCTCTCTCTCAACCATCAGAGGACACAGTTGGAAATCAGCCATGTGTAAGTCAAGAAGAGAGTTCCCACCAGAACCCAACCAGGTTGGTATACTGATCTCAGACTTCCAGCCTCCAGAACTGTGACAAAATTAGTTTCTGTTCTTTAAGCCCCCAGCCCCCCGTCTTCTGTGGTATTTTGTTATGGCAGCCCCAGCAGACAAGATACACAGGTAATCCACATTTATTGTAGAAAATGTAGAAAATTATAGAATACAAATTATATTGTAGAAAATATAGAAAACAAATCACCTATGTATTGCTAAGAGATAATCCATACTCTCTCTAGGCATTTTTCTATGTTATAGGTAATCACATATGTTTAAAAATGGAATCATCCTCTAGCTTTATAAACATCTTTCCTTAATATACTATAAACACTTTTCTTTATCCATAAATACAGTTCTATATGGCATTTTTTCATAGTTTCAGAGAATTCTATTGTACAGATTTCCTAATGTACTTAACTAGTCCCCTTTGGTTGGACATCTAGGTTGTTTATAATTCCTTCACGTTTATAAACTATCTTGTGATGAACAGCTCAGGCATACGTCTCAGTACACAGGTGATATTATTCATTATTATTATTTCATCAGGATAAAAGAAAGAAGCTCCTAATATTAATGTTTTTACAGAATACAGTGGTTCAAACTGAGGGTGAAAAAGCAGAGGTCACATGCCAAGCATATGGCAAAAGGATTCTCTCCCTCTCTATCCTCCCTCAAAAATGCTTTCCATTCCTAGATGTCCACCAAGTAGCCTTGAATCAATTCATCCAATATTTTAGTCTTCTGTCTGATAAAAGTGTATGTTCTTGTTAATTCTTTATATAATAAATGACCCAAAACAACTGAGACTGAATTCAGCAGAAGAGGGAATCACTGACTCTTGCAACTGGTTGGGAGCTGGGCTAGATCACATGCCCTCCAGGTCCAGATGTGCACACCATGATGTTAGGAAGGTGTCTGTCTCCATCAAACTGCCACCTCTACCAATTTCCCTTTCAAGTAGATCCTCCTCTCCCACCACCTTTTCTCCAGGTGCATTTCCTGACAGCTCTAAGTCAAGTGGGAAGAAATTAGCTCTCAATCTTCTATCACGAGTCCCAGAATAGAATCCCATTGGCTGGCTCAGGTCATGTGCCCATCCCTGAGCCAATCACTACAGCCAAAAGAAGAGAGTGCTCTGGTTGGCCTGGTTTGAGTCTCATGCCCTGCTCTGGACCTAGAGGTGGGGTCAGCTTCCTCCCATCCATGTGGATTGAGAAGGGGGTGAGGTGGCTCACCAAAGGAAAATTGGAGTGATCGTGCCAGAAGAAGGGGGCTGGGTGCTGGACAGCCAAAAGCAGCAGGTGTCATTACACTGGACAAGTAAAGGCCTTAATAATGAAAACAGAAAACTTTCTATAAACACAGCAACACTTTTGCCATGTGTAGCCTGTGCTGCCTCCTTTGCACCGAGCTGGGGAAGGCCGCGGTGCCTGAACCAGCCCTGCCATTTTGACTACTTCAAGTTGGTTTAAAGTTGATATTTGTTGAAATTATTTCAGCATGTGTGTCTGGCTTCCTGTCTCAGTCGCGGGCATAGATGGAACGTTCAGCGTGAGGAAGGATGTGTGAGCCAAACGGGGGAGACAGAACACACAGGAAGTCTGTGCCAAATCAGCATCGCATTTTCTTTAACACGTTGTACAGTTGTCTCGAAGTAAAAGAACTGTTTCTAAAAATAAAACAAAATATTATAAAAGCTTCACAATTAAACGATTTGGAATAAATGATGGGTTTAAATGTGCAAATAAAAGTTTAAAATAAATATCCACCCATGCGTGTGCGTGTGTGAGTATGTGTGTGTTCATGCCCGTGTGTGTGGGCTGGCATGATCTGCCCCTCCCCGCTGCCCCACGCCCCCACCCCCACTCTCCCCTCTCCTTTGTGGCCCCTCCTTGCCGTGACTGATAACCCTGGAAGCAAAACACTGAAACCATGCTGTTCAGCTTATTAAAAGGCTTTTATTGAGCTCAAAATAATTAAATTTGCCTTTAAAAGCATCTAACTTGATTGAGTGAGCAAACGTAAAAATGAATTTTTAAAATTCATGGAGTTAGACTTCTGCCTGCTCTTTACAGTTGTGGGCAAATGCAGGGGAAGCTGCAAAGGATGGACTCAGGGCCCAGCTCTGTGATCATTTGATCTGGATTCAAATCCACCCCTTGTCCCTCTCCAGCTAGTTAACCCTTGGGGCCTCAGTGCCAAGAGGAGTTACTTGTGCAGAGAACTGCAGCAAAAGCCATCAGTAACCCCATCATACCTCCTTGGCCTTCTCCATTTCTTTCATGTGGGTCCAGCTGCCCACCATGCTGCAGGCCAGACAGGCTGGCCAGGCAGGCTGACACAGTTGGGAGCAGCCTCCTTCAGGGATGGGAGTGGAGGGTAAGCACCCCAGCTCCCTCAACCTCGGTGGGGAGCCCTGAGAAGATGTTCCCCATGCTCCCAGCATTCCTAGCGCTCCCTGTGGCACTGAACCCCAGGTGCCCCCAGGGGGCTTGCTTGACGGCGAAGCCCTCGATTAGCCCATCCTTCCCCTGTCCCAGGTCCCCACCACCTTCCCAGGGTTTCCTAGCATCACCTCCTAAATAACTCCTTGCACTCAACTCTGTGCCTCAGAGTGTGCTTCTGGGGCACCCAGCCTCAGACTACAAACTCTAAAGTGGTGGTGGGTACAGCGAGAGATCAGAGCACCTTAGAGAGAAGAGCTCCCTGTGAGGAAGGTATGGAGGGGGTCCTGTGTGTCCGCTCAGGTGTGGACATACAGTCACCAAGTCTTGTTTTTAACCCAATATAGCCAAAATATCATTTCAATCAATCAATATAAAAATTGTTAATGAGAACAAAAATTTTAAACATTGGACTCTTTTCTACTAACTTAGGTTTCTGTGTCTCCGAGGACTTAGGACAGGGCTGTGCTCATAGGGACACTGTTAGGAACTGAATATTTGGGTCCCCCCGCCAGCAAATTCAGTGTTGAAACCCTACCCCACCATGAGACAGTGTTAGGAGGTGGGGCCTTTGGGAGGTGATTAGGATTAAATGAGGTCATGAGAGTGGATCCCCCATGATGGGATTAGTGCCCTTATAAGAGTCAGGAGACAGCTCACTCCCCCTCACCCCCACCATCTGAGGACACAGAGAGAAGACGGTTATCTAAGAACCAGGAGGTAGATCTCACCAGACACCAAATCTTCCAATGACCTTGAACTTCCAGCCTCCAGAACTGAGAGATACATATTTGTTGTTTAAGCCGCTTGGCCTATGGTATTTTGTTATGGCAGCTAAGCTGACTGAGACAGGCACACTCAGTCGAAGAAACTTTAGAAAAAAGAATAAAATACCAACCTTTTTCCTGCTAGATCTGATAAGTCACAGCAGGCAGCACTAAGCTGTCCAGCATAGAAAGCATTGCTCCTTATCCTGTGGCAGGATGACACGTACCTGTTCATAACAATAGAAATAATTGCGAAGAGCTTGGCTTCTAGAGCTCGATAGCCTGGGTCTCAACTCCATCAATTTCACCCACTGGCCACGTGATCTTGCCCAGGTTACTTAGTAATCTTTCTGTACCTCAGTTTTCTTATCAGATTTAATATTAAAATGCAGATTTACTATTACTTGTCGGATTGCTGGAAGAATTGAATAAAAGAATGTAAAGCACTGGAAATAGTAAGCTCTAAATAAATCAGTTGCTATCCAGTTGATGAGTCTTTTAAGAAACATCTTCGGGTCAAATTTTAGAGTACGTTACCCATTTAAAACTAAAAGAAGTTACGAATTAACTCATAAAAGTATTCTGCTGGTGCCCCATCTTCTACCCCATACTTGACAATACCCTGGCCACAACTCACCTTGGGCCACGATCCCCAAAAGACCAGGAATCCTGGCCCTCGCGATCTGTCTCTCTGCCTTTCCCCGTTTTATCTTCTAGGTGTAGAAGTCTTAGCACCTCAGGCCTACAGATGCTTCGAGAGCTTTTGAAAATGAACTCCAAAATATGGGGGAAAAACCTGGCAAAATCAGAATCAATACATGTTTAATTAAACATCTAGAAGACATAACATTATGTCAAGTTCATTAGCTGTTCCATTTGGTCGTCAAAAATTCTTCGTTATATTTTTCATTATATTTGAAACAAATTTATAGGTGAGCTCTCTTCATTGTGCAAGAATTCCCAAGAATACTGGACCCTCGGTGGAGGAATTGTGGCCAATTGTAATTAAATGAATTTCTTGTAGGCAAAGAATTTTGGAAGCAGCATTATCAAAAAATCTTTTGATTATAAAAATAAAAGTTAGTTGTGAATTCATTTCTATCTATTTTGGGGGATGTGGGGAAGGACTTCTAAAAAGAGTTAGTGGGGGAAGGAAGGGTGTGAAAGCAGCCTGATGCTGGCCACAGGTCCCTCCCCTGGACTCCACACAACCTCCTTGTGGCCACAGCCCCTCTCCCCCGTCAACCTCCTGCCAACGCTCTCTGGCACCCCTGGCGGTCTCTCCCAATCCCCAGCCCACCTTGGGTGAAAATCTTCCAGGAACTCTTCCGTTGCCCCGAGGGAAGATCACAAGTTTCAATCACGGCCTTCAATGCCCTGGCCCCTGGCCAGCTCCCTGACTCCTGTGACCCCTGCCCAGCTCCCCTTTACCAGCCAGCACTGCTGGGAGTTGGGGGAGGGGACCCAGGACTTGGCCTGAGTCACCCGTCAATCCCTCGATTGGGTAGTGTGGCCTTTTCTGCAGCCGACGTGGGAAGTAGAGCCAGGAACTAGGAGGGGGTCGGGGCTTTCTCCCTGCAGCGCCCTCACCCCACCCCGCCCCCCACTGGCTCCAGCACTTCACCTGGGATAAAGGAGGCACAAGGAATGAGTTGGTGCAAGACCAGATGAGTAAATGGGACTGCTTGTCACTCAGAGAGGGACAGGTGGGTCATACCATGAAGATACAATAGCTCCTGTTTATTGAGCACATGCTACGTGCGCGGTGCTCTGCTGGGACCTTCCGGAGCAAGATCTCGGATTAGCTTTGCCACAAGCCCAGGGTGGGGCTGCTGTGATCCCCTTTTACAAAAGGAGAAATGGAGGCTCAGAAAGGGTAGTGACCGGCTCCAGGCGCAGAGGTACGAGATCGGGGCCCGGGGATCAGAACCCCAGGTCTCTCCGACGTGATGACCCAAGGAGGCTCACTGAGCTCTGCCTTGAAGGTCAGTGAATGGAGCCCAGGCAGATGCCTTGGGGGGCTGCACTGAGAACCCGCTGCCCGCTGCAGCCCCTGGTTGGGTCTTTGCCCCTTGCCCTCCGCTGGTAGCTCTTGTGATCTCGTGCAGTCCCTGTCTCTGGCCACCTCTGGCTCTCTGCCCTTTGCCCCTGGCCAAAGACACATTATTGTCCCCGCTTGGTGCCTTCAGACCTTTCCACTCCCTCCCCCCGAGGTGAATTCACAGAGGAACCCTGATCGTAACATCCAGGCTGCCGGGTAGAAAGGAGACTGGGTTTTGCCAACACAATGTGCAGTAAAAATATCTCTCTTTTAAAAGAGAGAGAGAGAGAAATTTAAAGACTAGAGATCAGTAACATGTAATTATCATCTGGTTTGGGCGGAGAGTTCTAATAGTTTCCAGAAAAACACAAGCCATGAAAAAGGAGTGTGCTTTCCAAGACAAAAAGGGATCTGGGCCCCAGCAGGCAGTAGCGCCATCTTGGAACTCCTGTGGGCTTTGAGGTCCTTCCCAGGCAGAGTCGGGGGTCACCAGAGTCCCTGTCTCCCTTCCTCTCCCCTTTTGTCTTGCATGCTGGACGGGAGTCTCTGAGAGTGTGGGAACTACCTTTGAACTCAGCCTCGGACCTGCTCAATACATAAGCTCTGGAGAACAGATATACTTCAAGGCATAGAGGAGGTTTCCTCGTTCCTTTCTTGGGGGGAAAACAGAGCCTTGCAATGGCAGGGACAGCTAAGTATCCTCTGATATCTGTTGTCACCTATTTGGAAGTTAGTCGATCCCTTAATTTTAGCTAGGTGCCTGGTGGCCCAGAATAACGATCTTTCCTAGTCTCCCTTGCTGGGCCATGGGACTGACGGATGTCAGGGGAATGTCTGTGCAACTTGTGAGTATTCTTAAAGGAGCGGTACCTACTCTTCTTCCCTTGCCTCCTTCCTGCTGTAAGTAATGCAGTTGTGATGGCTGGAGCTTGAGCAGCCGTCTTAGAACATAAGGCCACATATGGCAGAGCAACAAGATAGAAGGGGCCTGGGTCTCGACACTATGGTGTGCCACACCACACCTGGACTGCCTACCAGACTGTTGTAGGAGAGAGACACAAGTTTCTGTATCGTTTAAGCCACTGATATTGCAGTTGAAGACAAACCTCATGGTCAAAATTACCTGGAAAGTCTCTTAAATTGAGAAGAGGAAATGCAAGCTAATTAAAACTTTAAAAGCGAGAGCCCCACTCAGTGTGGTGAGATGCTCACAGCAGGTACATGGCTTCCATGAATTCCAAATTGCCACAAAATGCTATGGAAGATGGAGCCCACCCACATTAAATTGTTTTTTCTTTCTCTTTCTCTCTTGCTTTTTTTTCCCCCCCTAATGTCTAGAAGTTATATTATGGAGTTATGGAGCTCCACCACATCACATTTTCTAAATGATGCAAATTTTGTGAACACCAACTAAAGGTCAGGTAAACATGCTTTTTCTTATCTATTATCTTTGTTTTATAATTAAAGAAACCAAGGCTCAGGGAGGTAGTGACACACAGGTAGGGAGGGGGTGATGGAGACACAGGGGCACCGGAAAGGGCCATCCAAACATGTCCAGACAGACACGGGCCAGAAGCAAAGTTGACCCTCAAATCAAGCTTGAGTTCCTCAGCCGGACCTGCAAGCCCGCCAGGCACCCTAGTCAAGGCCTAGGTCGGGGTGTCCATACTAAGGGGTCAGCAGCACGCAGGGAAGGAGCCAAGGAGCCTGTGTAGGAGAGGCATGGGGAATGGGGAGAAGCTGGGGTACAGCCAGATGGAGTTTGGGTTTTTCTAGGGTGGGGGACGGGGTGAGAGGCCCCCCTAAATCAGAGGGACCGGTCGAGGGAAGCCGGGACGCAGGCTGGTGAGCGGGCGCCATCTAGTGGCTGGTCCAGGCACGGCGCCTCCCAGCCTCCCGCAGGGGCTCAGCAAGAGCCCGGAGGGCGCCCCACAATCTCCCTCAACACCTCCAATTACTTCGCATTTAACATTAAGACTGTCAGTTTACATAGAGATACACGTTTCTTTGGTTTTACATGAAAAAAGGAACAAAAGCATCATCGTGGCTTCCTGTTTTTATTGAGTTGTCCAACACTCCCCCTTTGGTTGGAATGAAATCACCTGGGACTCTCGGCCCTGCCTCCCGAGATTGGGGTTTAAGTGGTCTGCGTGTGGACTGGGCATCAGGATTTTTCCTGCTTGCTCTGCAAGGACAGCTTTGAGTCAAGTCTCCGGGGCCCTTTCCATGGCTATACTTGTTCCTGAGCTCCTCCCTTTGCAGAAATGCTAGGGATGGGGACCCCTGGGAGCCTGGGCCTGGCACCCCCTCCCCAGCTTCTGCAGCTGGGATCCCAGGCCCAGGGGCTTCCAGGGTTGAGTTCTTGACACTCTGGGCTGCCTCACACAAAGCCGTTCACCTCTGTAGGCCTCAGTTTACCGTTCTGTTACCTGGACCAGAACAGCGGCTCTGAACTGCTTGGGGCAGGGGGGGTGTCAATGGCCCCTTTGAGAATTTACAAAAGCGATGCATCCTTCTTCCAGAAGCAGGTAAGTGGGTGTCCAGCTGTGTTCATGGCTGTAGAAGGCATGAATTAACCCTTTTAGTCCTCACTACCACCTCCTGAGGTTGCTACTTGTATTAGCCCATTTCATAGATGAGAAAACTGAGGCATAAATAAGTTAAATAACTTGCTCAAGGCGCCACAGACAGTAAATGGTGGGGCTGAGTTAGAACCCAAGCATCTCTGTGGCCTTGGACTAGTGGCCTCACTGACCCAAGCTTCAGTTTCCTAAGAAAAGAGGCCAGTACTAGCCCCTACCCTGTAGATGATTCAGGGGCACACGAGATTGGAAAGCACATAGTAAGTACTCATTAAAGAGGGTTGTTGTTCTGATATGCACAAACGCAGGCACCCACCCATCCACCCACCCAGGTGTCTTGGCCTGAGTGTGGGGCTCAGGGTGGGCAGCGGTGGGAAGTCCCCTGGCCCCAGAGGAAGCGCTGGTCTTGCCCAGCTCAGCTGTTCCCTGCTAGCATCTAGCTGGAGGCCTAACTGTGTCTCACTTATCAATTTCATTTTCGATTTTGTTTCCTTCAAAAGCCACACACAGAAGTTTCATTTTCTTTTTCTCCGAAATCTGATCAGCTTGGGCTGACTAGGCATCTGTTTCCGGGGGGTGTGAACAGCTGACAGCTGGCTGGGTGAAGCTGGAATAGCTCCACAGCTGGCAAAGCACCGCCAGGACCACAAAAGCACACCCAGCCTCGACCGGGCCCACCTTCTCCAGGCCACGGGGTCGGGGAGCCTGCCGCTGCCCTCAAGTCGCCTGGGCTCGCAGCTGCCAGCATGGCCGAGGCCCCTGCCAGCCCAGGAGACGCAGGTACGTTCTTACTTCTAAGGAACAGTGGGAGTGCCCGGGTGGGACTTGCACCTTTTCTCTGGTTCCTTTTCTTGGTCCAGATTAGAGTCACGAGAGGACAGTATCTGAAAGCACAACGGTAGTAAGAAAGAGGGACAGAGGGCACGGCATCAGGTTCAGAGCCTTGCTCTGCCCAGGCCTCTTGCAACATGCTCTGTGTGCATTTTGCAATAACCCGCAGGCCCGATGAGGTTTCCATCTTACGAGTGAGATCACTGAGGCTTGCAGGTGAAATGACTCAGGGGACCACGGCAGAGCCTGGGGCCTTAACACCCGTCTTCACACTCATTTTGAGGAAGGACAGAAGTTGTCTGCTAAGAGGGGCAAGTGCATGTGGTTTTCCTCCTGCTGCATTCATTCCTCGGATAGCACTCTATTCCTGGAAGCACATGATGCAAGTTAACTGTTACTGAGCAGTGCTTTTTCTAGGGTCCCCACTGAAAGCGTGAGGGCTGTGGGCTGGGACGCTTTTTGTTTGCCTTTTTTTTTTTTTTTTTTTGCGGTACGCGGGCCTCTCACTGTTGTGGCCTCTCCCGTTGCGGAGCACAGGCTCCGGATGCGCAGGCTCGGCAGCCATGGCTCACGGGCCCAGCCACTCTGCGGCATGTGGGATCTTCCCGGACCGGGGCACGAACCCATGTCCCCTGCATTGGCAGGTGGACTCTCAACCACTGCACCACCAGGAAAGCCCTGTTTGTCTTTGTTTTGTGATTGTTAGCTATTTAATCCTCACCACAATCTCTGAAGTAGCCGCTATTATCACCATTTCACAGATAGAGAAACTGAGGCCCAGAGAGGTCACATAGCTAGTAGGTGGCAGAGCTGGGGCTCAAAACCAGGAAAATAGGGTGTGCTGGGGAGGGGTGCCGACTGGGTGTGACCCAGGACCCCAGGCTGGTTCCCAAGCTCCTGTTGCACTTCCCCAACGAGACATGTCAGGGGCACCCGGTAACTGAATTTAACTTGCCCCCCGGCAGATTTTCCTTTTAACTGACGTGTCACTTACACTTCATCCGTTTCACCAGACTGAAGACTCAGCAGGTGACGCCAGCCCCGCCATGGACCCCATTTCCCCTTTGAGGTCAGGGCACTGGAGGGGGAGGAAGAGGCTCCCCCAGGGGCAGGTTTTTTAAGAACCAAAACTCTTTTTAAAACTAGGCAAAGCCACAGTGGGTTGGACGGGTATCCCAGTTGAGGGGTAGTTTGGTGGGTGAAGGGGTGGGTGACCCCACGTGTTCTAATTGCACATCACCTGCGCCCAGAAGGACGCAAACATTCCGACCATAAGGGCAAGGCCACGGTGCCCAGCGCAGAGTTGGCAAATGGGTTGTCCCTTCCCCTGCTAGTGCCGCCCACTAAGAATCCAGGAAAAACCCAGAAGGTAAAGGATTGGGTTGCTGCCCTGGAAGGGGACCTAGGTCTTCCCAAGAAGGGCCCTGCTTTGTATTTTCCTCAGGGTTCTCGGGGCAGACATTTCCTCTCCCCAGCCCCTGGCGCTGCAGGCCCCGTGTCTGACCAGTTCTCTCACTCCCCACAGGGCAGCTGGCTTGGGTTTACGGGAGCCTGTCTGGGAGGAGTAGGGGCCATTTGGGGCCATTTGGAAAGTTCCTCGTTGAGCCTCGAGGCACCCTGCTTAGGACCATTAACTCAGGGGGGGCGGGAAACAGAGGCCCCGGAGAGCTACTCATCCCTCGCCCAGGTCATCTGGGCAAACACCTACCCAGCAGTGTACGCTCACTTTTTCACTCAGTCACTCCTTCATTCAAATGCTATTTCCTGAGACCCTACTGTGTGCCCGGCCCCATGCTAGACACTGAGCCACTACACTGAACCTGGCAATCCCAGCAGGGGATCCTTGGGGACACTCTGCAGGGAACCCACACACACCCAGCACCCCACCCACTCAGGGCATCCAGGACAGCCTCCCAACGATGGAGTCTGAGCAAGACCTGAGGAGGAGTATCCGTTGGACAGGTGGAGGGAGGGAACATTGCTCCTAACAGAGGGAAGAGCATGTGCAAAGGCCCAGGGGTGAGTGCGTCTGAAGGGAATGCAGACAGGTTGGCCCTTGAAGGGAAGCTGAGGGCGGGTGAAGACGAGGCTGGCAGAACCACGAGTTGGTGGCGTTGCTGTCATCCGGGAGATGGTGGTGACAAGGAGTAGAAGGTAGAGGCAGCGAAAGGAGAAGAGAGGATTTGAGGCAGCCAGGGACAGTGTTGCTAGGACTCTGGGATTGGGCATCAGGGTGAAAGATCCATTTCTGAGCGGCCGTTGGGTTCCTGGTGGGGATGAATAGTGACATCGCCCGAGTGGATTGTGAGCCCAAGAGGACGGGCAGATTCCACCGGGAGGAGAAGGATGGGGGATGGAGGACACCGGGCTGGGCCTCACTCCCCCCTCCCCGCTTCCTGTGCTCTGCCCCACCCTCCAGCATCCTGCCGCCTCCACTCCCCTCTCTCTGAGGACGTCTGTGAGCTGAGCGTTCCCACCTGCCCTCCAGCACTCACTCAGGTGGGGGACGCTCGGAAGGCCTGGCACCGCCTCTGGCCACCAGGCTGTCCAGCCAAGGTCATTTCTGAGCAGCCCACGTGCCCCTCCCTGTACAGAGATGCTGGTGGATGTCTGCTCAGACCTCTGTGCCTGCCTCTGCCCTGGATCCCTCTCCTGGAGGGCCACCAGCCCAGACTGGGTAGTTGTGGGGACTCAGTTCTGTCTCTGCCCCTGTCTCCCTCCCCCAGACATTGAGCAGAGGATTTTGGAGGTGCTGAGGGACTCTGGCTCCCCTGTGAAGACTGCCCAGCTGGTAATGAAATGCCAAGTGCCCAGGAAGAAACTCAACCAGGTCCTCTACAAGATGCAGAAGGAGTCCAAGGCAGTCCTGCTCGTAGGCCCTGCGACGTGGAGCTTGGCCAATGGTGGGACCGAAGAAGTGGTTCCTGCAGAGCTGGGTAACCTGCCACCCCGGGACAGGGGCAGTTGGAGGGGGCGGGTGTTGGACCCAGCACGAGCAGTCCTGGCAACGGCCTAGCCCAGATTTGGGCCTGGGTTCAAATACAGGCTCTGCCCTCAGGGACACATGATGTACCCTCACTGCATCTTGATTTCTTTTTCTGGCCAGTGGAGGTAACAGTAGGGCTGCTTTGTAGGGTTGTGAGAGGATTTGATGCAAACGGCTGAGCCTAGTGCCAGTATGTAGTAGGTGCTCAGCAAAACATTAATAATGATGATGATGGCAGTAACGATATGATAATAATAGAAGAGCCGTAGCATCGCACGAGATCCACTTTTCTGGTTCTGGTGCGGTGCCCAGGGGTCCTCTAGCCTGCACACAACCGCAGAGGGAGTAGATGGTCTTCCCCCCAACCCCAAGCCACACAGCTGGAAGGGAGTGGGGCGGGCTTTGAAGCTAATTTCCTTCCGAGTTTGGAGCGTCCATGCGCTAGGGGCTTCTGCAGAGCAGCCCACCTCTGTCTGGTAGGGTCCCCATCCCCTCTCCCGCTCGGCTGACCCCTGACTGTCTTTCCTCCCAGCAGAGAGGCCCCAGAAAGATGCAGCTGCAATTCCCCGGAAGCCTGGTCCTGAGCTCAGTCAGCGGCGTAAGCATCTTGTTTCCTTTCAGCTCTTGTTTCCTCTGACCCCAAACTCTCCTTGGCCACTCGAGAAGTTACAAGTGTTCAGGGGCCACGGCCCACCCACTAACAGGTCCCCACAAAGTGTTCAGAGGCAAGACTCTGTCTTTCGGTGAAAGAAGCTAAACGGCTGAGAAACCATTTGATGGGTACTTGGCAATTGCTGTGCACCTAGCGCGTGCCAGGCACTGTTCAGAGCCCTTGACGAACATCCCCAACCCCCAGAACAACCTCTGTGGTCCATTATAATCATGCCCATTTTACAGATGAGGAAAATGGGCACAGAGGCTGTGTCTGTCCCAGGTCACACAGCGGGTAAGCAGGGGAGTGGATTCGGCCTCCGGGGTCCTCCTTAACTACTTGCTGTTCTGCCTCCCAGAGGAAGAGATCTTCCGGTTTCTGGAAGCCCATGGGCCCCATAGAGCCCTGATCATTGCCCAGGCCCTGGGAATGAAGACAGCAAAGGAAGTCAACCCAGACTTGTACGCGATGAGGAACAAGCACCTCCTGGACTTAGACCAGAAATCAAACACTTGGGCTATTTATCGACCAGGTAGGCCCTTTACCTGCTGCCCACACCTGGACGGGGCAGAGGGTATAACACCCAACACCTGGTCCTTGCTGGGCTCCCGCTAAGCTCTTTGCCTGCCCCACCTCGTCAGAAGCTTGCTGTGCTCTTGCTGACCCGTCCCTGGAGGAGGGTTCCAGGAGGGAGGGACATGCTGGCAGGAGTAACCAGGGAGGGCTTCCTAGAGGTGTGGCCCGCCCCTGACTGTATCAGTCCTGGGCGCAGGTCTCAGCCTGAGTTTGCTAACAGTCTTCTGTAAGCACTTTGCCCAACTTGGAGTTTTAAGGCTGCTGAAGGAATAGGCTAGGCTGAGCTCAGATACCCACAGGGTAGAGTCCCAGAACCGACTTATCCATTACATGCAGCAGGTACCAGGCCTAGAGCCCACGGTGCTTTTAGGGGGTCACAAAAATGCTCTAGTTTCTCTTAAAATCAGAAGAAAAAATGAGTATTATAGTAACAATGAATAGCTAATAATGACTCTAGCCGATATTATATTTGTCTATATCCCAACGCAGTCATAAAATGTAATTTTAAATATTTTTTATGGATGTAGGGGCTCACAAAGGCACAGGAGCCGAGGGCTCCCGAAGGTGGGAATGTGGCCCCGTGTGTGGAGCCCACGTGGGGCTGACACCCCTGCTTATGGTACCCAAGGAGGGTCTCAGCCTCCTAGGCTGGATGTTAAACACTGGTGACAAATCCAAATTCTTAAAAATGCCTTGTGAGTCAAGCAAAGTTTATCCCATGGCCAGAAACAGCCTGTGGACGGCCACCTTGCATCCTTCCCTGAAGGAAGAGAGGACCCTGGAAGCAATGGTTAGGGCTGTGGTTTCCTCGCAGTGAGAGGTACAGAGTGTGGGCAAGCATCAAGGCACCTGCCATCCTCCCAGGGTGGCAGAGGACACAGGGGTAGGGTGGCCTGCGGGACAAAGTCCAAGCAAGGCTCGTCTGTGATACCTGCAGTGTTTGGTAAACACTCCACTTCCTGGGGCACACCTTGGACCTGCTGACTCAGAGCCCCAGGGTGGGCCTGGGAATCTGTGTTTTAACCAGCTCCCCAGGAGATTCTGATACTGCCAACTAGTATTTGGAACTTCTGACTCCTAGAGAGATACAAAGGGATTGAGTGGAATGTTACTTTGCAGAAGGTTCTACAAATCAGTCCACCCCAGTCATTTACCAGCAAAATCCAATCAACATGATCAGTCAGAATGGACCAAACAGCCACATTTCCATTGAGAACTCCAAAGCCATCCAGATTGGACACAGGAATGTCATAGTGGGACAAATGGCCTCTGGGGAAAAAGGTGAGTCCTCTGAAATGTCCAGGAGAAGGGACCTGTCGGGGCATCTGCTCCATCTGGGTGGGGGCAGGGAGTGGGGGGCATTCAACCTTCCAGGGAGGAAGGGCAGCTTTCAGATCTCCAAGGTCCTTCCTGGCTTTCTCAGGAATAAGGATGTCCCTGCTTGTGCCTGGATCAAACCTCTCCTGCTTCCCCTTCCTGCCGACATCTTTTGCCTCATTTTCATCGGGACCCAATATTTTCCCACAAGAAACAACTCAGTTCGCTCTTCCTCTCTAGGATGTCACAAGGGGTCGTTGAGCGTTCTGTGTGTCCCGAGACACTCTCTTTTCCCATGTGTTCACATCTCAGAAACTGGGATGCATCGTATGGGTGTATCCGAGCTTTGGTGAGATACAGTAAGCAAATGAGTGCCTGCTGCACGGCGGGCACTGTGGGCAGAGGGGCCAGGGCCACCCATCAGTCCAGCCACGGGACGTGAGTGAGAGCGCGGGCCCCGCCCATCAGTCCAGCCATGGGACGTGAGTGAGAGCGCGGGCCCCGCCCATCAGTCCAGCCACGGGACGTGAGTGAGAGCGCGGGCCCCAAAGTTGGAACACTCCCTGGGACCTCGAGAGAGCCCTTCCCTGCTGCAGGCCTCAGTTTCCCCAACTGTGAAATGAGGAACTTGATTCTAGAATCTAGATCAACCTTTCCCCAGCTTTGGTCCTCTGAGCTCCACCTCCCTCATTTTGGCCACGCCCATGGCTGATTCTTTA
Source organism: Stenella coeruleoalba (assembly GCF_951394435.1). Classification (NCBI taxonomy): domain Eukaryota; kingdom Metazoa; phylum Chordata; class Mammalia; order Artiodactyla; family Delphinidae; genus Stenella; species Stenella coeruleoalba. The sequence goes on from NC_137161.1 coordinate 5,440,865, forward strand.
CGCCATGTTGTTAAATGGTTTACTTTTTATTCTACTCAAGTTAATTTTAAAGTAAACTTTCACAGCATTACCTTGAAAACTACCAAGGTTACCATCAAAAATAAATGCTGACAAAATAGAACAATGTCAGAAGCTCTGAGGGCCCCACGCCAACAGCAAGTTAACCCCAAAGGAGACTTTCTCCTGACGGGCCCAGAGGACTGAGAACAGCTAGGAAGCAGTGGATGTGCCCATTGTCTGGGTTTTCAGTGCCCCAGTGACGCCCCAGGCACCAGTGGTAAAAACCCCGGAGCCCCACGCTACCTGTTCTGCCGGCCCACCTGCTCTCCAGTCCAGACCCTGAAGTAATCACTCCCAGTCTGATGGGGTCCAGAAAGAATCCCGAAGCCTGTCTCCTCTGTCCGGCCAGGACTTAGTGTGTGTGTGTGGGGGGGGGGGGGGCGGGTAGGGGGTAGGGGGAGGTCAGAGGGGGGTCAGGGGTCACGTTTCTGTGTCCCCTGCCAGGCTCCTCGGCTCCCCTCTACCTCCCTCCAATGGCACCCACTGATCCCTCAACTCAGGGCCCCCTGGCTGGATCCTGGGGGCCCCAGGACATCCGGATGGAGAAGTCTGTGCTCAGACATGTACAGATGGGACACGGCAACGAGATGACTCTTCACAGCAACCCAGCCAAGGGCCCTGCCCACAGCGCCTGTGGCAGCCCCCCAGGTAACTGGAGAACAGGCTGCCACCCCACCCCCAGCCCACTGCATTCGGCTCCTGGCTAGATGGAACTTGAGCCGGTCCTTGTGGGGAGAGAGGCATGATGGGAAATTCTTTCCCTCCCACCAGGAGGCTGTAGAGCGGGGGGCTCTTTTAGAGTTAGCACCTGGGTTCCCATTCCCTACTACCCCCCTCAGGAAACCTCAGTTTCCTCATCTGTACAATGGGCAGGGGTCATTTCCTGGGCCAGCTGAAGCGGGAACAGAGGAGATGGCTGGACTGGAACTGGACATGCATTTAAGGAGCCACCTAGGCGCTGTCACCAGTGACCAGAGCTCCCAGGCCGCGTCCTCCCTGGCACTGGTCATCGAGAGACAGGCTGGGGTGTGGGAGCACAGCAGAGAGGCCTGAGAGAGAGAAGGAGAACCAGGGACGCCAGGGGACGGGTTTCCAGAGGAGGCGAGGCCGGTGAGATCAAGGGAGGGCTGTAGGGTCCAGCAACAAGGGGTCAGTGGTGACCTGAGGGGACAGAAGGGGCACGGAGAGTGGAAGGAGGGGAGACAGAGCACGGGCAGCTCTTTCCTGACGTTTGGCCGGGAGAGGCAGGAGCGAAACAGCTGCGGCTGGGGGCCGGACTGGGGGGCCACAGGGAGATTCTAACCAAAGATGGAGAGGGTGTTCCAGAGCTGCCAGGAAGCAGGCAGCAGAGAGACGGGAAGCAGGAGGCAGCAGGGGGAGGGGTTGAGTCCCAGGCGAGGCCCAGAGGACCAGTTCAGCTGGGCTGGGCTGCAGGAGGAGGGGCACCCAAGCTGGCAGAGCCGGGGGCCGAGGGAGCCGGCAGCCCCAGCAGGTGAAAGGCATGCGCAGATACGCCGTGTGAGGCCACGCGTCCACCAGTGACAGAGCACGGCATGGGCCACTGAGGGGAGGTTCCAGGAGGACAGCCGTGGAGGACCTGAGAACCAGGCTGGGGGTCAGGCCCACCGTCCAGCTGCTCTCACCGTCCACCTCCCCTCCCGCCCCCCCCCCCCCCCGGCATCTCTCTCTTTGGCTGACCTGCAGTCTCTGTCCTGGGTACAGGCCCGGAAGCTTCCATCAATATTCAAATCCCCGAACCAGGACCTCACTCCGAAGGGGACGTGGCCCAGAGAGTCCACATCCGCTCGTGCTTTCTGGAGGAGACCACCGTAGGCAACAACAACAAGATGACTGTCAACCCGGGGCGGCTGATCCCAGAGGAGTCGCAAGGGCTGGCGAGCCAGGAGGGAGCACAGGTGAGCCTGGGACACCCCGTGTGTCCTCCTTCCCTCTCTCATTCATTCATTTATTCAACAGTCACGAGCCTCCCATTTCTGGAGTCTGGGAGACAGGAGAGGGTCGTAGCAGGAACGGGGGCTCTAGGGTAGAACGTGTGGGGTCCACCTAACCCACCGCCCAGCTTGGAGCCTGTTTCCCCGTCTGTAAAATGAGGGTGGTTAGACTAGCCTGTGGCTCCCGAGTTGGAGTGAGGACTGGATACGCTCCCCTCACTGCTGGGACACCTGGACCGGACCAGTGACGTGACTTGCGGTGCCCAGAGCAACCAGTAAAAGCAAGGCTCCTTGTTCAAAACCTAGCAAGAATTTCAAGACAAAGACAGCAGAGCAGTAAACTGAGCACAGGCCCCTCTGAACGGGCCTGTGTGACTGCCCGGGCCACATGCCCGTGAAGCTGGGCCTCCCTGGAAACTTCTGGAACATGATCCCTCCTCAATTCTTAGTCACCCACTTCACCGATTCTTCCCCCCAAATAATGCGGTAGCCACCTTACGCTTCTTCCCCGTTTCAATTATTAGGAAGAAGTCGTTCATTCATTCATGCACCTGCTCAGGCCCCACTCCTGCCCTCAAACGCTCCCTCCCCCGGAGATACAGCTAAGGGCACAAACAGACAAACGCTACCCACTCACAGGGGCCAGAGTCCAGTACAGGGACTAGAGACAGTCACAAACCAAGCCTTTCGAGGCTTTGAAGACCAACACTATAAAAAACTATAAAACCTGGGGCGGTGGCTGGGCAGTGCCGTGACGGAGAGGAGCTGCCTTAGCCAGGCCGCCAGAGAGGCTCCAGGAGGAGGTGACATCTAAGCCCAGGCGTGTGGGGAAGGAGAAGCTGGCCAAGCACAGATGTGGGAACAGCATTGCCAGTGGAGGGAACAGCAAGTGCAAAGGCCCCGTGGTGGGAAGAAGGGTGACGTCCAGAATCACACACACACGAGCCCAGGGAGCGGAAGGGAGTAGATCCGGTGGGCAAGGCCAGGTCTCTCTGTGCCGGGAAGCCCAGAAGAAAGGTCCGGATCTTATCTGAAGTGACCTGGCGAGGCCTGGAGGGTTCAACCAGGGGCAACTTGATGTGGGGCACAATTTAAAAGTCTGGCTGAAGACAATCGGGGGAAAGCAAAGGGGGCTGAGGAAGCGGGAGCAACGGTAGAGGGGAGAAAGGATGGGGCCTCGGAGATGGGGACACAAGGTCACCCACAGGGGAAGCCTGTGTCCGGGGCAGCAGCCTCAGTCCCGGTGAAGCAAATCGACTTGGTTATCGGTAATTCGAGGGGAGGCGGCTCACGTGTTCCTGGGGCCCCATCTCTTCCCTAGACCCTCCCTCCGGAGCTGCAGGATCCAGAAGCGACGTCCCTCCCGGCAGCAGTCAGGCTGCCCCCGTCAACGCTGAGACGCTCATCTCAGAAGAGCTAGCGGCTATGACGCTCAAAACGCAGGGGTCCCAGAAGTGCGGAAGACACCTGCTGAGTGACAGAATCGCAGAGCCAGTGTCCCCGGAGGGTGGAACTCAGTGCAAGCAGCCTGTAGGCGGACTCCTGCAGGAAGGGCCTGGGAGCCAGTGAGCTCTCTGCTGCCGTCATTGTCGTTTTTGACCTTCTCGCCTCCTGACACGTGGCCAGCCTGCCTCTGCATTTGGGCTGGGCCCGGCGTGGGGCAAGGGCAGGGCTGCTGGTGGCAGGAGCAGCCTGCCAGGGGGTCACCTTCCCGGGCCTGCCGTCCATCAGGACCACCCATTCTCTGCCCTTCACTCAGGACCTGACTTCCTCAAGGCCTATCTTGGCCACCTGACCACTTAACTACCTGACCTTTCTAGAACCTTCCTACCTCGGCCTTGAGGGCTAGGGATGGGTCATTCTCTAAAGTTGCCAGAAAAGGGATACCACCAGACGGGTAAGAACCTCAGAAGTCGGCTGTATCTCCCCAAGCGCTGGCCAGCGAGTTCACTAGGTACAGAGGCCCTGTCTTTTCACTCTTGAACCTCCGGTGCACGCTGGACCGGCCCCTCCACTGACCACCTCCTGAGTACCATGCCGTCGGGCTACAGAGAGAGGAAGACCAAGCCCTGCCCTTGGGGAGCGGTTCACAGCCAGCGGGAGAGGCAGCCTGGGACGTGGGCAGTGAGCCCTGAGCAGGAACCATCATGGGGAATTAAAGGAGTGCAGAGCACCGATGCAGACACTGTCCGGAGCGCCCAGGAGGCTCCCCTTCTTCAACATCTGGCAGAGGGAGGAGGTTGGACGGGGAATGGTGTTCTAGGCAGGGGCTCGGCCTGGCCAAAGGCATGATGGTCAGAACAAGAGGACTTATAGCAGCACAGCAGTTTGGGTGTTGCTAGAAAGCCCAATGCAAAGAAAATGCAGGTGGGAGTTTGGCTGGAGAGGAGTTTGGACTTGATGATGAGCTCTGGACAAGCACGGCTCCACCTGCGCAAATATTCCAGGAGGAACTGGGCAAGTCCATGCAACAAGGAAGTTGGGTTCATTACAGGGAAGGAAGGCTTTTGTCCAATGGGCCGGAATGGCCCAGCCTACAGGGGGCAAAGGCATCTCGGCCACCACCGTGACCTGGGGCCCCCAGATCCCTCCTGCCTGGGATATCCAGTTCGCAGACGTGGCACACGGTGTAAGGGGCTGGAAATCAGGTTTGACTCGTTGCTTCGGGCATTGTCTGCCCTCTGGGGTGAGCTGAAAACTAACTGCTTGCCTCAAAGTTTGCCTGAGGTCTGTGGCTAACCAGGCCCGTATAAGTGGGCCATCAAAATGCATCTCAGAACTCAGCCTCAGCTCCCACCTGCAACCCAAGCCAGAACACTCAATTTTCCTGCGGGATTTCCCCTCTCTGTATAATTAATTTGTCATAAACTCGCTGACAAAGCATTGCTGGCTGTTAATAGGGGCCGGAGGTGAAGGTCAAAGCTGGTCTCTTCAGGAAGGAAATGAACTAGCTACCATTAAAAGCAAAGAATGATTAAGTCCATCCACCCCCCAATACTTTGCTCTCACTAGCTCATCCACCGTCCCCCCTTTCTGCAATGATACCTGTGCACACAGAACTTGCCATCCCTGGAGTTGGATGGGGTCGGGGTGGGGATGGGGGAGGAGGAATTTGCTACAAGAGTTGGAAGTGATTTTCCAAAAGCACCATGACCTGGTCACAAATGCAATTCTATTTTCTTTTTCTTTGTAAAAAAATTTTTATTGGCGTATAGTTGATTTACAATGTTGTGTTAGTTTCAGGTATACAGCAAAATGAATCCGTTTATATATATACATATATATCTCCACTCTTTTTTAGATTCTTTTCCCATATAGGCCATTAAAGAATATTGAGTAGAGTTCCCTGTGCTGTACAGTAGGTCCTTATTAGTTATGTATCTTATATATAGTAGTGTGTATATGTCAATTCCAATCTCCCAATTTATCCATTCCCCCCTCTTACCCCGTGGAAACCACAAGTTTGTTTTCTACACCTGTAACTCTATTTCTGTTTTGTAGATAAGTTCATGTATACCTTTTTAGATTCCACATATAAGCAATATCATATGATATTTGTCTTTCTCTGTCTGACTTACTTCACTCTATGACAATCTCTAGATCCATCCATGTTGCTGTAAATGGCATTATTTCAGGGTTTTTTTAAATGGCTGAGTAATATTCCATTGTATATATGTCCCACATCTTCTTTATCCATTCCTTTGTTGATGGACATTTAAGCTGTTTCCAAGTCCTGGCTATTGTAAATAGTGCCGCAATGAACATTGGGGTGCATGTATCTTTTTGAATTTTGGTTTTCTCCAGGTAGATACCCAGGAGTGGGATTGCTGGATCATATGGTAGCTCTACTTTTAGTGTCTTAAGGAACCTCCATACTGTTCTCCACAGTGGCTGCACCAATTTACATTCCCACCAACAGTGCAAGAGGGCTCCCTTTTCTCCACACCCTGCAATTCTGTTTTCTTATCCCAGCTTCTCTGCTCCTCTCAGAGTAAGCTTAGACAGGACTCCTCACCTGTGGGGCTTTAGCAGACAGCCAAGATTAGAGGCTTAGAGCAAGAAAAATAGTCTAGGGAGAAATCCAGGAGCATTTGGGCTGCAAATGACAGAAACCTAAAAGGGGAATCTATTTACTCATGCAACTGGGAAATCAAGAGATAACTAGCTTCAGGAATGGCTGGATCCAGGGGCTCAAGCAGTATTTTCAGGCCTTTTCTCTCCATCTCTCTGAGAGACTCTTTCCAGATGGCTGCCAGCCACCCAAGACTTACATCTTGTCAGCTTAGCAACCCCAGCAGAAAGAGAATTCTTCAAGCCAAACACAACAGGTAGAATGTCCCAGGGAGGATTCTGATTGGTTGAGCATGGATCACATGCCGATCCTTGAACCAATCAGGGAGAATGGAGTGCTCTGATTGGCTAATGTGGAGTCAAATGTGCTCACCTCTGTGGTGGGGGAGGTGAAGGCATCCTGGCTCTCACTGCCTGGCCCACGTTTTTTGACCCACTTGCACATTCTCTTTCCCACCCCAACCTGAGACCCTATGGCCTTTGCCTCCTTCAGCTGAATCTCCACCAGCTGCTGGAGAAGCGGCCCAGCTGGGAAAAGGCCACAAAACCCAGAGATCAGGGGTGTCAGACAGTGGGCGTGAGGGCCGGGCTGCCCCTTACCTGGGCTGCAGAGCCCCCGAAAGGCCTGGCATCTCCGCGGGGAGACAGACCCAGCTCCGCCCACTGGTGGGAGGCATGAGGGTGCAGGGACGCAGAGTCTGGGAAGGAGGCTGCGAGATTCTAAAGGGGAATCCGTTTCACTGTCCTATCTGTGTGACCCCCATCCCTCACTGCCCATTTAAAGGATCTGAGCCTCAGCCATTTCATCTGCAGAATGGGCCGGGGAGGCGATTAAGGGCACACAGCTCAGGTGTGCGAGAGTGCTGGACGGTATGGGGGCCTCCGAAGGCTGGACCGCACGTGGGAAGAACTCAGTAAAGAATAAGTAGTTCAGTGGTTCCCCATTGGGGCCCATTCTACCCGCATCCTCCCATCCTGGGGACAAGTGGCATGTCTGGAGACTTGGTTGTCACGGGGCAGGGGAAGTAGTCTCCTGTTGCTCCTGTAACAAATTGCAGCACATGAGTGGTTTAAAACAACATAAACTTAGCATCTTCCAGTCCTGGAGGTCAGAAGTCCCACACGAGCTCAGCAGGCTAAAATCAAGGTGTGGGCAGAGCTGGTTCCTCCGGAGGTTCAGCAGAGAATTGCTCCCTTGCCTTTTCCAGCTTCCAGAGGCACCTGATTTCCCAGCTCGTGGCCCCTTCCTCTGTCCCCAGATTGAGCAGGATCACATCTTCCAATCTCCCCTCCACCCCCTCCTCTTTCCTCCCTCTTCTAAGAACCCTTGTGATTACTCTCCGCCTACCCCGCCAATCTAGGATAATCTCCCCTCAAATCCGTAATCACAACCACAAAGCCTGGTTCACTACGTAAGGTGACATACTCATAGCTTCTGGGGATCAGGGCTTGGCCATCATTGTGGGGTGGGGGTGGGACTGTATTCCACCTCCCCCTCCGCTAGGCAGCACCGCCCCACAGCAAAGAATTGTCAGGACCCCAATGTCAGCAGTGCCAGGTTGAGAAACCCTGCATCGGTGATGTTATTATTATTAATATCCTGGAGATAAAAGAATGAGTGGGGCTTAGCATTGCAGCCCTAGGTGTAACCTGAGCATAACCTCAGGTAAGTCCCATCACCCCTGAGCCTCAGTTTCCTCCTCTGTGAGATGGGCAGAGATAAGGACAGCACCCTCTCCATGGAGTTCCTCGGGAGGATGGAAGGGTATTTCACACAGTGATTCTCAGCCCTCAGAGCGTCTAACAAATGCTGAGTCCCGGTCCAGCCCAGATCGATTGACGACAGTCTCTGGGAGCGGGGCCTGGGAAGCAGTATTTTTTAAAGCTCCTCCATGATCCCAAAGAGCCCCTTGGGGGCTGAGATGTCCCTGCCTGGCTCCGGGTGGACACACCCAGGGCACCAATGGACCACAGCCGTAGCTGGGACCCCAGAAACCCCCCACCCAGCACCACTTTCTGGCTGGTCTCTGTGGCAGGAGAGTGTCTGTGGGGAGAGGAGCCCCAAGCCAGGTCCCAGCCAGGTCCCAGGTCCCAGGTCCCAGACGACCTCAGCCTGAGAGCCAGCAGTGGAGGATTCGGGGCTCAGCCTGTCATGGCTTTGGTCCGAGCGCCACCTGCTGGCTGGATATGGCCCCTCACCAGGCAGGGCTTGTGAACTTCCAGGGTCCCAGTCTGGGGCCAGGCAGGATGGGACCATTCCCTCCCACCAAAGTGGCCAGACCTACGGCATTTCCCCTAGGGTTCTGGGGCTCTGCGTTGCACCCTAAGCCTATGCACAGACCCCAGGTCAAGTCCCTGCACTGCCCTCCCTTCCCACAGATGCCAGCACCCCAAAGTCAGAAACCCAGTCCCCACAAAAGCTGATTTTCTTCCCTCAAGAGGAACCCCTCTGTAAGCTGGGACCCACCCCCAGAAGACCCCAGACCAGCTCCTGCAGGAGTCCCAGGGACCTTGCCTGCAGCCCTGAGCCCTGACGTTTGTGGAACTCCCACCTGTACTCAGTCACTTCATCCTTCCATCCAGCCTGTGAAGAAAGGGATTCTCAACCCATTTCACATGGTGAAAATACTGAGGCACAGAGAGGTTAAGCTACTTGCCTAAGGTCATACAGCCAGGGTTGAATCCAGGGGACAAAGTGGGATAAGATAACCCCCTTGGATGTAAAAGAAAACCTTCCTGCGTGGAAGGCCCACATCATGTTTGGGCAACGCCTTGGTCTGGGAGGGCATATGGGGGTGGGGGCCCCGTTGGTGAGTGGAACAGGACCCCATCTGAGCGCAGTCAGGCCCCCTGTCCTCACGCAGGCCCACCACGCAGGTGGATGCCCCCGGGTCTCTGCGACAGTGTAGGACTGAAGAGAGCAAGCTCAGGGCCACCCCAGTTAGAAGTTCAGTCCCACCATTTCCTGCTGTGTGACCTTGGGCAGATACCTAGTCTGCCTGTGCCTCAGTTTCCACACGTGTAAAATGGGATAATCACAGCCCCTCCCTCTCAAGATGGTTTGCAGGATGAAATCAGTGTCTGGCTCATAGGAACCAGGAGTCCCTGTGTCAGTGCTGTTGGTAAGTGTGCCCTTCGCCACACGGCCTCCCGAGCTGCCCACATCTCAAAGGCCGCCCCCCTGCCATGTTGCCCCCCCCAGACCCCATCTTCCCTCCCTGACTCCCTAATTTTAATCTGACATCAGTTTGGATAGGATGGTCAGAAGCTGAACCGCCCCTAGTGAGCCCTGCTCAGGCCCAGCAGGCAGCGGCTTCTCCCTCTGGGCTGTGACCTCAGCCGCCTGACCCACCAGCACACACACAGCTCAGTGTCCGGGACAGAGGGGGGACCTCCCGACAGGGCAGCCCCCTCCCACCATCACACACACACACATACACATGACACACACACATCACTCACACACACACGACACACACATCACTCACACACATGACACACACATCACTCACACACACATCACACACACATACATACATCACACACACACATCACTCACACACACCACACACACACCACACACACACACACACACACACACACACATACACACATATCACACCTCGGGGCCACTGGGCAGCATCACCTCCTCCTGCCCAGCGAGGGGCAGCCAGGCCTGGGCCCCGTCAGGGCTCAGACTCTTAGCAGAGGCTTGGCCCTGGAACCGTTGTGCAGTCTCCCTGAGCCTCGGTTCCCCATCTGCGAAGCGGGGGGTTAACAGAGGATCCGTGGCAGTGCCTAGCACGCAGCGAGCGTGCCGTGGACAGCCGTGGAAGTGGCTGCTGTCATCCCTGTGCTCACGGTTCCCCACAAGGCCACGGCCACAGCAACAGCAAACAGTGAGTGTAACCTGCTGTGACTTAATGACATCTGTCACTCAGGGGTAGGAGGTATCCGAGCCCTCTGCAGAGGAAGAGGACAGGCTGGGCCGTCCCAGGGTTTGCCCGACCCACAGCCCATGAATCTACATTTGAACGCAGGCCTAGGAACTGTCCCTCCACACAGACGGAGGCTGTTTAACACTCACAGCAGCTCTACGAAATGGACAAACAGATTTTGCCCACTGCACAGATGAGGAAACTGAGGCCCAGGAAAGCGAGATCAAATCCAGGTCTGACTGGCCCAGACCGGTCCCATTGTGCGTCAGGACCCTCCGACTCTGCGAGGAGCCTGGGGTGGGTCGTGGGGTAACTCAGAGCGCCGCTGGGAGGCTGGGTGGGCCTGGTCCCCAGAGCCATGAGGTTTGTATCCGAATGTGGGTTTGTCAAAACCCCCTTCTCATCACAGAGCCGAGGGCTTTGAAGTTTCAATCTTCCTCAAGGGAAGCAACAGCACAACCAAAAAACTCTGGAAAGCTCACTTTGCTCCAATAAATCCAACCTACAGCGCTCAGCCAGCCTGAGTCCCGCCCTGGCCACACCCAGAGGGCGTGTGCAGCTGCTCAAGTTATGTTGTGAAAGAATCTTCAGCGACACGGAAAGAGATCCGGCATCTGGTGGCGCATAGGGACAATCCCAGCAGGCCCCAGAGCTCTGTGTGGGGTGTGATGCACTTTTTGGGTTAAAAAATGTCTGGATGCATGGAAAAGGGATTGAAGGAAGTCGGTGTACATGTGAAGAAAGGCTCTCTCTGGCTGAAATCCCAGGTGGTCAGTTTCTTTTGACTTTGTCTGGGTTTTCGACTTTACCTGCAGGGCACGTGCATTAATTGCCTAACTATAAGCATCTGTCATAGACTCCTGGGCCCCCGGACACTGTGGGCCCTGACGTGGGCCATGGCCACGGCTCTGGCCACCAGGTGGCACCCCCGATCTTTTTTCTGCAAAACGAGCCCAAGTTTGGAATTAACTGAGCAGTGAGACAGGGGGTCATGGGATCCACTTCTCTGCCTCAGCTAAGCCGGGACGCCTAGGGTGAGGACTGATTCCTGAGGTCCAGAGCTCAGACTCTAAGATCTCCACCTCATCTCTGTGGACCCGCCACCCCCAAGCTGGGCAGTTCTTCTGCAGAGCAAGGGTGACAACCCTGCACGTGTATCCCGTCTGCCCAGAGGTGTGTGTCCTCAAGGTGACCTTTGGGTGCCTTTGTGTTCAGTTCCTCAGGGGGCCCCATCTTCTCTGGCCCCTTCCCAGCCCTCTCGGACCCCCTCATTCTTGTAGGTATCATCTCCTAGGTGCGCCTAGAGCCCTAAGAGCTCTTGTCTCTCTCCGCCCGTCTCTGCATCCTTCTGTCTGATTTCCTCTCTCTGTCTCTGTGTCTCTGTCTCCCGCTCACCATCCCCTCCTACCACATGACATCTTATGGTCCAGCAAAGTCCATGTGTCTGCACAGGTGGCCTCCCAGCCCCCCACCGATGAGAATTCAGGCCAGCAGGTCTGGGTGGGGCCCCGGAATCTGCATTTCACGTAAATCTCATCAGACTCTTCTCTGCTGAAAACCGTCTGTGGTGAGCTCACTGCTCAGAATCCCTCCCAACCTGGGGTGGAGGACAGACCTGGCCCTGCCCGCCCCTTGGCTTCATCTCCAGATGTCCTCCTGTCTCCCTCCCTAGCCCCAATCTCACCAGTCTCGAATTTACTGCAATCCTCCTGCCTCAGGGACTTTGCACACACACTCCCTCTGGCTTCCTTTCTCTGTCTCTTCCGGCTGGCTCATCTTCCAGGTCTTAGAGGGTCCCCTCTCCAGAGAGGCCCCCTCCCTGTCACCCAGGCCCTCTCTGTCACACCCACTGAGCAATTTCCATTTAAGCACCCAGAGCAATCGGCCATCGTTTTACTTCCCTGTTCCTTTCATTTCAGTCTCTCTCCCTGGACAACACTTTCACCCCACCAGGGCAGAGATCTTGTCTGTCAGCTTGTCCGCTGTCCCCTCAGTTTCAAGAACTATGCCTGGCTTTCGAGTAGGGACACAATGTGTATGTATTTCATAAATGAATGAATGAACTCCCGCAGGTGACTGATGTCCAGTACGGCTGGAAACCTGGACGATTAGCCTACCCTTCAGGGCCTTTCAAGATATGGCCTCACCACTAGGCTTCACTCCCTACACCGCCTCCCTCATGGGCTCCCCAGACCTGATTACTCCAGTGTAGGGTCCCCCTTTCCAGCCGCCTGGATGCCCTCCTTCAACTCTGCCCACTAAACTCAACTGTTAAGGTCCCACCCAACCTCCAACTCCACCAGGAAGCCTTCCTGGGTTGTTCCCTAAGTCAATATTTATTTCTCTGTCCTATAAACTCCACCCCACACTTTATGGGTTTCTAGGGGTTCCGCCCAAGGCATTTGCTCTTTTCTCCAGGGGCAGCCCCACCCGGGGCCCGGCCTGTATCGACCATCCTCAGATCCCAGTGTGGACTCCATAGAAGTGCTGGTTCCGGAGCTCCCAACCAAGAGGTGTAGGGTGAGTGTGGCCCCGGGAATCAGCATTCAGCAGCCTCCTCCCTGGGAGCTGACGCGAGCTGTGGTTGGCTGGACTCGGTGACTCACGTCTTCAGGGGCCCAGAACCCAGAATAAGCAGCTCCTGCCCCCTGCCCTCTGCCAGGACCCAGGGCAGCAGGATAAACTGAGGCCTCCTTCTCCAGCTTGAGCCAAGGGCAGGGGCTTTGCCCCAGAGCTGCCCCGGCAGTTCAAACCCTCTCCCAGGCTGGGCAGCTGTGGGCAAGCGCACAGCCTCTCTGTGGCCGGTTTCCCCCCTGCACCAACCTCGCAGGCTGCTGTGTGGGTCCAGGGATCCCAGACACCTGATGCGCCCGGACAGGCCTGACACAGAGAAGTGAGAGCTGTTTGTTTATTGAAGAAGGGAAAGTCAGTCCAGAAGCAGAGAGCGGGCTCTTCCTCGCGGCCCCGTATGACACTAAGGCAGAGAGGCGAGGGTGCTGGTGACCCTCCGAGGCTCTTCCCTCGCCTGTAACAGGGTCCCTCATCCATCCGACCTCCGCCCGGGATGGAAGAGAGGGACTCAGCAGCTGTTCCCTCCGCTGGACAGTGAGCTCCTGAAGACCACGGCCCTGACACTGTGCGCGGTCCCACATGGTCCTGCCCCCTCCCGCATCCCGGTCCACGTTCCCAGACGGCCCTGTGCCCTCGCCCCTGTGTGGGGAGTCTGTGACCCCCCGATGAAGCCATCACGGCGGGGCTGCACCTCGGATTCCTTGGGGGCCCCAGTCAGGCTCCAGGAAGATCGGGTGCCCTGGGAACCCCACAGTCTCTGCGCCCACTTCCCTTCGGGCTCCAGCCGCCGAGCACCCACACGCACAGTCAGGCGTGTGGGGCTGAATCCCATGGCAGCTGGGACCTCGCTCCAGGCTGGGGTGGTTACGGAGACCCAGGGCTCGCGCCCAGCGCTGACGTCGTGGCCGATGTCTCCGTCAGAGTCCCTGGCTTAAGCATTGATGTTTCTGGCTGATTCTGGCTTTGGACAGGGGACATCTAAGGGAACTGCCAGGGGCTGGACGTGGTGAAAACGGTCCAGAGATTTTCCACCTGAGGCGGGGGCCACCCCTCGCACTCCTAACCCAGCCTCTCCTTTGCTGGCATTCAAGGCCCAGACCAAGCCCCTCCTCTCTGCCCTCGGCCCCAAACCGCCATCCCAGCCCCCCACCTGCACCCCGAGTGTGCCTCCACTCCTCTGCCCAACTGTGTCCCCGCTCCAGCCTGCCCTCACCCTGTGAGGGATGGAGAAGGGTAGGGCTGAGCCACGCCTTCCCGGCCTTTCCAGCAGCTCTGAGGTTGTTCCACCTCCTCCTGGGTGAGACAGAAGTCCTCGAGGAACAGGACCCGGCACCCTGGGTCTCGGCCCTCCCAGCACCCCAGGAGCAGGCAAGGGCCTGGCCAGGGGGCTCTGGGCGTCCCCCACCCTGCGCATCACATCCCCCCCAGGACCCCGCAGATCGTCTCCCTTGAGAAGTCTCCCCGCGGATGGTCCCGACAACACTCACTCGTTAGAGCCCTCAAACCCACCAGAATCCCCACTTCCAAAGCCACTCTGGCTGGGACCGTCTTTCTAGGGACACTGCAGGACCAGGACTCTTCTAGGGACACTGCAGGAGCCTCCCCACTGCCCTCCCTTCTCACCCCTCCGCCCATTCTCCACGCAGCATCTGGGAGACTTGGGAAATGCCTCTCCGGTTCTGCTGCTCTCCCGCTGCAACCCTCCATGGCTCCCCATTGCCTCCTTGAACTTGGCCCTTGGGCCGGCCAGACCCTCCACCCACTCCACCTCTTCTCCCTGCTCCCCGCCCCTCCCCCAGCTCAGCCCGCCACCCCCAGCTGCTGCATCTGGTTCCCCACGCGTGTCGGCCTCACCCTGGCCTCAGAGCCACCGGACGAGGCCATTCCCTCTCACGGGACGCCCTTCCTCCTTCTTCACGTGGCTCAGCTTGGGCGTCCCTCTTCCAGGCAGGAGGTTCCTGTCACTGTCCCCACAGAGGTGCCGTCTTGGTGCCGCGGGTGGCCCTGGGATTGGCACTCAGCCGCGGGTCTCCATTGGAGACAGCTGTGTTGGGCCGAAGTGAGCCTGGGGCAGCAGAGGCTGTGTATGCTCCCAGACACAGCAGAGTGCGGAGGGAGGTCCAGCTCCCTGCCCGGCCCTCATGGGGCACATTCCACCTGCTGCTCGGGTCCCCTCCCGGCAGAGCCCCTCACTGTACCCTCCAGCTGATGTGAGTGGGTCTTGGTCCTGCCCTCAGGATCTGTGTGAGTTCCCAGCGGCGCCTCCCACCGGACCACCTCATGGGGAACTGGCCACTGGCCGCGGGTCCCCAGGGGGGAAGTGTCTCTCTCCATCTCCATCCCAGGCCTGTCCCACACCTGGCTCACAGGTGGCCGAGGGGCTCAGAGCTCACCTGCTCTACCGTTTCCCACGTGGGACCCTGGGTAGGGGGCTGACCCCGCTGAGCTTCAGCGGCGCCCCCCTTCCCCCGTGTGGAGCTAAGGATGATTTCCCCACCCAGTGGGGCCGGTGTGAGCCAGGCAGGTGTTGAGCGCCCAGAACCGTGCCTGATGTGTAGCAAAAGCTCAATACATGTGAACATTTCCTTTTCAATCGCATCATCCTTTTACCGAGACTTTATTTTCATATTCATGTCCGCATCTGGAGTCTCCCGCCACCAGGTGCTCCTTCGGTGTTCAGTGAATAAGCAGTGGTCCCCAGGGCTCCAGGAAGACCCTGCCCCTCTTGATAGGCTGTGACGGGAAGGGGGCGTCTCTGGGGCTGCCCAGCTCCTGTGCACCAGACCCCGTTTCTCATCTGATCTCATCCCACCGCATCTTGGCTCTAGAAGGACCGTGAGGTGGTGTGACCCCAGCCACGGAAGCTCAGGCCTTCCCCACAGACCCCAAACCTCCCCCTTTCTCGGGTGCTCACAAAACACCCCACTGGAACGATCGTGGCCGGGCGTGATGCTGGGGCCTGGAAAATCCATCCAGGCGGGCTCTCTGATGGACAGGGAATGCTTCACAGAGCCGGCTGGGGCCGGATCTCTGGCTGGAAACTCCTGAGCTCTCTGAGACATTGGTTTGGGTTCACTGCCCCCACTGCTCAGGACTTTGGTAACGAAAAGCCAGGTCCTGCCAAGCCCTGTCCTGGTAGGGCAGGGGTCAGTGTAGGGGACACCGGCTGGACTTCCCCCCACCTGCCAGAGCTGGTGGCATCCAAGGAGGGAGGAGGGGGACTGGTGACCTCAAGAGCACGAGGCAGCTCTGTCCTGGTTTGCTCCTTGACTGGTTTTGAACTTGGAGGCATTCCTGGGGAGGGGGCTGCTCACTCGCAGGCTCTGAGCCCAGGCACCCCGCAGGCCAGCTGGGGACTCATGCAGGGCAGCTCCCCCAGCCCAGCCCTCTGCCCTGGGCAGCCCTCCTCTGAGCTGCAGCTCTCCCCCCAGGGCCACAGCCCCAGCCCAGAACGCAGCCGTGCAGGGTCGGGATGGGCCAGGCCTGTTGTGTGCCAAGCTGGGCAAGGAGTGGTGTGAGAGTTGCCCCAATTCCTCCTCCCAGCACCCCAGGGGTAGGACAGGGCGGTGGGGAGGAACCAGGGCAGACTGGGAGCCTCACTGGCTGGGCTCAACCCCAGCCATGGTTTTGTTCTCTGCAAAATGGGCACAGTAATCCAATTCAGAGAGCCGAGATCAGAGTGGGTAGGCCACTGACCACGGGTCACACAGCTGGAGAGCAGCCTTGCAGGATCTGAGTCCATGACTCCCCCGGCCACCACTGGCAGCCCTGCCCCTCCTGCAGAGGCTGCCTGCACTACAGCCACCTCTAGGCATGTCACAGGGCGTCAGTGTAAAGGGTACTGACTTAGGGTGGAGCCAGCCTTTGCTGCCCATGAGGAGGAAGCAGTAGGGAAGTACTGTGTGGTTGGTAATTACTGGAGCTCTGCTCTTCGAGAGACTTGAGTTCAAATCCTGCCTCCCTGTGTGGCCTCAGGCAGGTCTAGTCTCCCTGGTCATACTGTCCCCATCCGTAATGAGGACGATAGCCCCTCTTAGTGGGGGGTGCTCAGAAAGCACCTCTGGGGCCACAGCCCCCAGAATCATCCTCACTTTCATCATTCATGTCCTTGAACTGATCCCTTGAAATGTCTGGGTTAGTGTCCAGGGTTAATATCCAGGGTTCAGCCCAGGGCTCAGGAGGGTTGATCATAAATCACGCTTTCTGGCCTCAGTGTCCTCATCTGTTGAATGGGACTAATAGCAGTCTGCACTTCTCAATCACTTAGAAGGCACCAGGCCCCGTGAGTACAGGTGTGGGGAGGGTGGCCCACACCTCCCCAGGCTGCTAAGAAGAGCACATGGGTCAGTCCTTCTAAGAGGCTGGAACACTCCTGGCACACAGAGAGTGCCGAGCGTGGCCGGCTTTGTCACTATTCCCGAGGTGAAACATATGCTTCGCTTAACTGCTCCCCAGCCCCGGCATCCCCGAGGTTATGCCAGCATCCGTAGAGCCAGCCCAAGGGTCCAAGCCCGCTGGGATAGGTGCCCTTCTTGCTTCTTCTTACTCCCTGCAGAATGTGGAGTGACACCAGGGATGCTGCAGGCTAAACCCCAGAAGCTTCCTTGGAAGATCAGGTCTGTTTCAGGTACTGGGTTAGGTAAGCAAGGGCAGAGCCATCCACATCAGGATAGCAGGATAGAAGGAGGAACATCTGGGCTCATTAAGGGTTGTTTTTAATCACAGGAGTGTTTTCTGGGACGTAGACTCGAAGCCCTTGAGGACTAGAGTGGGCTCGTGGCTGCTGGCACTGTTGGGCATAGCCATTCTGCAGCTGCTTGGGAGAGAGAAGGGAGTTCCCCATCCCTGGAAGAAACCAAGCTGGGATGTGCGTCCCGTTGCCCGTGGTCCTGAGGTGGCTTGCCTGGGTGGGAGGGTGAACCGGACAGTTCCCTAAGGCAGCCGTTTGACAATGAGGGTGGGTGGGTAAGTGAGTTAGGACCTGGTCAAGCATCAGCACAGCGTCTGGCTCACAGCGCCTTCCATGTGCTGGTTATTCGTTAAAGGTCCCTTCCTGTCCTAAATTGCATGAGTCTGTGGCTTTGTGTATGTGCCCCAGTGCATAGCATGAAGAAGGGACACCAGGCGAGAAAATGCTGCAGGATTAAGGATTAAGTTAGAAACCAATTAAGGAGTGAGCGAGTCTAGAAGCATCTCTGAGCTCCGGCTGCCTGTGCACTAGAACATCCGTGGAAACGTGACCAACTGGAGAAATTCATATTTATTAGAGCCCCTCTCAGAGACAGCGTGTTTGTGATTGCGAGAAATCTCAGGACAGACTAACTGGTCTGGGGATGAAACCTCTTTTCCAAAGATGTGTTTGGACCATAGAAGCGCCCCTACAGCTCCTTCTAAGGAGGTGCAGTCAAGCTGCAAAGGCCTCGTGTTCAGCGGAGCACGTTGGGGCTGGCGCAGACCTGCTCGGGCCAAAAATGGAGGCTAAACCCTGTCACCTTCTGCACTCTGAACACAGGACACAGGCACGAGGACATCCAAGGGGGAGGTGGCCTGGGGGCCTTCTGCCCTCTGTCTGTCCCAGAGCCAGTCCCAAACTGAGAAGCCTCTTCAGGATGGAGAAAGATGGGAGACAAACAGGTTCCTTATGACAGCAAGAAGGTGTGTCTCCTCCTTCCAGAAGAAACCACAAGGTGGACCGTTCAGTCCCCTTTGCTTGAGATGCACCCCAGCTGCCCTAGAGGAGAGAAGAGGCCCCTGATGCGCCCCCAACCTGCTCCCAGGGAGTCATTGCTCAACGATGACCTTGTACGATGACCCCTGGGCCGGCCCACCAGAGCATGTGCTCCATGGGGACAGGGCCACATCTGGCCGGTTCTCCATTGTGTCTTCACATGTGCAAAGTTCCTGCACGTGGTGGGTGCTCAATTAATATGCGCTGGATCAGATTACATACAATCAAAGCCTCTTCCAGAGATAAGCATCTGTTTTCATTCTCTACTTGCCATTCCTGAGCTCCTACGTTCAGTGAACCCATATGTCCCTCCCCAGCCTGACAGGCTTCTCCCCAGCCCATCCCCAGGCATCTTCTCCTGAGCTCAGGGAGCCGGCTGGCCAGCTGGTCCCCAAACACGGTCCTTCCCACCTCTGCTCCTTCCTCTGCCATCGGTCTGTCCTCACAGCTCTGCACTTCATTCCAGATTTCTGTAAGTCCTAAACACGTTCCTTTCTCCCCACCTCTCCATCTTGCGCGAGCGTCCTCGGGCCATATCAAACATCGGTTTCCTGAGCATCTGAATACCACGTGCAAACAATGGAATTATTTTTCAACGCTTTTTAAAGTGATCATCTGGTTTTTAAGTTGGTTCTAGTGTGGGGATAGCTCTGCTCTCCGACGTGGAAATTCACGGTGAGCCCACTGGTGTCCCAGCCAAAGCCCTCTTCGTACCTTGGTACTGCCAGGGTGTGGCC
Source organism: Stenella coeruleoalba (assembly GCF_951394435.1). Taxonomy (NCBI): domain Eukaryota; kingdom Metazoa; phylum Chordata; class Mammalia; order Artiodactyla; family Delphinidae; genus Stenella; species Stenella coeruleoalba. The sequence continues at coordinate 5,459,922 of NC_137161.1, forward strand.
ATCCTTGGAGGGCTCCATGTTTGGCTGGACAACCATTCTTTTAAAGCTTTGAATGCAATTGTGGAACACAGCTATTGGTTTTTTCTTTCCTGAGTGGGGCACAGCCAGGTTCACCCCCAGTGTCCTCTACCCTGGCACCTATGCCCACGCCCTAGCTGAAGCCAGAAACCTAGGGGGCATCTTTGGCTCTTCTTGTCCGCGCCCCCCACCAGCCCATCCATCTCCAGGTCTGTGGCTCAGCCCTAAATGTAGCCTGACTCTGACAGGTTCTTTCCACCCTCCTCTCTCCCCTGAAGACTCTCCTCCCTAGGATGGAAAGCCCTCTGCTGCTTCCCACCTTTCTCCCACATGGCAGCCAGAGGAAGATTTTCAAACTGTATGTCAGGTCACATCTACACCGCCGTCTACGCTGGTGGCTCTCAGACGTGAGTGAGTGCGGGCCAGAGTCTCCTGGGGGGAGATCCTGGGCCCACCCCGAGTTTCTGATTCAGCAGATCAGGAGTGGGGCTCCCAAGTCAGCCTCGGTAATGAGTTCCCAAGGGCCACTCTGCTGCTGCGGGTGCCGAGACACCCTAGGAGGAGAACGGTGGTCTGCTCGGGGCCTTATCCTGCCTCCAGACCGAAATCAGAACCACACGTCAACTAGGCCACAGGGTAGGGTGTTAACACACACCCTGTCTGGTTTCAAGTCCTGGCTCTGCCGCTTCCTGTGTGTCCTTGATCAAACGACTTAACCTCTCTGTGCTTCGGTTCAGTTTTCTTCTCTGCAAAATGGGAGCAATAACAGTATCTTCTTTCCAGGGTTGTTGTGAGGAAGGAAAGAGCTCATACTGTGTCTGGGTCGGGTTCTCCCAAGGGCAGACTGGAGACGAGGATGAGAGTGAGCCCGGAAGCCCTGAGGGAGGGGTGGGGAAGGGACACCCGGAAGCAGGAGGCAGGCAGTGTAGGGGCCTGGACAGGTGGGTTATCCCCATGGGCAGCTTGGACCCGGCCCTTCAGGGGAGCCCTGGGAGCCAGTGCAGGACATGCCATTGGTAACCTTGAGATCGAGGCTGCTCCCTCCGGGAGGTGAGGGAGATGGGGTGTTTATCCAACAACGGGGAGCAGCCGCGAGTTGACAGCTGCCCCCAGTGTGGGTGTGAGGCAGTGTGAGCAGCCTGCCCCACAGCTGGAAGAGCAGCTCCAGTGGTCCCAGAAAGCCCCCCGCCCAGTGAGTCATGCTCACCACTGGGAGAGAGCCAGGGGCACGTGGGGACCTCCCGAAAATCCCAGCAAGGCAGGCAGAGCACTGAGGAAGAGCTGGTGGAGCTCCAGCTCCTTTCCTAACTCCCCCCATGACCTGAGCCCCATCCGAATCGCCTTCAAGGCTGGCTGGCCCATGCCAGCCCCCCGGCCGGTTTCCTGCTCCCTGACACTCCTGAGAGCCCTTGCGCTGGCTGTGCACTCCCGAGAGCCCTTGCGCTGGCTGTGTCCTCTGCCCCGAGCATCATCCCCAGCTCTCACAGGCCTCTCTTCCCACTTCCTCGTGTGTCAACACCATCCCTGCTCAGGGAGCGCCTTCCTATCTCTCCTGTAAGGCCAGCCCCACCAGCCCTCTCAATTTCTCCTCCCCTTGCGCTCCCAGCCTAGCACACCTACTCCAGAATCTCCTCGTCCAGTTCCCTGCTTACTGGTTCACAGTCTGTCTCCCCCAGCTAATCTGTTTCACCCTGGATTCCAGAAGCAGTCGTGTTTACCATCCTGTCTCCAGACTCTAGCAAACACAGAATGGCTTTCACTGAACAGGTGAAGGAATGAATGAATGAATGACTAGAAGTACCTGGCTGAGAGTCAGAGAACCAGCAATGTCGTCTAAGGAACATGTGTTCCTGAGCTGGCACTGCAAGGCTTGAATCCCAGCCCACATTTCTCCCTCCTGCATCTTTCCTCTGACCCTCTTGCTTCACTTTTCTTGTGGGACCACCAACACCGCTCCCACCTTGGCAGCTGGGAGCACTGACCTTGACAGTCTAGGTGGGACTCCTTCTAGCTGAAGGGACCCATGAGCCCCATAGGTCTGAGAACAACCTGGACAACCTGGACAGAATGAACAACATCTGCTTCCTCCTCTATCCTAGGCACTCCCAAAAGCCCAGAACGTGGGTTAGGATTCAGTGTGGTACATAGAACCAAGAAACTAAGGTAAGAGTAACTTAAATGCAACAGATTATTTACCTTCATGTAAAAGAGGCTCAGAGGAAGAACGTCTGGAGTGGGTAAGGTCACTCGCAGAAGTCAGCAAAGCCCAGGTCCTTTCTGCCTTGTTGCCCCTCCATCCTCAACACAGAGCTCCTACTTCATAGTCCAAGATGGCTGCTTGTGCTCCAGCCATCGTGTCTGCATTCTAGCCATCAGTTAAAAGAAAGAGGTGAGGGAGACCTTGCTCGCTCCTGATACAAACACCTCCCAGAATGCCACACGTAAGACTTCCACTTATAACTCATTGGCCAGCGCTTGGCTGCACAAGAAAGGGCCCAGCAGTTCTGCCATTCTGTTATTCTTTGATTCATCTAGTATGTGCTGATGAAACAGCAGGGGACAACATGAAGAAAGCCCTGCTTGCTGACTGATGGGACCCACATTCCAGAGCAGGGGGACAGAAGAGAATCAGGCCAACACACGCATGAACTGGTGGCTATGGGCAAAGCCCTACGAAGAGAATGGGGACTGGGGAGAGAGGAGGTGAAAGAGAAAGAGCAGTGGGGAGAGAGGGGGTGAAAACCTGCCCGAGCCGAGGGACACAGAGTGAGCCTTCCTGGGGAGGAGACATTTGGATGGAGCTACTGACCATTCCAAGAAGCAGGAGAGGCTTACATGCCTCCGCTAGGCCACGTGCCCGCTGTGCACCCCTGGGCAAGTCCCAGTACCTCTCTGAGCCCGTTTTCTGTCCTCTGCAAAGTGAACGGTAGCCACTCTCTCACTGGTTAGTGGGGTGGAATCTTATTCGCACGGTGGGGGTCTCCGTGAAGAAATGGAGGCTTACGGAGACTGAAGAACCTGGCTCTAGACCAGTAGTTCTCAGATGGGTAGGAGGGTGGATTTTGCACCCCAGGGGACATGTGTCAATGTCTGGAGACGTTTCTGATGGTCACGACGGGGGAGGGGGCTGCTGCGAATGGCATTCAGTGGATGGAGGCCAGGGATGCTGCCAGAAACGTCCTGCAATGCCCAGAAGAGTCCCCAGGACAGAGAATCATAGACCCCACAAGCCAACAGTGCCGAGCCCGAGAAACCCCGCCCTCTGCAGGCGCCCAGCTGGAAGGAGCAGAGTCAGGGTCTAAAGGCAGGGTCCCTTCACCCAAAGCCCACTCTCTGTCTTCTCCACATGTGTTTCAGAATCCCCACCCCAGACCCCTTCCTTGTCCCCCAGACAATGGGGTTCAAACGTCTGCTTTCTTACAAACACCCACGATGGCTCCGATATTCACGGAAGTTTAAGGAGAGCTCAACTTTGTGCTTATGAAGTGTCAGGCACGTAGTCGCCACCCCCATACACACCCAAATCCATTACAAATCTAAAGTACAGCTATTATTTTTGCAGCATTGCTTAGAAATGGCTTGCAATCTCTAATTTGCTAAATTGGTGTGTATATTGACTAAATAAATATTCGGCACGAAGCCCGAGTCCCCCTCCACACTTATTAATCCTCAGGAAATGGAAACACAAGACACGAAATGAGCTTTTGCTCAGAGCTGCCGACAGGAATACATTATGTTGTTTTTCAAGCGTTCGGGGACTTGACGCGCTGCAGCAGGGGCGGCCGAATCGGCAGCCTCCAAGTTTTCCATGACGCACATGTCTGCCAGCAGACGTGACTGTGCTGCTGAGGGCCCTTCTTGGACTCTGAGAGTCTAGAACAAGAAACCTTTATCTCCATGGGGGAAATCTGGGGCGTCTGCCTTTGGGGGGAGTTGATTTGAGGGGTTGATGGATGGCACTGATAACGGTAAATAGAAATCACAGCTGCTGCAGGATCCTCCAGAGATAACCTGGGGACAGTTTCCTTTCTTTCTTTTTTTTTTTTTCCGGTGTTTGTTTATTTGTTTTGGTCACACCGAGAAACATGCAGAACTTCCCCAACCAGGGACGGAACCTGTGCCCTGTGCATTGGAAGTGCGCAGTCTTAACCACGGGACCGCCAGGGATGTCCCAGCTCCCTTTCTTTAAGGACTAGGGCTGTTAGTGCTCTCAGCTCTGGGGAGACAAGACAGAGCTAACTGGGGTGGGGCAGTTTCTGTGGACAAAGTTTGCTTTGAGTTTCCCCACTCCTGGAGGCTCTCATCCGGGGTTTTGTTGAGACCTAGAAGCTGGCCTTATACCAGGGTGACCAGGGGTCCCCAGACACGTGGGGATGAGCCGGGGGGTGGAGGAGGTCTTTCAGGTATTAACATGTAAAGTTCCCAATCCATAGAACATTCGCCTATGGTGCTGACTGATACCAGGGAAGCAATAGAGCCCAGAGTCAGCAGAGGAGTTCATCTCATGAGAATTGGGAGGTGGGGAAATGGCCTCCGGAGAGGAAAGGCAAGGGCTTTCCTTTTGCCCTACTGGGAGGCCGTGAATCCCAAGGGGCAAGCGTTTCATCAAGTCTAGTCTCTGCCTAAAGCCAGCCCAAACTGCTCAGGTCTCCTCCCCAAAGGAAAGCCAGATTCCATGGGCTAGAGACACAGGGGGCATGGGCACCATGGAGACCTCAGTTTCCTGGTCTGTCAGATGGGGTTGTTCACGACGACACCACCCGCAGTGACCTCACCCACAGCAAGCAAGCTCCCCGCTACAGAACACAGTGGCGACTTCTCCCTGGACACATGTTTACTAACAGATGGGGCTGGCAGACGGGAGGGCAGCAGGGGCCTCTCTGCAGCCTCTGCACCCTCAGGGCTGTCCCCCGTCCCCGCCCCGAGTGAGCCTGTGGGACCCCCAGGATGGGGCAGCTACAGAGGACGCAGGGGTGAGAGAGAAGAAAACACAGACATCTCCAAGGGAGGACCCTCGTCCCTACCATTCTCCAGGCAGAAGGAGCAGCCAGTGAAAAGGCCCTGGGGTGGGACTGGACCTGCTTAACAGGTGGGACAGTGGCCTGAGATGCTGCCCTCCTGTAGGACCAGCAGAGACTTTGTGGATTAAACAAAGGGGAGTCCCACGCCAGATGCCACCACACATCTAGGGGAGGTGATAGAAACGGCAGACCACACCGAGTGCTGGCCAGGGTGCCGAGGCAGCGCTCGGACCGCTCGTCCACTTGGAAGTCTGCTTGATGGTTCCTGAAAAAGTTAGCTGTGCATCCGCTCCACCTAAGAGAAAGACCAGGTCAGGCGCTCACAGCAGCCTTACCCTAAACAGGCAGAACCAGAAGCAGACCAGGCAGCCGTGCCGAGGGGAACGGCTCAGCCAGCTGTGGTCGTCGCCTCCAGCAGAGGAGGACCACGCAGCTGAGCAGAAGGGTGACCTGCTGGTAGCACAGCCCCTTGAGGACGCTGGGCAAAACAGGCAGAACCCAAAACGGCACACAGAGGATGAACCCAGGTCCACCCCGGTCTCTGTCTACCACGGATAAGGCGAACTCTGTCTCTAGTGATAGAAGGATCAGTGGTTCCCTGGGGCTTGGGGAGGCGGGGGTTAATAGGAAAGGGCACTAGGGAACTTTTGGGGGTGAAGATGGAATGTTCTAGATCTTGATCCGGGTGGTGGTTACACCCAGGGGTCCAAACTCATCCCACTTCCCACTTAAGACTGTGGGTTTTGCTGCATGTAAAACATGCTTGAGTGAAAAGGATCCATGAAACGGGGTCTGCAGTGGGGTTTGGGGTCCATGACCCCCCTCCTCTCTCTTTCAAGCTGCCCAAGTTCCCCAGACAGAAGCAGAAGTTCTGTGCAGGTGGAAAGCGCCTCGTTCCGGCGCCGAGGGCTCCTGAGGCCACCGCGCCTGCCTTCCTGCTTCCATCGTGTTATTGCCAGAGCCCGAGAATTGCTCCCGAGGCGGAATCTTGAATATTCATCTGATTTACGGCCGCCGCCGCCGACAGCTTTATGAATCCGCCCACCAATACCTGCAGCCGGTCACCAATCTTCCCCCGAGATTGTGCTCCTGCCAGTAACTCATGAATTAAAGAGGCCCCCGGCGGCCCTCACGCCTCCCTCCCCTCGCGCGGCGCATCGTGATGGGAGAGGGACCTGACCAGAAGTCAAAACACTGCTGCCGTCATGCCGCGGCGGCTCGGGCGACCTTGGATGACTCTCTCAGCCTGTCTGCAGCGGGGAAGGGAAACTCGGGCGCCCTCACATCAGCCCCATCCCAGCTCCCAGCCTCAGTTTCCCCACCTGCAGAGACAGACAGGGGCTGGGCATCCCCTCTGTCTGCTCACCTGGGAGGGGGCGGGCAGGTGAGTGAGCTCACGGGAATGCAGGACGCTCGCTACTATTGGACTTGGAGATGCTCACAGAACGGGAGAGGTGGCGGTCCTCACAGCAAACTCCCCTCGGCTTTCTCATAAACAGAGTGGGAATCAAGGCAGCGTTTCCCTCCGGGACTTTCGGGGGGCTCCAGGTGGGACACCCGGCCCCTGTCCATAGGGAGTAGATGTGATGATTTTTATCCAGGAAGAAGCAAAGGTCACAGGCTTAGCCCTGGTTCAGGAAGCAGCCCCCAAGTGTTTGCAGAGCTGACTCCTGGGCGGGACCCCTGGCCATGAAGCTGCTACCCGACGCCTTAGCCAGTCTGGCTCAGCCGGGATCCCCAGCATCTGCCATGGGGAGAACACTTGGCAAATGTTCCCGGGGTTGAGCGAACCTTCGCCAACCAGGAAGACGTTAGTAACATCTGCAAAAGCATTGGAAGAAAGCCGTGCCTGGCTCCGTCCTGGTCCTCAGACGGCTGCGAGGCAGAGTGGTGGGCGCAGCCTCCCCGACCCAGACACGTCAGGGTTCAAAGCCGCTCTGCCCCTCAGCATCCGGTGACCTTGGTAAGTTGCCTGGCACCAGCCCCCCAGCCCCGAAAGCTGGACGTTGGGGCCATGGTTCCCTCAGAGGGTTGGCTAGGGGCTTGGAGAAGCCACCTGTGGCCAGTGCGTCCACTGACCCGCACGAGCCCGCGGGAGTGTCAGTTCACTGTCCTCCCGACCTCTGGCAGCGTGCTGGGCACCGAGCAGGGCGCCCTGCTCCTCAGTGGGTCACTCAACAAACACTCGTTTCCCTTTGGATGACAAAAAGCTCGTGATATCTGTGCCCAAGGACACACTGCGGGCGCCCCTCCCTACGTGCCAGCTCCCAGCAGTCTCTGTGATGAGGGAACCTCTCCGGGGCTGTGACCTGCTGCCCGCAGAGGACCGCCAGCCCTTCCAGTGCCCTGCCCGAGGGCCCTTCCAGTGCCCTTCCAGTGCCCACCTCCCCAAGGCTTGGGTCCTCCGGGCTTCTGTCTAGTCCCACATCGAGGTGGCGGAGGGTTAACTACGAGGCACCGGGGGCCCCCAGCACAGTGCTGGGCTGGGGGGCCGCTCGACAAGCATGCCCTCCCCTGCCCCTTCCTCTGCTCTGGACCAGAACCCCCTCCCCGTGTGTCAAGAGTCAGGCGGTTGAGGAGTCCACCAACTATCAAACTGTTTCTGGGGACGGAATACCTTGGAAGGAGGGAAGGAGGGAAAAGGGGAGGCAGAGGCCAAAGCTGAGGATACCAGTTTGCCTACTGGGCATCCCCTGAAAGGGGGCAGAGCTCACTGGAGGAAAGTTCTCAGCTGCTGGGAACACTTTCCAGGGGGCTTGTCCTCAGCTGCTAAGGTTTCTGACCCCTGGACTTTTCACCTTGGCACCAGCTGCCTGACCACGCTGGCAGTATTGACCCTGCGGGAAGAGAAATGGCCAGAAATGGGGGGCAAGTGTGTGTATGCCCAGCCCCTGGGCAAGGGGTCAGAGCCAGGACAGCTTGACCCGGGGCCCTGAGAGCCTCTGGCCCCTGAAGCTCTGGATATGGTTTTTCCCCTGATGCCCTCACCCTCTCTGTCCCCATCCTCCTTCAAGTCTTGCTCTTAGGGCTGAAACACGGGTGGATGGATGACGCCAAACCCACAGCCCCCGTCTCTGGGGATTTGCTCCCAGGGTGGAGAGAAGAGTTAAAATCCAACTCCCAGGGGGCTTCCCTGGTGGCGCAGTGGTTGAGAGTCCACCTGCCGATGCAGGGGACACGGGTTCGTGCCCCGGTCCGGGAAGATCCCACATGCCGCTGAGCGGCTGGGCCCGTGAGCCATGGCCGCTGAGCCTGCGTGTCCGGAGCCTGTGCTCCGCAACGGGAGAGGCCACAACAGTGAGAGACCCGCGTACCGCAAAAAAAAAAAAAAAAAAAAAATCCAACTCCCACCCTTGCTAGCCATAAGAACTCTTCTAGTGCCTCATCTATAGAATGCGGATAATGATAACTCCCAAGCCTCAGCAGTGAGCGGAGGAACTAAAGAGAGGACGCCTGGCGAGTGCCCAGCACGCTGCACGCGCTCAGTAAGGAAAAGCTATTGTTATTGGACCACGAGTGCTCAGTAGATGTTTACTAACTAGATGGGTGGGTGGATGAGAGGATGAATGGATGGACGGGTGAACGTATAAGCAAGTGGATCCCTAGATAGGTAAATGGAGGTAGATGGATAGAAGAGTGGATATGCACTCATTCACCATCCATCCATCCATCCATCCATCCATCCATATATCCATGCACTTATCCATCCAACTCTGTGTGTGTGTGTGTGTGTGTGTGTGTGTGTGTGTGTGTGTGTGTGTGGTGAGGGAGGCCTAGGTGAACGGAAAGTGGGTGGACAGGTAAACAGATAGATGGATAGGTAGATGAACAAATACACAGGTGGATGGCTGGCTTGATGGGTGGATGGATGTTCCGATGGATAACTAGATGAATGAACAGATGGAGAGAGAGATGAATGGGCAGACGCATTGCTGGATGGCCAGGACCACAAACGAAAACCTAAATGGCCTCCCTGCAGAAGGTGGAGATAACAATTACTTCAGCTCCTGGCTGGTACCACATACATGGACACAGCCACAGGGGCCGGAACACTGCAGCCTTCACAATCTGCTCATTAACTGACTCATGAAGCTTTTCACCTATTCGATGCCAACAGGGGAGCAGCCTGACATTTCAGGTTTCCTTTCAGCAGTCGCTTGCTTGGCCTTTCACAGAACACGTTCACTGGCTTTTGCATTCTCTTCCAGAGATGCCTTCAAGCCCCCAGGCTGGTAATGGGTCCAGCTTCCCCAGGGCCGGGGGGGGGGGTGTCCTAAAATGTTGGGGGCCCCTTCTCCCCAGCCGCCTTGCCACATCCTCTGTCTGCAGCAGTACCACCAATCACCTTAATTACCCTTCAGTTAGGGGCTTTAATTTATAACGTGGTGGCGAGGAAGTATCGGAGAAGGAGTTTCCCTGGCAACCAAATTTTTAAACCCAAGATCCTCCGGGTTTTAAAAGCCCCTTCACGTCTAATTCGCCCCCTCAGCATAACCGCAGGCTAGCACTTGTGTCGGAAGCCATAAAAGATGTAGATTCCTCCCCCGCCAGAGGCAAGACCCTGGAACGTTGCTCGGTTTCTTCTGCCACTTTCTTCTTGGTGGAAAAGCAGGGACTGCAAAGGCCATTACGAAATCCCACCGAGGTGTCATTTTCGGAGCTGCGGGCAGCCAGGCTCCTGAGAGCAGCCTGTTTTCTGGCTCAGGTTGTTCCAAATCCCTGTTGAGTTCCTCCATGAGCGCTGGATGCAGAGGCTCCCGCCCCGGGCACGGCTGGATGGCCTGGGGCTGCACTCACTGACAACCTGGGCCCATCTCCCCAGGTTGAGAAGGACAGTGCCCAGCAGCACCTCCAAAGGGGACGGTGCACGATTCCAGCGTCTACCCCTGGTTCGGGTTTCTCCCACTGGGTGCTCCCCATTAACAGCAGGCTTCCTATCTCCCTGTGCCAACAAACTGAACCCCAGCTGGAGCCGTGGCCTGGATTTCTGCGGTGTGCACCGGCACGGGGGCCTGCTTTCCCTTTCCCACTCTCCGCTATCCACACCCTTCACTTTGCCCAAAGCCGCACTCCACCCATCCAATCTCCAGCCACCTACACAGCATCCCCCCTCTCTTCACCCTCCACCCGTCCGCAAACACACTCCACGCTCCGTCCGCCCTGATCCTGGCTCACGTCCCTTGCTCCACCTGGAATTCCTTTACTTTGCCCTGTAGATCTTGGCTTTCCAAGTCTGACAGCCGTTTACGAACACTGTTCAAAGGCTGCTTCCTCTAAAGAGCCTTCCTGACCCCCCTCCCCTTTTTTCGAAACCTTTGTAGCAACCTGTCTCCACCTCGGGGAGCACTCAGCTCTTCTGCTCTGTCCAGATGAGCAGTTATTGTGTCCTGGAGGCACATGATAGGGGAAAACCAGGCCGAGCTGCTTCAGATTCTGGCTCTCCCAGCTTGGTAGCTGTGTGACCTGGGTGAGAAGACAGAAGGGTGGCTTGGGGGTGAATGCAGAATTTACGGCTGATGGACCCCGTGGAGGTTAGATGAGCACCTGAGTGAATGGTCCATTGGATGGGTGTGTGGATGGAAGATGTGTGGAGACGGAGATGGAGGATACAGGAGTGGATAATTAAATGGAAGGTAGGGCTGGATCAATGGAAGGAAGGGAGGGAGGGAGGTGCATCCCGCTGTCCAGGCAGAGTCACAAAGTCGGGGGTGTGGGCCAGGGGGGGATGTGATCCGGAAATTCTGAACGGGAGCAGAAAGTGAACCTGTAAATTCCTTTCCACAGGAAATAATGCTCCGGATAACTTGAGGCTTGAAGTTTTTCAGTGACCCTGGGAAAAGGACAAGGGCTCCTGCGGGACGAATTCATCGGAAGGACAGTCCTGGTCATCTCATCTAAGCGCCTGGGCCGCCTCTAAGCGCCAGGCCGTCAGAGGGTGTTCAATAACTATTCACTGGAAGGTGACGGATTGATCTTGGAGACCTGCCATCCGAGGGAGGCACGGCTGGCTGGCGACAGCACTGGTGTTTCACCCGTCAGCACCCGTTCCCTCACTCTCAGCGGCAGGAAAAGTTGGTCCTGTTGCAACCAGCCCAGACCCCAGGGTTCAGGCGTTGCCCCCGTGTTTGTGCAGTGACTGTAACCCACACGTCAGAGGGGCCCTGGGTCACACGCCTCCCGACGAGAACCAACATGCATGGTTCCAGGAGGATGAACCTCTGACTGTCTGGGTTCAGTCATGAAGGACCCGAGGTTGCATCAGACCAGTTCAAGGCCACTTGAGTTATAACCTGTTCTCAGGGCTCGATCTGTCTGTGAAGCCAGGAAGACCCTGTAGATAAAGGGCCACCCCGTGGAGTTGTCGGGGGGCAGGGGCAGTGGGGTTGAGTGCCAGCGGGCCTCTCCCACACCAAGTTAGGACCTCCTTTCCAGGGAGGATAAACCTCGATAGACGTTGATCACAGATGCACTCAGAGGCCCAGGAAGGTGCAGACACCTGTTTGCCCACCGAGGCTTCATCCCAGCCTGCAAGGTCTGTTCTGACTTGCGACAGTCTTGCAGACTCTCGCCTGGGCGCCTGGGAGAAGGTTACACTGCACAACCCCAGGGGGTGCCCTTCGCAGTGATCAGGAGGGAGGGTGGTGGGTTTCAGTGTCCTCCATTGTCGGAGGGGGTCTTCGGGCCTCTGGTCCCCAGTGGAGCATCCGAAAAACAAACAAAACTTCCTAACAGAAGTCACTGAGCTTTGTGTTGTTAATGAAACTGTCTCTTTACTTCTTCCCTCAGACTCCCTCCCCACTAGGAAATTAAAGAAAGGGGTGTGGGGGGCTGGAGGGGGACAGATTCACTTCTGCCTTATCTCTGAAGTGTTTAGCTAAGTGCCAGGCTCATAATAAGAGCTCAATAAATAACCATTATTAGGAGAGGAAGAGATGGAGGAAATCGGACAGGTCAGAATTTAATTCTGCCACGCAGATTTATTGTGTTTCTGCCGGAGGAGAAAGAGAGAAAGATTAGCTCAACTTTCCAGCTCCTTCTCTCTCCCAGGCTGACTTTGCCGCAGGCAGTGTCCTCTTGTCCCCTTTTGCTTGCAGCCTGTTGAAAAAAATAAAAAGAAGCAGCTAGTCTGGCACGCTTGGCTGGGCCCCTACCTCTCCAGCCCACAGCTCCCTCCAACTTTCTGTTTAATTTCCCTGGGTCGAGAGGAAGCAATCTGATGATCCCAGTTAATTCAAAATGTAAATTTCATCTCCCATCGGCTACCGGCTCTGAGCTCCGCTTTACATAACGGGGGGCAGCTGCCACATGAATCACCCGGGCCTCTGGCTCCCTGGTCTCTGCTCTTCATGGTGACGAAGCCCTCGCCCAGGCTTCAGACAGCTGACGCCTCCGTGCCCACTGAGGCCAGACCGGAGTCGACCTTGGAGGGCAGAGTGTTGTATTAACTGCGGGGGCGGGGGGGGGGACCATGGGACAGGGGGATAATGGCAACTCCAGGGGCTCTGCTCAGTCCAGGATGCCCCAACTGGGCCAAACCAGTCTCCTGGGGTGCCCACTCTCCCACATTCAAGAGCCTTGGCCCTGGCAGAGAATTTCACCGCGAGCCGGGGGTCCCCGCTGGGCACAGGGAGCTGTCCTCACCCAGATCCGAAAAGTAGCCTTGAAGCCTCCAGGGTCTGGCACTTAAGGGACAGCCAAGGTCTTCCAGATGCTGGCTCTGCTGCGGCTGATACGGTCCCGGAACTGCCCCTGGGCCACAGAGCGTGTCCCCTCCCTCCCCAGCAGATGCTAAGGGCTGAATACCCCACCGGCTAAGCTTCGTGCCCTGAAGACAAAACCAGCAGCAGGATGTCAGTTTCTGTCCCTCCTCTGTGGCCTGCAGGGCAGCCAGGCTTTGAGCCCGGATGGAGGGGCTAGGGGACTGGGGGTGCGCCCTTGAGTCTGAACCTCCTGTTCCCCCCTGTCTTCCCCGGGTCCTGGCACTGGAAGAATTGAGCCATACGTGAGGGGCAGCGGGAGAGACAGGGAGCGGGGGGCGCCCAGGGGTGGGACTGCGGGCATGCTGCATGAGTCCAGCAGAGCTATCCGTGGGTAGAGCATGCCTTCCTGTCCATGAAGTCGCGCTCTCCACCTTGTCCCTCTCCCCACACCTGGGCCTGGGCTCACTCAATCCCAGTTCTAAGGGTCCCGCCAAAAAGGCCTCCGGCTCTGACGTCAGGGCAGGTTGGAAGGGGAGAGACTTCCCGGGGGCGAGGCTGGGGAAACTGAGCCTCGGGGAGAAGGCTGCCGCTTGGCTGCCCAGGATCCTCGTTTCCTGACCTGGAGTCCATTCCACAGGCTTCTGCTCCCAGGGAGGGGAAAGGGCCCTCCTGCCATGACTGGTGCCTCTGGGTCCCGGGCACCTGCATCTCGACCCTCCCCTGTGAGGTGACATGAGCCCTCTCTTCCACTGTGCAAATTTCCTGATCCACCGTCAGAGCTGGGTTGGGGCCCATGGACTCCTGACTCTGGGATTTTTCCCTCTGCTGAAGGCCCCTCGACACCTGGACTCTGAGGCCTCAGCTCTGCCACCCACTGGTCTCCATGACTCCTGCAGGCTTCTGGCCTGTTCCTCCTCTGCCAGGGGCAGAGATGCTTTTTACAGCGCTCAGGATCATTGGAAGAGGGTCACAGGTGCGCATTAAATGGCATTGAACCCCATAATGAACAAGTCCGTCCCTTTGCCATTTTCCCTGAGTCTTCCTGATACTCTCCGGGAGAGCGTCCCAGTGAGCTGCCTCTGCCCCTGCCGCCTCCCTCTACCCCCTCATCTCCCTTTTTGACAAGGCGAACGCAGCCCTCCAACTCAGAGCCTTTGGCGGACAACCGGTTTCTAATGCAAGTTAAGACAGACTCTTGTTTTTATTGTATTTATTCTTTTTTTCACATCACTCTATGGAGCTTTAATTCACTTGCCATAAAATTCACCCACTTACGATACACAATTTAGTGCCTTTGAATACATTCACAGGATTGTTCACCCTTCACCACAATCTAATTTGAGAACATTTTCATCAGAAACTCTGCACCCGTTAGCAATCTCTCCCCAAGGCCTCTGACCCCTGACCCCCAGAAACCACAAATGTACTTTCTATCTCTGTGGATTTGCCTATTCCGGACATTTCATATCACTGGGACCACGCAATGCATGCGTCTTCTGTGGCTAGCTTCTTCCACTTAGGGGTGTATTTATGTGGTCACCTTAGTGAGGAATGCTGCGTTTAATTAATGATGGAGATGCAACCTTTTCTGCTTCATTCAATCTAGTGCGTTTCCCCCATTTCAGGGTACTGATCGTTTGCTCAAGTGACCAGTTACCCGGGGAAGGTGGGATGTGCCTTAGAACGTTTGGAACACACAGCGCAAATCCCGTCGGAGAGGCGGGGTCCCTTTGCTGTTGGTTCTCTGATTTGGGGAATTTTCCTCTCCCTCCTCTCTCCAGCAGCCACCAAGCCCCTTCCTCCATCCTCCCTGACTTTTCTCAACACCCTCATCGCTCGGAGGAAAGACAGGGACCAGGGCAAAGTCTCTGCAAACAAGCAGTCCCTCCCTCTATTCAGCAAACGCAGAGGGACAGCTGAGGTCTCAACTTCTCCCCAGTCATTCCGTCCGGAAGCAGCATCTACATCGAGTTTAATTACGCAGTTAAAGTCATTCTCCTGGGCTGAGCAAATATTCACAGCATATTTTGCTGAAAATGTCTTCGCCTGGAGAAAGGGTCTGCCTTTGGGGCTGGCGTGTCTGGTGTGCATTCACACATTTACAGACCGAGCTACCAGGGGGCCTCCCGGCGCCGAGCAGGTGGCAGACAAGCCAGCCCCCAGGAGCAAGCATCAGCGCAAAGATGTGGCAGCTGTCAGCCAGACGTGTGTTCTGGGCCCCACCCCGGATGTGACTGTGGACCAGTGACGTCTGTCGTTCCTCCGTAGCAGCCCTGAATCCCGGCTCTGTGGCATCAAAGAAACCTCTGGGCTCTGGGGGGGGGGGGGGGGGGGGGCAGATGGTAGAGAGAACATCGTGCGTGGGAGCAGCTCTGTAATAATCAGAACCGCAGCCACCCTGCCTGCGTCAATGTCCTTGTCACCGTGCTGTGGTCCCGGGAGGTGATACTTAACAAGAGCCCGCGTGGAGCATCTCCCAAGGGTCCCACTCTGTTCAGCTTTCTGTGCAAGAAAGACTCAAGGAAAGCTTCAGAAAAGCAGGAAAAAGTCACATTTTTAATATCACTCCCTCTGAAACTTGCCTCCATCTCAGGGCCCCGGTTTTCCCCCTGGAGGAAGCTTGATCTCAGTCCATTGCAGGGAGGTCAGAGGACTCAGGGTTTTCTCAGTTAGAGGGTTTCCTCTCCACCGGCCAAGCTCCACGGTTTGCAGCAAAGTTCTGCGTTGGGGGATTTGTGTGGTGTAGAAGCATTGAGGCGGGGCTAGGACAGGAGTGATGTTCAAAATATTGAAAAGCCGGTGGGAGCAATGACCACCCAGAGGGGACCCTGAGCCCAGATTTGGGAGCCCCTCAGCTGTGTGCGGAGGTCTGGGGGTCCTGAGGGAAGACTGGGGGTGGGTGAGCCAGGGGCAGTCAGAGCGCTGGGGCAGCAGCTCCCCATCAGCCTGTGTGGGGTGATTTCAGCTCCTCACCTCCAACCCCACCGTATCGAATGTCAGCCCTGATTGGAGTGGAGGCCATTTTACAGTTGAGGAAACTGAGGTTCAGAGTTTTGTGCGGTCGCCTGAAGCCACACTGCTGTGAAGAGGTAGCGTGGGACTCACACCCAGACCCTCTGGGCCCCAGCACCTGTGCTGAGCTGGGCTATTCCGCTTTATACTCCTTGGACTCCAGCAGAGGCCTTATGGTGTCACGGCATCGATCAGGGTGTCATGTCAGGTAGCGCTGCTGGCCAAAGGCAGAGCTGGGATGTGTCCAAGGCCACCAGTATCTACTACCCCTGAGGAAAGGAAGGCGTGCAGGAGGGAGGGATGAGGCAGCCCGCCCTTTCCCATAGATGATGGAACCCGGTCCCTTGTTGCTGCAACTGCTGGCAGTGAGGACAAAGAAGAGGTGAGGTCACCGCTCTGGCAGGGGAGCAGGTCCAGGAGCCTCCAGGGCCCCGCCTGTGGCCTTAAAGCTCGGGAAGGAACGTGCTGTGTGGCACCCGGGGGGGCGAGAGCAGGGGCAGACTGGGGACTCTGGGTTAGGCTGGGCCAAAGCAGAGAGGGAGGAAGGGGACAGGGCCCTGCAATTCCCGACTCCCAGAGCCCCCGGCCCCGCCCCCTCACCTGCCCCGCTACCCTGGATTCTCCCCCAGAACCTCGGGTGAACATAGGGACAGGTCTGTTGTCCTGGTTCAATATGTGCTATGTACCTACTGTGTTCTGGTCTTTAACCCAGACCCCAGCAGGGCTCCGGGAACCCATGGAGGTCAGGGGGCAGCTCCTACACTGGATTCCAGTAGAGAACGTCAGTCCCTGTGTTGATTTGGACTCGTGTGTACTGTGGGGAGGGCTGACCAGGACCTGGGGGGCTGAGTTTTCATTCTCACTCCCATCCCACCCGACCAATGGGCCACTCTCAGGGCCTCAGCCTGACCACCTGCACACGGCCTTGGCCTTACCTGCCTTCCCGCCTGGCTCGGGCTCAGGCAGAACACTATAATGTCAGCCATCAAGGTCATAGCGTCCTGATGATTGTGGCCACAGGGCCCAGCACAGAAACTAGGACCTCGAGGTGGAACACAGTGGGCACTGTTTTCGGAAACTGACTTAG
Source organism: Stenella coeruleoalba (assembly GCF_951394435.1). Classification (NCBI taxonomy): domain Eukaryota; kingdom Metazoa; phylum Chordata; class Mammalia; order Artiodactyla; family Delphinidae; genus Stenella; species Stenella coeruleoalba. The sequence goes on from NC_137161.1 coordinate 5,476,760, forward strand.
GCGCCAATGGTGAGTGCTGAGTCCTTTTGGTTCCCTGAAAACTCTTACTCTGTTTAAGGCACCTCCTCCAGGCTGTCCTCCAGGCTTCCTGGGCCAGGTGGCAACATGGTCATATAAGAGTCTGCTGGCTGGGTGAGTGATGCTGTGCACAGGGAATTCTGAGATGGCTGGCTTTACTCGAAAAGGGATGAAGCCTACCGAGGGCCTGGAACAGGAAGCCGGGGCCGGGAGCATGCATTTTAAAAATGGTGCCCACGCTATATCCTGGAAGTGCCTCTCAGGGGTCCAAGGAACTGCCTCAGAGGGTGGAAGAAAGGAAGCCAGGGGGCCCGGGTCCCGACACCCACCCAGCCTCCTGTCGTGTCTCCCTTCGCTGCTGGGTTTCTGAGTCAGAGTACATGTCAAGCGAGTGTTCTGCAGCGAAAAGGAAAAACAGGTCTGAAAGCCACTGATTTAAATTAATACAGCAGATAGCGTTTAATTGAGTTAAATGGTTTTTCCCGTCAGTGGTTTTGCTATCAGAACTTGACACTTTGCGGGCAGAGCCCCGGCAGCTCTCAACGCCTTAAAGGAGAAGGAAACTCTGGCTCCCCGACGGACCCGTCTGACCTCGGTCTCCCCACCTATAAAATAGGGGGGTCTCAGCTTGACCTTCCACATGGTGCCTGCGAGGCACAGAGGACTTTTGGGGAACCGGCGAGTCTGTGAGCTGTGGCAGCGAGCAAAGCCAAGGCGTCCTGACCCCCCTGAGAACACGCACGGCTGGGGTGTGCTGAGCGGGAGAGCCGGCCCAGAAAGGAGAACGGCAACCAGAGAAGGCCCTGTGCGTCCACAGAATGCGAGGCCCCGTCCAGTGTGTGGTCCGTTCGGGTTGCCCGGAGGACCCGATAAACGAACATCTGGAACAGAGGGACCAGCGGAGGGCTTGGGGCAGCCCACTGTGAGCCCACCAGTGGCACGACACTCTGTATACAGAAGGCGCTCCGTCAATGCCTGGAGAGCCCTTTTGCTGTTTCTTCCGAAGGACCTTTTTCTCTCTACTCTCTTCCCCTATGGATGACGGTGGAGAAAAGCATTGCTCAAAAGAAGTATTGATTGACAAAAACCTGTGAAGTTAGCCACGACAGAATTCTTGTGGAAAGCCGAGACCCAAGGTTTTGTCAAAAAGCACATTTTAAACGTTCCCGTTCCAGTTACACAGGATCCACCACTGAAAGGTTTGTGGAATTGTTCAAGGACACTAACTAGTGGCTTCTAGGCACTAACCAGTGGTTAACTCAGAAAATCCAAAGTGTGGCACCGTGTCACCTCTGGGTAGCATTCTCTCTGCTCACACCTCCCCACCTGGCTCTGTCCTGCCCCCTCCAACCCCACCTAACCCCTCCGTCAGGGGTTAGGGGATTCTTTGCAGGGGATTCCATCACAAAGGGCGTCATCAGAGTTCCCTGTTTGTGGTGGTTCAAATAAGAAAAACACAGCAAACAAATCCACCTTTTCTATAAAAGTTTATTTTGTGATTCTTGTTCCAAGAAGTGTTAAGGGAAAACGTTGAAATCATGTAGAGGTAAGGAACTACGGTATATAAAAATAATTTAAACACACACATTAATAACAAAGCAACGTCGCTTTCTAGCAACTACTAGTAGGTAATCTTGCCCGAGATTTTTCCAGAGTTATTAAATGTGCTTTAGACAACAGTACACAGACACACACACACGTACACATATATACAGCTCAAGTATCTTCTTGTGTGCATTCCGGCTAACTGATACAGCGGAAGAGAAGGAACAAAAAAGACTCTGAGCCTGAGGTCCCTAAGCTGAACAAAGGTGCATCGCATAGTGGACTCTGGAGCTGCCAAGATTTCCCTCCACAGCCTCATTAGTGACTAGCCTTACTCTGCTGTGGTCTTATCAGAAAAATTAAGGGGTGTCTTTCGATCGGCCTCTGGGTGCGGTCATTGCGGTGCTGCAAGCAGTGAGAACTCAGGAAGCCCCATCCCTCTCTCTCTCTCTCTCTCTCTCTCTCTCTCTCTCTCTCTCTCGCTCGCTCTCTCGCTCTCTCTGTACGGATTGGAGGCGGAGGACCAGGTGAGGTCTGGGGTGTGACTACATCTGGCTGATTCTTTGCTTCAGGGCCAGGACCTCGCTCTCGATCTCGTGGGGGAGGTCGGCGTTCACCTGCCCCTCCAGGTACTTCTGGATGTCTTCCACCTCCTCCTCCCAGAACTCCTTGGAGATGTGGAAGAGCTCCTTCACGCTGACGTCCCCCAGGCCCCGAAGGTCCAGGGCGTCCTCGTCCGGGATGTAGCCGATGGGCGTGAGCTTGGCGCCCCCTTCCCCGCCAACGCGGTTGAACATCCACTCCAGCACCCTGGAGTTCTCGCCGAAGCCCGGCCAGAGGAACCTGCCGGCCTTGTCCTTCCGGAACCAGTTGACGTGGAAGATCTTGGGCAGCTTGGCCTCGGGGCGCTGGGCCATGCTGAGCCAGTGCGCCAGGTACTGGCCGAAGTTGTAGCCGAAGAAGGGCCGCATGGCGAAGGGGTCGTGCATGATGACTTTGCCTGTTAACAGAGGGGCTCTGTTGGTAAATGATGCCTCAGAGGACGCTGTTAGCACGTTTACTGTTGACATGGCCACTTGGCTTTCTCTACGTCTCTACACAGAGAGAGACACAGGGAGACAGAGACAGAGAGGGAACACAGAGACAGAGATAGAGAAACAGAGCCAGAGAGAGACAAAGACAGGCATGCAGAGACAGAGAGGCACAGAGAGAGAGAGAGACACAGAGGCAAAGAGGCACAGAGACACAGAGACAGAGACAGAGACAGAGAGCCACAGAGACAGAGCAGTCCATCTCCCTTCTCAGCGGCTCCAGATTCTGGCCGGACTCACCCTTGTGTTCTGCCGCTGCCGTGGCCTCCGATCTCATGGCCGCACCCACAAACACGCCATGCTGCCAGCTGAGGGCCTCATAGACCAGAGGGACACCTTTAGCAGGAGAAAGGAACGTTCTTTACAGGCCTTGACACCCAGACCCCTCGGCCGGCGATGCCAGCTCACAAATGGGAAGACACAGCTGTGTGTTGTCTTTCTAACTGAGCTAATTCTGCATCCCCAGAGCTAAGGGCAGATGCCGCCACGTCAAGTTACAGCAGGAGGCCACGCAGCCGAAGTCAATCTGGGGGCGGCATCACAGGACCAAGGATCCAGAAGTTCTAGGTGGCCAGAAATTACGTTCTAGCCTGGGGCTTGCTCATTGCCCTGCCGTCTGGGAAAGGAAGCTCTGCATCCCTGACACCCTCCGACAAGGTCACGTCACAGGGGAGAGTGCGCCACGTCCTCTGGTCCCCAGCCCGAATGCAGGGGAGCCTCACCAACAGGTCGGCGCCCCCCGAAGATGATGGCCTCGATGGGCACGCCATCCGGAGACTCCCAGTCAGGGTCAATGATGGGGCACTGGCTGGCAGGGGTGCAGAACCGCGAGTTGGGGTGGGCGCAAGGCTCCCCTACAGCAGCAAGAGAGGAGAGGCCCTGAGCGTCTGGCCCGACACATACGCCCATGGGCTGGGGCCCCAGGTCTCCCAGGGGGGGCGGGGGGCGCTTACCATCCTTGGGGTCCCACTCCTTGCCCTTCCAGGAAATGAGCTTGATGCCCGGGGCCAGTGGCTGGTCAATGCCTTCCCAGTAAACACCCCCATCGCTGGTCTCGGCCACGTTGGTGAAGATGGTGTTCTTCTGGATGGTCTTGATGGCATTGGGGTTTGTCTTCACAGAGGTTCCAGGAGCGACACCAAAAAACCCGTTCTCTGGGTTGATGGCCCGCAAGTTACCTGGAAAGTTTTAAACCAGGTAGTAGAAGTAAATACCAAGCAAAGCATAATATATATTCTTATATCTCGCCAGGCTAATTTCTGTACCAAATTCTCAAGTCTTTTATTTTTATCCTCCTGCCTAGAATCTATTTCTCTTTTTTCATCCCAGCATTATCAGTCAACTCTGATTCTTTCTTCCACACCAGTTTCCCACCAAGCTTTTTTTTTTTTTTTTTTAGTCTTTATTGAATTTGTTACAATATTGCTTCTGTTTTATATTTTGGGTTTTTGGCCCGAAGGCATGTGGGATCTTAGCTCTCCAACCAGGGATCGAACCTGTACCCCTTGCACTGGAAGGTGAAGTCTTAACCATTGGACCGCCAGGGAAGTCCCCCAGCAAGCTATTTTAATCAATTTATTATACAAACAAACAGCAATATAGGGTCCCATTTCAATCCACATTTGATATGAGATTAAAGAATGCTGATGGAATACATCTGTCTGAGCTTTGGCAAGAACTGAAATAACTGAATTAAAAATCCAAACACTGTGGATTTAAGAGAATTTGGTACGTTCTGAAAGCCAAAACTTCACTTAGGTTCAATTATTATCATCAACACTTGGGCCTAAAAGAGTCACCTTGTTGGTCAAATTTCATCCAGGCGATGTCATCCCCCACACACTCTACTTTCCACCCTGGGAGGGTGGGGTTCATCATGGCCAGGTTGGTCTTCCCGCAGGCGCTGGGAAAGGCAGCCGCGAAGTACTTCTTCTGGCCCTTGGGGTTGGTTATGCCCAGAATCTGTCGGAGGCAAGATTTCTCCTTAAGCACTTCGTTCCTTTCTGCCCCAGAGGTGCACGCTTTAGTCTGCGAGGGTGTCTCCATCATCGTTACTGATGGAATTTCTAGACCTGTCCTTGGAGCACGGTCGGAACTCTGAAGCGGTAGGGATTCGCCACTTCCCCTCCTCTGCCCGACCCTCTACAGCGCGCAGTTAGAATTTCCTGCTTCTTACCAGCATGTGCTCTGCCAGCCACCCCTCCTCCTTGGCCAGCCGGCTGGCCATCCTGAGAGCAAAGCACTTCTTCCCAAGGAGCGAGTTCCCGCCGTACCCACTCCCGAAGGAGATGATTTCTCTGCGGTCGGGCAGGTGGGCGATGAGTGTCATCTCCGGGTTGCAGGCCCAGTTGTTAACCAAAGGCTCTGCACGGGAGGACACGCCCACATCAGTGTGCACCGTCCCCGCCTGGGTTTAAGGCGAAGCTTGCTTTTTGCTGTTTGTTTTTTTTCAGTTCTAGCTTTTGATTTTGAAACAATATGCTTACTTTGTAAAGGCAAAGGGCACCCCACGGAATGGAGGCATTTGACAAACTCCCCGTCCCCCAGCACTTCCAGGACGGGCGTGCCCATTCGCGTCATGATGCGCATGCTGGCCACCACGTAGGGCGAATCCGTCAGCTCAATGCCGATCCTGGACAGAGGCGAGCCCAGGGGCCCCATGCTGAATGGGATGACGTACATGGTGCGACCTGCGGGGCCGGTGAGTGGGAAGCGGTGAGAAATGACCCCGGACTCACAAACAACCACCACTGTTTCCCTCGGTGGACCCTTCTCAAGATTCCGCCTCTGACAACATCACGCCTTGCTTGCCACCAGTGCCCCCGAGTTAGCAGAGTCCACTGAAAAGTGGCCAGAACTCCAAAATCAAAGAGTTTTCATAAATGTGCAATTGGGTTCCACCAAGCTATCTTAAGTCCACATGTGTAGAAAGCGTTTTCCTGGTCGCATAAGACAGTCTATAAAACCAGAACTGAGACGTACATTTTCAATATGCGGCCAAGTTCACATGTGGAATGTAAGGCTCTCTGGGGCCGGGGGAGTTTCTATGCCGAGTAACATTAGGGCAGACGCAATAAGAAAAGGTTCTCTGACGAGTAACATTAGGGCAGACGCAATAAGAAAAGGTTCTCTGACGAGTAACATCAGGGCAGACGCAATAATAAAAGGTTTGCTGACATTTTGCTCAAATAAACGTTTCACTCACCTTTCATGCACCCTGGAAATCGGGCATTGAACGCTTTCTCAAAATCCTCCTCGGACATCCAGCGACCCAGCTGGCTGAGGCCGGTTTTGGGGATGGGCACCGTATCTCTTTGCTCTTGAGTAATGATGACCGTCTTGCTTTCAATTCTGGCCACATCCCTGGGGTCAGTGAGAGCCAACCAGCTGCAAAAAGCAAAACTACACAGGTGAGGACTGGAGAGGAAGCGCTGCTTCTCTGCACGGCACCTGCGCCCTGGACGCCCTCAGCCCCGCGCCATTCACGAAGGGACCAGTTGTTCATCATCACTTTCTTCCCACACCTGGCCGGTGCCCAGCGCGCTAGCGAGGCTCCGGCAATGTGGACACAGCCGTGCCGCCGGGGACACAGTCAGGGAGACACACACCAGACCAGGAGCTAGTCTGTTAGGACAGGGACTGTCCGACCTTCCTTTGGATCGGGGACCTAGTTTGCAGACAGCGTTCGCGTGCGCCCCCTCTTTGACGACTTGGGCTGCTCTGCGAACGTCATAAAATTAAGTTTCTGTGGTTCTGGCTCTTTTCCTAAGCTTTTCAAGAGTCTGCAAACCACACAGCCCCGGCCCGGCCCTGCCCAAGGCCCTCCTCCACCACTTCCCCACCTGCACCCTGGGCGGCGCGGAAGGGCCCGAGGCTGTGCTCACCAGTTGTCATACTTCCTCAGCCTCTTGATCACACCCTCCTCCTCCATGCGGCCCAGCAGCTGCCGGTTCTCATCCTCAGAGCCGTCGCAGATGTGGATCTGGTCGGGCCAGCACAGCTTGGCGTTGCTCTCCACGAACTCTCTCACGGCCTGGGGCAGGCTGTCCAGGGTGCCCTGGACAACTCTGGCTGAGCAGCTGAGACCACCTGAGAGCTGGGGAGGCATCTCTGCGGGGCTGGGCTGAGGGGCACAGGCGCCAAGTTTCCTGCCATAGAAAAAGCACAGGCTTCCTGAACAAAAACAACCACGGAGGCCCCCCAACTCCACGCGCCTTGTCCGGGTTGCACCTCGCCAGACAGTCGGGGCTGGGAGGAGAAAAGAAAGCCAGTTCCTGTTAGCACTGCAGTTTGTGAGAGACATAAACGAACAGCTCTACCTACCTTTCTTCTCTTTGGACGATCCGGATCAGGGACCCAAAGGTCTCTTTCAAGGCTCTTCCCGCGGGTGAGTGTGCGTTCCCAGTGGGAAGAAGGCCCTGTCTGGTGTTTGGGGGCAGAACTTCCTGGCTTTAAATTCCATGAAGGACAGAGGTCCAGCCCCTCAGCCACACCCAGGGAGGCTCATCTCTGACGTCAGGGGCTGGTCTTTGGATCACGGCCACGGTCAGTTATGCTTTGGACCGGCTCACCACAATAACCCCCAGGGAGATAATCATTGAACAGATAGTTGTTAATGAGTGCTGGAGGCCTCCGGCCCCTGGCCCAGCCATAGCAAAGCCTTACACAACTGCTGATTGACGAAACTCTGACCCAGTCCCCTGCTGATGCAAAACACAGGCCCTCCCTCTGACAGGCAGGTGGGACAGAGCACCGGCTTGGGGGGACCTCAGGGCTTTTGGCAGTACGTCTTGTGTACGGACCGCTGCTGGTTGGTAGAACGAGACAGTGGTGAGGTATCACCCCACAGTCAAAGGCCAACGGGAAGAACACCCCCAAATGCAACGGGATGGTGTGCGGCTGTTGGCAATTGTCTGACCTAATTAGGGGTGATTAACCTTATAGAGTGTCCATGGTGCGCCCCCTGCCCTCACTCCAAATAGAAAGAAACTCCGCGAGGGCAGGGATTTCTGCCTATTTTCTCCCTGTTTTGTATGCACAGTTCCTGGCACACGGTAGGCGCTGAATGAATAAGTGCAGAGCACTGTTGTAAGCTCTTTGTATCGACTTAACTCCTTGCCACCATCTGAGGTGGCGCCCACGAACAGTCTGTGTACAGACAAGGACACTGAGGCACAGGGGGCCCAGCGGCTACTCCCCAATGCGGGGCTGGTGGGTGGCAGAGGGAGGGTTGGAACAGGAGCCGCTGGGCTCCGGAGCGGCACACCGGACTGCCCCTTGTGAGGAACCTTTGCCCCTTCTGGAACCTTCCATGTATTGTCCGAGGAGTTCCGGCTGGGTGCAGTTATTTCTGGAGTCGACTATACACTTTTTGTTGCCCTTGCAAATCTTAGCGTCCGGGGAGTGGAGGGGGCTGGTTTTGCTAGATTACACTTGAGCAATGAGACCTTTATAACAGCTGCAAAGAATCTGCTTTGCAAGCCGTCAGAACGTCAGTCGAATTTAATGACCTATGGAGCTGCTGGCCAGTGTCGAGAACACTAGGTGAGAAGTCGGGAGAACGGGGCCAAGGCCCGACACCGCCCCCCTCAGCCAGCTCCACAGCTGAGTGGGCGCCCCCTCCCTGGAGGAGGGCGGTGGGGAGTTGCCCGCCTCCCCCGTGGAGGGTGAGCTGAGATGGCTCCGTGACTGTGTCTGCAAGGCGCCGTGACCGTCACAAGGCGTCGGGAACGACAATCTCAGACCGGGAGTACTTGGAGGACCATCCTACGGGGCTTTGCTTCCACTGCCGCGCTGGGTGTGCTCGTGTCACCAACTTCCACCCAAACTATCAGCCCATCGCTAGGTTTCATTTACCCAGCTTTTTAATTCAGCCAGCCGAATCTTTCAGTATAAGTACGACAGGAGATGTCTGTGTTTAAAGTCATTTGCCTAGATGGTCGCTGGAATTCATTCTTAATGATGCTATCAGCCACACAGAAGGGAGTGTCCTGGCTAATTTCAACCACAATGTGATGCTCCGTCACTGGGGACACTTCCTCAGCATCTGACATCCGTGAAATTAGCCATTCAAAGGCACAAGCGTACATACACAGGACACACGTTTACACCAGTATGGCTGATCTCCCCGAGTGGGTAGAGATTCCCATTTTGCCAGTAAAAACTGTAATAGTTAAACCAAGTCCCCCCAGAACCGAGTCCCCTTGCTGAGTTTATGGTTAATCGCTCTATCCAAAACTGTTCCCCTTGCTCTCTGACCTCAATCCCTTTCTCGTCACCTCTGAACTCCACGCTCTGCTAACTGAACACTAATCAACCAGCATTAGATGACCGAGAACACTGATGTCATACATCACTAACGCACGGAAGCCGCTGCTCTAGATCTCATCGCTAACTTACAAACGCGGGTTGTTGCTCTAGGGCGGTGTGAGCTCACAGCCCCCCGAGCCATGGGCCACCTGGCCAGAGAGTCACATATCAGAGAACCCTGAGCCCTGAAACTACGATTAAGAAATGTCACAGAAATGTCACAAGACAATGATTAATCCCATTTCTTTGTTCCTCCCCTTTAAAACACCCCCGACTCAAAGACCAAGACAGAGTGGATCTGAGGCTTGTCTCCCATCTCCTTGCCTGGAGCCCTGCGGATAAACCCTGACTTTGCTGCAAACACCCGCTGTCAGAGTCTGGCTTTCTGCACCTCCCTTGATAACCGTCAGAGCCAATGGGCTGCGGACCCTCTGCTGGTGCGCGGCTTCTCCTTTGCAGATCCAGCAGCAGCCCAGGTCCCTTTGGCCTGGGGATCTGGCTGGAGAATCCCCTTCTGGACCAAGCATCGGCACCCCTAGGCAGTATTTTAGGCTTGTCGAGAAGGAATGGTTTGGGGATTGGAAGATGTCTGTGGGTGAGCAACCGGCACAAGGGTGTGGGCCGAAAACTTGTTTTTTAATAATTTTCCATTTTTTTCTTAGACTATTTTTTTTAATGATTCTTTACATTTTTAAAAAAATTTATTTTATTTTTAAATTTATTCTGGCTGTGTTGGGTCTTTGTTGCTGTGCGCGGGCTTTCCCTAGTTGTGGCGAGCAGGGGCTACTCCTGGTTGAGGTGCACAGGCTTCTCATTGCGGTGGCTTCTCCTGTTGCAGAGCACGGGCTCCAGGCGCGCGGGCTTCAGTAGTTGTGGCACGTGGGCTCAGCGGTTGTGGCTCACCAGCTCTAAAGCGCAAGCTCAGTAGTTATGGCGCACAGGCTTAGTTGCTCCGTGGCATGTGGGATCTTCCCGGACCAGGGCTCGAACCCGTGTGCCCTGCATTGGCAGGCGGATTCTTAACCACTGTGCTACCAGGGAAGCCCTCCTCCTTTTTCATTCCTCCAATTAAGGTAGGACTATGCCTCATTTCAGCAGGAAGTAGGCCAGAGTGGTCATCACCCTGTTCCCTCAAAGATTTGGGAAAAGTTAAAACAAGAGTGGGGATTGAAACTGAGCCCCCCTTACCGACTTTAGGACTCATCTCTCTATCCAAAACTTTATTCCCTTTCTTGTCTCCTCTGACCACAATCCTATGCTAACTGATCACTCATCAACCAGAATCAGATGACTAAGACTGCTGTCATCATCGGTAGCATCAACGCACTGAAGGTGCTGCCGTAGGTCTCATCACTAACATACAAACTCAGGTTGTTTCTCCAGAGCAGGGTGAGCTCACAGACCCTGAGCCATGGACCACCTGGCCAGAGAGTCGTAAGCCAGAGAATCCTGACCCCTGAAACTATGAGTAGGAAATGTCACAAAACGATGGTTAATCTCTGTTTCTTTGCTCTTCCCCTTTAAAAACACCCCCAACTCGAAGACCAAGAGGGAGTAGGTCTGAGGCTTGTCTCCCATCTCCTTGCCTGGAGCCCTGCAGATAAACCCTGACTTTGCTGCAAACACCCGCTGTCAGAGTTTGGCTTTCTATACCATAGGCACAGGAGCCCTTGCTCCATAACAATAGGTTAGATTCCCTTGAAGAGTACCTAGATTAAAAACAAAAAGGAGAAACTAGAATTTACGCGCAGTTCTACATGCTACCAACACTTAGAAGGTTTTTACATTCTGAGTCTCCTGGAGAGAACAAGTTGGTTCAGTTAAAATGTAGGAGCAGTGAGTCATCCAACCGTCCCCTTACGCACATGTACATGATGGAAGGATGGTACTATTCCTTTGCAAGTGTCCCTTGTCAAAATGTTAAAAGTAAACATTGGACCCAGATTTACCTAAAAGTACTGAGTTCTCTAGAAGAAAAGAGTGATACAGAGAGAAGCTAGGGTTTTGAGGACTCACAGGCAAAGTTCCCTAATCCCTCTGTTGATGATGTCTTAGGGCTCCAGTCTGCCCCTGTCCTTGAAGACTCCCTGCTCCAAAGGGGACTCACTGAGCAAAGTCTTCAAAGGGCTGACCAGTGACACTGCGTCTTCCCCATTTACCCACGGGCTTAGTTGTATAAGTCTCAGAACTGCGTACCAGCCATTGGTTTCCACAGGGACCTGCAAGGGCAGCTCTACTGTCACCCTGCTGCTGGAATCCCTGAGGACCTTCAGTCAAACCCCCTCGTGGATTTTCAACACACTCCAAGGTGGCTGGGGAGGGTGGGTGGCCACCTCTGGCCAGCCCACCCTGTGAGTTGCATTTGTCGTTTCTGCATTTGCAAACACAGCAGGGACCCCCAGCCCCAGCTTTCCTGGGGCCACTTAAGCACATATGTCCTAATGTACAAAGTTGCTCTTCTTTTGCAGAAACATCTAAAGAGTTGAGTCCACATACAAAACCTCTTTGTTGAAAGGAGAAGGACCAGACACTAAAAAAAAATAGTTTCAAACCTAAAGGTATCATCTTCCCTACGCCTTCCTGAGGTCACATACACATTTTCTGTTGTCCTAAGCTGCAGCTAGCTGTCCCCAGGGTCCTGAGGAGTGAGGGAGAAAGACTTTGAAAAGCCTACGGGATGCCTGCGTGGATGGAGCCATCAGGAAGGCAACATGGACACCAGGGCAGGGCCAGGACGAATGAGCAGTTGAGGCGAGGGGCGAGGAATAGCTCCATTCCAGATAAGCAATGGAAAACAAAGCCATGCACTTGGGTGGCGTCTCCCAGAGGATTCTGAGGACAGTTTGGTTGACATCCATTGGTCAATGGTTACCTTGAGGCCAATAAAATAAAAATTCCAGAGACCATCAACACCAGTGCTTGCAGTTCCTGTACAGCCAGGATCTGTGGTTTCCATCCTGTGCTCTGAGGGATTTGGGGGCGCCCCTCTGAGCCTCCCGGAGAAGGAAGGGGGAATGGCCAGGTGGGATGCGCTCAGAGCCTTCCTCACCCGCAGCATCTCTGACTTCACCCGCGGTGAGTCTTATATTAGACTGCCACATCGGATCTCTGTTTGAACAAGGAGTTTCAGGAAACACTGGAAATTCACCACTCACAACCAATTCTTTCATTGGAGGGGTGGAACTGCTGAGACCCAGAGAGGGCAAATAAGCCATTTTCCCAAGCAAGGGCTGTCAACTGCAAGCCCGAGACCTCCCCACTCCACCCCACCATCAATGGGGGTGATGGAGAGGCTCATGACACCCAGGGAGTGACCACAAAAATGCCCCTCAGTTCAGGAATCTGAATTCGTAGGTCAGCATGCCCCTTTCCTGGTAAAGATCAAAGGGACAGCAGTTTTCCAGAAGGTGATAAGAAACCAACAATGTAAGTCCCATATCTTGTCCTGAAGCCAAAAGCATGTGCGCAAATCACCTCTGGGTGTCCATTGCCAGGGATGCGACTCCGTGGGCACCAACTGGCCCAGGCGTGGAAGTTTCCAACGGCAGGAGAACACTGTTCAGTCGTGTAATGATCTGTGCAGCACCACCTGCCCCTGGCAATCCCAGTCACCCACCCCGGCTGTGTTTGTTAGGGACAAATATTTAGATGTTCTACTTTTATGGGGAAATCTTAAAAGTCTCTGAAGCGTGGAGGGTTTTTCTTGTTGTTGTTTGTTCGTGTGTTTGTTTTCTACAGAGTTGAATGAGTTGAGTTCCTATTTTAAAGCCACAGAATCATATAATTGAAAGGGTCCTTAAAAGGTGATGTGAATCCAGCTTAATGGGTTGGGGGTCTCCCTCAGGGGTGATGAAAGTTCTGGAACCGGATAGAGGTGGTGGTTGCATCACATTGTGAATGTACGAAATGCCACTGAATTTTACACTTTAAAACGGCTTATTTTTTTTTAACATCTTTATTGGGGTGTAATTGCTTTACAATGGTGTGTTCGTTGCTGCTTTATAACAAAGTGAATCAGCTTTACATATACATATATCCCCATATCTCTTCCCTCTTTCGTCTCCCTCGCACCCTCCCTATCCCACCCCTCTAGGCGGTCACAAAGCACCGAGCTGATCTCCCTGTGCTATGCGGCTGCTTCCCACTAGCTGTCTATTTTATATTTGGTAGTGTATATACGTCCATGCCACTCTCTCGCTTCGTCCCAGCTTACCCTTCCCCCTCCCCGCGTCCTCAAGTCCATGCTCTATGTTGCGTCTTTATTCCTGTCCTGCCCCTAGGTTCTTCATGACCTTTTTTTTTTCCATTCCATTCCAAAATGGTTGATTTCATGCTATGAATTTCACCTCAGTTAAAAAACCAAAAAAAGATTATGTAGTGCCGTCTTTTATGTGCAAGATGTGGGACAATGGCCCAGTGTGGGAGCAGGTATGTTGTGTGTGGGGGAGGGGCGCTCACCTGAAGGCCACTCTAGGAGGCAGGCGGGTCTCCAGCACACCCACCCGTCCCCCACCAGTTTTCTACTCCTGTGTGTTTTCACATGACTTGCAGTGTGGAGGGCGTTAGCTGGGTGGTGTGGCTCCAGGAGGTCTTTGAAAATGCGTGTGCCATCGTTACTGAGCGTCCCTGGATCGGTCCCTTACCCTCTACGGTCTCAGTTTCCTTATCTCTAAACTGAGCCGGTCCTTCCGACTCACAGTGCCCTCGATTTCAGGTGCTACGGGGTAAGCAAGTCCATTTTCCCAGAGCGTGTGCAGCAGAGTGAGAACAGATTCACCGCCAAACACCGTTCCAAGCACACTCACAGAGAAAAGACAGCACCATCAGGCAAAGCACGGGGCAAAAAGAACTAATTGCATAGTTACCAAAAAAAAACAATCCAACGCACTTATCTTGCAGCGAGAAAATGGATCCACTTTGCAGAGCAGTTAACTCTATCGGAAATAACGATAATCGCTCGGGAACTGAACGCTCTCTTTCCTAGAGCTCCCTGGTAACGAAGCAAGTTCTTCCTCATGCCTGCAGTGTTGCGGCTCAGAACAAAAATGTCTTTTCCGATCCGTGCTGGGGATAATTCCTAAAACTCAGTAAATCTCACACTCTCAGCTCCTCTCCCAAGGGTGGGAGGTGGGATTCACAGCACTGGTACTTGGGACACATCCCCCAGGATCGGGGTCCAGCCAGCATGTCTCATCAGGGACTGGGGCATCTAACTTAGTCGTAATACCCTAAAATACTTGCAAATTGAAATACAGAGGAAACGGAGGCCCCTCAGGATGCTGCTCTCATATCCTAGTACCAAGTCAGAGCCCTTCTACCCACACGCAGAAAACCCTGTTTGAACAATGACCACAGAGTCTGATGGAAAAAGATGCCAGCCCACGAGCCCCTTTGCCTAAACTAGTCTGTGCTGCTTGGAAGAGGCAACCAAGTAAAATAAATGGTAAACGTGGAAAGAAACTTTCATTTTGGTGTTTCGGATATTTCAAGAAAAGATAAAATTGGCAAGGGGGTGAGAAATCTGTCGTGGGTACCTAGAATCACAGGCCAACACAGATGGGGAAGATTCATTGGTGTTTCAGCCAGGAAAATGGGAAGCAGGGGCTGGGGAGACCTCTGCCCTGCTTATGTCTCTGGCATTCTTTAATTTTCAGTCAGGCAGAACTCCATCCTGCAGCTCTGCCGAAAGCCGAGGTTAGGCAAGTTTTCTTTCCCTGGCTTGGTGCAAGGAAGGTGTGACGCAACAGGCCTCTTTCTCAATCCTTCTCTGCCTTGTTGGGGGCTGACCTGGCCAGGACCAGCAGGGTCTAGGGCACGGACGTCTGTCTCAGGGGCTGGCCTCCGCACACAAGCCCCTGTGGGTCCTCTCTCCAAGCGGCAGGGCCCACTGCTCCAGGGTTGGAAGGCCATGAGAAGTCCGGGCTTTCAGACACCAGCTTCTATATGTACAGACGTGGGCCAACCTCACTGAGCAGTGGCCCCTCTTTGACCATTCCGGTGATCGGAAACAGGGATTGGTTCAGTATTTCAATCTGCAGGCGGGGCCTATGGTGTCCTTTTGGGGGCAGAGCAGTGTCATAGCCGACAGCATGGACGCCGGAGGCCGAGGCTCCCGTCCGTATCTGGACCATGTGGCCCTCCTCAAGTCATACCCTTTCTATGCTTCCTCAGTTCCCTCATCTGTCAAGTGAGGATTATTACAGAACTTACATCAGAGGGTAGCCCCGGTCATACTTGGTAACCCAAATAAACATCCTTGTGGGCTTATGAAGGGACAAAAAAGCAAACGCAAAATTCCTGACTTCTAGGAGTCTGTGTTCTCAATCCTTTCAGCAAACTCTGCACCTTAAACCATGCCTGGCACACAGTAGGCACACAGCAAACAACCGCTAAATAAACGCAGCTGGAAGACAAGTTCTACACACAGCGGCGCAGAGCCCCCCTCGGCGACAGTGACTAAGTACCAAGTACAGGGCGCAGGCAATAAATACGCCCCATCAATGCATCCACCCCCCCATGGAGTAACGGCAGTGCCACCTCGGGTTTTTATTTAACTTCTTCCATATGCTCTCCTGTCTACTCTTCTCTCTCAGTTCCTTGAGTCAGATTTATGTTATCACGTGTGTGGAATAACCAGCTCATTTTTCACTCCTGATGCTGCCGTTTCCCCGGCATCATCCGCTCCCCGGAGCACGCTCTGCCTGGGCTCATTCGAAGCTATAGCCAGGCAGGCGTTTTTCTGAGCAGCCTTTCTGAGCAGCTGTTTACCTTTCCAGAAGTTCCACAGTGCCTTCTCATAATTAGGAGCATCAGGAACCACAGGACGGACGCATATTCGATCAAACAGGGGCACTAAATAACCCGAGTCGTTTTCAAAGTCCTGAGTTACGACCGACCGGGCTCCTATGAGCAGCACGCAGGAGCGCATTGTGAATATTGGTAAACACTTCTGGTGGGAGACGCGTCTTGACAGCTTTGATAAATGGCTGGAATCGTCTTCCACCTGGCCCGACTCGTTCCAATCACAAGCTGCTGAAAATATCCTTTTTACACTTGCCCTTTGCTAAGTGCTGAGGCACGAACAAAAGTCCACTCCCAGGCTGGTTGCCTAATTTTTATTAATAATATCTTCACTCTATCCATCACTGTTAACGAACGAGAACATATGAAGAAATTAATTTAAGCCTGGCGAGAGGAAGCATGGCAGCCTTTACACTTCCCCTCCCCAGTGCACTCTGTGTCACCGGCTGCACCACAAAGATGCACGGTGACTCAGGCCGACCTGCCTCGACTTCCTCCGAGAGAGGACAGTGTCTCCTTCAGAGAGCCGTTTCCTAGGCTAGGGGGCTATGCTAGCAAAGTTTTCTTAATTGTTTCCCATCCCTGATCTCATTCGGCGCTGGGAAGGCTGTTGGCCCCTGATGCTCTGGGTGCCAGGGGCTAGTCCATGGGCAAGGGTGAGCCACCTGTCTCAAAACTTCACCTGGCACTGAGGTCGGCCTTTGGCTCCCTGAGCTATTCATTCGAGTCGAGCCTCCATATTTTTGACCAAGGGTGGGGAGCAGAGGAAAAGGAAAAGGAAAAGGGTGAATACCAGGCCCAGAAACAGCTCCCTGGTACCCCTCCCATTGACCCACTGCACCAACCCAAGCTGTATTCAGGCCAACGTTTGTCTTCCTGGGCCTGTGGCATCTTGGGAACAAGACGGTAGCCATGGACCAGTCCTTCGGGGGCTCGTGTTTACTTCTGTTCAGCAAACTACAACTTCCAGGTTCAAAGTCACAAGAGATACACAAGCATTCTGAACCCTGTGCACACCCGTAAAAAACGTGATGAGTCGCAAACAAGCGAGCTTGGATTTTCTGTGAGTTGGCCCATGGTGGTAAGTGAAAAGTTCCCGTGTTGGGGGTCACTACACGTTTTTAAAATATCTGTATTTGAAGATGTATCTCAAGCACTTCTGTGTTTAGACATTTTTGCATACGTTTTGAGTGCGTGAAGCCTAGCTGAGTAACTGTAATGCTTCATCTTTCTTCCTTTCAGGTGAAAATTTCAGGTGTCCCTTCAGTTCAAATGAGTCCTTCACAGCCTCCATTTGCAGAGAGAGAAAGAGAAATTCAATCACATTCAGTAGGCGTCCACACAAAGTAGCTCATGTGAATTATTAATGATAAATTTCAGCAGGGGGTGGGGGAACTTCTTGGACTTTCTTTGTTGTACTTTTAACAACTGAATGCAATGCTCATCAGATGTCTTCTTGTGAGATGTCACATTATTTAAATGAGAGCACATCTGACATTTCCAGAAGCACGTGCTAAATTCTGAAAAGGGAATGTTCCCGCTGATTTGATGGGCACCATTTGGGCTTTTCAAAATAAAGGTTTGGAGCACTTTAACTTTGCAGTGACTTGCATAGTTCGACACAGAGATTTAAAACACTCCCAACTACTTTAAAGAAGAACAGCGAGAAAGTTTCCTGCTTTGCGACAGAGGAACCCTCGACAAAGTGACATTTGAAAGGCACTGATGGTAGATAATAACCGCTCAAAATATACTTAGAAACGCTTGCTGTTTCATTGTTCTTTATGTATCTAATTATTACAGGTATTGTCATGTCAAAAAAAAGTTGCATATGACATATGTTTTTCCTTTAAAAAAAAAAAAGTCTAGGGCTTCCCTGGTGGCGCAGTGGTTGAGAGTCCGCCTGCCGATGCAGGGGACGCGGGTTTGTGCCCCGGTCCGGGAAGATCCCACATGCCGCAGAGCGGCTGGGCCCGTAAGCCATGGCCGCTGAGCCTGCGCGTCCGGAGCCTGTGCTCCGCAACGGGAGAGGCCACAGCAGGGAGAGGCCCGTGTACCGCAAAAAAAAAAAAAAAAAGTCTAAGTCAGAGATGAAATCTCAGTCTCCACGGTACATCGCGGCGTGGACAGGTCACCTCGGGGAAATGGCCTTTACTATCTCTGGCTGCAGGCACTCACGTTTTAACAGAAAGGCATTTATTTGTTTGGGGTTGGCCCATGCTGCTCCTTCCCTTTCTGCAGTGCCTGGGACATTTACTGACACATACTGGAGCGCAACTCACGAGGCCAGACATTGTGCTAACTGATGTGAGGGGTGAGACGGGTGTGGGACGGTCCACACAGCAACCAGAAGAATCCCAGAAATGTCAGTGCATTGTTTTTTTGTAACCTGCTCCATCTGCTTACCCAACCTTCTGTATCAGATTGTGGTCCGCCCTCAGAACTCCAAAATCAGCTTCCTTTTTGTGAGTTAAACTTGGTCACGTCCTTGAGCCACCTTCGTTCCTACCTCAGGGCCTTTGCACATGCTCTTCCTTCTGCCTGGAGCACTGCCCCTGGCTTGTGGGTGGCTGGGCCTCCCTGTCACTTGGGGCTCAGCCTTTCCAAGCAACCCCCAGCACACTGTCCCCAGGTGTGTTTCCTTCCTGGCATTTATTACTCTTTGACATTAGTGTCTTTATCTATCTGTGGGTTAAACTTCAGGTTCCCTGATTCAAATGTGATGAGCTCCGTGCCGGACAAACACCTTGTCAGCCTTGGTCGGGACTGTGTCCCAGCCTTGACCGTGGTAGATGCTCAGGGCTACTTGCTGCATGAGAAGGTAAACTCCGTTTAACCTAACTGACCTCTTTGCTTGAGTTCTATAGTCTTGAGCACCATGAGACAATGATTTGGTTTCTGAAGGCCTTGCAGGTCATAGATGCCAGGAGTTCAGTCCCAGCACAGCTCTGGTCTCACTGCAGGTCAGCATGTTGGTGCTCTTGTTTTTTTTTTTTTTTTGCGGTTCGCGGGCCTCTCACTGTTGTGGCCTCTCCCGTTGTGGAGCACAGGCTCCGGACGCGCAGGCTCAGCGGCCATGGCTCACGGGCCCAGCCGCTCCACGGCACGTGGGATCCTCCCGGACCGGGGCATGAACCCGCGTCCCCTGCATCGGCAGGCGGACCCTCAACCGCTGCGCCACCAGGGAAGCCCGGTGTTCTTGTTTTGAACAACAGTCTCGTGAGCTTGGTTAAGATGAGCCCAGCTCTGAGAGCCATCTACTTCCGGGTTACAACATTGGGTTTAAGGATGGGAGTTTGGAGTCGTAACACTGGGCTACGGAAAAGTCAGTCAGAAGTAAATGTCCCCCTCGATGCAACAGGGGGAGCCCTGGGGGCCTCGCCTGGGCCTCCCACTTCTGCCACTGTTACATCTTGTTTGGACTTCCAAGCAGATCAAGAAGCCTCCGGGTTTGATTTGTATGAAGTACTTTACCTCTCTCCTTTCCTGAGACCTCAGAGCCTATTTGTACAAGAATTCTTTGAGTAAACAAAATACAAAAACCTCAAACAAGCGTCTTGCCAGGAATAAATAAGGGCAGCACTAAATTAGATGATCGATTTTAAGTTGGCCACGTGTTCAACAGAGGAGACGCAGACGAGCATTTAGGTGCCCGTGCACACAGCATCTACGAGAGCTTAGCAGAACCTCACCGTCTCAAACGCATTCTCCGCCGCGGGCAGGACCCT
The DNA here is from genome assembly GCF_951394435.1 of Stenella coeruleoalba. Classification (NCBI taxonomy): domain Eukaryota; kingdom Metazoa; phylum Chordata; class Mammalia; order Artiodactyla; family Delphinidae; genus Stenella; species Stenella coeruleoalba. Next base: position 5,496,252 of record NC_137161.1, read on the forward strand.
CACCACCCCTGGCCACCGGGCTGCCTTTGGAAACGTGCGGAGCTTGTGGGGTTGTCACAGAACGACGGAGGCATGAATGGCATTTACTGCATGGGGACCAGGGACGCGCCACATCCTGCCAAGTGCCGGACGGGCCCGCACACCTGTCCTGTCCCGACACCCCGGGGCCCTGTCGGGAATCTCTGCACATCTGAGTGCTTGGTGGAGGGCAGTGGGCGGGGGATAGGCATCCTGCATCCACACGGCTAAAGGGAGGAACGCAATGACCTCCGGCAGGCATGCAAACATGTTCCAAACTCCATCTCTTTGCAAACGCAGCACCGTCATGAGTCACCGTAGACATAAAAGCGGGAGGCAGAAGCGCCCTTTATGCTGGTGATTCATTTGTTTTTGAGATTAGGTCATAATTTCCCTCATGCTCTGAACATTTACATAACCACGCCAGGGAAAACTCTTAGGAGTCGGGAAGGAGAGCTGGGATGGGGGAGGGGCTTAAGTTCATCTTTTATCATAAGATCGTCACCATTCGCAAAATGTCAGCCAGGCACCCCAAGCACGCACTGCTTTACCCGGACTTTGCTCTGGTCATTATTCATTTATTCATTTATTCATTAAACCTTTCAGAGTAGTTTACCATCTGCAAAGAGAGATGATGGCAGAAGATCTGTAGCAGAAAGTCTGCAGTATAAGCCTGAATGAGCCACTTCAGAAAATCTTTAGAAGCTTTTCAATAGCGAAAATATAAAAACTTAAGGGGAAAAAAGAGCCAAGTTTGTGGTGGTAAATTATAATATACTAATATATAAGAAATGCAATTACATACTCATCACTTGCAGTGAAATGGTTATTATAATAGTATGGTATTATAAAAATGATAGGGTTATTATAAAATAATAGGGAATTTATCTTACCTTCGTTGCATTAAGATACAATAAAATTACACTCTGAAAACAAATGATGCCTTCCACTACCTTCACGGAACATTAGCTAGGCCTGGGCCGTCCACTAGAAACTTTCTCCCCCTTGCCCTGTCGAGGCATTGATTTCAAAGTCAGCCTTTCTTTCTTCATTTGGTCATAACATTTGAGAACGGGAGAGAACCTTCTAGAATGAGACTGAATCCCTTCTTAGTCTGCAGAGGTCCACGGTGGCTGAGAGTGGTTGCCTGACTCTGCGTGGGCTGGAGAGAGACAGGGGGAGGAGCCCCAGCCTTCCAAGACCCCACCCTCGTCTGAACGCTGAGCTGAGCTGCCCCGTACACCTGAGGCCCGCCTGAAGCGCAGGCCGCGGCCGGCTCCGCAGGCTGGCTGGGCAGAGGCCGGTGTGGAGTGTGGAGGGTTTCCGTGCAGCTTGTTCCCGAGACACACCGAGGCACACTCTTGCCAAGGTGTTATTCCGAGAGCCTGGCGAAGCCATTGCCACTGGAGAGAAGAAGAAGACAACCAACTGCAAAGGAGAGCAAATGTTCAGAATGGCCCTGTCCATTTCCTCTATGGTGACAGGACAAGTGAAACCCATGTCATCCAAGTCTAGGTGGTCCCTGAAAAGCCCTCCTTCCGGCCCTGCCTGGGAGAGGAACGTCTAACCGTTGACGCCGTGGCTCCAGAGGACGCCGGGGAGGGACACAGACGTCAGGGAGGTTAGAAGCACAGGGTCCTTGCTGTGTGCGACTGAGCAAAGCTGCCGCAGGGTCCTCGTCTGGAACAGGGGGATAAGAATAGTTCTAACTGCACAGGGTCACGGGGAAAATCAAAGGCCGGAATGCATGGCAGCCCACGGATGGGTACACGGGCCCTCGGTAACGTTACATGTCTTTACCTTTGTCTGCTATTCTCTTTCTGAACAGAAGAATCAAGGAGATCCAGCGAAACTCCCAAACGTCACCCTGCTCCCACTCTGGCGCCTCACTGACACCTGCAAACTTCATCAAGTCCCGACCGTCCCTGTGCCGAGTCAGAGAGGTCAACCCACAGGACCCCACCGTGCCACGCACCACCCCGCCAGGAGCGCCAATCTCAGATTGTCTGATCATGTTTCCCAGGGAAAGTACACTTATAATTTGTCAGGCTTCTTAATTTCTCCTAAGACAAAGTGACAGACTGCTCTTCCCCTCTGTGTTGGCTTTTAGGATTTCTTCGTTTGTTTTTCCATCTCGCCCACTCTTCCCTCGCTGAGCCCCTCAGCTGTATTCAACTGTCACTTCAGTATTAGCCCACTGTCTGCCTGGCAACCCACTATTATGCACTTATTTTATTACTCGGTTTCCTACCCTGATCTTGTGATTCATTTCTAACCTTTACCGACGGTAACATAACTCCTTTGCCTTTCTTTCCTTCCCCCCCACCAGCCCCCTCCACCTTTAACTTTCAGATGTCAGTTGCAGGTAAAGCCTGCCGTCCCCGGAAAACGGCCTTATCTACAGCTCCAAGTTGACAGTCTTGTTTTTTCACTTAGAGCCATAAGTTTAACCAAATCGAGAGCTGTACTTAATGTTTTCAAGTCGCTTTGAATAAGGTCAGGAGAGATAAACAGGAATCAAGAAAGAAAATCAGGTGATAAATTGGTCCCATGGGCAGGTATCGGACTCGAGACAAAGGACATTCCTTTTTCTAACCCCACCTTGCCTGATTGTGTAACCAGAAGGTTACATAAATGTAGGTCAAGGGTCACAATTCCCATGATCCATGCATGGCGTTTCTAAGTAGTTTTAGAATCGTACGGGACGATTTAAGAAGAATTAGGAACTTTCTGCTTCAAGGACGCCCCGTTCAAAGGAAACCCAATATGTAGAACATCCGAAGTTAGTTAACACCATAAGCGCTCTTCACGTCAGTGCCGGCCAGGAGATGTCGGGTCGAATTTTCTGGGGCTTGGCAAGAAAGAAGACAGGAAGAGAATCTTGGAAATCGCAGGGTATTTACAGCTGGAAAGGAACACATGGATCATTTTATCTAACTCCCTGAGGCTTAGATGAGGAAACTAAGGCCCTGAAAGTTTACGAGACTTGCCCGAGGCCTAGAGGCAGGTCTCCGAACTCCAAAACCCAAACTCTTTCCAGCAACTCAGCACCTGGAGGCATCACTTTTATTAACAGAAATAACGATTTTTAAAAATCCTATTTCAAGTTCTTCTGATCATAACCTCCTAATTCTCTCCCTCTCTCTGTCTCTCTCTCCCTGTAACATACAATTCACACACCCTAAAGTAATTCATCCTTTAAAAGTATACAATTCAGTGGGCTTTACTATATTCACAGAATTGTGCAACCATCGTCCCAATCACTTTTAAAACATTCCATCACCCCAAAAAGAAACCACTCACTACTCCCCATTCCCAACTCCTAACCCCTTGGGAACCACCCATCCACTTTCCATCTCTACTGATTTGCCTATTCTGTAAATTTCCTATAAATGGAATCATACGAGATGTAGGCCTTTCGGAGCTGCTTTCACTTAGCATCATATTTTCAAGCATGTATCAGTACTTCCTTCCTTTTCATGGCTGAATAGTATTCCATTGTGTGTTTATGCCACCTTTTGTTTATCCAGACCTCTGCTGATGGACATCTGGGTTGTTTCCATTTGGGGGCTACTATGGATAATGTAGCTGGCTGTTCTCTTTTCCCTTGTAACGATACTATATAAACTTCCTTGGTGACTGTGATGGCCCACCTTTCTCCTAATCTTGCCTGTCTGGCCCTAAGTCATGGCATAAACTACAGACCAAATATCGCTGGGCTGACCCCCCATCCTCTGTAGCAGGCGCTGCCTCTCCTGCCTGAAACCTGACCTTATCTCTAAACCACAATGTGTTTTGTGAAATGTCCCTTGTGACATTTCTGCTTTCCTCCACGGCTCGCTCCCTGTACACTCTCTCTTAAAGATCTTTTTAGGGCTTCCCTGGTGGCGCAGTGGTTGAGAGTCCGCCTGCCGACGCAGGGGACACGGGTTCGTGCCCCGGTCTGGGAAGATCCCACATGCCGCGGAGCGGCTGGGCCCGTGAGCCATGGCCGCTGAGCCTGCGTGTCCGGAGCCTGTGCTCCGCAACGGGAGAGGCCACAACAGTGAGAGGCCCGCGTACCGCAAAAAAAAAAAAAAAAATCTTTTTAGAATTCTGGTATGCCAACCCATCCATTTTCATTTTGCAGATCTGACAGACCCTGTGCACAGATTTTTGTATGAAACCTTTCTGCTTTCCTTCTTTCCCAAATTCAATCTTCACAATTCTGAGAGGTAGGAAAATCGAAGATTATTCCAAAATACTGACACTGCATATTGAAGAAATGAACGTAGTGCATTAGAGACAAAATCCAAATCTGGCCCAGTTCTGTTGACGGCCAGCCCTGCAAGCTTTCCAGGAGCCCTCATGGCAATGATTCAACTTCTTAGACAGAGACAGGGAGCTAGTGCGGGTGAACAGGAATGAAAATTTCCTTTTAAAATTATTAACTTCCCTTTGAAAAATCAATAGGTAAAATTGGGTGCCCCAAATTAAATTATGTGAAGCAGCTATAAGACCAGTGTCATGACATGAACATTAGGTATCTCGGAAATATGGAACCGTCGCCCTGGTAAGTACAGCAAAAATGGAAAGGAGCTAAGTAAACCTCATCAATTGTGTACCTCTAATAGGAATTCTGACAGAGGCCGGGTTGAAGTTTACCTTCTCAGATCTTTAAAGAAAGCCTTTGCTAAGCAAATGAACAGTGCCAAGAGGATTTCTGGCGACTGCTGAAGCTACTTAAGGGCTCAAGCTGTTACCCAACACAGCAAGCACAGCGGGGATTATATATGCACTTATCTCCTGGCGGGCGCTGCATAGGCTCACAAAACCAATAAGCAACAGAGACCTTACGAAATGAAGTTCCCAGTCATTCTTGATGTTTACTTAATAGTTCCCTAAAGAATTTTCTTCAGTCATAGTTTTCTAGCCCGGTTCTTGCTTGGTTTGAAAGGAATAAAGTACCTCTTTTTTTTTTTTTTAGTTGGAAAATTATTTGTGCGTTTACGCATTCAGCCAGGCCTTCTCAGAGATTAGTTCAAAGTACAGTGGGGCAAACTGTTCTGGCCATGATATAGCAATTTACGAACCACTGAGTTCCACTGGTAAGGAACATTTGAAATTGGATAGTAACGCAGACCAATGTAGGCACTGGAATAATAGAAAAAAAAATAACTGAAGCTTTGACACGGTAAGTTAAGCTCTGTCCTCAAAAATCACTTTGTGGTAAGTATCAAGAGGCAGGGCGAGGTACAATTGAGAATGAAGTTATCATTAGAAAAGACAGAGAAGAGGCGAGAGGCCCGGGAATCTCGGTTCACCTGCGTGCAGGGTACCACTTGGGGAACCTATCGTCGCCCTCATTTTGCACAGGAACCTGAGGTCCAGAGGGGTTAATTCTCATCCCCAAGATCGTAATGCTAGTAAATATCGTGGGCAACCGCACAAGGAAAAAGATAAGCTCTCCAAAGAGGTAATTCTGTGCAAAGAAGGTTGGTCTCCGAGGGGCCAGGGGAGGCTCCAGGCTGCAGGGAGCTTCAGAAACCTGGGGTCAAGGCCCCAGACCACGTGAGCAGCAGTGTGCGGACGGAAGGGCTCAAGGTGGAAGGTCTGTGTGAGGGAACGTCCCCGAGGGAGAGGCTGAGCCTTGCTTCCCCGTAGATTATCCCCCAGATACTTGGTTCAGAGTAGTCGTTCGACATTTGTCATCAAACAGACAAAAGACAGCGTAGATTAGAAAAGGGAGGATCAGAGCACAACATCGGGCAGGGAGGCCTCCGTACGCGTGTGGACAATGGAGCAACTTACGGAGGACCGTGGGCTTCTCCTTGGTCTGGGTGAAGTTGTCCCTTAGACTAGAGCTCCTCAAGTGGGGCGATTCTGCCCTCTCCCTGGGGACATGGGTCAGTGTCCAGAGGCATCTTTGGTTGTCACAACCGGGTGGTGCTATTGGCATCTGGAGGGAGAAGCCAGAGATGCAGTTCAGTACCAGGGAATGCACAGGACAGCCCTACAGCAGAGAATCTCCGCCTGAAACACCAATAAACGTCAGGGCAGAGAAGCTCTGCCCGTGACCGTCCACCTCTTCATTCGATTTTGTGCTCATCAAGCGATCTTCACCTCCTGGCTTGTTTTGCTGTGGCTGCTGGCGGTGCCACAATCGCTGCTATGATCTCCGCCACCCAAACTACTAAGATTCCTAATGACAGTGGTGAGTTCCATTCCCTGGAGCCCTTGCCATGTCCAGGCACCGTGATCACCATTCAGTATCTCACTCAATGCAACAACAAGCCTATGCAGTAGATAACTTTCGGATCCCAGTTAGCAGATGAGAAGACTGAATCTCAGAAAAAAGCAGCAGCGTATTTCAGGGTATGACAGCTGTAAGAGAAATCCCCTCACTGACTCTGAAGTCTATATGCTTAACCACTGCGTTTGCCTGTCTCATTTAAATCATTCAGTGCTTCTTTTCAGACCCAGAAGTTTACATACATATTTTCCCTTAATCTTCCCAACTGCCCTGTGAGTAGGAGGCAGGGTGGCTGTCTTACAAATGAGGAAACTGAAGCTCAGAAAGGTCGGGTCTTGCTGGAGGTCACTAGCAGAGCTGGGACTCTGCCCCAGTCTGTCTTTCCACCAACCACAGTTCTCTCTCATCACAGTAGCCGCAAGGAATGAGGAAGCCTGGATGGTAGAGTTGGGGTCTATCTTTCTAGAAAGGTCGTGTTTTGTCGTAAATTAAGAAATTGGCACTGATTGATATGCCAGTGCCTTCCGAGACCACTGTGGAGTCCCGACAGAATCAAATGCCTAGACCTTCATGGCGGCAAATCAGACCCTGAGCCCAAGCAACAGCCTCAAGGTGACCCCCCGTCCCCCTGTGCCACCGATCGCCCTGTGACATCAACCCATGACACAATGCACTCGTTAACAAAGCACAATGCCACACAAACAACTGCAGGAAAAAATAATATCAATGCCACCTTACAAATATTAGCGTGTATAAGTCTGACATCTTTGCAGATAGCAACCATGCAGAAAAACTTCCACTTGCAGAGTGAAGCTCCCATGAAAAATGCCCCAGTGATATCTTCAGGCATTATTATCTAGAATAGGCATCAATAGCTATTACATCCTTAACGTCTATACTGACAATGCGGACTCAGAAGCGTTTCATCCAATGAAGATGAATATTTTGGTATTGCTAAGAACACAGACGTCCTTGAAGTGTGTTCCTTTCATCAGTTCTGCTAGCTTGACTCCCACGGCTGGCCCTGTTTGAACTCCACTCTCAAGCAGCCAAACTCTGCCCGGCACTGTCCCCTCATTAGCAAAGAAGCAGAAAGCGAATTGGTTTTTGGTTTTTTGTTGTTGTTGTTGTTGTTTTGGTTATGGAATTCTTTTTATTTATTTATTTTTTTAGCACCTTTATTGGAGTATAATTGCTTTATAATGGTGTGTTCGTTTCTGCTTTATAATAAAGTGAATCAGTTATACATATACATATGTTCCCATATGTCTTCCCTCTTGTGTCTCCCTCCCTATCCCACTCCTCTAGGTGGTCACAAAGCACCGAGCTGATCTCCCTGTGCTATGCGGCTGCTTCCCACTAGCTATCTATTTTACGTTTGGTAGTGTATATACGTACATGCCACCCTCACTTTGTCACAGCTTACCCTTCCCCCTCCCCATATCCTCAAGTCCATGCTCTGGTAAGTCTGTGTCTTTATTCCCGTCTTACCCCCAGGTACTTCATGACCTTTTTTTTTTTTTTTTTCTTAGATTCCATATATATGTGTTAGCATATGGTATTTGTTTTTCTCTTAGACACTGATGAAAGAAATTAAAGATGATACAAATAGATGGAGAGATATACCATGTTCTTACATTGGAAGAATCAACATTGTGAAAATGACTCTACTACCCAAAGCAATCTACAGATTCAATGCAATCCCTATCAAACTACCACTGGCATTTTTCACAGACCTAGAACAAAAATTTCACAATTTGTATGGAAACACAAAAGACCCCAAATAGCCAAAGCAATCTTGAGAATGAAAAATGGAGCTGGAGGAATCAGGCTTCCTGACTTCAGACTATACTACAAAGCTACAGTAAACAAGACAGTATGGTACTGGCACAAAAACAGAAATATAGATCAATGAAACAGGATAGAAAGCCCAGAGATAAACCCACACACATATGGTTACCTTATCTTTGATAAAGGAGGCAAGAATATACAGTGGAGAAAAGACAGCCTCTTCAATAAGTGGTGCTGGGAAAACTGGACAGCTACATGTAAAAGTATGAAATTAGAACACTCCCTAACACCATACACAAAAATAAACTCAAAATGGATTAAAGACCTAAATGTAAGGCCAGACACTATCAAACTCTTAGAGGAAAACATAGGCAGGACACTCTACGACATAAATCACAGCAAGATACTTTTTGACCCACCTCCTAGAGAAATGGAAATAAAAACAAAAATAAACAAATGGGACCTAATGAGACTTAAAAGCTTTTGCACAGCAAAGCTAATTGGTTTTTAAGCTGCTGTTTCCCTGCATTCATCACTAAGACACAACAACCGGTTCCTGCTGGAGTGAGGGCTGGTCTGTACCAAAGTAAAGATTCAGCGGTCTTTTGTCTCAGTTCATGTGACGACTGCTGGTAATTGGGAAATTACCTCTAAATTCATCTTTCAAAAAACAACTGAAGTCTAGTCTAACTGCTGAAGGGTGCTTAGTCTATAACTTCCTGACGGATTGCTGGAAAGAAGCCAGAGGAAATTCTCAGAAAGCAAGCGGGCATACGGTGCCAAAGCAAACAGTAGGATAAGGGGTGTTGGCACATGTCCACTCCGGAGCCCTGCACCTCCATTCTCTGGAATGCTCCATGTCTTGGAGAGTTCGTTTGCAAGAGCTCAACGCTTGCACAGGGTTAACGAGAAGACTGAATTTGGGGAGTTACGAATGCTGTGTCTGCCGTTGTCAAGGTCAAGACCACCAGCAGTGCCTTCACTCTGTCCACTGCAGGAACTCAAGACTTAAAAGTGCATTATATCAACCATACTTCAATTTTTAAAATTATTTAGTTAGTTATTTTTGGCTGCATTGGGTCTTCGTTGTGGTGTGCGGGCTTCTCGTTGTGGTGGCTTTTCTCGTTGCAGAGCACGGGCTCTAGGCGCACGGGCTTCAGTAGTTGAGGCACGAGGGCTCAGTAGTTGTGGCTCGTGGACTCCAGAGCACAGGCTCAGTAGTTGTGGCGCACAGGCTTAGTTGCTCCACGGCATGTGGGATCTTCCCAGCCCAGGGATCGAACCCGTGTCTCCTGCATTGGCAGGCGGATTCTTAACCACTGTACCACCAGGGAAGTCCTATATTTGAAATTAAAAAAAAAAAAAAAAAACTAATAGATTTATAAAGTTTTTTTTTTTTAAAAAAAGGACATTGACATTTGGACTCTTCAAGTTCGCTCAGCAGATGAATGCCAGGCGCTGTTCACGGCTCTGTGGGACAGAGGGGACCAAGGTAGCCCTGCTCTCCTGGAGCCACATCCTAAGGGGAAACAAACAATAAACAGGCAAACTCATAAACAAGAACTGAGAGGAAAGAGCTAATAAAACACGTGACGGTGACAGAAATCATGTGCTGTGGAGGAGTATTCTAGACAGCAGTTACACTGGGCAAAGTACACTTCCATTGAGAAGGAGTTGCCATTTTTATGTCTGAGGGAGGAGACCCCCCAAAATGGGCATGCCTTTGGCATTTAAAAGGAAAGCTGAGGCCAGGGAGGCTGCAGCGCAGAAACAGTGGGGCAGAGAAGGAGGTGGTGTGACGGCCCAGAGGCCGCTGGCAGGAGCTGGACCAGGCGGGCACGCAGGCCGGGGCAAAGGGTTGCAATCCGGAAAGAACATCTCGGGCTCCTTCTAGATCAAGTGTCCAAGCTCGACCAACCGAAGACTGATTCCCTTACTCTCCAGCCCAGGCTGTTTAGAACAATCAAGACTAAACAGTTCCCAAGTGAGCATCTCCACAAACAGCAACCTGATGAGAAAAATGTTTCGGCTGTAATAACAGACGTGTCTTTCAAGGGAGAGACATGGGGATGAGCTGGTCACGTTTGTGACCTTTCTGGCCGTAAGAAAATCATTTCTGCTCCCTGAGAAGTCAAGACGCCGGGGGCAGCTTGCCTCCATCACCTGGCCATTCACCCGTCACCCTCACCAGAATGACACCTTTAGCATCTTTCTCCTGCCAAGTCAGTGGAAACGCAGCAGACCTTCCCATCAGCAAAAATCACAGTTACCATTATGAAGTCGAAAGCATGAATCTAGGCACCTGAGGGTGCAAGGAGCTGTGAGACGAGAGATAAGGAAAGGAGAGAACTTTCTAAAATATAAATTGGGTTGCGTCACTCCCAGGGGCAAACCCTTCCAGTGGGTTCCTATGGAACCCAAGTAGAGTCCAACTCCTGACCTCGGACCATCCACACAGCCCTGCAGGAACCCTGCCCTCCTCCACCTCCTGGGAGCCCTGAGAACAGGGAAGAAGGAGGGGGCGCTCAGAGGGGGCCTGTGTGGCCCAGGCAGACACAGGAAAAGGCAGATTTGAAGGAGTCTTGAGGGCTGCTTCAGAGTTGGACCAGTGAAGAGACAGGCAAGTGAAAACACACGCAGGGAGCAAGCGTATGTGTGTGCGCGTGCGTGCATCGGGGAGGACGGTGAGAGCCGTCTTTGATGGTGGTGAGAAAAACCGGGGAGCGATGCGGAGGGAAGGGGGTTAGCTTCTGAACACGGTCTAAAGTCAATATAGTCTAAACCCATATGAAAGGCCCTCAAGAAGCAGCAATAGGTCCAACACCACCAGCTTCCCCTCCCAATTGGGAAAAGTCACTTTTCTCTGGTTAGCCCCGTTGCAGTAATTGTCACGCACTTGGGGGCTGTAGCAAGAGCCCTGGGGTGCCCCCAGTCCACCCTGATTTCGTGCACACCTGCGGTTCAGATGCTCAGGCCGTGCCTGGACTCCCGGGCCCCGTGACCTCAGGCAAACATCCACGTACCCGTCGTACCAGGAGGGGAATCGGGAACGCCTGCACCGCCGTGGGTGTGGTGAGCCTGACAGCGCTCTACAAAGGTTAATTATTATCACTTCCAGGGCTCTCTTTCGAGAAAAACAATGACGTCGTAAGCTCCTAAAGCGCTCACAAGTACTCTCAGAATGACCCACGGTGCCAACCACCCCGTCCCTCCTTCTGTGACTAAGTAATGGGAACCGATGGGAAAATAGCCCCCTTGGCTTTGGGCCAATCTGGTTCCTGCATCCATTCTGTTTGGTTGACAAGAGGACTGAAAACTTCTTTGAATTAGTTGCCACCGTTTAACACTCAGAGGACTTTAGTTGCACACTCAGGCCCTGGCTTGTCTAGAAAAACAAGACGCTCGGCATCTGTCTCTTTGTGGCTGTGGCTGAGCGGTGCTCGGAGCGCTGTCTCCCTCGGGAGAGGACACCTACCCATCTCCCACCGCCAGAGTCACCGACGTGCCTGGGCCCTAAAGGCAAATGGCTCTGCCGCCTGTGTTCTAGATTTTAAAATGGATCCTTTATCCATGATAGAGGCACTTTGGGATGCTTCATGGAAGTGATCGCTACTGTCACAGGATACTGGGTACGCTTCCGGGGCTGCAGAGGAAACGAATCTGGTAACGCAGGGCCCCGATGCTTCCGGACCCCACGAGGCTTTCTCCCCGCTCTCCGTGGACACCCCTGGCACTCGAGGACCCAGCTCACAACGTTTAGCTCTCAGACGCCATCCCCACCCGCTTCGTCAGAGGCTGTCCACACACAGACTTTGGGAATGAGAGGACTTTGGAGTGTGAGCTCTTCAGGACGGAAGTCAGAGGCGCTTTGTCACATCAGCATAGTTCTAGGGCTACGGTACAGGAGCCAACACGGCCCCCTAATGTCTAGATAAGATAAGCATGAGCCTCCCATCCAGCCTTGTGGAAAAAGACAACATCCTTCCCAAGATTCCTGCTAATTCGCAAGGGGCTTAAATTCTTACGGTCATAGGGATGGGGTAGGGGAGGAGGGTGCGTGTGCCCACAGAGGGGTAGCTGGAGGCATCCCGGGCTGATGGTACGTGCTATCCTGATTGTGGTGGCGGCTACACAAATCTACACGTGTGATAGAACTACACATGCACACGCACAGAGGAGTGCACGTCAAACTGTGAAAGTCTAAATGAACTCTGCGGATTGTACCCATGTCTGCTTCCTGGTTTTGATACTGCACTGCAGGCACCTCAGATGTAACCACTGCAGGGGACTGGGTAAAGGGACCCCCCCGTACGCTCTTGTTTGACAACCTCCCGTCAATCTATAATTATTTTCAAAACCAACATCCTCATGGTGGCCTCTGCGTCCAAACCCCAGTTCTGGGTTAATTTCACCTGTGGACCGTTCCCCCGACCCACGCTGGCCTGCACTGCACACGTGCCCACGTGGAAGCCAGCCCGCCGCTTGGTTTCTATATGTACACAAACATCACACACACACCACACACACCGCCCCCAAACCGAGGCCCCTGTGTGTGCGGGAGAGCTCACGGACGGCTGGGAGAGAGAAGCGCCACCTGCAGCTTCGTAAAATGCACCTCGAAGCAACACATCAGCCATTTCGCAGCACAGGTGACCCTTGAACAACACGGATTGGAAGTGTGTGGGTCCACTGACAGGCGGGTGTTTTCAGTAGTAAATACAACAGTGCTGCACTGTCCACCGTGGTTGAATCCCTAGACGTGGATGCAGGGGACCCCTGAGGCACGTTATGTACAGCCGACTGTACGTTATACCAGAACTTTCGACCCTGCAGAGGGTCAGTGTCCCAACCCCCACGTTGCTCAAGGGTCAGCTGTATTGTTTGGCCGTCCCTCTTTCCGTCCTCTCTGCTCTCTTCCTTGCACGCCCCCCACCTTCGAAAACAGACAGACAAGAAAAGGCGAACACAATAGAGGCGAATTCTCCACGTCTGATACAGAGCAGTTTCTTTATCTCGTTGAGGATGTTGGCCGGGAACCTCTTCCACCTGCAGGCAACTTATCAAGGGGATTTTCCACTTCATGATAGTCATGCTCTCCAGAGATGTGAGGAGGCCAGCTGCTTCAGACAATGTGTCTCCCCTTGGGCGGCCTGGCCGGAGGGGCATCTGGCCTGAACAGCAGTCTTTGGGAAACCTGGTCTATCCGCCAGCCTCCCACGCATTCATCGGGGCTTCTAGTCTGCTCTTCAAGCCCCTTCCTTCCTCCCTTCCTTCCCCCTTCCTTCCCTTTTCCTTCCTTCCTTCCATCCATCCATTCACAAATATTTGGCTGACGTGCAGCCCTGACGACCCCAAATTGAAGAGAAGACCGTTTGCCCTGCATCTCGGCAGGTGTCCCACACACGGAGACTCTTCTGAGTCCTCTGTCACCCTAAATGCAGCCCTTGTTCCAAGTGAAAACCATCTCTTCCCCTTTCCAAAGTAATGATTCTTAATGTTAATTCTGTAGAACATATATTTTCGAACATGTGTCAACGAAAAAGCCAGAGGTACTTTGGGCGTAAGTGGTAAACCATGAACAGACTCTCAGCTTCCGTTCGGGGCTTCTATTTCCTACTGCTGTATTACGGCAGGCAGCCTTTCTAAATCCTCCAAATGGAGAAGTTAAAGCAGCATTAGACGTGTGTGACGTTACAAGGATACAGACAACTAACCTTAAAAGGTAAACGGAACCCACTAGGCATTGACTTTGAACGCTTGGCTCTCAGAACCAGGTAACATTATTGCATAAAATGATAGCACAGCTATTCACTCAGGTCCATTCATTCAACAGGTATTTGTTGAGTGCATTGCAAGGGGCAAGCCTGATCTAGTACCAGGAAGGAACAGACAGCAGAAGAAAACACAGGATGATCTTGGCCCTGGGGGAGCATGCATTTTAGTGACATTTGTTATGAGCACACCATGAGCCTTCAAGTTTTGGAGGACATGCCAACTACTTTTAAATGCTAGGGAACAGGAAGCTGACAAAGGACACTGGGGGGTCCGTTTTAAACAGGGAGGTCAGGGGTGGTGGTGGTGGGATGAACTGGGAGACTGGAATTGACACGTATACACTAATATGTATAAAATAGATAAGTAATAAGAACCTGCTGTATAAAAAATGAATAAATAAAATTCAAAAAACAAAACAAAACAAAAAAATAATAAATAAACAGGAAGGTCAGGAAGGCCTCAGAGAAGGGATGGTGGAACAGAGATCAAACTTTAGGGGAGGCAAAACTTTTCCTCTGTCCTCTTAGAGTCTCCAGCTGGGCCTGAGAATTAAATTGATCTAAGACAGATTACCAGGAGAAGCACACACAGATTGTTCCACGGACATGGGCGCCCCCCAAGGGAACAAAGACCCAGTGAACGGGTCAGGTCTGGGTGTTTATCTACCGAGCTGAGCAGAGACAGGAAACTACGGAAAAGTAACAATACATGGGGAGACTAAAGGAAAATAGGAATTATTTTAACAAGTCTGCTTGTTCGGACTTCTCTCGGCCTCCACGCCCCACCTCTGGTGACAAGACTGTTTCTTTCTTCCCGGTACCGGGAGGGCACCATTCACGGGGGGGTTTCATCTCCCGCTTTCAGGAAGAAAAGGAGAGGTCAGGAGGCCCTTCTTGCATCTGCTCTTTTCCAAGTGCCTTTAGCTCAAAATAATCCTTATGCGAAAGTGGGGTATTTGGGGTGGCATTCTGCCACCCTTCAAAGCGCAAAGTCCCTGAGGGACAGCCTGCTTGGGGTGTGAGAGGCAGTAAGGGGCTGTGTGACGGGAGCAGGTGGGAGAGAGGTGGTCGCCTGAAGTCTGGGGGGCGGGGGTCACCAGCTCTCCTGGCATCTGGAGGGCTCTGTGTGGGGCGGGGTGGTGTTTTGAGCGGAGGCGAGATCCTAGTGGCCTGTGTTGGGGGATGGGCAGGGGAGGATTGGAGGGGAGGTCAGAGCACTGGGAGCTGAGCAGGGACCCATCAGTGTGGTTAGCATTGACCTTGACAAGAGCAAGAATGGAACAGCTCCCGCAAAAGCTAGGCCATCCCAAGCTGTCCTCGGCACTGGACAGCACAGGGCATCAGTCCTCTTAGATTTGAGAGTAGAATTACCAGCCTCTAATTAGCATCTAATTAGGTATGATCTAACCATGCCACGAATTTAGACCTTTTTCTGATGCTAAACCTACTGGAGAAATATAAAAATGTAAAATAATCCCTCTTTATCTGTTCTGTGCCAGAAGATTTAGGGATGTCATTTTTTTTAAGGCAGATTTAATTTTAGAACTAGCATAAGAAATCTAAAAAGTGAAGTTTAAAAGGCTTGCAGAGGGACTTCCCTGGTGGCGAAGTGGTTAAGAATCCGCCTGCCAATGCAGGGGACAGGGGTTCGATCCCTGGTCCAGGAAGATCCCACATGCCGCGGAGCAACTAAGCCCGTGCGCCACAACGACTGAACCTGTGCTCTAGAGCCCATGTGCCACAACTACTGAAGCCCACGCGCCTAGAGCCCGTGCTCCACAACAAGAGAAGCCACCGCAATGAGAAGCCCGCACACTGCAACGAAGAGTAGCCCCAGCTCACCGCAACTAGAGAAAGCCTGCACGCAGCAACGAAGACCCAATGCAGCCAAAAATAAATAAATAAATAGATAGATAGATAAAGACTTGCAAAATTCCAACAACCTAAATATTCTATTATAAATAACAACTGTTGCATAAATTGGTGAAAAATACTAATAAAATAACTAACATTTATTTTGTATTTACTGTATCCCAAGCTCTGTGTTATTTTTCAGCACTTGATACGGATTATTTCATTTATTCCCCATAATAATAAAATTAGGAATGCACTATTATTAGGCTCAAGTTACAGATGAGAAAATAGAGACTCAGAGAGGGTGAGTAAGCAGTCGAAGGCCACACAGCAGAGAAGCTGTGCACCACTTTTACTGCTAAGTTATGCTTCCTCTGGATGCTGAACAGCAGTTAGAAGCTTGGGCTGTAGAGACAAACGGAGCACAGTCCATAAACCCTCAGCATTTATTTCAGATTTTTGATCCTCCAGGGTTTTTTTTCCCAACAACAAAAAAGTAGATCACCTTTTCTTTCACACTCGTTTTAGGTACTATCTAAAGAAATTATGCACAGAATAAAACAGTCTTTCCCATCGGCCTCTTCAGTACCCCAGCCCCCAGGTGAACTACCATTCATGGGCTGGAGTACACATTTCCAGGTTTTTTCCCCCCAAGATGCTTGTTTTTGGACTCCAGCTAATCAGACTTAATGTAATAAAGCTTTTATTATTTAGTTATCTACTTATTTCCCAAACGTTTCTTCATGTAGAAGCAGGACAAGGTAGAGGTTATAATGATAAACTTCTGGAGAGTTCCAGAACACCTACTGCACTTTTGCTTAATAGTCAAATTCCCATGCTTGTATCCTGCCTCTTCCCTTCTCATAAACATCCCACATGGTTTTAAGAATTTTCCCCTGTGCCTCCTTTGTCCCCAGACTCTTCACCCTGTGGCCAAGTCCACAAGCAATGCTGAATTGCTCATTAAATAAAAGTACATTCGGTCTGTGTTCATACCAAAGGTCAAAGGGTAATGATCCATATAAAAACATTGTTTGCCCGACAGGTTAACTGGCAGGTTCGAAAGTGGACGCTCCTTGGCAACCCACCGGTTGAAGCCAGAATGACAGCAATCACATTTCAGCAAAAGAGCTAGGCTGTTATGTACTCTTTGGGCATGAATTATCTCTATGACACACGGAGGGGCCAACCTTATCACTGTCACAGCGGATTAAGTAATAATGTACTACCACTTGCTAGTCAGGCTTCAGTGCCATATACGCAAATAAACACAGAAACACCCAACCATGCAGAAGAAGAACGTGGGATCTACTCTTAAATTCTAATATTTGACAAAGTAGAAATTAACTTTCCATCTCCTCTTCCTTAGCAGTGAACTGATTATAGTGACACACGCAGCTGAGGCAGTACGAACGTACCTTAGTTAGTACCAGGGCTTCCTCCTAACCTATCATGGGTTAAATGCTCTTTACCTTAAAGCAGGCCCACCGCCCGTCTTGGGAAGTGGCCCATCCAGTGTGGAGTTTGGAAATTCTGGGGCGACACATCATCTTTCAGAAAGGTCCTCTGAGTACCCCATTTCCCAACGATGGAGTTAGCTGAGTTAATTATAAACACCTACGGCATGAATGAACAACTGTTGAAGAAAGTAAAAAGTTTCAGGAAGGCTTCTTAAAATGAAGCGGTCAGAGATGTCTCTCAATTGTTCAGGTAAATATCGCTTCAGGGCAACAGGAGAAAACCACTCTGACGTTTATTTAGGTAAGATTCCAGGATATAAAAACCAAATTCACCCTTCCTGGATGCTAAAGAGGCAAGAAAAATAGAATGGGGAAGGGCTATGGACACCAGCTTCCAGCAATTCCACAGAACACTGCCGAGGACCCTCCCTGTCCTAGGCACACTGGATGCAAACTACTGACAAAGACCCCTTGCCGCAGATTCTCTGACAATTCCAAACTTCACATAGCATTTCACCACCAAACTCCTTTTTCACTTGGGAAGCTCAACTATTTAAGTGCGTACCACGTGCCTTATAACGATTTTGCACTCAAGTTAGGGGGCCAGGGACTCATTAGGTGGCAAGGTTCACGACACTCACTCTGGAAGCAGTGAGCAGACTGAGAATAAATTTTAAAGATGTCGTCAGCACTTGCCGGCCTGCCTCATTCAATGCCGTCCTGCAACACATGCACTTATTATATTTTTGTTTCAAAATATTTTTATATTGATCATGTATATATCTCTGGGTAAATGTATTACATTTCTGAATAGGATTATACATTACGTCTGCTCCCCCCGCTGCCCCCGTCATCCATGCCTCCTGGGTCAAAAGCAGACCTTGGAGGTAGAATTTGTGGCCAAGAGAGCCGAGTAGAGGTACTCGAACATTTGCTTTCTGCAACCAAGTGTTAACGTGGCCTCCTACCCTTGTTCCATCTGACGTGGTAAGCGCCATACACTTGGCCGGGACCCTTCTTTCCTTGGAGCCACGCTGGCCGGTCAAAAGCTGATGATGTGGAGGGCCAAGGAACAGTACCGCCCACAATGCTACAGGCCTCTGTGGCCTCTCCCAGGAGCCCATCCAGCAAGCAGCTGACAGCCACACACAAGTCCCTTGACATACCGGGCAAAAGGTGTGGTGAGCATCCCCGTCACCTGAAGGAGGCAAGCAACCAACAACTACACCAAAGGTGCTGGAGGAGCCTGAGGCCGGCCGGTGCCAACCGCAGCATCTTTAGGAGATGCAGCAGCATATCCCTCCGGGACAGGATGCCAGGTCTCGGCAGGGCTACGCCGTACCCATCAGTGCTCTCAGGGACACCTACGACAGCAAAGCCAAGCCAGGCGCACAGCTCTGGGTATTAGGACAGACACACGGCTCAGCTTACACCCTGTGTGGCCACTTGAGGTCGTCAGGAGATGGGTCTGGATGGAGCAGGGACCGGGAAGGGGTAAAGGAGGCAACTGAAGCGAATCTGAGGAGTTTAGGCTTTTGACAAGACGGCTGCAGGCCCACGAGTTGATTGCTCTTTTCATTCTAGACTACATGCAAGCAACCTGCCTTGCGCTTTACCTCAACGCCCCTAATAAACAGGGCTGGAGAGTGTAACTGGTAGAAACTGCTCCACGCAGCCGGGCTGACATAGGTCACATCTCTTACTTTGCTAGTCTCCTGTGCTCCACAGGCCTTTTACAGAAATCCAGCATCTCTTTCTGGAGGTGTCTCCCCCCGAATATTATATTAACCAAGAACGCAGGGAGGCTTATGGAATCGGAAAGGAAGAGTCAGTTCAGATCCCACAGACAATAAGGAATGGACAGGTGACAGTCACCTGCATCCGCAAAGAAGCCAGCCCTGCTGAAATGAGGCTTCGACAGTCTGGATTCTTCCAGAGGCTGCCAGCCAAGCCTGCTGTCTTGAGATCGTGTCTGGCCTACCGGTGGGCTCCAAATACTGCCCACCTTTTGAACCCAGTCACTGACACGGCCCGGGTAGCAGCCTGGCCCAGGAAGGCTGCCTCGACACCCGCCGCCTCGCGGGTCCTGCACGTGTGCAGTCTCCTCCCCCTCCCCCAGTCAGCAGGGCTGCCTGGAGACTCTCAAAGGAAGACAACCTTCTGGGGTGTCCCTCCTACCTCCACCTTCTGAAAGAAGGCTCCGCAGAGGCTCCAAGGTGACACATCCTTCGGTGGGAGGTTTGCCAGGGAGTCCAGGTTTGCCAGGGAGTCCCAGGGGTGCCTGCAAAGAGGAAAGGAAACAGATGCAATCTTTGCTGGAACTTTCCACATCAGAACCAAAGTTTGGAAAACTGCAGGTTTGTCTGCTCTGCTCTACCTCCTTTGAGTGCTTCACCCACGTCACCCTACTCTCCCTTTCAAGGACGCTCTCCCCCTGCTCGTCCCTCCCCCCGACTCTCTCCTCTTTAAGCCCCTACTTTTCCCTCCAAGTCTACCTCGGTTTCCCCTTTCTATGTCCCTCCTCTCCTTTAAAAAATGTGTTTTTAATCCGTAGTTGAAATTTCTAAACATGAATTTATTATATAAATCCTGTTAAAACTTTCTAGCTTCATGAGTGTGAGGGCAATAATGCAAAATTACCCGAGAAGGCGCTAAATAGGTCGTGATTGCTCAAGCAGAAAAACTCATTTAAATGATTTAAAAGAAGTTATTATAACACAGTCTTTTCCCAGTGACCTTCAAATATTTATCTTCACCCATAGAGCACACATACTGTAATAGAAACCCAGACACAACGTTAAGACTAGCCATCCAAGATTTTAACCAACAAGCCCATTACTGTTGGTACATGAGTTTTTGTTTTTTTGTTTTTTTATTGGAGTATAGTTGGTTTACAGTGCTGTGTTAGTTTCAAATGAGTTTCTTTTAAAAGTGAACTCAGTTCTATCCTTTGTACTATCAAAAATGAAAAAAAATTGCATAGGTACTCTGCACGATAATGTGAAATTAAATACAGAGCTACCAGAAGGGGCTGTGGAGAACGAATGGGCAGACATACAGGAAGCACTTTGATGGACATCAACGATTCTCTGGCTACGGATGGGAGAAAAACCCGTCACCGGTTTGTTGGAAGACGGGCTCAGATAAAGGCAGGCCAGATGACAGGCCATTCCTCCCCGGAGGTTCTGGAGGCCCACCCCAATCCTGTCCTCAAGAATGCTTTCTTCTTTGAGTTATTTTTTGTTTCCCGGCATCCAAATATATTTATACACAATCAGCAAACATTAAATTTTCATTAAAATTTTGAAAAAAATTAAGAAGTAAAAATAAAACAGAATGAAATTTCCTGGAATAGTGTAAACCATGCCTTAAAAACATCAGTGAACTGCAAATGATTTTAATCCTCCGTTGGCCCCAAACTTGTATTTATTCTGTATCTCGCTGGAGAACCAACTCCTTGTGGAGACCATCAAAACCATTATTCTCCATTAAAGAGAACTTATTGAGATGAAATTCGTACAAGAGAAAGTAACCCCTTTACAACGAACAATTCAAGGACAGGTGCTGGGTTCACAGCTCCTTCTGAGTTTCACCTCTCCGCCCACCCCCTTCTCTGTTTCTCCCTCACTTTCCCTTGCCCTCCAGCTGCCTTACAGGAGAGCTTCTGGAAAGCACTTTAGACTGTCTAAAGAGCTGGGAAGGATGTGAAACTGTACGGGGTCCAGCCCCCTCCCAGCGTCTCGCCTTCTCGCTCCCTCTTGCTTCCACCTATAGCCGTGTCTTCCTTCTGGTCTCCTCATATCTCCTCCACAGCCCGCCCTTCACCCCTCAACGTCTTTTACTCCACTGACCGCCATTTCTCACCCCCTGGCCATGTCCTGGGCTCAATCCTGTTTTCCATCACGCCCGCTGTGTTCCCCCCTCCCTCCCTCTACTCCCGCTCTTCCTCTCCTCCGCCATCTCTCCGTAGCCTCCAGCGGGTTCCCTCCTCCCCCTTCCACACACTCCATCTCTCAAAACCCCTTTCAGTTGGTTCTCTCCTCCCCTGCACTCCCCCCACTCGCCACCTCCCCGCAGGTCTCAGCGCCCCCTGCAGGTCCCCCTCCCATCCCCCCCTCATCCACCTCCCTCCACGTCTCGGCGCCCCCTGCAGGTCCCCCTCCCCTCCCCACCACCACCTCCCCCCAGGTCTCAGCGCCCCCTGCAGGTCCCCCTCCCCTCCCCACCACCACCTCCCCCCAGGTCTCAGCGCCCCCTGCAGGTCCCCCTCCCCTCCCCCCTCACCACCTCCCCCCAGGTCTCAGCGCCCCCTCCCCTCCACTCCCCCCCTCATCCATCCCCACCCCGCCACGGTCTCTCGGCACTACCTGCAGCGCCCCCTGCAGCTCCCACGTCCCCTCCTCCAGATTCCGCATGCCCCATCAACCCCTCCCCCGGCCCCGCCCCTTGCACGCGGCCACGTTCCTGCCCTGCGCCTGCGTACTGCCATTCTTGACCCTCGAGCCCAGGCAGCTGTCTGCGGCAGCAGGCGGCGGCCTGCAGCACGCGGCACGAGGTGGAGCCCACCGGTACTGGGCCGGCCGGGCGCCGATGCCACGCCTCCCGGGTGAGGGACCACCCGCGGGGGCCAGACTGCAGCCTCCTCCAGAGCCGGGGCTGCTCCGCGTGGGTGTGGGCAGGAAAGGTTCCGGTGGGTGGCGAGGAGGGGGTCGGCCAGGGTGGAGCCAGGAGGGGGGAGGTGCCCCAGACCAGGAGAGGCTCATGCTAGACCTGAGGTCTGCATGGCCGAGGGTGCGTGGGTAGAGGCTCGAGGCAAAAAGCCTCCGTGGCTCAAAGGGTGCTGAGTCTGGAATTGTGCCCTGGTGGGAAGCTTGTCCAGGCCTCCCTTCTAGGCCTAGAATGCGCATTTGCTGGAAGCCTGCACAGGGTCAAGCGTTCCAGGCCTGGAATGTGCATTTGTTGAAAGCCTGCCCAGGCCCACATCTGTTGGTTCTAGAATCTTCTGGACAAACACCTGCTTTAGTCTCAGTCCTACTTAGTCCAGCCCCTTGTAGGCCTAGGCTGAGTTAACTTAGTCCTGAGCCGTGTAAGCCCCAAAGCCTTTTGAGGCTGGAACCTTGTCAGGCCTTGAGCAGCCCCAAAGCCTGCTAGGCCGAACCCACTGTGCCCACCCACACGGCTTGCTCTTTCTCTGACAGACCAAGTCACAATGGCAGGGACCGAGATCTCTGTCCCTCCGGAGCAGTTCACCAAAAGCAAAGAACCAGAGTTGATAACAGAAAAAGCCCTGGAGGAGGAAGAAGAAGGGGTGTGCAGAGCGAGGGAACACCCAAGCTCTGAAGAGTTAGAGGCCGAGAGCACCCACGGGGCCCTCCAGGCCAAGATCCCAGGGGACGAGCTGGAGCTCCTGCTGGCCATCCCGGAGGAGGGCGAGAAGCACATCCTGACCCTGCAGATGGTGCACTTGACCTCCGAAGATGCAGAGCTGCAGAACCTGGCACCACAGCACCGGGAAGAGGTGCAGGGGACGGTGCAGCAGGCTGGTAGTGGGCTGCAGTCACTGGTGTGGCTTGGGGAGGGGTCCCAGCAGAGCCCGCACCAGTGTGTCACCATTAGCATCCAGGAGGAGGTGTACCTGCTGCAGGAGGTGGAGGTGATGCAGTTTCATGTTCTGGAGGAGAATGTGACTGGGGCCAGTGAAGACAGTAAGTGTGCAGTGAGCCTGGCAGAAAGCTCTGGATCTAGAAAGGTACAACTAGTTTTAATAAAATGGGGGGCAGGGGAGGAAGCCAGAAAACTGTTTTTTAGAGTTACCCTTCATGCAGTATTATGTATGGACAAGCAGTTTAAAATTTGCAATTTAAAATTAAATACAGTAAAAATATTTCCCAGGAAAATCTTGGGGGCCCTCATGTTGTTTTTGAAGAGTTTAAAAAGTTACACTAATTAGAATACGATGAGACGCATCGAGTCTTTAAATTGTGTTCTGTTTCACCACCGAGACCCTCGATGCTTAGTAATTACAGTTGAAGCATTTTGGTTGCAATGGACAATCTTCTGTGCTTCTTTAATTTGTGTTTTTCTCTATGGATTCTGTGGTTTCATCAAAGCAAAGAGTTGAATCAGGCTGTAATTACTAGTACTGTACTTGTTTGAATACCTGTTTTTGTGTATTAGCTTGAGAAAGGTCAGGAAGAGGAACGGCTGCTGGCTGAAGGTGGATCCAGTGAAGAAACAGAAGGGCAGTTTCTTCTTCTGGAAGTGAGACCAGGAGATGAAGGAAGAGTTGAAATTGTTCTGACAATTTCACCCTTAAATATTGAGAAACCTGCGCTGGGTCAAGCACGTGTTGAAGAAGCCAACGCTACAGAAAGTCAAAAAAAGACAAAGGGTAGGCCAGTTCCTTTGTAAGAGACTCTTCAAACAACAGGGCTGCTGATTCTCTTCAGGGGAAGGGGATGGTAGTTGAAGTTTGAAGTGGTTGCCTTAGTCGCTTTCAGCATGTCAGGAAATGGGAGAAGTTTTGAGCTAACGTTCTGTATTGTGAGTCAAATCCAAAAGAGTTTTGCATCTTGTGCGCAGATGTTTTGAAAGCATAGTACAGAGGCTCCCGAAAAGGGCCGTGCACATAAATAGAAATTTGGGCCCCATCTGCTCCCTAGTTTGCATCCCCGGGGGGTTAGGGGGTCTGACGGAGACCAGAGCAAGTGCTTCAGGCCCTGGAGAAGGAAGGAGTGATGCCCAGAGGGCAGCAGAGGCTCCCTTTAAGGGGAGGGGATGTTTAGGTGAGGCCAGGAAAGAGGATGACTCTGACCCTCGAAAAGTATTTGTTCAGCTTTTTTTAAAGTATTAGTTTTTCTCCCTTATTTAAATCAAGAGAGTCCACCCTTGAAGTCTCAACTTTTAGCTCATTTATAAAAAGTCATATCTGGCCACCCTCGGCTGTTTCCTCCTTCTAGCAACAGCTAGTCGGGGTTAGAAAGAGACTCAGTTTAGAAAGCCACACTGCCACCACTGTCCCTTCTTCTTACGTGTGGTTAACGTTATTCATTTAGGCTGATTGCCTCTGGCTTCAGTAGCTGGTTGCATGCGTAACCTTTGCTATATATTAGCTTCTCATATATTTAAATCAAGAGATTGTACCCCCAAATTCCCAGCTCCTAGCTCATTTTCAGGTTTTTTAATATATTCACAATTCTGTGCAAGCGTCACCACTGTCTAATTCCAGAATATTTTTATCACCCTAAAAAGAAAAGTGTACCCATCAAACAGTCGCTTCTGGGCATTTCATTTCAATGGAATCATACCCAGGTAGCACATGGCCTTTTGTGTCTGGATCCCTTCACATACCATAACGTTTTCAAGGCTCATCCACGTCGTCGTAGCATGTGTCGGTACTTCACCCCTTCACCCCTGAATAACATTCCATTGTGTGGATACACACCATGTTCTGTTTATCCAGTGATCTGTTGATCCAGATTTAGGCTGTTTTTACCTTTTAGCTGTTGTCCATGGTGCTGCTATGAATATTCATGGACACGTTTCTGTTTGCACACCTGTTTTCAGTTCTTTTGGGTGTATACTGAGGAGTGGAATTGCTGGACACTCTATGTTTCACTATTTGAGGAGCTGCAGAGCTGCACCAGTTTACATTCCCACCAGCAATGTAGGAGGGTTCCACTTTCTCCACATTCTCACTATTCTCCATTTAAAAAAATTACAGCCATCCTAGTGAGTGTGAAGGGGTGTCCCATTATGGTTTTCATTTGCATTTCCCTAATGACTAATGATGTTGAGTATCTTTTCATGTGTTATTGGCTATTGGTGTGTCTTCTTCGAAAATGTCTATTCAAATCCTTTGCCCATTTTTAAATTGGTTCCTGTATTAGCTTCCCAGGGCTGCCATAACAAAATGCCACAAACTGGGTGGCTTAAAACAACATAAACAGGGCTTCCCTGGTGGCGCAGTGGTTGAGAGTCTGCCTGCTAATGCAGGGGACACAGGTTCGAGCCCTGGTCTGGGAAGATCCCACATGCCGCGGAGCAACTACGCCCGCGAGCCACAACTACTGAGCCTGCGCGTCTGAAGCCTGTGCTCCGCAACAAGAGAGGCCGCAATAGTGAGAGGCCCGCGCACCGCGATGAAGAGCTGCCCCTGCTTGCCACAACTAGAGAAAGCCCTCACACAGAAACGAAGACCCAATACAGCAAAAATAAAATAAATTAATTAATAAACTCCTACCCCCAACATCTTAAAAAAAAAACAAAAAAAAAACCATGAACATATTCTGTCACAGCTCTGGAAGCTGGAAGTCTGAAATCAGTGTTGATACAGCCATGCTCTGTTGGAAAGCTCTAAAAGAGAATATGTTCCATGCCTTTCTCTTAGCTTCTGCTGATGCAGCAACCACGGCATCCTTGGCTTGTAGGTGCATCCCTCCAAGTCTCTGCCTCTGTTGTCACATAAAGTTCTCCGTGTGTCTCTTTCTGTGTCTCTGTTCTCTTCTTATAAGGATACCAGTCGTATTGGATTAGGACCCGTCCTAGTCCAGTATGATCATCTGAAATTGTCTTCAGAGACCCTATGTGCAAGTAAGGTCACATTCATGGATGTTTGCCATTAGGACTGCAACGGATCTTTTTGGGGAACACAACTCAACCCCAAAACCTTCTATTCCAAGTTTGTTGAGTGTTTCGTCATGAAAGGGTGTTGGAATTTGTGAAGTGCTTTTTCTGTACCTATTGAGATGATCACGTAGGGCTTTTTCTCCCTTTCTTTTGTCAGTTTGGTGTATTACATTGATTGATTTCCATCTGTTCAACCTCTCTTCCATTACTGTGATAAATTCCACCTAGTCAAGGTGCACAATCTTTTAAATATGCTACTGGATTTGGTTTGCTAGTATGTTGAAGATTTTTGCATCGGTATTCATAAGGGATATTGGTCTATAGTTTTGTTTTGGTGTCTTTTTTTTTCAGTATCAGAGTAATACTGGCCTCATGAAATGAGTTGGGAAGTGTTTCCTACTCGTCTCTCTTTTTTTTTTAAGAGTTTTAGATGTTAGAGTTTAGAGTTTAGATGTTTTTTAAGAGTTTTAGATTGCTGTTAATTCTTTAAGTCTGGTGGTATTCTCCAATGATGCCATCTGGCCCTGGGGGTTTCTTTGTTGAACTTTTTTGATTAATGACTCAATCTCTTTATTGATTGTAGGGCTATTTGGATTTTCTATTTCTTCTTGAGTCAGTTTTGGTAGTTTGTGTGTTTCTAGGAATTTTCCATTTTGTATAGGTTTTCTAGTTTATTGGCACACATCTGTGTATTCTCTTACAGTCTTTTTTATTTCTGTACGGTTGGTAGTACACTTTGCTTCTTGATTTTAGTTATTTGACTTATCTTTTTTTTTTTTAGTTACAAGTCTAGAGAAAGTGTCAATGTTGATCTTTTAAAAGAACCAACTTTCGTTTCATTGGTCCTCTCTGCTGTTTTCTTATTTTCTATCTCATTTATCTTCACTCTAATCCTTATTATTTCTTCCTTCTGCTAGCTTTGAGTTTAGACTTCTCTTATTTTTCTAGTTCCTTAAGATGTAAAGTTAGGTTATTGATCTGAAATATTTTTTCTTTTTTAATGTAAGTGTTTACAATTAAAAGTTTCCTTCTGAGCACTTTAGCTATATCCTGTAAGCTTGGTATGCCATGTTTTCACTTTTA
Organism: Stenella coeruleoalba; assembly: GCF_951394435.1. Classification (NCBI taxonomy): domain Eukaryota; kingdom Metazoa; phylum Chordata; class Mammalia; order Artiodactyla; family Delphinidae; genus Stenella; species Stenella coeruleoalba. The sequence continues at coordinate 5,523,092 of NC_137161.1, forward strand.
TTCATCTCAAAGCATTTTACAGTTTCTTTGTGATTTCTTCTTTGACCCATTGGTCCTTTAGGAGTATGTTGTTTAACTTCTATATATTTGTGAATATTCCAAATTTCCTTCTTTTATTGATTTCTGACTTCATTCCATAATGGTCAGAGAGCAAATTATTTCTGTCTTTTAAAATTAATTGACACTTGTTTTCTGATTTACCATATGGTCTTTCCTGAAGAAGGTGCCTTATGTACCTGAGAAGAATGTATGTTCTCCTGTTGTTGAGTGGAGTGTTCTATAGCTGTTTCTTCTGTCCAGTTCGTTTATAATGTTGTTTAAGTCTTCTGTTTCCTTGGTGATATTCTGTCTGGTTCTCTTCATTGTTGAAAGTGGGGCATCGAAGTCTCCAACTGTTATTGAACCATCTCTTCCTACTTTCAGTTCTTTCAGTTTTTGCTTCAAGTATTTTGGGGATCTGTTATTAGGTTCACGTATGTTTATAATTGTTATATCTTCATGATGGTTTGACCCTTTTATCATTGCGTTATGTTCTTATTTGTCTCTTGTAACAATTTTTGTCGAAGTCTGTCTTGTCCATTAGTATAGCCACCCAGCTTTCTTTTGCTTACCATTTGCATGGAGCACCTTTTGTTCAGTTACCACATTAGGTGAGAAAAGGATGTGTGTAGTTACTTTGTATTTAAGTGGAACTTGAACACCTAAAGAAAGGTTTGTACAAATACATAAATGTTGTCTCTCCCTCCTACAGAAGGAAAACGAACCTTCCACTGTGACATCTGCACGTTCACCTCTTCTAGAATTTCGAGTTTGAATCGTCATATGAAAACTCACACCAATGAAAAGCCTTATACGTGTCACCTTTGCCTGAAAGCTTTCCGTACTGTTACTGTCCTTCGGAATCATATCAACACCCATACAGGTAAACAGCTGAGAGGGACGTTTACCTTGAATGATGTGTGTTGAGGCTTAGGTAAGAATGCAAATCCATCTGTTTGTATATTAAAATAATGCAGTTTTTTAGACTTTAATTTTGTCTTTTTTCTTCAATTTTAGTTAAAAACGTTGGATGTTCCCAAGGTTTTTCTCATATCTTTCCGGGGCCTTTGTGGTTTAAAGAGCCTCTTAATTTTTAAAGCATTTTGAGACTGGGTGTCATTAATAAGTTATGATTCCCTAGGAAAAATGTGGCTAAATCTTGCTTGAAAGAATAAACGATGTGATCTTACAGGAACCAGGCCCTACAAGTGTGGTGACTGTGACATGGCATTTGTCACCAGTGGAGAACGTGCCCGACACAGACGTTATAAACACACTCACGAGAAGCCCTTTAAATGTTCCATGTGCAAGTACGCTAGCGTAGAGGTAAGTTCACTCTTCAAGTTTCGTAGTGTTGTATTAAGAAGCTGCTGTAACAGTCATGTAAGTCAAACTACCAGTAGAATCTCTCGTAACATCTCTGCAGGAAACAATACTCATTTTGTTTCCTAAATTTAATTTTTTAAATGTGATTTCTTTGATTACTGACTAGGGAAAGCAGTATGCAGAGCTGTACAAATTACAAATAACATATGGTCCTGGAGAAATAATTCTCATATTTGTTCAAAAGTTCTACCCTGCATTCTCTGTAGGACTCGTTCCACAAAATCAAAGTGTATTTGCTCTGACAGAACAGAGACCCAATCTGAATGTTCGCTGAGAGTTTTGAGCTTTCCTCAGTGGCACCTGATTTGATACAAAGCAATGTGCTTAAAGATTTAAACATGGCGGGGCTTCCCTGGTGGCGCAGTGGTTGGGAGTCCGCCTGCTGATGCAGGGGACGCGGGTTCGTGATCCGGTCTGGGAGGATCCCACGTGCCGCGGAGCGGCTGGGCCCGTGAGCCACGGCCACTGAGCCTGTGTGTCCGGGAGCCTGTGCTCCGCAGCGGGAGAGGCCACAACAGGGAGAGGCCCGCGTACAGCAAAAAAAAAAAAAAAAAAAAAAAAAAAGGTTTAAACGTGGCCATTTCCACTCTTAATGACAGAGGCCAACTTGTTAAATCTTCAGTTATAAGTCATGTTCATTTCAACTAGATCAGTTTCTTTATACCTTCCAGCAGATTTAGCACACCCTCAGTGAAACAACAGAACGGTATATTTACTTTTTTTTTTTTTTTTTTTTTTTTTTTGCGGTACGCGGGCCTCTCACTGTTGCGGCCTCTCCCGTTGCGGAGCACAGGCTCCGGACGCGCAGGCTCAGCGGCCATAGCTCACGGGCCCAGCTGCTCCACGGCATGTGGGATCCTCCCAGAGCGGGGCACGAACCCGTGTGCCCTGCATCGGCAGGCGGACTCCCAACCACTGCACCCCCAGGGAAGCCCTATATTTACTTTTGAGTGTCACTTTTGTACAATTAATCTTTAAGAACTCCACTATCTAGCAGAGCGCATGCTGGGTCCTGATTTTGAGCCCCATTGGGAAAGGACGATACGCTTGAATTGAACTGAGTTAAAGGGGAGGGCTAAAGTTTAAATACAGCAGTGATGAAACTGCGTTTCATCAACTAGGAAATTTCACAGACAGGGCAGAATTTGATTCCAAAAAAAAAATTTTTTTTTTTTTTGCTATAACTATTTTCAAAAATTATTTGTCATCTGAGTTAAAGGTTGAAACTGTACGCTGAAAACACAAAATGAGGGTTTCAAAGAACAAAGCCATCTGAGAATCCTACGCCTAGAATAGACGTGTGGTTGGTGTCCTGCCAGTTCTCAGCACAAATTTCCCACGTTCGCTGAGACCCTTCTCCAGGGTCGACCTCAACATATGGACCCTCTGTTTCTGCCCTCACCCTGTGTTTTGCATCTTCCAAGTCCTAGCATGCTGGTCTGCTCTAAGGGGGAGTGGCCAAAGCCCCCCACCCTGACGCCACCCGTTTACACGTATGCCAGCAGGAATGTGTGAAGCCGGGATGCAGAGTACCCCAACTTCTGAACTCCCCTCCCTCCTCCTCCTACCTTTCAAAGCCGTCCAGAGAAGGTTTACACACAGCCTTCTTTGATCATGCACACCACTCCGCTTTTCAAACCTCTCATGCTACAGTTTTTTAAATTCCTTTTGTTTTGCTTTCTGATACACTCAAAGCTATCTTTTTTTCTTCTAAAAATCTAAGCTAAATTTTTTGCTTTGGGTCTTGTTTTCCATTCCGAGTCTTCCTTTGTTCTTGAATGTTCTTTAGGCTTCTGGGTACTTTTGCTGCACATTAGGGAACCAGGCCAAGTGGAGCCTTCCTGAGATCACAGACAGGCTGCTGAGGGCTTTCTCACGTCTGTAGCCCAAGCATGGTTCATCACCTCTGTTTCTGCTAAAGGTAGAAAAGAGCCTGAAAGAAGTGAATACAGAATAAGAACAGTCCTAGAAGGTCACTACAATAGGCCCAAAACATGATAAAATGGGCATGTTTGCCTTTTAACTAATTGCCTATGATATGTAATTAATCAAATTAGAAGGTATCTTCTTCTACTTAAAAGTTCTTACAAACTGCTACCGCGTAGAACCTATTCTTATTTTTTATATATAAATGTATTTATTTGTTTATTTTTGGCTTCGTTGGGTCTTCATTGCTGTGCTGGACTTTCTCTAGTTGCCGCGAGCGGGGGCTTCTCTTCGTTCCGGTGCGCGGGCTTCTCATTGCGGTGGCTTCCCTTGTTGCGGAGCACAGGCTCTAGGCGTGTAGGCTTCAGTAGTTGCAGCACACGGGCTCAGTAGATGTGGCACGCGGGCTCAGTAGCTGTGGCTCGTGGGCTCTAGAGCACAGGCTCAGTAGTTGTGGCGCACGGGCTTAGTCGCTCCGCACCATGTGGGATCTTCCCGGACCAGGGCTCAAACCCGTGTCCCCTGCATTGGCAGGCGGATTCGTAACCCCTGCGCCACGAGGGAAGTCCCCGCGTAGAATCTATTCTTAATGGCAAGGAAGGTGTTCCTCCGTCCCTGGGCCGTTTAGGGTCCACAGAGCTTGGAACTGTGAAGTACCTCTGACAGATGTCGGTCCATTCAAGAGCTCATGTTTTCAAGTTTCTCTGTTACGCAAGCAAACAATTTTCTGGCCTCTGCACTTCCGCAGCATGATATAAACTTTGCAGCTATTGAGAGGCCGTTGCCTTAGAAATGAAAATAAGATTGTGGATGCCAGGGAGCAGCTAGATTTCCATTTTCCTTTGTAAAGTGAAGCTGAGGTGAGAGTCTCTTGAACGTCCTGTTCATTGTTGCCCGAGGGTCACACATCAAATGCAGAGCGTCATCCGCCGCAGAAAGGAAGCAGCAGTGGCTTTAGCAGGTTTTCTCCGGGGTGGGAGGTAGGCTCTGCTGTTAAGATCGGACTCGTTTAGATATCTTTTACAACGCTGGTTTATCGAAGACGCCACAAGTTTGGAGTTTCTGCTGCAATAAATATCTTTCATTTGTTTATCAGGCAAGTAAGTTGAAGCGCCACATCCGTTCGCACACGGGCGAGCGCCCCTTTCAATGCCATCTCTGCAGCTACGCCGGCAAAGACGCCTGCAAGGTGAAACGGCACATGAGGACGCATTCCGGTAAAAGTTTCTCACGCTTAAGGCCAAATAAGTAAAGCGTAGTTTCCTTCTTACAAGTGACCTTGGCAAAGTTATCTTCGGTGCAGAACTAGAGGTCGAACGTCAAAGCGAAGTTTTGACACGGGGATGTTGCCTCTGCATTTATTTAGCGTTGAGGGAGCGTAATTCAACACGTAAACACAGCACGTAGATACCCCGTGGTGACCCCACTGTGAAGAGTAAACACCGTCAACTATTTGCTCCCATAGGTTTTCCAGGTTTTTCAAAGTCGGCGCCTTAATTCATCCTTCAACGTTAAGGCAAAACAAAAAACAAAGCGTACTGATTCCGTAAAGCACCGTCTTTATATTTTGTTGTATAAGGACTGTGATTATGTGTGCTTCTGGGTTCTTTACACCAAGGGTAGGAACTAGGTGTGGGTCTTGAACTGTGAGTACCGCCAGATGTTAGGAGAGTCGCCCATCTGGGCTGCTGTCCACACAGCTGGACATCACGTTGTCCGGGCTTGATTTAGGGACCTGGCCCTAGTTGGGGGTTAAACGTATGAGAAAGGAGTTGCAAAGGGAGTCTTGGGGGGGAAAGAAAGGCTTTCAGCCCCAGGTGTCCTTTGGGGAGCACCAGGGGTTTCGGGGTGAAGCCCCTCGGTGGAGGGTCACTGCTGTCATCCGTGTCCCAGGTGAGAGGCCCTACGAATGCCACATCTGCCACGCACGCTTCACCCAGAGCGGGACCATGAAGATACACGTCCTGCAGAAGCATGGCGAGAACGTCCCCAAGTACCAGTGCCCGCATTGTGACACCGTCACTGCAAGGAAGAGCGACCTGCGTGAGTGTCTGGCTTAGAGAACTTCCTTTAGCTGCCCCGTGGGCCGGCTCTTCGGGAAGCCTGTGGAGCCCTGGGCCTGATTCCAGGGAGGCAGCGGGATTCAGGTGCTGCTCCTGGGTGTGTGTGTGTTTGTTTTCCGGACGTGCTGTGATGCCATCTTGTGGCTAGATCTCGTAAGTGCAGTTTCAGAGTCTGGCCCGGGCCCGGTTCAGGTACACAGATGAGCTCTCACGGGCATTTGAGCTCCTAAAGGGCTTCCCGGGTATTATTTTATTCCATAGTGGGCCTGTTTTTACAGATGACGAAGCGGATAAGGGACAAAAAGCGAACTGCCCCAGAGTCTCGTGACCAGGTGCCAGGAGGTGGCCTGATTTCAGGTTCTGACTCTCTATTAAATGATCTCTCCCGTGACACTCAGCAAATTTTTCTTAAACCCTTGCTGTGACCCTAAGCAATTCTGGGAACCGAGGGTGGAAGCGCGACATGGTTCTTTCCGTAAGGAACTTGCCTCAGTAAAAGAGCCCGCTTCATGTGACCTGAAATCCGTCCTGTGACAAGGTGAACCCTCCTAACAGTACGAGGCACCTTGAGCAGGTCCGAGTGCCAGACTGGGAGCTGGGATTGTATCTCGCCTGCAGAGGAAACCGGCCCTACTTAGCCGGGGGCGGTGGTGGAGGTGACGGTGAGTGAACCAGCCCCTCTCCTTTGTTTCGGGGTTCCTGGTCTCTCATTTTCTTCTTTCTAAAACACATAACACTGTGACACTCAGAATATGTCGGCAGAAATAGAGTCCCTGGTTTGCCCAGAGAAATTCTGGATATGAGAGGCACAAACATTTGCAAACATTTCTGAAAGGGTAAAGGTGTTTCATGAAGTCTTAACTTTGCGTCCAGATCCTTTGTCAGTTGCAAAACACAGCCCAGTGAGACCCCGTAGGGCACAGGAGTCTTGAGCCAGTTGCCAAGAAAGGACATTACCGACACCACGGCAAAGAAATACAGGTCATGTCCCATCCAGGTCGGTGGCGCACTCCCTATGCCTCCATATACCCGTAAGATGCTTTGTACACAAGCTAAGTCTTCCTTCCTGTCACTATATGAGACACCAAGCTCTTTAAATGACTGAGTCGGCACGTATGAGGTGCAGAGACGTCTTACACAAAGGACCACAAAGCCACCACGCTTTGGACTTAGTTGAGCCGAAATTATCCTAGAGCGCGCCTCTCGAGTACGACGTAGGGAAAAACAGAGCACTGGCCTCTAACAGAACGTCGGGGCTTCTATTTTAAGCCAGAATACAGAAGTTATATCTTCGTTATGTAGAACCATCTTAACATTATCCTCAAAGTCCGCCCACACCGTAGGGTTCTCCAAGTGCTTGTTAAATGAACACGCCAGGTCCGACGTGCCCTAGCTTAGGTAACGCTTGGCTCTACGTGAACGATTATTAAGATGAGGTGTCAGCGTGCCGTGCAGTTAGAGCAGCAGTGTTTTAGCTGAGACTGATTTTACCTCCCAGGAGACACTTGGCAGTGCCTGCAGGCACTTTGGTTGTCACAAGCGGGGAGGAAGGGATGCTACTGGCACTAGAGGGTAGAGGCCAGGGATGCTGCAGAGAACAGGACACCCACCCAGGAAGGCATGAGCCAGCCTCAAGCGTTAATACAGGCAGACCTCGTTTTATTGCACTTTGCTTTCTCGTGCTTCTCAGCTGCCGCGTATTTTACAGATTGAAGGTTTGTGGCAACCCTGCGTTGAGCAAGTGTGTGGGCACCATCTTTCCGACAGCATTTGCTCACTTCTGGTCTCCGTGTCACATTTTGGTAAATCTCGCAATATTTCAAACCCTCCACCAGCAAAAAGATTATCACTTGCTGAAGGCTCAGATGACGATCAGCCTTTTTTAGCAGTATTTTTAAAGTATGTACATTGTTTTTTAGACATAGTGCTAGTGCACGCTTAATAGACTACGGTATAGCATAAACATAAATTTTATACGCAGTGGGAAACAAGGAAATCCGTGTGATTGACTTTATTGTGATGGTCTGGAACGGAACCCGCAATATCTCCGAGGTCTGCCTGTAGTAGCAAGGGTGAGAAACCCTATTTGGAGCGTAGGGGGAAATCGGCCTCACGGAACGTAACCCTATTCTCCCACGTGATGTTCGGTTACTCTTTTAGGCGTCCATTTGCTCAAGCTGCATACGTACGAAGCTGCAGAGATGAAGTGCCGCTACTGTTCTGCTGTCTTCCACGAGCGCTATGCTCTCATTCAGCACCAGAAAACTCACAAAAACGAGAAGAGGTTCAAGTGTGAACACTGCAGCTACGCCTGCAAGCAGGTACTGTGTTTCAGGCACTTGGGGGAGGAGCCGGGAGTTGAAAGCAAGCGTTCTTAAAGTGTGGCTCACACACCCCTAGAGGTCCTTGAAACCGATCAGGATCATAAGATCAAGATCACTGTTATTAACTAGTTGTAATGCCAACACACTATTCGCCCTTTTCACTAGGTGACATTGGCACTGATGGTGCAAGAACAGTGGAGCTGTTTTAACGTGAGTCAGTGCGGCCACACCAAGCAGGACCACTGTGTTCTTGTTCTTCGTGCCCTGGCAGCAAAAAGGAAGGGCAGTCTACTTAAGAATGTCCTTGACAAAGCCGTGAAAGTTATTCACTTTATTCCATCTTGATTGACCCTGAATGCTCTTTTTAATAGTCTGCGTGATGAACTGCGAAGTTGGCATAAAGCACCTCCGCTGTCCTCCAAAGCACGGTGGTCATCTGGAGGAGGCATCGGTGGGACTTTTGAGTTGCCAGCTCAACTAGCCACCTTTTCGTGAATCACTATTTTTTCTTGAAAGAACAGACGACAAACTCTACTTATTCCATTATTGGGTATTTTGTAGACGTTCTCTTGAAAGCAAATGTAGTGATCCTGCCACGTCAAGGAAAATGGGTTGCCAAGAAAGCAGTTCCCACTTGGAAAACTTACATCCATCAGCGTGAACCTGGCAGCTTTCTAATACTTAAGACTTTTCAAATGAGACTGAAGTGATTTTAAGAAAGCATTTTTAATAGTATGTACTCAACACCTAGAAGCTCTTTATAACTCAGAGCTTCTGATGTTTTCCAAATGACCCACCTGTTATTTACAAAATCACGCATGTTATTTACAAAATCACGCATGGGTTAAAGATCCATTGAAAGTATAAAAAGATCAACACATTTTAACATAACAAAGTACAAAAAGTTCACTGGTGTGGTTTCAGGCCCCACATTTTAACCAACTTTTAAGAAATCACCACTTGTTGAATGTTGGTGTAATAGAGAAGAATACCCACAATTATTTGAGAAAACTATAAAAATTCTGCTCCCTTTCCCAGCTACGTATCTGGGAGAGCAGATGTTCTTCATCTATTTCGGCCACAAGAACACACCCCTGCAGACCGAAGGCAGAAGCTATTTCCTTTGAATAAGGTTGCCAGACTTAGAAATAAAAATAGATAATGACCAGTTAAATTTGCATTTCAGGTAAACAGCAAGTACTTTTGTATACAGGTATGTCCCAAATAGCGCCATCTTATATATGAGGCGAGACATTAGCGTTTTTGTTTTAAAAAAATAGATAATAGGGCTTCCTTGGTGGCGCAGTGGTTGAGAGTCCGCCTGCTGATGCAGAGGACACGGGTTCGTGTCCCGGTCCGGGAGGATCCCACATGCCGCGGAGCGGCTGGGCCCGTGAGCCATGGCCGCTGAGCCTGCGCGTCCGGAGCCTGTGCTCCGCAACGGGAGAGGCCACAACAGTGAGAGGCCCGCGTACCGCAAAAAATAAATAAAAATTAAAAAATAGATAACAGACATTTACAGAGGTATGTTAACATAGTTGATTTGTTATTTTTCAATGAATTGATAAATATTTTTTATATTTTTAATTTCTCAATTGATTTCGAATACAGTCAATATTAATAGATATCATCCCCATAAACAAAAGCTCCTTGGAGTTGGCCATGATTTTTTATGAGTATAATGGGTCCTAAGACCAAAAGCTGAAGAACCGAACAGCGGTTTTGAAGCATTTTGTGCTACTGTGAATATCTTGCCACTGGTCACCAAAGGTGGAGGTCAGTTCTTATTGTGTTTCAAAGTGTGGGCTAGAAATAGCATATGCTTTGAATAAAGGAGAGTGAGTTTTTCTCGTAGATTTTGAGGTTTGGACTGTTTGGATGTCTCAGGCTCAAATTTGTGTAAATCAGCTAAGAGAGCTTCCCGGAAGATGGATGAGACTTGGGAGGTGGTCCCAGGGAGGATAGAGCCCCAGGTGTTTGGGGAGCAGAGAGCAGACAGGGGTACCTGGAGGCCAGGGATGAGGCCAGAGCACTGCTGGGTGCACTGAGCCGCTTTGGTCCTGGAGAGCAGCCCTCCCAGGTTGGACCACGACTCCCAGCAGGAGACCAGGTGATGCTTACCTGGGAGAGAGGGATGAGCTGAAAGGTGTGTGGCGGGGAGGTGTATGTTCATGAGAGAAAGATTGCAAGGAAGGCCATCAGTTAGGGCATTAACAGTAATGCAGAAGTGGTCGTATATTCCATCTGAATAATCATGCCATTTTAAGTAAAACAAATAAAATGTGTACTTTTACTTGGCTCTCTCTATATTCTTGTCCTGATGCCCCAAATGATTTACTCATATAAATCTTAGTTAAAATTTTTGGCGATTTCTTTGCCAAGAACAATTATTTTCACCCAAATGGTTTTTTTTTTTTAAAAGGAATTTATTAAATTTATTTATTTTTGGCTGCGTTGGGTCTTCATTGCTGCGCATGGGCTTTCTCTAGTTGCAGTGAGCGGGGGCTACTCTTTGTTGCAGTGTGTGGGCTTCTCATTGCGGTGGCTTCTCGTTGCGGAGCACGGGCTCTAGGCATGCGGGCTTCAGTAGTTGTGGCACATGGGCTCAGTAGTTTTGGCTCTCGGGCTCTAGAACGCAGGCTCAGTAGCTGTAGCTCACAGGCTTAGTTGCTCCGCGGCATGTGGGATCCTCCCGGACCAGGGCTCGAACCCGTGTCCCCTGCATTGGCAGGTGGATTCTTAAGCACTGTGCCACTGGGGAAGTCCCCCACTATGCCTTTAAATCGATATGAAGATTTGTAACACTATCAGGAAGTAGCCGGGAAAATGTTTAGATGCTTAATGTCCTTCAGACCCCAAAAGTCTGCTGAGTTGAAACTCTAACAGTAGATTTTCAAGTTTGCAGTTTCCATCTGCCCTTTGTAAATTCAGATCATGGCAAATAATTATAGAAATATGGCTGCAAATACATAAGCTCTTTGGGAGGGGAAATGGATTACGGTTTCACTCCCCGAGGTATGTTCTACTCCATCCCTCCTGGGACTGTAGGACCAGCTGGGATTAATCCTGAGAACTTGGTAACCTGATGGCAGGGACCGTGTAAGCTTGTTTCCTAGAGGCCAGACCGCGCTACTTCCACGGCAGTGCTGTGTCAAGAATGCGTTTGCTTTGTTTTTTCTTAAAAATGCACACATCTTTGGGGAGGAAAAAAAAAAAAGGTATACAATAAATAACGTCTGATGCTAAAAAATCCCTGTCAGTAGCTCAGCCATTTGTTTTCCTTCCCTTCTAGGAACGTCATATGACAGTTCACATACGTACCCACACTGGAGAGAAGCCGTTTGCCTGCCTCTCCTGCAATAGACGTTTCCCACAGAAGCAACTTCTAAACGTGCACTTCAAGAAATACCATGATACAACTTTCGTCCCGACTGTTTACAAATGCCCCAGGTGTGGCAAAGGCTTTACCCGCTTGGTAAGCTCCCTCAAGTCCCAATAAATCCTCCTTGAGAAGATCCCTGTGTCCCCAGGCACGGTGTCACACTTGGGCAGTTTTATCCTGATTATAGAAACTTGCCAGGATTTAAGGTAGCGTCTGTCATGCCTTAAGAAAGTGGTTATTAGTTTTCTGGAGTCACAAAACTCTTGAAAATCTTATAAACATGTGGTTTCCCTTCCGTGAAAAAAGACACTCCTGCAGACAGAATCTTGCGAATGGCTTTAGGGAGTTCTCAGGCTCCCGGACAATCTACCAAGAACCCCTGCTTTTAGGGTAACATGTTAAAAATTGTCCCTGTGGATTAGATTTAGGCAGAGAATGCAGTTTTTAATATGTTTTGTAGATATTCTTAGAATAGGGCTCTCGGTACTGTGCTCAGAAATACATTTACTCTTCAGTTTTATTTTTTTAGGTGTCGTATTAGTTATCTATTGCAAAGCAAATTACCTCGAGATGTAGTGGCTTAAGACAACCAACGTTTGTATCTCTCATTTTCTGTGGGTTGGGAAGTTGGGAGTGGCTCACCTGGGTGGTTCTGCCTCTGGGTCTCTCGTGAGTTGCCGTCAGGATGTTGTCAGGGGCTGCAGTCATTGGATGGCGTGACTGGAGCTGGAGGTACCGCTTCTAAGACGGCGTGCTCAACATGGCTGTTGGCAGGAGGCTTCAGTTCCTCGCTCCGTGGACCTCTCCATTGGGCTGCTCAAGTGTCCTCGTGACCAGAGCGAGAGAGAGCAAGGAGGAAGCCACAGTGTCCCGTAATCTTAGAAGTGACACGACCCTACTTTTCTGTTCATTAGAAATGCAGCATATAATTCAGCCCATATTCAAGGGGTGAGGGGTAAAGTCCCTTTTGAAAGAAAGAGCGCCAAAGAATTTGTGGACATTTAAAGCCACCACAGATGATTAGCTAGATCCCTAGATGATGTGTGTGCTTTATAAAAGTTTAAAATTATCTGAACTTGACTATTTTTATGGAAGAAACTATCTTTTCTCTTAGAGGAAGATGGTAGGGTAGTTGTGTTTTTTGGGTAGTGTGTGGGACAGTTCTGGAGTGCTAATGCTATTAGTTGAAAATTTCAAACAGAAGCGGCGGCAGTGCTCCAAAAACAGTGTCATTCATACCGAGTTAAAATTGTAAAGAAGCTGCCCTTTGGTGTGAGAAACAAGAAAGCAGAGTAAAGAGTAAGTCAACCTCACAGGATCCTTCAGCATGAAGTCAGAAGTTTTGAAACTTCTCCTTCCATTCAAGAAAGCACATTGGGACTTGCATCTAGAATATAGAAAGAATGTTTACAACACTATAATAAAAAGTTAAATACCCTATTAAAAACAGGCAAAGGATCTAAGTAGACATTTCTCCGAAGAAAATATACAGATGGCCGATAGGCACATGAAAACATTCGTCACTAAGGAAATGCAAATCAAAATCACAGTGAGATACCCCTAGGACGAGCCATTAGAATGGCTGTGATCAAAGAAGGCAGATAATAAAAGATGTGGGAAAACTGAACCTGTTATACATTGCTGGTGGGATTTTTAAACGGTGAAGTCACCTTGTAAAACAGTCCGGCAGTTCCTCAAAAAGTTAAACATAGAGTTACCATGTGACCCGGCAATTCCACTCCTAGGCATGTATCCCAAAGAGTTGAAACATATGGCCACACAAAAACCTGTACACAAATGTTCACAGCAGCATTATTCATAATAGCCAAAAACTGGAAACTACCCAAATGTCCATCAACTAACGAACAGATAAAACGTGGCCCGCCCATACACGGGAATATTATTCAACCACAAAAAGAAGTGAAACACTGATACATGCTATATAACGTGGGTGAACCTCGAAAAAAGCCAGACACAGAAGGCTACATATTATATGATCCATCTTGATGAAATGTCCAGAACAGGCAAGTTCATAGAGACAGAAAGTAGATTAGTGGCTGCCTGGAGCTGGAAGGAGGGGGAATGCAGAGTGTTTACGGTATAGGATTTCTTTTTGAAATGTTCTAAAATTGATTGTGGTGGATAGTTGCACAATTCTGTGAATGAACTAAAAACCTTGAATTATACATTTTAAACAGGTGGATTTTATGGCATGGGAATTATATCTCAATAAAGCTGTTTATAAGAAATAAAAGAAAGGGATTTCCCGTTTCTGGTTCCATGTGTAAGGAACTTGGAAGTCACTACTTCATCCTAACAAGTAAAAAACTGAATAGAGTGAAAAATCAACAACTCTTTAAGATCCGTAAAAGAGGCAAGGCCACAGGGCAAACCTGCCCCCAAGCTTGGAGACACAGACAGGTGAATGCAGGGAGTCCCCTCTTACCTGAGCAGAGACTTAGAAGCAGGAACTGCTGTGGAAGCCAGTGCCGGTGTAGGAAAAGCAGAGCTGTCACTGATGAATTGCTGGAGGCTCGGCGTGCACAACTGAGTGTTGAAAGGTGCAGGGGGATCCAGTCATAGGGGGATCCCCACCATATTGTGAGCTTTACCACCAGGAGTTCAACAAGGTTCCCACAGCGAATATCTAAAAAACAAAAACAAAAAAATCTCCTTCTGCTTCCTGCAGGGGGAGTGGAAAAGGAACCATTCTTCTTACCGAGGCTTGTTCTAGGGGTAGACTAGTTAACCAGTACCTAATCTGCTGGGGTTTTATCAGAGCCTAACTGACCTGGGGAAGGGAAATACCCAAGTCCACCCCATTTTGGACATTCTGTCCCACCCAAGAGGGGAGAAAAAAGAAACTGAGAAACCACAGCCCAGAGGCACAGGCTCACGGAAAGGCTGAGCCCTCAACACAGGCTGGAGAACGCACCCCACACCATCACATTACTAAAGGCTTATTTACAGCAGCTCCTTTTATGCAAAAAAAAGAAAAATTCCAAGGCGTGCCAAACAGCAAAAAACACAATTTGAAGAGACAGAGCAAGCATCAGGAATGGCAGGGATGTTGGAGTTATCAGACCAGGAACTTAAAACAACTACGATTCATATGCTAAGGGCGCTAACAAAAAAAGTAGGCAGGGCTTCCCTGGTGGCACAGTGGTTGAGAGTCCGCCTGCCGATGCAGGGGACACGGGTTCGTGCCCCGGTCCGGGAAGATCCCACATGCTGCGGAGCAGCTGGGCCCGTGAGCCATGGCCGCTGAGCCTGCGCATCCGGAGCCTGTGCTCCGCAACGGCAGAGGCCACAGCAGTGAGAGGCCCGCGTACCGCAAAAAAAAAAAACACTTAAACCTCAACAATAAGAAAACAACCCAGTTAAAAAATGGGCTAAGGACTTTGACACCTCACCAAAGAAGATATACTGATGGCAAATAAGCATATGAAAAATTGTTCCCCATCATATGTCATCAGGGAAATGCAAATTAAAACAATGAGATACCACGACACACCTATTGGAATGGCCGAAATCCGGAATACAGACAACACCAAACGCCAGCGAGGAGGTGGGACAACAGAAATTCTTCTTCATTGCTGGTTGCAGCGTAAAATGGGGCAGCCAGTTTGGAAGACAGTTTGGAACTTTCTTACGAAACTAAACATACTCATACCCCACAATTCCACAGTCATGCTCTTTGGTATTTACCCAAAAGAGCTGAAAGCTTATGTCCACACAAAAACCTACACACAGGTGTTATAGCAGCTTTACTCATAATTGCCCAAACTTGGAAACAACCAAGACTCCCTTGAGTAGCTGGATGGATAAACGAACTGTGGTGCATCCAGACGGTGGAATATTATTGAGCACAATTTGAATATATAAAATCTCTCTTTTATAACATCATTAGGACTAAAGGAGAAATCAAGAATAGAATTAAGATTATATTTACAACTTATGAATAGCACGTGTCCAAACTAATGGGATGCAACCAAAAACTACAGCTATTCGAGTCCTTTGCGTTTCCATTTGAATTTTAGAATTAGCTTGTCAATATTTGTAAAGTTGTAGCTTTAAATGAGTTTATAATACAAAATGTAAAAGAGAAAATAAACATTTAAATTAATATTTTAGAAAGAGCAAAAATAAAAAAGGTCCACATCAAAAAAATCTTAAAAAAAAAAAGACATGGAGGAACTTTAAATGTGCATTAAGTGAAAGAAGCCAGTCGGAAGAGGCTCCACACTGTATGGTTTCAACTCTGTGGCGCTCTGGAAAAGGCAAAACTGGAGACAGTAAGAGGACCAGCGGTCGCTTGGGGTTGGGGTTTAGGGGAAGAAAGAATAGGCAGACAGCAGAGGATTTGTAGGGAAGAAAATCTACCTCCCTCTCAATTTTGCTGTGAACCTAAAACTGCTCTTTAAAAATTGTGTTTAAAAATAGACAAATAAATGAAAGTATATCTGGATACTCAAATTCAATTTAATTTTTAAAAAGCATAGGATTCACAAACTTCCATTCTTTAGCCCACAGTGGTCCCAGGGTATCTCTGGACCAGAATGTCACAGGGCCACCCCTCTCCTCCCCAGTAAGGATCCCCTGCTCTGGATTCAGAATACTGGGCACCTCCTCTCTTGAGAAACAGTTCCCTGACGCAGAGGTTTGTGTTATTACTTTGCCCCCTGGGCCGTAAATGTCCATAGGTTTACTTAAAATCTTACCCCACTTACTTTGTAAAGGCTGGATGTGTTTCTGTTTGTTTTGTTTGCTCATCCAAACTTGTGTCAGGAGTTCTTAACCATGAACTTTGTGAAGTCGTCGGGAGACTGTGCGTGGAGATACACATGCCTGTTGCTGGGGAAGGAGCCTTGCTTTTTATCATATTCACAAAGGAATCCTTGACTCCAAAAGGCTTGGTTTTATATACTTCGTCATCCTATAAACCAGGGATTGGCACGCTTTTTTCTGTAAAGGGCCAGAGTAAATATTTTCATCTTCACAGACCAGTTTCTGCCCCAACTACTCAAGTCTGCCGTTGTAGCTCAAAAGCAGTTTGCCAACCCGTATGGATAAGCATAAAATGGAAGCAATTTAAATACCATCCCCCTCCCCTTACATACGGATCCTTCCTCTTTCCCCCGACGCACCAGGACAGCCCCGACCACCACACTGAAGTCTCAGTGGAAACTAGGGGTCACATTTTATATAATCAGCATATTTAATGACATGCCGCCAGTATCTTACTTTAGCATATGGACTTAGTGTAAGTGTTCTCACTTATTTTAAACCATCCTGCGTGTTCACAGACAAAAATATATCGTTACTAGGTTCGATAGGAAAGCTCTGAGCTGCCTTTTTAATTCCAAATGTTGTACAGTCTTAATACCTCCATGCATAGTGGGTCTGGAGGGAAGCTGGTAGGGCAGTAAAATGCCCATGGTATAGTGCTGATTTTTATAAAATCGAGGGTATATTGAATTTTTCAAACCTCACTTCAGTAGAAGCAGTCTAGGAAAATGAATTTTGTCTTCTCATTGACGTCCCTGACTTTAAAAATAAGCTAGGTTTCGGCTAGACCGAAACACAACGGAAAAGGGTCACCTCTAAAAAAAACCATCTTTTTTGTACAAGATTACCCAAGGCGCGCGTTCCTCCCCGCTTCCCGTCTCCTTAGCCGTGGGTTTTCCACGCCATTCCCAGTGATGCTGGCTTCCTCTGTGCTCTCCTTTCTCCGGCAGAATAACATGCAGAGACACTTGAAAAAGTGTGGCTCCAGGCAAGAGAAGCCAACCACCTCGGAAAAAGGAAGACGAACAAAAATGAGGAAGCCGACCAACCCAAAAGAGACAGCCAAGGAAGACGGTACCTCGTGTTAAATGAATCAGGTTTTATTTTGACGGTGGTTTTCTGGTTCTACGTTTCCCTGGGTGCTGAGCGTTACTGTGCAGGGGACGCATCCAGAAACCCTAAGTGTCCGACCCCAGCAGGCGCCTGTTCCCAGCAGCCATTGCTGCTGCTGCTGCTGCCCCGACGGGCGGGTTGGTGAAGTGGGAGGATGCGCAGAGGAAGTGAGCCTGGGGACCCCGGTGGGTCCACGCCCCCCGTCACGTGGGGTCCTGGCAGGACGTGAGAGCCAGGCGATGATGCTGCACATGCCCCCGCTGTCCCTGGTCGTGCTGGTGGACCGTCCCTGTGCCTGGTGGAGCTATGGGCCTGTGTCCATCTCCTGGGGCTGCCGCGGCAAATGACCACATGCTGGGTGGCTTAGAACGGAAATTGATTTGCTTGTAGGTCTGGAGGCAGAAGCCTTAAATCAAGGCCATCAGCAGGGCTACGCTCCATCTGCACGCTCTGGGGCGGGGGGGGGGGCACCCTTCCTTGCCTCTTCCGGCCTCCGGTGGCCCAGGCGCCCCGGGCCTGTGGCTGCATCACCCCGTCTCTGCCTCTGTCTGCCCGTGGGCGCATCCCCTGTATCTGCGTCTCACCTTTTCTGTCTCATACAGACACGTGTCGTTGGCTTTAGGGCCTGCCTGGAAGATCCAGGATGATCTCATCTCGAGGGCCTTCATTACATCTTCAAAGACCCTTCTTCCAAATAAAGTCTCAGTTTGGGGGTTGGGATGTGGACGTGTCTTTTGCGGGGCTGCCATTCAACCCACTCCAGGTGTCAGTCTTTTCCCTCCAGCCTCAGGGAGCAGATGTGAGTCCCCAGGTTAACACAGGGGTTGTCCGTGTACTGTCGGCCCTGTGGAAGGTTCTGCTCCACGAGGGGGAGGCCCTAGCTCCTGTGCAGCTGTTCTGTTCCTTTCGTATGAGAATCTTAGACTTAGAGTATGACTGGAAACCAAGGCAACCTTCAGCAAAAACACATGGAAAATGTTTGCATGGCATCCTCATCCTTTAAATTCCCTAGATTTTGATTCCAGCCCCAATCCTGGACTTGTGAATGTTCCCACGGAGAGCTGGAAGCCTCTTCCTTCCTCCAAGGGTTGTCAGATCAAGTGGAGGACACGCCCAGTTAAATTTGAATTTCAGATAAACGATGAATAACTTTGTCGTCTGAGTATATCCCACACACTATCTGGGATAAACTTATGCTAAGCAATGACTCAGTGTTTATCGGAAACTCACGTTTAACAGGGCGTCCTGCAGTCCGTCCCTTTCCCCTCTGTGCAGCGTCCCTCATTTCAGTAACTGTCCACATGCCAAACTCCCTGGTTCTTTTTCCACGTCTCACCCACCTGGCAAAGCTCAAACCCTGGAGGCATCGCGGGAGCCAGGTCCAGGAGGGTGGGTGACCTGGCAGGACCTAGGGGCCCTCAGTTGGTGCACAGCTGCCCAGCTCAGTTACAACCATCCAGAATTGCACCCACGGCCCGTCTCTGGAGCACCTGTTTTATCTCCTGCAGGAGTTACCATGTCCCACCAAGAGCTCACACGTGGTCCCTTTTATCCTGAGTGCAGCCCCACACCGCAGGCCTTCGTGCCGTCCGCCAGTGGAGAACTGGATGGCAGAGGCCACAGCCCGCCCCGGGCTCCCGTGGACACCCCGTGGCACCTCTCCCACCTGCTCACCCCTCCACGTTTCTCTTCTCCCTCCCCAGCGGCCAGCTCGTCCGGTTCAGCCAGATCCTTCTCGACAGCCTCAAATATACTTGTGTCTTGAGAAAAAATAAATACACCGGCAGGACTCCCAGCTCCACTCTGCTCCCTCTTGTTCCCATGGACTCCCCTCTCCCCTGCCCCCTCGGCCCCTCCATTGTTCAAGCCTGTGGGCTTCCAGCCTGGGCACCGGCCTCCGCAGTTGCGGGGCAGCACCTCACCCTCATTAATCCTGAGCTGACCTCTCCCCAACGTGCTTTCTGGACGTTGACATTGAAAGAACAGAAAAAAATTTTTTTAGTGGTGAAGAGTAGGTCCCCACGTGCGCCTTCTCCCCCATTTACTCACACTAGTCTTTGAAACAGGACCGTTCTGTCGACGAGCTCTGGGAAGGGCCCTGGAGACACGGCTGGCGTTGACTGTTCGTGAGTCAGAAGGGCAGAAAGGGCAAAGCTCTTGCAGTTTTAAAAATCGGGGATGGAAAGACTGGATATATTAAAACGTTTTGCGTATCGAAGAGGGTCAGCTGCGTATTCAAAGCAAAGTGTGAATTGAGACAAGTAACCTCACTTGTATTAGCCAGAAACAGGACTTGATTTGCACTTCAGGGTCTTTTTTGAACCTACATCCTCCAGGTCATCGTTTCATTTCTACTTTTGCTGTGTTAGTGGGTCAGCGTGTCCCCCACCAGGTCCTCGGTAGATTTCTGCAAGTTACTGTCAGACGGCACCTGTTCCGCGACTCTTGTGTTCATCTTCGTACACAAGGCCTGAGTCTTATTCCTCTCCCCCCTCCCCCCTCCCAAATGCTTCAAGGAACCGTAAGCAAAACTATGTTGCAACAAGTTTGAAGTCACGTGCGATAAAAAGCCGCCTTCTGCGCGGGGCTCTCTGTCTCTCATTCCCGGTGCCTCGTCAGTGACTTTCCACGGGTTTTCTCGGAGGAATTTGGAAAATGGGTATGGGGTTGGATGTGGATGTGAGCCTCTGTTTTGAGACTCCCAAAGTTGGGCTGACTGTTTAGAAGCTGCTGGAAGGAGGGCAGGGATGGTCACGGATCTGAGTGTGGCTCATGGCGTGTACCTAGCAGGACGCTTGGCCCGGAGGTGACTCGGGGTATGTTGATTAGCTGATGGGACAGGTGTCCCGAGAGCCGCTGGCCTTTTTCATGTCATCAGTGTCATTCCGTGGGCACCAGGACAAGACTTGTGTAAGCCGTCCGGCCAGTAACTCACAGGATCTGCATTCACCTCAAGCCGCGGTTCTCAGCGGGGGGTGGTTTTGCCCCGCGGGGCGCAGGTGCCTGTGTCTGGTGGCATTTCTGGCTGCCACAGCTGGGGGAGGGTGCTTCTGGCACCCCGCGGGTCAAGGCCAGGGAGGCTGCTCACCGCCTAACGGTGCGCAGGACAGGTTCCCACAGCAGGGAACCCTCCGGCCCTAAATGTCTGCAGAGCTGAGGTGGAGAAGCCCTGCCTTAAAGCTGGGGTTGAGAAGCCCTGCCTTAAACAGTTGAGATCAGGGTATTTGTACTGTCCCATAAATGGAAGTATTGTTTTGTAAAATGCTGCGCTAAAAATTCAGTCATTGTTTCCAAAATACAATCGCAGCGTTTTTATCAATTCTGATTTCGCGGCTGCTTTATTTTAAATTTGCCAACGCTGTGCCTTTTCCCCAAGAAGCCGCTGCTGAGGAGGCCTCCCTGGTGAGCGGAGAGCAGTACCCGGGGGGGCTGGTTCCCATCGACTTCGGAGAAGCCATGGCTGGAGGCGAGGACCCGGATGAAGACATGACCTGTGAGATGATCCTGGCCATGATGGAGAACTGATGGGGAGTCCAGGTTCGGTGCGACAACGTGTCGTTCTCAACGCGCGTTACGAGGGTTTAGCACTGTCTTTGAAACAATTAAATTCATGACAACGGATGGTCACAGTTTTTCCAGAGCTTGTGGTAGTGCCTAGAATTGGTTGCCTGTTTTCAGTTGGGTATTTCAGAAACACTACAGGCATTTGATAAAGGGCCCCAATCCTGAATTGGAGGATGAAACCTCAGACCTATGAATTCATTCACTTGATACCGGCAGGGTGACCCCCAATGAATGAGCAGTGATTTTTGGATAATAGTCATTTCCATGGTGACGTAGACCACTTAGTGCTTCACCAGACAGGCGAAGCTGGGGAACTGCAGGTTGGATTGTACACACCCGTGATATTTCTGATATTACGAGTTTTAAACATAAAAGACTAATTTTATGTCCTTTTTTATACAAATGAGTTATCCATAAAATTTAAAGCTACCATAATACTTTTAATTAGTTCTAAATTCAATGCAAAGGGTCCTAATGGTATTTTTAAAAACTGAGTAGAAAAAGAGAAACCTCACATTAGACCGGAAAGTGATGAGCAATTGTTTTTACTGGGGCAGATCAGCAGGGCTCGCTTTGAGATTTTGTTTCTTTCTTAATTTTCTTTGGCAGGTGTGAAGTCCCCCCGTTACATTCCGTTATAGCTTATTAGTGTATCAGTTTGTCACCCTTCTGTTTTGCTAAAACGCCTTTGTTTATATTTTTTAAATAATTGGCCGAGTGAGAAGAAACAGAAAAATCTGATGATGAAAATGTGTACTTGCAGAGAACTGGTACTTTTTTAGAGCACCTATAATGAGTATTTTTTGGCCACGCCAAAGAGGTTTTCCCACATTCGAGCAGCACATGAAATGCCTCTTTAGTACTTAAAGTTAACTAGTATCTATCTTTATACTGAGTCGTATTTTTCTTCTTTTTTTAGCTCAGCAGCTGCTTTTGCTGGGAACTCCCCTCCACCCCATATTTTAAAATCATTGATAGGTCCTAAGTTCAAATTCTTTTTTTTTCAGCTTTATTGCGATATAATTGACAAATAAAACTGTAAAGTGTACCTTGTGATGATTTGATATACAATTTGATGTATGTATGCATTGTGAAAGAATTTCTCCCATCTAGTTGACTAAATTCAAATTCTTAAAATGCTGATCTGGTGTTAAAATACCCCAAGTTCAGAAGCCCCATGTCAGGTGAACATATGGAAGCAATTTCCCAGCAGGAAAGGCAGTATATTCATTTTATGACAGTAAATTAATTGAAATCACATAATAAGACTAACCCCATGGTCTGTTGTATGCTATAATTGGGCCTATTTGAACTTTTGCAGTAGTTTCTTATTCTTTGACTGTTGTTTAAAGAAGTTTTTGCAAAACTCAATAAAATAAAATGACTTAAAATTGCCTTTCTTTGTTATATGTGAATGATGGTTCTAAAAACACGTCTTCTTTGCCTGGTGGGGATGTGGAGAAACTGGAACCCTTGCGCATTGTTGGTAGACATGTAAAATGGTGCCGATTCTATGGAAACACTATGGTGGTTCCTCAAAAAATTAAAACCGGAGTCACCACGTGATTCAGCAGTATGGGGATAGACCCAAAAGAATTGAAAGCAGGGTCTTCAAGAGATATTTGTACACCCATGTTCATAGAAGCAGTATTCACAATAACCAAAAGGTGGAAGTAACTCAGATGTCCACAGATAGATAAATGGATAAACAAAATGTGGTCTGTCCATACAATGGAATATCATTAAAAAGGAAGGAAATTTTGACACCTGCTACAGCATGGATGAACCTTGAGGATATTCTGCTAAGTGAAATAAGCCAGCCCCAAAATGATTCCACTTATGTGAGCTCCCTAGAGGAGTCAAGTTCATAGAGACAGAAAGCAGAATGGTGGCTGCCAGGGGCCAAGGGGTGGGGGAGGGGGAATTATTGTCTAATGAGGACAGAGTTTCAGTTTGGGAAGACGAAAAGGGTTCCAGAGATTGGTTGCAAAGCGAATGTACTTAACACTACTGAACTGTACGCTGAAAATGGTTAAGATGCTAAACTTCATGTCATGTATTTTACTAGCATGTAAGTTTTTTAATTTAAAAAGAACAGATAACATAAGAAACATGGTTTGAAAATGTAAGCCCAGTTGGTATGTAGACACCATCAAAAACTCCGCAGAAACAGTCTTTCATAGGTAGTTTTCAGTGTTTTGCATGTATAACATCTGGATGAGCTATTAGGTAGAACTAAGTTCAGATGCTGGGCTTTGATTCCGTTATGTGCCCAGATTCCCACTGACGCCTGGATCGAAGGAGAAATTCCTGATGCCTTTGACTCCTGTGACAGGAGCAATGACACCAGTCTCCACAAGAGGGCAGTGGTTTCTTTCTTTTCAAACACGGAGACGGACGTCAGACCTTGGAGACAGTTAACAAACGCAAGTCATAACAGTCTTGGCGATTCATTTGATCACTTTCGTACAACACAGAAAAGTGAGTAAAAAGCTGTGTCTTTAACAGGAGGGTTTCTGGCCCTTGAGGTTGCTCAGTGAGAAAAGGGCTTTTCCAGGACCTGGAAGAGAAGACACTCGTGGCCCCAGGGTCAGGATGCCCAGAGAGACACCGCCTTCGACATAGTTCTGCGAATCCAGCAGGAAATGATTCTAGAATGGACACTTCTTGCACAATTTAATGCCTCTTTTTTGGGGCAAGGGTGTTCAAATTACAACATGGTTTGACAACAGTTCTACTGTATAAAGGATGCTTTTGAAACACACCTGAGGCATGACTGTTGCCTCTATTGTTTGAGATCAGTCACTGAAAGGGTTGGGACCACAAGGGGGGTTAAGTCCTGATGGCCCTCAAGCAGCTTACATTATGAAGTTCGACAGCCTTGTGAAAATGGCAGGAATTTCTTATTCTCCAGGTATTATTTCCAGTATAAATGTTACGCATTTGGCTAACCGTTGATAATCTTACTGAACAGCCCCTGGGGATGTATCCTGTATGACGATCCGTCTTTAGTGGGCAGTGTTATTTATACTTAAACATGTTCAATGAACAGCCTTAAGACCTTTGGCTTATCAAACCGACTGTTTCTACATTTCCCCAATTTTTTTTATTGCAGTTTATTTTTAATTGAGTATCAGATAAAACAGATGTTAAGGGGCAGCCTCGTTTACGGCGCTACTTGAGTAGCTTCTGTCTCATTTCCAAGGCGTGGCTGCCATGATGAGCCTCATTTCCATAAATCATTGTCTTTTATAGTATGCACAATTTAGGATGTCAAAGGACATACGTGCTTGTTTTTCTGAGCAGTTGCAGGTAAGTACTATACGGGATGCTCACCATGCTTGTTGAGACAAAAAAAATGCAGTAAAGGAAAAAATACCTCTTAACTGAGCCACCATGGCTGGGAGCCAGCCACGGGAGACCATATAGGAAGACTACAAATAGTTCTCATGGTGGAATATTCCTCAGAGAAGCAGCCAGACGACCGCCGGCACGTGATGTCATTTCCTGTTAATGAAGTGTGACAGTTGGTTGAAGAGTCCAAAGGTCGCCGATTAAAAGACTCATCCAGATAATTATTATAATTGTATCCCAAGGCCTGAACTATAAGTGTCAGGAAAGTAATAACAGAAAACAGCACGCCAGACAATGAATTACTTTAAATCAATCAGCATCGGTCAGTAACTTGATTGGAAAAGCTGTGTTTAACCTTTTCCGAGGTAGCCCTTTCACTTAATGGCCATTTGAAAACGTTAAATGAATTTCTGGAGAGAAGCTCATCTAGTATTTCAAAGCGTGAGAACCGCTTTACCCCCTACAAATGAGAGTAACATGCTTATGGCATTGAAATCGTCGGTGAATGCTGACAAAATAATTCTAAAAGGGATCCTAGGGGGCTTCCCTGGTGGCGCAGTGGTTGACAGTCCGCCTGCTGTTGCAGGGGACACGGGTTCGTGCCCCGGTCTGGGAAGATCCCACATGCCGCGGAGCGGCTGGGCCCATGAGCCATGGCCGCTGAGCCTGCGCGTCCGGAGCCTGTGCTCCGCAACGGGAGAGGCCACACAACAGTGAGAGGCCCGCATACCACACACACACAAAGAAAGGATCCTAGGATTTTTCAACAACATAAAAATATGTTGTCAGTTAAATCATTTATCTTAAGCAGAAAAAAGAGTTTCACTACACAGGCACGCCCAAGGTTTGCTGCTGGTGTAGGAAGAAGGGTTTAAGTACAGCTGCCCCAGGTGTCAAAAATCAATTTTAAATGGACTATAGGAACAACTAGGCTTTTTCTGTCCTGGCCACAGAGTGTCATTAGCAAGCCTGATGCCAACTCCCTAAATAAAAAAGCTCATATTTGAAAGTAGGAGTCTTTTGAAGGAGCTAGAGGAAGTTGAAATTTTATTAATGGATGTGCCCAACTTAGCAGTGAAATCCCTGGAACATTTTCTGCTGGGACAAGCCCTGGAGACTGAAGTGTCACCCGGCATGACCGTCTCCCTAGAAGCGGCCGCAATTGTTGACCACTCTTTTTCAACTTTGTGCGCCTGGATTTTAGAATGTGATCCCAAAGCTGTGGCTATTCAGTACCGTATGCGAGAACCCATGTTACCTCTGATTCCTGAATTCCCTCGGAAGCCCCAGCACGAAATGGAAGTAATGTTTCAGGACGTGGGAAGAACAGCGAGCCACAGAGGGAGCCTGGCACCCTTGCTGGACGGGGTGGGGAGGGGTGTTTTCAGGGATGGATGGCGTGGCTGGAGCTGCAGGTGGGCAGTGCGGACAGCGGGACAGCCCCACCTGGACTGAAGCCTGTGTCTGCAGGCAACACCCCAGTTCTCTGGGGGGCTTCTGCTCCAGTGGCAGCCTGTCTCTGCAGAGGGCCTGGGTCCTGCTCGGAGCAGCGTCGCCTGTCGCTTGGGCGTGTACTTCTCACTGCACTGGTCACCTGGTCCCCCACTGGCCTCGGCCAGCGTGAGGCCCCTCCTGAAGCGTGGCTCTGTGTCCCACCACACAACACACCTGACCGTCACCTGCTCCCGTCACGGGGGCGGGGGTGGAATCCCAGCTCCTCCAAGGCCCTTGACCATGGAGCTTCAGAAATCTCTCTGGGCGTTGGGACTGTCCAGGGGCTTGTGAACTGGACACCCCAGTCCACGGAATTAGCAGCTCCAAGCGGCACCGGAGAATCAGGCAGTATTGTGGCAACGCCACCTCGGCATCGTCTGCCCTCCAGGCTGGGTTTCTTCCCTGTTTTCACCAATGTCTGGAAAAGTGAAGGTGCTTTTAATACCAGGAGCTAAGCACTTCACTCTGGGTGGTTCTACCCCAAAGAGCAACTCAGTAGCTCTCAGGTGTCCTGTCAACTGGTTTTTGTCCCACAGGGAACGGAAGAAGACAGAGCCTCTGGAAGCGACATGTGAGCTGTGTTCTGGAATTTGCGGGGCCTCCTCCGTGGTTTGGCACCGAGATCGCACGCTCAGGTGGCCTGGGACAACTGTTTCACGGTGGCAGCGCGTGACCCATGGCAAGGGGAGGGAGATGGCAGGAAGATCCGGGACCTGCCAACGGTACGGCAGTTACTATCAGGCTGCCGGTAAATGTGTCACGTAGAGCACGAACGTTTGAAAATGCATTTGTCTGACTTTGCAAACTTTGCATGTGTCCTGTGTCAGGCTAAGAGTCCACTTTGGATAACACAGACCCGTTTCAGAATAAGAACAGCTGGATCTTCTTAAAAATTATCCTTACCATTTACTGCAACAGGTGGGATAATGTCAGGACGGATGGATGCATGTGTACAGGTAGATACTTGCTCACATTTTTAAAAATTTTGTTCTTAAAAAATTTCATGAAGAATCAGAAATCAGTCATGGGAATATGGGGCCTTTAAATGTTGGCCAAATAGAAATTCATTTACTAATCACAACTTTTTATCTAAGTGAATTGGATATTAGAATTCTTCTTAGTGCTATTTTCCAACACTACATTTTTTTACATATTTTTCGTTTTTGAGGTATAAGTTACATAGAGTGAAATTCCCCCTTTTAAGTGTACAATTCTGAGTTTTGACAAACGAATGGCCATGTAACCACGGCCCCAAATCCCACTGTGCTCCCTTGTTGCTCCCCGGCTCCCAATCCGTGGCAGCCACTGGTTTCTTTATGACCCTCCAGTTGTCATTTCCAGAATGTCATGTAGATGCAATCATATGTTTCCAATCAAATACACTATATATTTCAGTCTGGCTGCTTCTTCTTTTTTTTTTTTTTTTTTGCGGTACGCGGGCCTCTCACCACTGTGGCCTCTCCCATTGCGGAGCACAGGCTCCGGACACGCAGGCTCAGCGGCCATGGCTCACGGGCCCAGCCGCTCCGCGGCATGTGGGATCTTCCCGGACCGGGGCACGAACCCGCGTCCCCTGCATCGGCAGGCGGACTCTCAACCACTGCGCCACCAGGGAAGCCCGAGTCTGGCTTCTTCTATTCAATGTAATGACTTTGAGATTCAGCCTTGCTCTTTCCTGGGTCATTTGTTCATTTCTTTCTACTGGGGGACAATATCCCACTGTATGGCTGTTCAACAGTCCACCTGTCTGTTCGCCAGGTCAAGGACATTTGAGTTGTTCCCACTTTGGGCGGATTGTGAATAAAGCTCTTACAAACATTTGTGTACAGGTTTTGCGCAAATATATATTTTCATTTCTCTTGAGGGGAGATCTCTAGGTCATAAGACAGAAGTTGTTTAACTTGATAAGAAACTACCAAACCAGTTCCCAAAGTGGACACACCTGTATTCCCACCAGGCAGGTATGAGTGGTCAAGTTGCCCACATCCTCGCCTTCACTTGGTATTGTCAGGGGGTTGTCTTGTTTTGTTTTGAGCTGTCCTAGTAGGTGTGTAGTGACATCTCATTGTGGTTTTAGTTTGCATTTCACTGATATCTAGTGAGTTTGAAAGTCTTTCCATGAGCTTACTTGCCATCTGCATATCTTCCCTGATGAAATATCTGGTCAAATCTTTTAACCATTTTTTAAATTGGGTTGAGAGTTATTTATAGATTCTGGACACAAGTTCTTTACCAGACATATATTTTGCAAGTATTTTCTCTCTGTTTTCTCTTTTCATTCTCTTAGTGGTGTTTCTCAAAGGGCAGATTTTTTTTTTAATTTTTGGCGATGTCTAATTTATCCTTTTTTTGGTGGTGAATCATTCTTTTAGCGTCCTAGCTAAGACATCTTTGCATAACGCAAGGTCACAAAGACTTTTTTCTAGGTTTACTTCTAGAAGTTTCATAATTTTATGTTTTGCGTGAAAGTCAAGGATCCATTTTGAGTCAAATTTTGTATATGATACAAGGCGTGGATCAAGGTTTCTTTTTCACATATGGATGACCAATTGTTCCAGCACCATTTGTGGAAAAAACCATCCTTTGTCCATTGAATTCCCTTTGCAGCTGCGTTGAAAGTAAATTGGCCACACGTGGGATCTATTTCTGGAATCCATTCTGTTCCACTGATCCAGGCTTTCATCAGTACCACACTGTCTTGATTACTGTGGCTTTATAGTAAGCATCAAAATGAGAAAATGTGAGTCCTCCAACATTGTACTTCTTTCCCAAAATTGTTTTGGTTATTCTAGATCTGTTACCTCGCCATATGCATTTACAAATCCATTTGTTGATTTGCACAAAAGAAGTACAGATTTGTACATGTTGTTGGACAAAAGTACATTTTGGAGGGGATGAATTTACAGATCTGTTTGGGAAGAATTTATCATTTTAACAATGTTGAGTCTTCCAATCCATGAACACAATATATCTCTCCACTTATTTAGGTTTTCGATTTTGTTCATCCTTGTTTTGTAGACTTCACTGTACAGACCTTGCACAGATGTTAGAACTTACCCTGAGTTTTTCATGAGGTTTTTCTTGTTTTGGTACTATTGTAAATGGTACTGTTTTTAGAATTTCAGTTTCCTAATGTTCATTGCTAGCGTAGAGAAATACAGTTGAGTTTTGTATATTGACCTTGTATCCTGCAACCTTACTAAACTCACTTGTTATTAGTTCTGCCAATTTGTTTGTAGATGCCTTGGTATTTTCTACATAGGCAATCATGCCGTCTGCAAATAGAGACAATTTTATTTTTTCCCCTCTCCAATCTATGTTTTCATTTTCTTGCCATATTGCTCTAGCTAGGGCCTCCAGTATGATTTTGAATAGGAGTAGTGAGAGTAGACATCTTTGCCTAGTTTCCAATTTACAGGGAACTCAATTTACACTGAGCCTTTTGCCATTAAGTAAGATGTTAGCTGTAGGTGTTTTGTAGATGCCCTTTACTGCACTGAGGACATTTCTTTCTATGACCAGTTTGCTGAGAATTAATCATGAATGAGTACTGAATTCTGCCAAATGCTTTTTCTACATTAATTAAGATGATGATATGCTTTTTAATGTATCTGCCAATATTATAGATTACACTGACTGATTTTCCAACGTTGAACAGCCTTGCATTCCAGGATGAACTTCACTTGGTCATGATGTATTCTCTATTTTATATTTTGCTGGATTTGACTTGATAACATTTTGCCGAAGATTCTTTTATTTACGTACACTAGCAATACTGGTCTGTCGTTTTCTTGTAATATCTTTGGTTTTAGGGTAATGCTAGCCTCAAGAAATGAGTTGGGAAGTGTTCCCTCCTCTTCAGTTTTCTAGAAGAGTTTGTATAGAATTAGGATTATTTCTTCCTTGAATGGTAGTATTTACCAGTGAAGCCACCTTGTCTGGAGTTTGCTTTGTTAGAAAGTTTTAACTGTGGAGTCCATGTCTTTAATAGCTATGGGATCATTCAGGTTAACTATTCCTTCTTGAGTGGGCTTTGGTAGTCCATGTCTTTCAGGCGTTTGTCCATTTCACCTAAGTTGTCAAATTTTAGGACGTAAAGTTGTTCAGAACATTCCTATATTATCCTTCTCGTGTCTGTAGAGTCTATAGCAATGTTCTCTCTTTCATTCTCAATACTGCTAATTTCTGTCTTCTCTGTTTTTGTCGTGATCAGTCCAGCTAGAGGTTTTTCAGTTTTGTTGGTCTTGATTCAAGTAGCCAGCTTTTTGTTTCATTAATTTTCTCCCTCATTTTTCCTGATTTTAATTTCATTGATTTCTGCTCTTCTCTTTATAATTTCATCCCTTCAGGTTAAATTTGCCATTCTTTTTCTAGTTTCTTAAGGTAGAAGTTTGGATAATTCATTTGAGAAGTTTCTTATTTTCTCACATACGCACTTGATGTTATAAAATTCCCTCCCAACACTGCTTTAGTTGCATTTTACAAATCTTGATATGTTATATTTTTATTTTTAGTTCAGAATATTTCCTACTTTCCCTTGAGATTTCCACTTTGACCCATGGGTTATTTAGAAGTGCATTTAGTTTTTAAATATTTGGGAATTTTCCATATACCTTTTGGTTTGTGAACTCTAGATTTATTACATTACGGTCAGAGCATGAACTTTGTGTGCTATCATTTCTCTTAAATTTGTTAGGGTTTGTTTGGTGGCCCAGAATATGGTCTCTCTTGGTGACTGTTCCATGTGCACCTGAGAAAACTGTGTATCCTGTTGCTGAGTGGCGTGTTCTAAAATGTCACTTAGGTCACATTGTTGATAGTGCCATCCAGGTCTTTTATATCTTTACTGGTTTTCTGTCTGTTTGTTCTTTCAATAACTTAGAGAAGAGTGTTGAGGTCTTCAACCATAATTGTGGGTTCGTCTATTTATCCTTTCAGTTTTTCTCAGAAGAACCTCAGACGAACCTCAGACAAGCTTGGCCAACGGGAATGAATTCGTTGGTGTGACAGAGCTTCCAGAGTAGCTCCTAAGCAGAGGGTCTTGGGTTCTCCGTTTTTAACAATGTCTGCAGTAACCTCTCTGCTAGCTGTGAGACCTAGCCCTGAAGAACCAGGGCCATGCAGTGCTCTGATTGGGCAGCCTTGGCCACGCCCCTCCCTGGAACTGGGGGTGGAGTCAGCACCCAGTGGACCAGAGCAGGGAGCAGTAGTGTCCCTGGCACATCTGAGAGCATTAGGGCAGTGGTCCCCAACCTTTTTGGCCCCAGGGACCAGTTTCATGGAAAACAGTTTTTCCACGGACCGGGGTGGGCGGTGGTTTCAGAATGATTCAAGCACATTACATTTATTGTGCACTTTATTGCTATTATTATTACATTGTCATATATAATGAAATAATTATACAGCTCACCATAATGCAGAATCAGTGGGAGCCCTGAGCTTGTTTTCACTTGCCACTCACTGATAGGGTTTTGATATGAGTCTGCAAGCAACTGAGTCATTATGGTCTCTGTGCAGTCAAACCTCTCTGCTAATGGTAATCAGTATTTGCAGCCGCTCCCCAGCTCCACTTCAGATGACCAGGCATTAGATTCTCCTAGGGAGCGTACAACCTCGATCCCTCACATGCGCAGTTCACGGTAGGGTTCACGCTCCTTCGAGAATCTAATGCCACTGCTGATCTGACAGGAGGCAGAGCTCAGGCGGTAACGCGAGCAACGGGGAGCGGCTGTAAATGCAGATGAAGCTTCGTTCACCCGCCGCTCACCTCCTGCTGTGCGGCCCGTTTCCTATCAGGCCATGGACCGGTACCGGCCTGGGGTTGGGGACCCCTGCATTAGGGAATGGGCAGTGGATGTCCAGTTGTCAGAAACAGTGAGGGAGCATCACACAGAGCCTCAGAAACCTTCAGCTAACTGTAAATAGTAAATGTAAAGCTTTGCTTATATAAATATAAGGGACAGAGTTACTCATCTCCCCAGCCTCCAACTCCACACCCCAAGCCACCCTACCCCCCAATTCCCATTGTTAGCAGCCTGCCCCATGCCCCTCTCTGGGCTATGCAGTCCCAGACACACATACACATGGGAGGTTGTTTTGTTTTTTGCAGAAGTAGACCCAGACACACATGTGATTCTGCAACTTGCTTTCTCTCACTGTGCGATAAATCTTGGGCGTCTCACCAGTCGGTAGACAGACCCCAGCGTACGTTAGGGTGGGCTCTAGCTGGACTGGTGGGGGGAAGGGGAGCTTTTCATTCATTACTCCTACCAAGGGCGTGGAAGTGCAAAGACCTCTTGTGATTTCTAAATTTGGTCAGAGTGTATGAGGCTGTGCAGGGTGCCTGTGTGCTAAAAATACCAGCCCGGGCCTGGGGTGGAGGCTGCACATTCAGAGAAGGCAAAATGGGGACGCCCAGGGCGGCAGCACATCTGAGGTCCTTGGCAAAGCATCTCCAGGCTTCTCCAAAGAGCCTCGGCCTCTCTACTCTGAAACCCACGCCCCAGGCCACAGTGGTGCCTGTCTCCAGGTGACCAGGGTACGTATTCTAGAAGCTGTGCCCAACTGAGTCACCTCCCCGCCCCCCCGATGGTTATGTTAACCTGTCATTCAGTACCAACTCAGGATTGGGGCCATATCTGGGTACCGCTGCACAGATACTTACTTATTTCCAACTCACTTTTTAAAAATCAAATACATTTATTTTTAAATAAAACTTCACAACTACAATAAATGGAAAACCAAGATCGCTTGTCATAAATAGTTATGATATATAGATAACTAGATAATGTACATCACGATAGTACCTAATATTGTTGTTGTTATTAACACTTTTGAGCATTTGCTCTGTGCCGGGCTCTGTTCTAATCTAAATATGAACTCATTTAATCCTTACAACAGCTCCCCGAGGGAGATGCAGGGTGACCCCCTTTCTACTGTCCCTCATCTTGCAGATGAGAAAAGGAGGTTCAGAGTAGCAGCACCTTAAAATAGACAGGTCACTACCAAAACCAAAGACAGGGACCACCTCGATCGTCCAGGTGCCTGTGGGCGGGGAACCTCAGCTGTGCTGGACTTTGAATTTGCTTCCAGCATTTGCTTCACTCATTCACTCATTCATCTATTCAACAACTGTTTACTGAGCACCTACTGTGTGCCGCGTGCTGGGGATGGGGTGGGGGGATTCTGTCTCTGCCCTCCATGAGCTCTGTCTGGTAGTGGAGAGGGTGCATGTGGTGGGTGCTTCAGAGCCGCAGTGGGAGAGGGGAAAGGGCATTCACCAGCCTAGACTTCAGGTGTGGGTCGGGGTTCTGGACCAAGTTTCTAAACTTTTCAAGAAGAATAGGAGCTGGGTGAAATAAGGGGAGAGGAGAGGGGAACATGGTGATTCAGGTGCATTCAAAAGATGAATTCAAGTCAGTTTCATGTCCTCACCAGAGACCCCTATTTCGAACAGACTGAAGGAAGGAAACCTCAGTTTCCTCATCTGTAAA
The DNA here is from genome assembly GCF_951394435.1 of Stenella coeruleoalba. Lineage (NCBI taxonomy): Eukaryota > Metazoa > Chordata > Mammalia > Artiodactyla > Delphinidae > Stenella > Stenella coeruleoalba. The sequence goes on from NC_137161.1 coordinate 5,556,018, forward strand.
ATGGGAATAATGGTACCAGCCTCATAGAGTTACATCAGTGAAGATGAATGTGTCACACAGTTTGTAAAGCGTTCTGGCGGTTCCTGCCACAGAGGAAATGCTCAAAATGTCACTAATAATAATGATGATAATTATTACTGTTTCTGGCAAGTGATGGTGTTTTCCATTTACCAAAGCAGTGTTGAAAAGTTCTTTTTAAGTTTGTTTGTTTTTTTGGGTTTTTTGCCGTACGCGGGCCTCTCACTGCTGTGGCCTCTCCCGTTGCGGAGCACAGGCTCCGGACGCGCAGGCTCAGCGGCCATGGCTCACGGGCCCAGCCGCTCCGCGGGACGTGGGATCTTCCCCAACCGGGGCACGAACCCGCGTCCCCTGCATCGGCAGGCGGACTCTCAACCACTGCGCCACCAGGGAAGCCCCTTTTTAAGTATTTTTGATTCAAATAAATGAGTTTAAAAGTGTCACGCTTCACCTAAAACTAAGACAATATTATAAATCGACTATAATTCAAAAAAAAAAAGAAGTAAAAAATAAAAGTGGCCATCTTGCAGCGAGTTTAAGTTAATATCCATATTACCACGTTTGTGTTCATTTGCATACATCCTGAATTTTACAAGCACACAAAAAGTTAACCTGTAACTTCCACCTGTCCTTTTGTCTTCCTGAGGCTTTATTTAGAAAGAAGTGGAAACCCGACACCATTCTTTCAAACTAATAGCAATTCATTTACTTGATGGGGGATTTAAATTCCTTACCACATGGCACCAGCAATCTAATAATGAACAATATTTCTAAGTAGCACAGTTCACAGCGTGGGGTGATCTGACTTAGACGGTGAAACATCTATCTTTATGACTAAAGTTTCTCTTCGCAAAGCCACATGCTTTTGCAAGGACATCTATTGGAGTAGCCAATAGAAGCTGAGTTTCTCTTCAGCTCTCCCGCCTCCAAACGTGCTCACCTGGTGTCTGTGAGGAAGGTGGTATTTGGGGGGAAATTAAAAATCTGGAAGTATTGTTTAATCAGATGACGGAAGAGTGAGCGTAGGCTCTGAGTAAGACCAGCCTGGCCTAGGATTCCAGCTCCCACCTCCCATTTGTAAGGGATTACAAACTAGTTACTGCCCCTGAGCTTCATCTCCTCGTCCAAGAGATAGGTTACTAAACCTCTCTGTGCCTCAGTTTCCCTCTCTGTAGGACAGGCCACCCCTTGGACTCTTGAGATTGTGAAATGAGACAATACAGGGAAATGTGTTTGGCAGAGACCTGGTGCTTCGCACCAAGCGAATGTTTTCTGTTACTGTTATTATGTTAATAACGTCTATAGCCTGAGGACGATCCCACGTGGCTGCAGGGGGTTTGAGGGTGATGTGGGGTGATGCTAGACGGCACCTGCCCTTTAGAAGCAACTCTAGAATTTTGGAGAGAGCCGTGAAGGCATCCGCAGCGCTGAGGGGGTGTGGAAATCTGAGGTCGAAGCCATCTCAGGTGGACTGTGAAAAGCAGAGAGTTCAACGGAAAGAGGATGGAGGTTGCTGGTTTTTAGAACTTTTATTCACAGGAAATGCAAGCCTGGGAGACACTAGTGCCCCCCTCAACTTCCCTGCACCCACCCTCTACCCCCGGCCACCGTGCACACACGTGGCCCAAATGAAGCCCACAGCTGATGCAGGGTGCCCACCGAGCCCACAGCTGGAGTGTGAGCGCAGAGCTTTAAGCGTTGTCCCGTAACAGTAATAATAGTAATCAGAAGCCCATGGGCGATGGGCTAGTCCTAGTGCAAGGGGTGTACACTGATTATCCCACCTCATCTTCACAACCATCCCTTAGGGGAAATGCCATCATTATTCACCTTTTGAAAATGCAGAAAGCAAGGCTCAGAAGAAGTTAAGAAACATGCCCCAGGTCACACAGCTCAAAGATGGAGCCAGGATTGCAACCTGGGCAGTGAGACTCTGCGCGAGGCGCTAGGGGAGAATCCATTTGCTTGCCTCTTCCAGCGTCTGGAGGCTGCCCAAACCCCCTGGCTCATGGCCTCTTCCATCTTCAAAGCCAGGAAAGGCCGGTCTTGGTTTTCTCACTCTGACACTGACTCTCCTGCCTCTGTCTTCCACATTTAAATGACCTTGTGATGACATTGGCCCACCTGGATAATCTAGGACAATCTCCCTCTTTTAAAGTTAGCCGATTAGCAACATTAATTCCATCTGCAACTTTAATTTCCTGCCACATAAGGGGACGTCACAGGTTATAGGGATTAGGGTGGGGACATCTTTGGGGGGCCGTTTTTCTGCCTACCACGGCAACCCTGAGTAAATGACCCCACCTCTCGGAATCTCTTGCCTCTTCTCTAAAAAGAGCAATAATGTCTAACCCCCATGGATACTGCAGTGAAGAAAAGCGATAATAGACATGAAGCCAAGATCTCAAACTGGCCACATCCAACCAATGGACATGACTACTCACTCCACACACCCCCCGCGTTTAATATGAATTAATTGCTCGTGGGGTTTTTTTGTTTTTTTTTTTAATTTTTTTTTTATTTTTTTGTGTTACGCGGGCCTCTCACTGTTGTGGCCTCTCCCGTTGCGGAGCACAGGCTCCGGACGCGCAGGCTCAGCGGCCATGGCTCCCAGGCCTAGCCGCTCCACGGCATGTGGGATCTTCCCAGACCGGGGCACGAACCCGTGTCCCCTGCATCGGCAGGTGGACTCTCAACCACTGCACCACCAGGGAAGCCCAATTGCTGGTGTTTTAAAATGAGCTAATTTCCCACTAAAATTCAGAGTTCCTGTTTCTCTTGACTCATCAGAAGCCCTCGCCCACTGGGCCTGCTTCCCAGGACACTGGCCACCACCTGCATTGAGTTTCGCTGCCCCTTTAGGACGGGCCATGGTTCCCCAGTTCACCACAGTCCCCACCACTCCCTATTGCCTCTCAGTCCGCTTCCTACAATGACCTGCCTGGCCCCTGGAGGGAGCCCAGTTTTGTGACATTTGCCCAAAAAACACCCAGTATGAAGAAGATGTTAGATAAACAATAGTTAACGTTATTCCCATTCACAAAGATCCGTTAACACGGGGATCCTCAAGTGTGGCCGTGCAGTAGAATCCCCTAGGGAATCCTAGTGTCCCAGCTGCATCTAGACCAGACCCTCTGGGGCAGGACCCAGCTTGGTATTGCTGAAGCTCTCCGGGGACGCCAGCCATGGCGAGGGCCAAGAACTAAGGCATTCTCAGATGCTCGCTGAGGGTCAGATCTCAGGCAACCTCAGAATCTGCTCAGCGACTCAGAGAAAAAAGATTGAGATCTGAAGTCAAGGGCTGTGGAGCAGACCCTTCCGGAAGCTTCCAGCACTCAGGCAATCCTTCGCAGTGGCTGGGGTGGGCTCCTCAGACCAGTGCCTGGCAAACTAGCCTCCGTTTCTTCTATTCTCACGCCCCCTGGAGCCCCTCCTGGCTGCTTTCTGAGTGATCAGCGTCCTCTCTGCTTTCCATTCCAGAGATGGGAGACCTCCGCATTGCTCCTTTGCTGCCTGAGAGGGGTGCTGACATCTGAATGTCCTGGTAACTCAGATGCAGGATCAGAGTGTGTTTTCGTTACTCACGATGAGAAAGAAGCAAGCCATTCATTCAATGTGCCGATCGTGTCCACAAGTATTTACAGAGCACCTGGTGTGTGCAGAACACCACGTGCTGGGGAGAAAACAGACTGAGACCCTCTCCCTTGGCAGAGCTTACAGTCCAAGAAGTAAAGAAAGAAGTATGATGCCTGGTGGGCAGAGGGTGGTCTGTGCTGTGGAGAAAAATACAGCAAGGATGGGGTAGGGAGTGCTAGGGAGGGAAGGATGGATTTCATGTGTTTTTTTCAAAAGATGGCCCAAGAATTTGACATTTGAACAAAGAAGGAGTGAGTTGTGTGAGAGAGGGATGCCAGGCAGGGGGAACAGCATGTGCAAAGGCCCTGGGGTGGGAGTGGCAATACCCATGATGCCCTCATCACAACAGCACCCTGTGGTTGGTAGAATGACCACCCTGACTTTACAGACAAAGAGGCTCAAGAAGGCTGAATAGCTAGGCCAAGTTCAGCCAGTGGGATTCTAAGCCAGGATTCAAACTTGGGCTCTCCAGGTGTCATCTTGTCTCTGCTGAAGGCTAGGTTGGCCCCTCCTGCAAGTTAATTAGCATCATCGCTATAACCCTAACCCCCACCCGCCCCCGTCCCACAGCCTGTGGGGGAAGGAAGGGGGCGCAGAGAGTTCCAGCCGCTTGCTGGGCAGCAGAGGAGGCCGGAGGGCTTCCACTCGTGTTGCATCTCGTGTTCTCCGGAGTAAATCCTGATGTTTCTCCACGTGGAGGCATCCTTTGGAAAGAACAGCCTGGGCTGTCAGGTCCCCCCAGAAGGGGTCAGGGTGAGGAACAAGGTGGGGAGGGGAGGGAGGAGGAGAGGCAGAGGGGAAGCGGAGAGAGAGAGAGACACACACACACACACACAGAGACAGAGGGACAGAGAGGAGAGAGGAAGCAGAGCTGGAGGGAAAGCCAGCAGCGGCTCGCTCCACCACCCCACGGGGTACGGGCTCCCCTCCTCCCCTTAATGGAGGGTCCCTAACTCAGCTCCTTGGAAGGACTCAGTGGCCGCAGCCTCCCCTTCCAGAGCAGGTGGCAGGAATGGTGCTGCCCTGGCCTGGGGAGGCTCATGGCTCCTTTGCATATGCAAAGAGACTCCGTGTCCAGAGGGGAGGCCAGGCCAGAGTCTGGCAGATGTTGGGGGGCTGGTTCAGGGATCTTCAGCCCCCACCCCCCCCCAGAGATCCCCACCCCCAAGCTCTTTGTCCTTACACTCAGCCTGGCCCCGACAAGGCTACTTGACCTTGAAGCCAGGCCTACCACAAAAAGTCACTCTACGTGCCTCCCAAGAACCTCACCTAAGGAGCGAAGAAAGGAGGGGGAGAGGGCGGAGGAAGGAAGGAAAGAAAAGAGAAGGAAGGCTGTGGGTGCAGGACTGCCTGCAATTGCAGGAGAGCAAGGCAACGTCAAAACAGCCTGAACAGTGAGCGGGAGGGGTGCCGAGCTGAGGATGCCACCTGGGGGGGTGGGCTTGCCTACCCCAGCCCTGAGCCCAGCCCACCACCACATCATCTCCTGGATCCACGCAACCACCTGTGAGGCAGGTCGCCATGCCCATTTCACAGATGGGGAAACTGAGGCTCGCCAGTGGGAGAAAGAAGACGGAGAACCCAGGACATGGTCACCAATGCTGGGGACCCCCTCGGAAAACAGCCGCTGCCCATGTGTGCATCTTAGGACAGTGACAGCAGCCGATCGGGCAGCCACTTTGACCAGACCTGTTATTCATCCTGGTGCTTTGAGGCTCTGGTGGCGCCACAGGAAGGGAATATTTGCATATTCAAAGGCAGCTGAGCCTGGGGGGCGTTTTACAGTGCTCCCCTTTATAAAAATGCCCTTAAATTTGCTTTTAATATTTTTTAACAGAGAAAAAGAGAGACTTTGAGAGACTGAGTTAATTTGCAAGGAGAGGTGTTTAAACAGAAGGGAGAACTTTTCAGCTGGGAGGCGACAGGATTTCTAAAGGGACCTCACACCTGAGCTGCAAACCTCTGCGCAGCCAGAGTTCTCACGTGTAAAATGAGAGGTTCAGCTGAACCCCCAATCCCACCCCCACAGGACCAAGTCACCCCAGGGCCACAATTCAAATGCCCCCTGGGTCAGGCAGGTGCAAAATGGGTGATTAGAGAAAGGCAGGAACCGCATCTTCACGTGAACATTCCTCCTGATTCTCACATATTAGGAGCTAATTTGCAATTTTCAGAAACAATCGCATTGGCTGGAAAATGCCGTCTGCAGCTGGATTTGCCTGTGGGCCTGCATCTCCCGTCCGGCTGCTCTGGGTTCCTTCTTTGTTCTCCTCAGAGCAGTGTGTCCCCCCAAGGCTTTCCAGGACCCAGAATAGCTAGGACTGGGCTCCTCTACAGGACTCTGACAGCACAGGTCTGAGGAGCTCCAGGGCCAGGCCGTTGCTGGGCTTGGAATCCTTATCGGCCTTTATCATCCAGCTCTGAGCCGCTGCACTCGGGGTGCCTGGAAGCATTCGAGAAGCCCAGGAATGTTACCACCGGCGACATCTGCCGAGTCCAGGCAGCCCGTGGAAGGTAAAAATAGGACATCGGCCGCCAGGCTGCAGGGGAAGCCGCTTCCTCCATCTCTTCTGCCGGAGACTCAGGGGCCCATTTCCCCAACATTTGCATGGCAGTTGTCTGGGTCCACAGTCAAAGTGCACATGCAAATCCAAGTTCTGTGCCCCACCTTAGCTCGTGATGGACGCAGCTCCCAGGACAGCCCTGACCCGAGATGCCCGGGGAGAGAGGGAGCAGATGTTCTTTCATCCCCCGAGTCCATACTGAGCACCTACCATGTGCAGCCAATGTGCTGGGGGCTGGGTAATAGAGTGAGAGGCCAGCCCAGCCCCCTTGGGGCTTCCAGCCGAAGGGGAGACGGCCAGACAGATCAACCACGTGCTGATACGTGAACTGGGGATGGATGTGAAGGGCGAGGGTGACGCCTGAAGCAAGATTGTGCGAGAACGTTCTTAGCAGCTTTACTTATAAGAGCCCCAAACTAGAGATAATCCAAATGCCCATCAACAGGGAAGGGGCAAACAAAGGGTCATGTATCTGATGGTGGCATATTCCCAGTCGCTGAGGACAGATGAGGCACCAGCCACAGGGCTGCATCTCCACGTGAGAAGGAGGCCAGACCAGGAGAACACGCTGTGTGCTTCCACGCTTAGATCATTCGAAGACAGGAAGAGTCTGTGATGTGTGGAGCTGCAAATAAGGACAGTGGGCTAACCCCAGGGTGGGACAGTGGGACCAGAGGGCCACGAGGAAGCTTCTGGGGTCACGTCCTCTTTCCAGATGTGATTACTGGTTACCCTCGTGTGTTCCCTTTGTGAAGATCCGTGCATCTGGTCGGTTAAGATTTGTCCACTTCTCTGTTTGTATATTTTACACCTCAATAAGAAGTTTACATAAAATAATAGAGGAGGGAAGTGGAGAGAGGGGGGTGGTCCAGGAAGTAGGGGTGCAGATAAAACACAGGACGCCCAGTTAAATTTGAATTTCGGATAAACAAGGCATCATTTTTTAGCAGAACTAGGTCCTGAATATTGCTGGACCCACCCGGCGTGTTACTGGGAACCAGAGCCCCAAGAAGTGGGATCCCTCCGTCACCTCTCATGGCCTCGGGTGGAGGTTTGTAAACAGCACATCTGCTCCCCAGATGGGCCGCATCGGGCTGCTGCCCAGCATGAACTCCAGGGCTCTGGGGGCTCCCCAGGGCAGCTCAGCTCTGCACCAAGACCTGGAACTTGGGGTCAGGAAGTGGAAAACACAAGCAACCCCCCACAAGGACCTCCCTGTGTCCAAATGAAAATACCAAACGGGAATGACGTCAGAGCTGGACTCTTCGGAGTCTAACGGGTAACAGCCGCGATGCAGTTCCGGAGTGTTCAGCAAACATTATGAGCCTCTGGTTTGATCAGCGGCAGCACTGATCGAAGGCTGACTGTGATTCCAGCACTTAACCCAGAGGAGATGCTTTGTAAAAAGTCAGTTGCCTGAATGAGCTCTCCCGTTGCTACAGCAACCCTCCTGGGGGGCTGCCATGGCCCCCCACCTACCACTTGGGTGGTGGCTCTGAAACACTCCCCTTCTTAAGCCTCGGTTTCTTTCTCTGCAAAACAGAGATGACGATCGTCACTGGCTCCCTAGGCAGGGTTTCTCAGCCTTGGCACCACGGCCGTTTGGGCTGGATCATTCTGTGCTGTGGGGCTGTCCTGTGCTGGGGGGGCTTCGCAGCATCCCTGGCCTCTACTCACGGGATGCCGGTAGCAGCCCCTCCCGGCAGTGACAAGCAAAATGTCTCCAGACATCACCAAGTGTCTTCTGGGGGACAAAATCACTGGCTGAAAAAGCCTCTGGGTTATTATGGAGACTAATGAGATGATGCCTGCGAAGGACTCAGCAGAACCCCCAGCACTTGGCGCTCACTGTCGAATTGAAGCGCCAGGACGAGGATTTGAACTCTGGTGTGTCTGACCGCAAAGCCTGGCTGTGCCCAGGGCTGCCCCAGGAGGCTTGCTGGGTGCGGATCTGATGCAGCATGTCTGGGGTGGGCCCGAGATGCGGCCCTTGTATGAAGTGCACGAACCCTTGTGCTCGACGGCCTCCGGGGCTGCCCGTGGCCTTGAGGTGCTTATGGTCCAGAGCAGAGATAAAAATGACACACACCACAGGATCTGCTGTACTACGTTCACCTTCTGCTGTACTATGTTCACCTTCTCCGCATGCTGGAAAGTTTACATAATAAAAATTAGGTGGCTGTCAGAGGCAGCACATACGTGAAGTCTTCAGTCTGAAAATTCAAATTGGTAAACTCCGGTCCCCAGGCCGCCGTCTGTTTGTGGAAGTCATGTTTATTGGCGCCAGGGCCGGGTTTAAGGTGAGGCAAATAAGGCGGGATGGTGCCAATGCAGGGCTGCAGCCTGGGTTAAACATTTTCGTCTTTTGTGCATCACGGATGGTTTTGGCATCGATACTTTTTACTTTGCCATCGTGTGTATCTTGATGACAGTGTTTTCTGTGAGCAGGGCCATGCCTCACTCGCCTCACCCTAGCCCCAGCCCTGCTAGAAGGATTCCAGAAGGGCTCTGTGCCCCCGGATGGAACCAACAGGGGCTCAGATGTGACATTGCCCTGAGTCTACACCCCACTTCTGCCCCCTGCTGGCTGTGTGGCTTTGGGCAGCAGCCTGAGCTCTGGGGCCTCAGTTTCCTCCCTGTGAAATGGGGCCAGTGAGGCTCACACCACCCAAACTGGCAGGGATAGTGCAGGAATTAAATGAGATAATATAGGCAGAAGCTTTTCAGAGAGCTGAAAAATACTCACTATTGTCAGCTAGAAAGCAAAGTCAAGTTCACATCCAGGGCACGGAGGCCAAGAAAATCCGGGGAAACCTTCGTGGGGCTGGGCTGGGTCATCGCAGGTGACTCTCGAAACGGGTCTGAAGGAATAAAGAAGGGCTCAGACAATCCAGAAAGACATTCGGGTGAGGGAGCCCTCAGAGGGCAAGGCTTAGCGGAAGGAGTCCTCCCAGCAGGCGGGACGCAGACAGCCACGCGCAGGGGGGCAGCCGGAGCTCAGCGTGTCCACACATCGGCAACGGAGGTCCTTCTCTCCGTGACCAGGAGGGAGGGGAAGTCCCAGGCCAGCGTAGATCACAGTGGAGAGCAGTCACCACGCCGGCAGCAACCGGCCCACATGCCAGAGCCTCAGTGTTAGGGAAGGACTTCCCCAGCACAGTCTCCTTTGCCGTGAACACCACGTGCCGTTTCAGAGGTGAGAACACGTGCTTCTGATGGTCCAGGCCTAGAGGGAGGGAGATACAGACCAGGGTGGCCAGGATGCAGGAAAACAAACTGAAAATACACAGCAGAGGATTTGGCACTGGGCACCAGGAGACAAGGAGCCCGTGGTGGCCAACCTCGGAAATTTCAGCTTCAGACGTTCTGAGTTTCAAGAACCGCAGGGACCGCATGTGGGGTGGAGACAGGCCTGACAAGTTGTTCTCTGGATTGGAAGCAGCAGGTTCCTGCTGGGGGCCTGGTCTGGGTGATTATCCCCCAAACTTCCCCAGAGGTGGCCCCAGGGGGCGTCTCCTTAAGTCACACAGGGCTGACACGTCTTAAGGTGCACCGTCTTGGGATGCCTTCCCTCTGGGTCCACAGCACTGGGTCGCACAACTCCAGGGGCACCGGCCCAGGCTGTTCTGTAGAACATCAGCCTCATCTCCTTGATCTGTGCTGTCAGCACCATTATTATCTCCTTTCGCGGCTGAATAGAGTAAGGCTAGGCTCCGAGAGGTGGTGTAACTTGCACTTTGGTCAACAGCTAATACAGGTGGAGAGGGATTCGTGGCCAGCTCCATCCTGCTCCAAAACAAATGCCTTCTACCCCACTGGCCTCTCCCCTGATGGTTCACTTTTATCCATATCCCCTCAAAAGGTGCGAAACATTCTCCTGCACCCTCCAGTTCCTCAGCCTGTGAGAGTCGGAGGCCCTCCTTAGGGAAGTCCCCAGGACTTAGGGTTTCTTGGAATTGGAAGGAATCGCTTCCCCAGGACAACACAGCGGAGCCTTCTCCCCGCGCATCCACCTGGGCCTGTTGGGGAGGTGCAGCCTCCAGGAAGTCAGCCTGCTGGGGGTTCAGTGTCGTGCTGAGGTCTGATTTCAGCAAGGAAATTGGCCAAGTCAGATGGCAGGATGTCAGAGAAGTTTCCTAAAAATCATGTAGCAAGAGAGGTAGAGAGGTGGGCGACACACCCTCCAGGGAGCAGCCCGGGAAGGCGTGGGGAAGGGGACACCCACAAACGCACGATGTTCCCCGCAGCGCAGGGAATCCGCGCGCAACCCAAACTGAGACGGGGATGTGAGCTCTGGTTGGACGAGAAGGTGGAAGGTTAATTATCCTCACAGCCATTTACGGCATCTGTATTCGTTTTCCTGTGTCTGATGCAACAATGCAGCATGAACCGGCTGGCTTGAAACAACAGAAATTTATTCTCTCGCAGTTCTGGAGGCGAGAGTCCAAAGTCACGCCGTCGGCAGAGCCTCTGTCCCTCCGCAGGCTCTGGGGTAGGGTCCTCTCCTGGCCTCTTCTGGTGGCCCCAGGGGTCCTGGGCTTGTGGCTGCCTTGCTCCAGTCTCTGTCTCCATCGTCACATGGCTTCTCCCTGTGTGTCCCCTCCTCTTCTAAGGACACTCGTCATTGGACTTGGGGTCCACCCTGATCTAGGACGACTTCATTTTGAGATCCTTAACTTAATTCCATCTGCAAAGATCCTTTTCCCAGTAAGGTCACAGGCTCCAGGTGGACATAGCTTTTGGGAGCCACCCTCAACCCGCTACTAAGTCCTTCCCGTGTACCAGATGCTGAGCGCGCAAGGGAGGGCTTCCCGGGCACGGTCTCATTTGCAGGCACTGTTTTGTATATGAAAACATGAGATCCGGAGAAAACAGTGAGTTGGCTGTGAAGCTGCAGCTGTGTTGGTTGAAGTCATTGCCTGGGGGTTCCTTCACCACCGAGTAAGGGGGGCGGGGAGGGAGGGAGCTTGCAATGACACATTCACTACCCTTTTGAGACGTTTTATGGGAGGAAAACGTTGCACACCTACACGCTTACAAGTTTGAAAGCCGAGCATCTGGTCATTTTACAGATGGGGAAACCGAGGCTGGGATGGCTGGAGGGAGGATGACCGGAAGCCAGAGAATCAGAGTGACAGCCTCTGAGCCCAGGTGAGGTTGGCTGACCCCCGGGGGCATTTCATCCTGCCTGGAGCCTGGTCTCAAAAGGACATCCTCAAACACCTCCCAAAACTTTGGTTGAGAGGCTTCCAAGAGAAAATCCACGTCTGAAGCCTTTTTCCTCACACTCCTGGGCTGAACCTGTGTCCGAGCAGATCCAGGCCTGCTTCTCGGAGCAGAGTGAAGGCAGGCGCTCCACAGACGGCATCTGTTTGCACTCCTGGAATAAGCTTATCTTGCAGAGATTAAATCCGCTCTCAGGGCTGAATTAAAGTTTGATGAAAGATATTTCTTAATGCCTTGCTGGCCTTCCAGAGCCCCGTGGGAGACAAAGTCCTTCAGAATTCCTTCCCATGAGCCCCTAACCTCCCCAAATCAAACAGGCACGTCATCCAAGGTAGGGCGCACCAGAAGCGGCCGGAAGAAAAACACAAGTTTTATTCCGGTGGAAAGTTTGGCATCTCCACTACCAGGATTAAAATTCTGGCCCTGTTTCAGACTAACTGAGGAGCAAAGGCTATTTTCATTCGTTCATTCATCCATTCATTCATCCGCAAGAATTTGCTGAGGGCCTACTTAGCCCTGGGGCTCGCGTGACCTCACTGTCTAGAGGGAAGGTGGACAGTAAGCCAATAATCACACATCCACACGATCACGCCATGGGAGCATTGAGGGAGAGGCGCGGGCTGCTGCAGGGTGGGACAGGCGGAGCTGACAGACGCTGTTGGGAGGGAGACCCTTCCCAGAGGAAGTGACACTTGAAATGAAACTTTAAGGACAACTAGGACGGACCCGGGGGAAGTGGACCTGCGGACAGGGGAGCCATCCAGGCGTGGGAACCGCAGGTGCAAAGGCCTTGAGGTGGGAGGACGCCGAGGTAGGAGGGCCTGAAACAGCCCAGGGGAAAGGGGTGTGTGGACCACAGGTGGGAACTCAGGTGTGTGCTGGGGTGGGCGGGGCCAGAGCACGGAGGGGCTTGGATTTAATTCTGGAGACAAGCAGGAGCATTTGGAGCATTTATTTTAAATTAAGCTTTTAATTTTTAGATAATTGATCCCCATGCAGGGGTAAGAAATAATTCAAAGAGATCCTGTGTACCTTGACTTAGTTTGCCCTGGTGCTAACACCTTGCAAAACTATAGTGTAACATCACAACCTGGATGCTGACGTGGCTACGAGCCACCCATTTTATTCAGATTCCCCAGTGTGCTTGCACTTGTGTGTATGTGTGTGTGTGTGTGTGCGTGTGTGTATTTGTGTAACTATGTGTGTGTACATGTGTATGTATGTGTATACATGCATGTGTTTGGTTCTGTGCAGTGAGTAAGCTCCTGGGGCTACTCACACATTCAATTACCATTTCATAGAAAAAGCAAATAGCTTGTAAACATGAAAATACGACAGATGGGGTTGAAGTCCCCAACGACCGCTCCCATGACTGGTCCCTGTTGCCGTCCCTCAGAGTGACCCTTGGAGATGACTTTGCTGTGGAGACCTCCACAGCTCTGAGAGACAGATGTACACACCTCCACACTTTGGGTGGAAAGATGTAGTATTATTAGTTTTCCAGGATGGTTAACAAGTAAAAGCAATGCCATGTGGATATCATGTAGCCCGTGGTAGGATGTGACAGGAAGGGTAGTTCACCTCTGTGGTTTTCTTCCCAGAAACGCCAAACCCTGGTCTAACCACGAGGAAAACATCAGGCAGACCCAGATCGCAGGTCATCTCACAAAACACCTGAGCTCTACTCCCCAAAATGGCCAAGATCACCGAAAACGAGGAACAATGGAGAAACTGTCGCAGACCAGACGGCTAAGAAACATGCGTGCTAAATGCAAAGTACATCCTGGATGCGATCCTGACGCGGACACGCTGTGGGCTCGAAATCAAGTCTAGCCTTGGGTGAGTGATGATGTACCGGGGTTGATGAAGAGCCCCGGTCACGTAGAATGACAGCGTTACGGGAAATTCAAACTGAGTGAGGGACGTATGCAAACACTGTGCTATCTTTGCAACTTTTCTTCAGAGTTCAAGGGCACCCCTTGAAGTTCTCAAGGGGCCCCAGGGAGCTTATACATACAATAGAATACAAAGCCCAAAATTCAAGTTTCCTTTCCAATCTTCTACCGCAAACCCACTCCCCAGTAGCTAAAACATGATATGTGATTTTCCCCGCCTTCAGTTCTTTTAAAAGAATCTTCCAATGCCCGATGATAAACCCATCTTTGCAGAGGAGCCCTAAATCAGGGCGGGGTCTCTGGAAAGATCCACACTTGGTCATACTTCAAATATGACCGTAAAACCCACATAGTCGGAGCTTCTGCCGGGAACCAGGCCCTCTGCCTCCTAACCCCAGCCCACCAAGCAGGAACTGTCATTAGCCCATTCTCAAGAGGAGGAAACTGAGGCCCTGAGTCCCAGCCATCAGTGATGGGGTTGGGATTCGGTCCTAGGACTCCAGTGGCAAAACCTGTACCAGTCACTACCACACAGCATCACCCCCACCCCCTGGGGCTTCTCTCCCACAGAGTACATGCCCCCTTCCTCCCCTCCTTCCTCCCTCCCTCCCTCCTTCCCTTCCTTCCTCTCTCTCTCCCTCCCTCTCCACCTCTCTTTCTTTTTTCCCTTTTCCACTTTCTTTCCTTCTCTCTCTCTCTCTCTCCCTAGACCAGCAGCATTAGCACCACCAGAACGTGGACTGTAAGGAAACCCTGGGACACTGGTGGGCACATACAGTCCGGAGAGTTCTGCTCAGAGCTTCTCCCCTCATAAGGGACACTAAGGAGAGGTTCCTGGGCCTGTTTCACTCCAGATGCCGTGTCGGGCCGGGGCAGAAACTCGAGGAGGCTCCACGACCGGGCTCCAGGACGTTTGGGTCTCACACTTCAGCCAGGCACTCAGTTGGCACCCTCCCTCCTCTTGGTAGCCCAGGAAATGGCTTTAAAAAACTCCGTAGAACCCAGCCCTGGGAACCCTGGCTTGGCCGGGGCCTCGTGTCCCCAGGGAGGCCACTCTGCCAGCCCAGGCGAGGTCCAGGCTGGCTCCTGGTACTAACAAGACGTGGCCCCCAGACGGGTCCCACGGGTGGCCAACCCCAGCCCAATGATGCAGCCATGGATCCCGAGCACCTCAAAGTCTTGCACCGTCCCCAGCACAGAGCAAGCCCTGGGGAAGGGAGATTGCCAAGGGGCGGAGGATGTGGACCCAGGACACGCTCGTCTCTCCTCCGACCTCTGTAGCAGAGACCTCTGCCCTTTGTGGGCAGGAAACGGCTGCTAAGGGTCTGGGCTCTGCAGCCTGGATTCAGAGCCGTCTCAGCCTGTTGCATGTCTCCCGGCCTCTGTAAACTAGACTGACGATCGTTTCCATCCCCTGGGGGTGTTGTGAGGACTAAGTGAGATGCCGCAGCAAGAGAGGTCAGCCTGGCACCGGCTCAGACTTGATGAATCTATGGCCGGAAAAAGGTCGAAAATTAAAGAAAAAGCTGGAGGATCAAAAATGGGGTGCAGCGGAGCAGCTCTGAGGGGGCCCCTGAACCAGAATGAATGAACCGCCCCCAGCAGGGCCACATCAATGAGATAGCTCTCAGGAGGAAGCAGACATTGGAGAATGTTTGCGAGAAACAGGGGCTCTTCCCACGGTGGCGGGGGGGGCAACCTCAGGGCCCCGGCCAGCCCCATAATCCAAGGGCAGGGCCCAGCGAGAAAAGGAAATTCGGGGCCCGGCCCTTGTTCAAAACGTATTGAGAATTTCCCAACAGTGAGAGCAGAGCACTGAACCAAGCGTGGGGTCCTTTAGGGTTCGAGCACCTGTGTGACTACCCAGGTCACACGCTCCTGAAGCCAGCCTTTGCTCAGGGGTCTCTCAGCCTTCAGAGAGCGAAATGTGGAGACCGCTGTTAACAGATGCCTTGACCCAAGCAGCCTGGCCACCCCTGCTCCCACCTCCCCCAATAGCTCCCCAGTGGTCAAAGTGCAAATCGATCTAGAGGTCAGAGTGGCCCACGCCATTATCAAGAGGGGCAATGGGAGGAGGGGAGGGGACTCTGGGAAAAGTCAAAGTGTCACCATGCAGCTCCAGGAGATAAGCCAATCAGAGGCCATCAGCCAGCGGCTGCCGGACATCTGCCGCGATGCCAGAAATGGCTTTGCTCTGGGTCCCGTGGTCTTGGAAGAAAATCACCTCACACACAGGGGACGCCTGCTCCGTTGCCGGCAGTGGGTGGGCACGTTGAGCTCCTCCTCCCCCAGGCACACTGCAGGATGGAGCCAGAATCTGAAGGGACTACGGAGCACAGGGACGACCTTCTCAGGACATCCCTGGGATGCCTCTGGCCACTGGCAGCCAGAGCAGACCTTCAGCCTGCAGACTCGTGGAGATGCTCCTGCCTGAGGACCCGGGACCTGCTGGAGGCCTTCAGATGGGGACGCACAGAGGGAGGGAAGGAGGTGGGCCCCTCAGAACAAAACAGAGGACCCTGGCATTGGTGACCCTGCAGAACAGCCAGGGCCCTGCGGCGGGGCGGGGGCGTGCGGGGAGGCCGAGCCACAGGAGGAACCTGGGAGTGCACGACGGGGGATTACCTCACCTCACCCCACCGCGAGGCAGTGCCAGTAGAGGTGGCCGCAGACAGAGGCCAGGCCCCGTTCTCAGGGTGTCCCGACTCCGGGGTGATTGCAGACGGGCAGCGCCCCCCAGCAAGCATGCCCCACACCCTGCACAAGTTCTCCCAATAGACACGGAGAAACCTCAGAGCCCAGCGACGTGGCCACCCCCTACGCTGCTCCGTGCGGGCTCAACCAACCTGTCGCTATCAGAACCTACATCCTGCAGAGAAGGAGCCTGAGGGTCAGAGAGGAACTGTCTCTCCGGGGTCACACAGCTGATCAATGGCAAAAGCAGTATTTAACCCAGATTTGAATCACATTCAGATTCTTCTACCTTTGAAATGAGGCTTTGAGCCCAGCAAGGGCATCTCTCCCCTCT
Organism: Stenella coeruleoalba; assembly: GCF_951394435.1. Taxonomy (NCBI): domain Eukaryota; kingdom Metazoa; phylum Chordata; class Mammalia; order Artiodactyla; family Delphinidae; genus Stenella; species Stenella coeruleoalba. The sequence goes on from NC_137161.1 coordinate 5,572,385, forward strand.
GGCACAGGTGAGCAGAGTCCGTCTTTCTTCCTACCGCAGCCCAGAGAGGACGCGACTCCGGGCGGAGTGCCTGAGGGGGAGAAGCATGCCGCAGTGGAAGCAGGAGGCATCACTTGACTCAATTCTTCTAAGTCAAATAAAACTTGATTTTTGGAGGGAAGTGCTGGGCTCCTCCCCCACTGCAGGGCAGCTTCACACACGGGCGCGGCCAGGGAGGCGCGCAGCCCCGAGCTCAGAAGGGCCTGTGCTCGGTTTGATACTCTGCTGTCTTGAAACTCTTAAGTTTTTAAACAAAGGTCTTCATTTTCACTTTGCACTGGGCCTCACAAATTTGATTGCCCATACTGCCCCAGTGTCCCAGGTATCATGAAAAGCCAGGGTCCCTCCCCAGGTGGAACATTCCAGGTGCTGGCTGCACTCTCCCCACACGTTGCCCTGATGCACCCATCGTCGAAGCCCACATGGCCACCTGAAGGAGGTAGATCTGCAGCCTCTGCTGGGCCGGAGCTGGAGCCCCCGAGATGGGTCAGGCCTCGCCACGTGGCCCAAGGAGACAGTGCCCCCGGGTGTTCCTGCTATCTACCCCCCGCCATCACAGCAGGGAATTGGCCACGCCTCCTCCCCTTCCCAGAAGTCCCCCTCTCCCCCGGGGATGGCTGTATCCCCTTTGCCCCCTGAGTTCTTCCCCCCATCCACCCACCTCAGGGAGCGCCCACTGACTCACACAGACGCATGCAGTGGCTTTAGAATTTCCCCTCAGTTGGCTTCTTGACCCTGGCTGGTGTGGGACGTGGGTGTTCACACCTCTCCCCCCTGGTTTTGTCTCATCAAATGCAGAGACAGCTATGGTCTCTGACATCGCTCTCTGTCCCCCCCTCCCATGCCCCGGTATGCATCCCCACATCTTCTGGAAACAGCACTTAGAATTTTCTTACAGGACCCTCTCTGCCCCACTGGATTCCCTATGGTTTGGGCAGGGGAACCCCATTCCCAGGGTCCAAGGGTGGACGTGTGACTCGGGCCTGGCTCATCAGCTTAGTCCATCCTCTAGGCCTCGGCGACTGATTCACAGATAGGAACATGCCCCAGAACAACCCAGTCTGAGTTAATTCTGTGAAACCGTTGGAAAGAAATAATCTGCGTTTCTATTGGAAGGGGAGGTGGGCGGCTGTAAATCTTGAGCTGCCAGGAGCTGACTGGAAGGGAAGACAGAGCCAGAGATGGAGAGAAATCAAGTCCCGAGGACAGCATTTGATCTCCTGGATCCAGCTGTGCCTGAAGCCAGACCATTTCAGTTACATAAAAATTATTTTTCTTAAGTCAGTTGAGGCAGGTTTTGTGTCACTCGTGACAGAGAGAGCCCTGAGCAGTATCCCGTCTCTCTCTGTTGGGAAGGATACAGCCACACAGGAGCAGGCTCCACACTTGGCTCTCAAACACAGTGTCCAGGACTTGGAGAAACTCCCAAAGCTGTCCAAAGGAATGCTTTGGAATGGAGCCTGTGCCTCTCACTGACATTTCTTTCTAAGGCAGTTTGGCCAGGAGTCCTTCCAGACAGCGCTCTTGTCTCCTCGGGCAACACAGCAGAGCCCGCATCCCTTGCGGGTGGCAGAGCACTGTCTCCCTGGTGCAGGCACCCAGCCTAATTCCCTGCCCTTGAACGTGGGCAGCACTGTGAATGGGACGGAATATCCATCCCAGGAGGAAGTTACTAACTAGTTGACTTGGAGTTTCTCGAAAGGGAGATTACCTAGGGTGGACCTGATCTAATCAGGTGAGCTCTTAAAAGGGACCCGGACCGTCTGAAATCAGAGCTTGAAAGTGTGAGAGGGCCGAAGGAGGAGGTCACATGGTAAGGACCTGGGAGCTCCCAGGTCCCTCAGAAACTGAGAGCAGCTCCCAGCCAACAGCTAGTGGGACAAAGGCATCTCAGTTCTGAGTTAGCCAACAACTTGAGGGAGCTTGAAGATGAGCCTTCAGATGAGAACGCAGGCCAGCCGGCTCCATGGCTGCAGCCTCGTCAGACCCTGAGCACAGAGCTCGGCTAAAACGTGCCGAATCCTGACCCGCGGACACCCCGAGTGCTCTTTCAGCCGCTAAGTTTACGGTACTTTGTTCCACAGCTTTGAAGACTAACACACCTCTCCTCTGCCTGGCTCACCCCTTCTCTTCGTTCAGGTCTCTGCTCAAATGTCACCTCCGCAGAGGCCTTCCTGACCACCTCTTTGCACCCATCCCATCAGCCTCCAGTCTCTAATAACCCACTTTAATGGTCTTTCTAGCCCTTCCACCTGCCACAGCACGGACACCACGTGCTTGCTGACTTCTTATCAGTCTCCCCTTCGGACATGGAACTCCAGGAGAGG